>NC_050596.1:20665000-21865000 GCF_013368585.1 Megalops cyprinoides
CTTCTGGAAGTATAAAGTACTAAAGTAATGAGCAGGGATTCATTTTAATTTTGGAAATGACAGTTTAAGTCTCTTGCCATGCAATGCATATCATGATTTCGATCTAGGGAGGAATGAAATTATCTTTGTGTTGTCGATATTAGGGAGTCTCTAGCTAAACCTGTAGTAGATGCAATCCTGCCTGATCTGTTCTGCCTGCCACACTAATCTCGTTGCTACTCTGTTGGTCTACATGACCAACCAATTGACAATGACCCCTCTTTCCCCTCTGCTTTCATTAGGAGATTCATAGATTCAGGTCACACAGCAAACTCGATATAAGAACAACTGGCATTCTTTTACTGTTTGCTTAGAGTAAAAAGATTGATTTATGTTAATTCCCTCCTGTCTTTTTTCCAGTCTTCTGTGGACAGTGCTTTGATTGCATCCAGCATCCTGCCATTGGAACTGGAGGAGTCAAGGGTGAAAGGGAAACCTGTCCTGACTCTCCCTGTCCTGACACCACTACCCATCACTTTGATGAAACAAGACTAAGAGACAGGCAGGACGCAGGTGCAAGTGCACTCAGGGCAAAATCTATTAATTCCAAGCAATCTCTGAGAATGAGCTCTTCCTCATTCTGTCATTGGGAGTAAACAAATTGACAATTTGAAATATGTAATTTTTCAGATTCTATTGTACTTCTATTGTACTATTTTAATCATTGGACTGGTTTAAATTCCCTGTCCCCCTAGAGGTCTGACTGCCCACAACCACCATTTGCTATCCTATCATATTTTTATTAATTAAAAATGATACAACAGTACCCAATTCCAGGATAACCAAACCATAAAGGATGACTTTATTATTATTACTATTTTCATAGTAATGCACAATGCATTATGGACAAAATTTGCTTTAATTGATTGTTCTGCAGATGCAGCAGAGATACAGGGAAGTTGCGTGAAAGCCTGTATTGAGACTCTACCTGCTGGTGTAGAGATGATGTGAAGAACAATGACATTCAATCTTTGATTTCATTATTTTACTGTTAATTTAGGAGTGTAGGCTGAAGTTGCAATAGCTAAAAAAGTCAATGTTTGATTCATACTTTGTGGTTGACCTTGAATCAGCTCAGCATTAATGATGTGCCTCTGTTTTTTACCAACAAACACACACACAAAAAAATCATCTGTCAAAGATAATAGAAGCTGACAGCTTGCAAGACAACTCCAGACATTCTGTGCTAACATTCTGTGAGTTTGTTCACAGTGATGTAATCTAAGTCAAACATCAACAGACATGGTCTCTTGGATAGTCTGCTTGAAAAAAAGGAAAAACTTTGCCTGACACTAAACAGCTTTTCAAAGTAAGTTTTTGGATGTCACATGCAAATACTTGTTAGACTTAATTTATCAACTCATAATTACCTGAAATCAAGAATCAGAATACTGATACCTAAATTTAGAACTCTAGAACTTTAGAAGAATTGCAATGTAAGATACTGCAGCAAACATAGATAGTTTTAATTAGATAACCATTTAAAAGTATTATTCCATTGAATCGTGTAACATGAAACATACCCCTCCCTTTTTCCCCATGACATATAATCAAATAAATTTAAATGAATCAATTTCCATCCATTCAACTGTATTTTACTGAATTTTAAAGGATTTGTTTTACAATGTAAAATTTGGCTCCAGTAGAGCCAGTTTTAGTTTACTTTTTCCTTCCAAATAAAAATAATGAATAACAAAATAACATAAATGAATGTAATAAAAAATAAACAAAACTGCTGGGACGGATCAAACTATACAACCTGAGATGGAGTAGGATCCATGGCTCTGATGAACATCATGCTGACACATTGAATCAATATGTTGCCGCTTCAAATTCAGATTTAAGACAGCCTTAATGAGTGGTTGCAGGTTGCAAGTTTTCAGATAAATATATCATTATACACGCAATACACAGGTTTATCAAAGGTGTATATGATACTATGAATCATCAAAAAAACTTTTTGCACTCATGATAATTTTCTTACAAATGATTTTTGTGCAATGCTAACACATCAGTGTGGAAGTCAAAAGTTATCAGTACTGTGACAATAACAATTATTGGCATTTCACAGTGGTGGAACAATTTGTCACTCTTGTCATGAGCAAAAGTATGATCCAGTGTAAATCATAACCAGCTACCTATGTATACATTTCTGATTCAGTCCTCAGCTCCAACAACTTTGGAACAATGACTAAAATAACTACAATATGTGGTCTAACCACTTACAGTTATGTTAGACATTAGATTATAAATTTTACATTACACTCCAACCAAACTTAGAATCAACTGTTCCATATTTTAGGACACTTGGGAGGACCCTTCAAACTATGGTATTCTGCTTGGTCAGCTATACTCCAGACGTGGTTAGATGAGCCCCTGCATAAATTATCAGTCTGGTTCAAAATTTTCCTGGGCTTCATTATTTTAGACAGATAACATTTGTGCAGGTATCAGTGAAGTAGTGCCTGTCCTCCAGGGCACCTCTTCAGCGTAGTAAGCTGTGTGACCTGTAGTTTGTTTGGGGGATTACATTCATCTGACATCAGCAATCCTGCAAGGGGAGAGGTTGTCGTGGTCAGATAAGCCTAATGTACAACTGCCAAGTCCAAAACAGGATTTCATGAAAGGGTAATATATATATATATATATATATATATATATATGCAAGTGACTATTGTTTAGATAATATCTTATGAATAACATCAAAGGTAATCAAAGCTTTGGGAAATTCCAGAGGAGTCAACTTTTACATTGCAGGCTGAAATGTATGTAGTCATGACAGAATGCCCATGCATTCATTTGGACATGGTTTGCTACTGCTGGGGACTGTTTATTTTAGACAGATGCACACAAGGGTGACAGATGGCTGCAGAGGGACTATGTGGAAGGGTGATCTTGTTTATTTTCAGCAACCATCCCTGTGTTTTCCCCCAAGGACAGGCTTCATGTATATCAGGAGGCACATCCTTGTGCGCTCATGCGGTACCTGTCAGAAGAGGAGAAGGACAGGTCAGCACATTAAATAAATCACAGGTGTCAGTTAATTTGTAATTGTATTTGTATTTGTATCACTTCTTTGCTGACAACACTCAACTTGTTTAAGACTGAGATGATTTACATTCCCTCCAGGTCCTCCTCATTTCAAGATCTCTCCCTCAGCCTAGACTCTACAAACATTTTCACTGGTAGCACTACTACTGTCAAAAGCCTTGGCATAATGCTTGATATCCCACTGTCCTTCTCCTTTCAGTTTGCAGCGGTGAGTCAGGTGTGCACATTCTTTTTGTAAGAAGTCCAAAGCATCTGCTCCTACCTCACTGTGTATTGTACGCTTCTCCTAGTTCAGGCTCTGGTTAATACTGTTTATTTTATGTGTAGTATCACATTTTTTTTTTTTTGATTCTGTGATCTACTGACTGATATATGGTAGTATACTTGGCTTCCCTTGTCTAGTCAGGTTGCACAAGTTATCTTGGGGTAGGGCTTAAATGATGTTGTGCTCACATTCACTGGTTTGGGAGTGTTGTTACGCTGGTCTGACACTGTTGCTCATTCAGCTTGAATGGATGCACTTCTGTTGTTCTGTGCTGGAAGTCACTCTGGGTAAAAACGTCTGCTAAATGAATTTAATGTAATGTAATGTCATTTATTTTCCGTCAGAGTGTAAAGGTTCTGCCAACTATGTCCATACAGAAAGGTTGCCAAGAAAGTTTACCAACAGCAATCTTGAACTGGTGCAAAGCACTCTATTTGCTTTAATAACTTTGAAATGCAATGCTCTGAAGGGGTCACTGAATGAAAATACACCAGCTGATATACAACCTCTCAAAGAATCTCATTAAACATAATAGTAGTTGTGAGTTGTATAACTAGCTGGGTAAGCACTAAGGAATGAAAATGCATTATATATTATAAGGGATAAACATACAAGTCGTGGCTTAATTATAATAAGTCACTGAGTTAAATTCTTTAAACCACATTTGTCACATTAATTTTGAACAATTTTCCATTATTTATTTGTTTTTATAAATTTGCCATGCACTTTAGCATTATGTGATTCTTCACCTCTCAATATGCCAAAATAACACTGTATTTGAGGCATGTGTCAGCTCAACAAAACCTCAAACCCTTCAAATAGATTCAAAACAAGTTATGTACCTAACTCAATAAATCAATTTTTAAATTTCCATTTATTTATTTATTTATGTTTGCACAGTGAATGGGAATAAGATAAGCATGATCACTTGAGGGGATGTTTGCGTAATTTTACCTATTAAATGTAACTGAAAGAGGGGGAACGATAACCATTCTCGTCTCTTAACAAGTATTTTTTGGCTGCCTGTTGACAGAAGAGCCACTTTGAAATTGTTGAGATGAAGCTGACCTTTTTCCCCACGTTCAGATTAGAGCTTACTTCCCAAACCCATCTCGATGCTTCTATCGCCATCGTAAATGTCTTTCCTCCCCTGCGGCCTTGGATTGTAATAGAGTGTGGCTCAAGTCTCACTGATAGAGGATTGCCGCAAGTTTCTCCACTGGATGAAGCCCAATGAAGTTTCCCCCACAGTAACAGATTACCACAGAGAGGTGGAAAAAGGAGAAGGAATTGGCTCTAGGCTTAATCAGTGCAATGGTCAAATTATACATGAAATATGCGGCAAAAGTTTTTTTTTTTTGTAAATACACTACATTTTATAGACAGTATGCCAACCTGTGCCTGTTGAATCATCTTCAGTAATGTTCATGTTGGTCTATTAAATTTTAAAGGGTCACTACATAAAGAGATGGCATATTAATGATGTACTTGTCAAGCTTTTTATCCCATGGCAGTTGTCTGACTTTTTATAATGCACTGCCTCTAGACATAATATACTGCATTTTTTATATTTGGATTACATGGTCTTTATCACAAGGAATGAGCGATGCTGGATTATGGTTCTTTTTCTGATGATTCGATTTGATATGTGACCTTATCTTGAGAAACCTCCAGGGGGCAAGAAAGGGTCAATGACTGGCTGTGAGGCCAGCAAGATCAGCAATCATACTAATATAGCAATTGACTTATAGAACATTGATTGAATGAACATTGACTGATGTCAGAAGGAATCAGAAATTTTAAGTATACACACATTAAAGATGGATCAGATACAGACATACTAACTATAGCTGCATAAGGGAGTGCTCCATTGAGTAGAGCTGGGTTATACCGAATGCATCACATGAAATTATTTGTTTAACAGACACCTTTATCCAGTGTAATTTATCATCCATTTAAGCTTCTGTGTATTTTATGACAGACAACCAGCAGCCTTTGGGTTAAAGAGTCCTGCTCAACAACATGCCTATTGATTTGATGTACTTTTTCCCCCAGGGGCAAGCAACTAGCCTGTTAATATCTCCCCAAGGAAGGCATTTCCTCATCTCTTTATTGACTGGACGCTCTTCCATATGTATCAGAAAGCACTCATAATTTTAGATGAGAGGCATCATAGAAGGTCTCCTAGTGCATTCTGTGCTACAGGAAGTATTTAAATCTCTTTGCTAAGTGTACAGTGTTTCTATCTTCTCACATGAATGACAGTAACAGACATCAAACAGATAAAAGGTTCACAGAAAAAGGTTTGGAACTCACACTGATAAATGCTAGATGTCTATATATTCATTCTATTGTTGTGTCATCTTTATCCCATAAAGGTTATGATTTAAAGTTTCAAATTCAATTCACTGTTAATAGTATTGTTGTCTTTATGACAAAGAGAAGGTGATTTTTTCAGTCACAGTCAGAAAGAAAGTATAGATATCAGCAAGATACAGTACTTTGAGATTAGACTACTGCAAACAGTGGAGATAGCTAGGTTCGTTTATTTATTTACTTTTTGTCCTTTTTGTACTTTTTGAGACTGTCTCATCATTTATGCACTTACTTGTACAAGTTTTCTTGCATTTTCTGTTTGCTTCTGTTTTGAATGTTTACTGTGGCCATGAAGGAAAACATGTTTGTGTATGTAACAGCCGATCAATTTTGGTTCATCTAGTGATGACCAAATTTATTTGGTGGTGGTGGTGAGGAGGGTCAAATACGGCAATTAAAAAAATGGCAATTTTGAACAAATTTTGAACTCTCATTTGTCTCATTAGCTGATTCACCTGCTTCTCTCCAATTACCACTAGCCACTTAGCAAACATGCTAATTTGTTAGTTTGTGTGAGTCCAGTGAAAATCACATGACATTAATGTGCAACCCTCTACATGTCAACTGTGTAGATATGTCTAGTTCCAGAAAAAAAGGAATGTCTTCATCAATCAAATTCATCTGCTACTGCTTAGGAACACACCAGTACACTGTGAATGTTTGTGTAGTTGAGTGTTGATTGTGCAGCTATTCAATATGAGAAACTTTGCCAAGTTCCACCCCTCCTGCTTACCCCATCTGTGGTGACACTTGCCCAGATACTCAAGGCATAAAGTGTAAAATTAAATAAAGCACAAATGTAGTTAAAGAGCAGGCTGGAGGTAAAGCTGCATGCTTGGATGCAGTTCTGACAGCACAAGAATAATTAGTCTGCTCATGCAAATATGAGCTCATTTATCTCAGGCTGATGGTGATACAAATGACCAGCGGGGGTCTGGGAGGAAGGGGCTGGATCAGAGTGAACCCAGGGGTGCAACTACATCACCCCGCCCCACACTGACTTTACAGATGTACTGAGGTGACCCACAGCAGTCTCTGTGGTGACCCTGAAAGGGGGAGATCACCCCCTTGTTTCTCGTTACGGGCATACTGTACCTGCCCTGTTTGCTTATGAAAGCCTGGAGGGGTAGAGATCGTAAAGTGGCGGGTGTTCAACACAGGTGAGGGGGGCAGATAGAGGGAAAGGAGGAGTTCGGATGAGGGAGGATAGGCAGTGAAGACGGGAAATCTGAGGGAGGAAGTCAGGCATCTAGCGTAAGTGAAATCCACGGAGAACTGCCTTCCATTTTGAATTATCTTTATATGGTGGGCCTGTGTGTAACAACTGTAAATAATTAAGATGATAACAACAGTAACAACAATAATAACAATTATAACTCATTAAACACTACAATTATCCATGCAGTCACTACATTTTCACAACATAGAAGAAGATGTATCTCTATGTCAATTTCACATTTCTCACAGTAACTTCATAGTCCTTTTTCTTTTGGCTGATATTGCTTTTATATCACCCTTCCTCAATGGCTAGTTTGGGGTCACGGAGCATCTACTTGGTCAGAATCTCTCTGTTACTATCTTCAGTGCCTGGATCCAGCCACACCTCGCTGACTTCTGGAAGATAGTGCTGTGTCTTACACGGATCTGTCTTTTGGTTCACAGTGTACTCATGGGTAGAAGTAATAGTTCAACCTTGATATGGCTTTGCCAGAAGGTAAATAGTTACTGTTACTATGGTCACTGAGCTTCCCCTATACATTGTGAATAGCAAATAAAAATGATTTTGTTCAAGCAAATAAAAATATTTTGTGTCAGCATCTCTTAAAAGGTGACATTCTAGAAGCAGAAAACACTGTGAGGTTGCTTTGCATGTGGAAGTATGATCACAGTGATGTGCACAGTAATACTGAACTACTAGTAAGAAACTACTTCAAAGCGGAAGCAGAAAACTTTCTGATTTTACATGAATTCTCACAAACTAAAAGACTATACAGCCATCAGTGCATGCCATCTGGCAGAGGCAATAGCCACACATCACTTCAATTCTTTCCAAATCAAAATCCTTCAACCAATTCATTGTTGTCACCCATTGTGACCACATTATCATAGCCTTGCTCCAATAAACAATGCAAAGCAGAGGTACTGGCTGCACAGTTACTAATAGTCAGACTTTCAATGTTCCCAGAGACAATTTGAAACTAATTATTTGAATAATATTGTTTTCTGACAGTCAATATGAGCTGACATCTTTAATCAAATATCTACTGATAGCTTTTTAGTTTGTGCCACTCAATATTATCCGAATCTTCGCCTGGGTCTCCGGTGTGTGAGTGTGATTTGATCACCTCGTATGGGCCAAGTGGGAGCTAGTGCAATTTATTTGCTGGCATAATTACATCCAGATTAGTTTAGGAGCTGATGACTCTTTGCCCTCTTTGAAAGGGGACCACGTCCACAGGGCACAGTGTGGTTATGAAACACAGCAGGCTGCGTGACAGTTCCTCTGAAGACAGGCCTTGGCCTGGGTCAGAACAGTGCACTCTCTTGTCCTGTGTATTTACACAGTGTTTTAGGAGATGCATTGTTAAGTTACTGCAGTATGTGAAAATAATAAATAGATTAATTAATTAACATACGTTAATACTGATTTTATCATGCATATTAAGAAAATAACAGAAAGGGAGGACTTGTGAGAGCTGAATATCTTTTCAGATACTTCTTTAAATGTATTCTGATTCCCTGTGTAATGCTCAGAGGCAACATTTTCAAGAAACTTAAAAAAGGGACCTCTACCAATAAAGTTTAAATGTGTTGAAATAACATTTGGAGGTAGATCCTTTCTTCCAAATCACATAGTAGGGGGTTAAAAATAGCGTGTGGCTCCTTAGTCAGTACATTTACTAATGTGGATTACAATGTTGTGCTGCATTTAATGTTCAAATTATTCCTACTTATTCCAAAGGCAGTAGGGAAATGAAGGGGCTGAAGTTATATCTCACGCCATGCCTTCAAAGATGAAGAACACATCAGTCAAGGAGCAGCATCTTCTTATGATCAATCTGACATGACAGCTTCGCATTCTAATTTTCCGTCTCATCTGTGTATGCACGGTGCTTAGGTTGAGACAGGCAATAAAGCCTGATGGATTGGCCTTTATTCCCGTTTTAATCACAGCTCACAATTGTGGCAATAATTCTGCTCGCACTGCTAGTGAGTAGAGTGATCTCAGCCAGCTTAAACTTTCTTTTCCAAGTGGGGAGAGAGTGTGAGAAGTCCACAGGAGGTCCTCTGCTGTAACTAGAGCAATGAATTATAGAAATCTGTACCCCAGGCCCAAAACTGGAATCCACTTCTGTATGCCAAATGTTGACACTTTTGTTGATGTTTGACAAGTGTGTTTTCTAAAATGTAATTATTATAGGGGCTGAACTGTACAGATCCCCTGATGTAATGTAATGGTCCCCCATTCTGAAACAGAGTCAGGTGGCTGCCATTTCACAGAGAGGTCATGTACTGTATATTTGCCCTCATAATAATAATAATAATAATAATTAATATATCTACAAATGCAGGCAGAACCTCACAAGAGCAAAAGAATACTCTGTCTGGAGTGTCATAATCATTTTGATTAGTCTGTTAGTCTGCATCTGTTAGCATCTTACTGTTGCTTGTCAAAAGATTTTCTACCCCAGTGCTTGTGTGTCTCCAAGTGAACATCGCTATGCAATAAGCCCACTATGTGAAACTTGAAAATTATGTTTATGCAAGCAATTGTATCATCTAAACATAAAAACTTGTATTTCTGCTCAGAGTTTAAACTTAAACTAATGAATTCACTGGGTTTATTTGCACTTTTGATCTCACATTCATTTCAAAGGGTTGCATGAATTCATTAAAATAATATAAAAATTGTATTCATGGAACTCTAGAGTGTTGGAAATTCATGTATACATTGTGTACATAAAACAGTACAAGGCAAAAGTACAAAAGAAATTCTCATTAATAGATTAGTCTTTCAAAACTAATGTATAACAAATCATTTCAAGGTAAAAACCTGGATCAAATTCAAAGGCAAAATGCATCTAATGTAGATATGTGTTGAAAAATGAGGCAACAATGTGCTTGCCAAACCCTTTAAAGCCAACAGGTTTAAATTTATTGGCATTTATTAGAATTTTTTACAGGGAAAGCAAACAAATTAAAGTCATGATGTTTGGAGGGGTGAGATCTGATTGTAGTGCATTTTTTTTCTGTTATAGCTGTTTCATGCTCTGTGGGAGAAACCTAATTTCTTGCCTCACTCCAGCACAATCCGTTCTGTAAAATAAAACAGATTGTAGATCATGTAGAAGGGTTGCAAAGACAGAAGAGGAAAATGCTCCATGATCCAAATGCATCTGGCGAAACATAATTGGAAAATTTCCATGGGTTATTCCTGCAACACATTACAGTGCAACGTCATTCAAGGTTTCAAAAGGGGAAACAAAAGCTTCTGATGCTTGCCCTGAGATTGCAGGGCGCCAAGAAAATCTTGTCTTTGGCCGGTTGCATTCCTACACCTAGAAGAAAGGTATGTACTGTATAATGAAAAACTTATGAAATGTGATATGACTAATGAAATTTAAGTAGTCTTCACATTTGAATTTGGAGCTGTCTAATCTGCTGTCTTCTGCTTGCTTTGTACATTTATGTGGCTGGACACTTGTGAAAAATAATAAAGACTATTTTCACAGCCCAAATTGATTTTCACACTTCAGCCATTTGATTTTGGTGTGGCTTTGAAAAAAAAAAAGCAGTGGACAGGAACTACTGAGGAATGGAACTTCCCACACACTGACTTGGATTGCTTTCAACTGATTGGGTGAATTTAGGTCAAACTCGTCTTTTCATATGTTTCTGCCTGTTAATGGATTTTGTTTACAGTCAGAACCACATTACTCCTGCTCAAACAGCATTTTTAATACCAATTGTGAGTGTTACTCCATGTGAGTGTGTGATATGGCTTAAGACACACACTGCACAAATTATTTAAACATGTGACACTGATTAAATAAGAATCATATTTTGCAACCATTACATAAATGCAACAAGGAAGAAGAGAAACATAATCACAGTGTTTGCTGTTGAAATGAATTGTTTAACAACAAGGTCCAATTATGGTTTGACAAGAGTTCTTATTAGACTGTATGCAGAAGAAAACATCCAATTAAGGCGTGTGGGGAATCAGTTAACAGAGCTGGCCTGTTCGGGTCAAGATTAGCCCGTTCGGGTAAGATTGTGCAAGTCTCAGGATCAACGCTTTCTGGGGAGAATAGGACACTGTCTGTGAGCATATTCAATATCATTTGAACAAATGCATGTGTGTAGAAACACCAGGGCTGTGGCAGGCCTGTTTAGTTGAAATATGATGCAATCGTTTTAAGTGTGTATGGAGCCAAATGCCCCTTTCCAACTGCTCTCTTCAAGAAGAGCCAGTGCTACACCAGCTGGGGCCCTGTTTAGCAGAGATGCTCAATTTCTTTCCCCACTGAGAAAATCTGGTCTCAGGGCTGAACGTTCCTGGTTTCCCCCACACCAGCACCTTCCCCAGCTTGCCAGTGCTGCATTTAGCTTCTATGTTCGTTTGTTCAATTAAACACAAAACATAAGCACATGGACACGCTCAACAACATGTACGATGTCACTGGAACAGGAAAGAGTAAATACCTTAACTGCAGCGAACAACCCATCTCTCACTGCTTTGTGTCTCCCCTGTTCCTTCCAGCTGCAGTCTGCTGAAATCACCAGGATTCCCCCGTTTCCCTCGCTTCCCTCCCGCCTGCCCAATCTTCTGAAAGATGACTATGATGAGAACAGGGGTTCTCAGATTCTCAGCATCTGTACTCTGCGCCAAAGAAGGGCTGCAGCTGCTCCCTGGAGACTTGCTGTTGCATGAGGATTATAGTTGAATAGGATTACAGTTCAACATGAAAATTGTTTCAAGACTCTGTTTATGTTCTCTTTACATTACATTTTTGCCATTTAGTGGATGATCTTATCCAGAATGACTTGCAGGCTACAATTTTATCCATTTGTACAGCTGAATATTTGCTGAGGCAATTGTAGGTAAAGTACCTACCGAAGGTACAACAGCAGTGGCCCAGCAGGAAATCAAACCACTAACCCTTAAGTTATAAGTCCTGCTCCTTACTGTTATGCCACCCTGCTGCCCTGCATCTGGCCCTTTGACTATTTTTTCTTGTACATTTTTCTTGTACATATTCCTACATCCTCTCTGTTTCATTGTCAACATAGATAGTTAAAACAGAGGGCAGACTTTGGGAGCTGCAGGTAAATACCTTTAAAAGCATAAGTTATAGTGCAAAAAATAAACACACACCACTCCACACACTTCAGTTCTTGTGATACTTCATTTTCTTCTACTCTGTATAATGGGATTAGAGAGGTGGTGGGGGGAGAGTGATATTTTCCTTTATGTTGGCTCCATTCCCTGCCTGACCGGGACCAAGCCACAGCTTCCAGCCAGCCTGGGTGAGCTCACCTGAAGACAGTGAATTCATTTAGGCCTTATTTAGGCCTCCCTAGCTATGCAGGTGATGTGAAGTATCATTTAAGATAATTTGTGGGTTTGATGTTTTGATCCTGGACTGTTGTTTGATTATACTTTTTGGCCTATTCTATTGGACTTGTCATTGGTAGCCAGCTTAGCTGGCCAATAATAGACAAGGACCACACCCATTAAGCTAGTGTCCTATACATAGATACTGTTTGTTTCACGCTTTTTTCCGCTCTTGGCAATGCTCTATATGACAAATAAGTCTTTTAGTCTCCTCATGTTTCCTTGTGTTGTGTCTGTTATTTTATTGCACAACGTTGTCCTTCACCTTTAGTCCCCTCACACCTGATATGGGTATTTTTAATCCCCCCCCCGGAGAACCTTCACTTCTTCCTCAAAAATTGTCTGAGTTTTGCTAAATTGTTGATTGTGTAATTACTTAATTGTCTGTTCATTGAAAGGATCTAATCTTTCAGTTTTAACTTTGGCAGTAATTGTGCTACCTTCAGCAGCATTGCAACTCAGTTAATTGTCTAAATGTTTGTAATTGTGTATTTTAATTGTTGTAGACCAACCATTGGTTAATGGGCTGCACCTGCCTAATCAAAGACATGTTAAATACAGGAGTGGGCAGCTAGCCAGATAACACACTTTTTCAACAGTTTTGATGGGGCTGTACTTAGGCTGGATCCTTTGATTTTTTTATATAGAATTTATTTGCTTTTTTGCTTGTACTTTTATTTTATCTATTTTTGTGTGAGTCCATTGCCATGATAGAATGGGAATTATGCTGGCTGGCTCCAGTTAAATCAAGCCAGCAACAGCAAAGGCCTTTGGGCTGTTTTTGGCTTCCTCCCTCTTGACTTTATATCTATTAGAGCCAGTGGGAATGCTCCCAAAATTGATCAGCCATGGCACAGATCTCATGGGACAGTGGTATGAGTTAAGGAGAGCTTTGAGGTCTGCTACAGTCTTGATTCTCCAGTAGAATTCCCAGTCTTGGTCATGGGTTGCTTGCATTCCCAGCAGCCATCTGAACATTTTGCCCTTGTGCTTTCTAAGCATAGAGGCTAAGGCACTAACACTTCAGTGAAGTTCCAAATTAATAGGCTTATTTTAAGACATTATTCATTGATCCTGAATCAATTTTATAAATGGCTCCATTTTGGAGTTGGATGGCCCAGATGCCTTGTTGGAGGACGTCTAAATCTTCCTGTCATGGGACATGGCCCCCTACATCCATGGCGAAGAGATAAATGATTCACGAACAGCTGCCATTTTCC
The DNA here is from genome assembly GCF_013368585.1 of Megalops cyprinoides. NCBI lineage: Eukaryota > Metazoa > Chordata > Actinopteri > Elopiformes > Megalopidae > Megalops > Megalops cyprinoides. Next base: position 20,678,571 of record NC_050596.1, read on the forward strand.
AGAGTTCGTCGAACTCCACCTGTATCACAGGAGTGTCCCGGCCTTGGGTTCTGGCCAGACGACTGGTCCTTCATCACTTTTCCAGCTCCAGACATCACCCCTGATAATTAGTCCTTTCATTTTGAGTTCTCTATTAATCAGCAGCACCTGTGTTTCTCCATATGGGCTGTTCACTTCAGTATGAACTTCAGATTGAGGGACTAAACTAATTTAATCACACAGCAGTTTGACCTTAACTTTGAATAATGTTTTATTTTCCCCAAAGAAACTTTTCTGTTCAAGCAGTACAAGGATGTTGTTCATCTTACTTTATTTCAAAAGTAATTCATACCATCCTTTCCTTACTTTGGGTCATTATTTATCATTAAACCCTTTCTCCAGGTTTTTAGTGAATGCTGTATAAAAGGCAGTCTCTACGGTCTAGAAGATAACAATTCAAAAGATGACAGCGGGGGGAAAAAACGGTCCTAAATTAGTCTCATTGGTAACATGCAAGACAAAAAGAAACATTACCTCTTCAATGAGAGGGCTGGTGTCGCATGCGTTTTTCTTACAGATAAGCCCCTTTGACACTTTCTGATAATTGTGCTTTCTATCTCCTCTGGACTCTTTGTTCTTGAGAAATGTTCCTTGTGCGCACTGATTTTCATCTTCAATTACTGTGTAAAGTTGAAGAAAAACTGATTAGAAAAAAGGACTGCTGTAATTCAAACCAAGCAGAGTTTTCTTTTGTTTCTATCATCTGTAGGAGAACAATTAACCCATTTCCTGAAAGTGTATTCTAAACCTACTTGCTTCTTAAATGGCCCATTAGGTGAATACCTTCAGACTGTCAGTGACAAAGTTCCTGTTAGCCAAAATGATTCAGTCCAAAGTAAGTTGCTATTAGAGTGCAGGCTTCTCACCCATTACCTCAGCAGAGTCATTCAGACAGAATGGTGTCACTACTCTACGAAGATGCAGCACTGAGTTACGACTGAATGATGTCACTCAAATTCTCTATGTGAGGGCATTCATGTATTGTGCAGCCAATCATGAGTGCCAGGCAGACCTTACAGAATTGTCAAAATCAACCTATTCTAAAAAACCTTGGTACACGATTGGCTGGTTCTTAGGTGAAACACAGATTTACAATTGCAATTAGAAGAGCCATTAAATTCATATGCAGCTCTAAGAAATGAATGGTAAATAATATTGTTCATTGGTGTGTGTGTGTATGTATATCTGGAAGGATAAATCACCATATGGTCAAATGAACTGGCACAGCAGAGGAAATATCAGAAATTGTATGAGATTCCTCCAACATACTTTTACATTGCCAGTTATTTTACCGAATTATAGAGGAATCTGAAACCAAGGGCTTCATTGCATTGCAGCTGATGTGAAAATATCTGACCTAAAGCAAAAATATAACCTAAAGGTGAAGAGATACATTTCTAATATGATCACATATCCCCATGTTTAATTTCATAAATGCAGAAATGGATAATAATAATAATTCACTCGTCCTGAGTGTAGACCGAATGCTACGGCCCAGGTTCAAACCCGACCGTGTCACTAGCCGACAGTGACTGGGAGCTCACAGGCAAAACACATTGGCTTTGTTCCACTGGGGATAGGGTGAGTACGTTGGTAGGGGCTTCGGTCCCATTAGCAACAGCGACCCCTGCTGGTTGATCAGGCACCTGTGGTCCACGTGCCAAAGCTGCATATGAAATGTCTTCCTCCAACTCATCTCTGTGCTAGCTTAGCTTGTGGACCGCAATGCGAAAAGAAGCAGTGGCTGACATTGCATGTCTCAGAGGAGGGTGCGTGCTTGTCCACGCTCTCCTGGATCAACAGTGGGGGTTGTGCAACATCATGACAACAAATTGGACATTCCAGAATTTGGGGAATTGGCCATTTCAAATTGGGGAAAAAATGGAAAAAGGAAAAAAAATAATAATGATTATTATTATTATCTCTATTATGGTTAATGAATAATTAAATGCAAGCATCAGCTTGCTCCACAATTGCAAATGAGACCTAAGAGTGAGAATGACCCTGGAAAAAAGGTCTGCTGTTAATTGAAATAGCAGCATCATTATCGACATTAAGAGATTTGAGGTATAGCCATACTCTGTGTTATCAGGTTGTAGGAGGCAATTGCTCAACATAGCCATAAGCCACTGATTAAAATATGACATTTTTTTAACAGGGAATGAACTGTATTCTAGAACATGAGATGAGGACTGTTAATTAATGCAAGGAGTGAAAATGCACTGAAAAGAATGATTCTAACTGTAAGGGATGAATGTCTAGCCTATAGATGAAAGAAAGTATGACCTTGATCCATGCCAACATGATAACCAGAAAGACCAACCAACCAAATTGTTAGAATCCTTGTGCATTTTATTTTTTCCCATTCATTTCTTAAACAACTTAAAATAAGAAAAAGAAAAAAATCAAAAATTGCCTCTTCAAAATTTTTTCGCTATGAAGTTCTGTAGCTCATTTACTACTACTGTAAATGCATATCTTACAATGCTCATGCTTTTGTAGTAGAGGTGCATAGATGCAAGGCATTTTACTAGTTAGGTACTGCTATGAAACACTATAGCTTGTGAATGTGTAATATTATTCTTAATTTTTAAACTTAAGGACTGGTTAGGTACTGTTATGAAACACTGTAACTTGTAAATGTGTAATATTATTCTTCATTTTTAAACCTAAGGACTGTCACCCTGTATGTTAGAAATGGGTTTAAAATGCTTGCTCAGATGAAGCTGAAAACTGAATAACGGTTTTGCTGTGCCCTTGCACACCGTTGAACTGTAAAGCTGAGGTTTTGCATTTTACCAAGCCTCTTATCTGAGCCACTTGCAACTTGCTGTATGAAAACAGGGCTTTGCACAATGGTGATATGTGGACTGTCCGATGCAACAGCAGCAAACACAAAAGCAAAGTCCCAATAGCATTTCTCAGAAGTTCTCAGGAGTAGAAGCGTTAGAGCACCCTCCCTGCCCCTGAAGTTGGGTTTAACACAGAGAAATGCAGTTACTATGTACAGAGTAAAGTCAACAGTTCAAAGGCTTTAAAATGCTTTGCATGTGACACACAGCTAACTGAGCCAGCTAGTCAAGAATAGCGTCATATAATGCACCCCCACAGCGAAACAAGTCCCTCACATACTGGGATGAAAAATAAGTGAAATTTCACAGCACAAAGAAATAGATGGCTAGCTTTGAATTGATTAAAGAGGTGAGAGGAAATAAATGCTCAAGGGTGCTTGACCACAAAGATTGACAAGGCATGGCAATGCAAGTGTCCTGAGTCACCCTCAGCCTCCACTCCAGGGTCAGCTCTTCAGTCTAGCTTTGAAGTCTACAAAGTCCCAAATTCTTAATTTCCATTTTGCTTTCTTTATTAATTTTGCTGTTAATACCTCTATTTTGAACATGATTGTCCATTAGACTGCAAGACATATTGCTCTATCAACGATCTAGACAGAAGCAAAAATAAATAAATAAAATGTGGTCCTTTTTGTGTAACCCCTGACTGATTGCCAGTATCTGACATGCATTCAGGAATGGTATTTACTGTAGCTAATTTAACTGACATGTTAATTAAATGAAGTGTACCGAGGAGAGATGGGATACTTCAACCAATGTACCAATAATCAAGTGCTTGAATATCTTCCTTGTCCTAATAGAGCTGGTTTGAGACAAGCCGTGTGGTACCTGCCAGGGTGTGTCAGGTTGTGGCAGCGTTGTGAATGTCACCACTCTCACATTAATTAGCCCTTGAGTTGAATTAGCCTAGGACTCTGAATTAACTGCAGGGGGCAGAGCTCCTTGCTTCCCCTTACTTTTCTCTACCTTCTTGCTTTGTCTTTGCACTTTGAATAACACTTTCAAATGTAACAAGAAGCTATGGTGTTCCGGGATGCAGCTGGGATGTTTCATGGTGCAACCGGGGGATGTTGTGGTGTGGTTAAGATGTTCAGGATGCAGCTGGGATTTTTCAGGATGCTTTCTTACATAGCCATGCTATAGAAAACTCACCTAAGACACATAAGTGATGAAGTCATTTCACAAATACTCGAGCTGAGGGCATTTTTATTTAGACTGTGCATTCATTTGCCTCAGTGTTGCACAATGGTTTAGGGTAGTAGACCTAGTAGGTAAAAGGTTGCTGGTTCAAATCCTGAGTGAGGGATGCAGTTGCAGTTGCAGTATGTCATTGAATTGTGATTACACTTTTCATGTGTCTCTGCAGTATTGGTGATTTGTATCTGCAAAAGTGATTTGGGCAACTTGTTTGCATAGCAGCAATATGGGAGTGTTTTAATGTGTCAGGATTTTGGATCAGGCCCAGTGAACCAGTCCCAGAACTCAGCCCTGGAGGAAGTCAGGACCCGGATTGTTCTGGGACTTTGATCCAATGCTCTGTGGCTGTGGATGTGAACAGCATTGTGCCCGATGCCCCAATTCCATGTATCTCTGTCAGTCGCTCACAAGCTAAAAATAGTGTCCCGCTGTTCTTCTGGACTGAGTGTCAGTGACAGGTAGGGATGTATGAGGGCTTTACATCTGTGAGGCTGTCTCACCCTCACTGCTGGAGCGTTCAGGTTATGAAGGACAATATTTATTTCACTACTCTCAATACTACTCTCAAGGGATTCACTCAGTCAAATATATGATGATCATTGTGAAAACAATCATTTCCATGGAGACAAAGAATGTTCTTATTTGCTATGAATGTATGAAATGTGTGAATTTGTTTACAAGGGATTAAATCCCACAGTCAAAACATGTATTTAGGTACTGCCCATTCAGGAAAGGTCATGATTTTCTCTTCATGAAAGAAATGCCAATAATTTAAATGATTAAGATTAAAATATGTATTGCTGAGCTTGGAGAGGGGAGATGACTATCAGAAAGGTAAGGGTTGGGTAGGAGAGACATAGGTGTATACCCTTTTTTTTACTGGGGCTATCTGACATTTCCTTCCCGAGTGTGACATTTAGCTGAGCAAAGGTTGGTTAACTATTTATGGAAGAAATTCCAATAATTTAACCCTACTTGAAATAACAATTTTCAATATGCACAGCAGAGCCTACAGAGCATGGGATGTATCTTAGGATAGGAGAGAGAAGGGGACACTCTTTTGGGGCTCTCTGACATTTCCTTCCTCAGCGTGACATTCAGCTCTGTGTATTTAAATGCATTTGGAGGTGAGGATTGAAGGGGAGGGAACAAGGTGCAGAGTCATGTAGCTTTTTATAGTCGCCTCAAATTCATTTCAGTTTTAATCCATCAGCCAAAGAGGCACATCTGAGCTCTGAACAGTAGCTCCAGTTTCCATTACTACCACTCACTCACTTCAGAGCTGGACAGGGCATCAATCAATTAATGGCAAAAGATGCAGAACTTTGTAAACTGCAATGTGCTCTAGTGGGACAAATGGCTGTTTAAAGGGGCATTTAAAAATCATAAGCTTCAATTCCAGTGGAAGGAAGTTTCCATTGTCTCTGCTGCTTTGAGACAGCATGAACCTGAACTGTTTTGTGAAGCAGTTTGCCTGTGAACAGTTCAGATGTTCACATTCCTCCTGCTCCTCTTGGACTGCAAAAGTCACTTCGAGGTCCCCTAGGTCCCCCAGAAAAAGACTGGAGATCATGTTCTCCTCAGCAGTATGGCTTCTAGTACATTATTCTCCTCAACAAATGAAAAACATGGCCTCTAATTTGAAGTGTAGCTTGTATGGAGGGAAAAGCATTATTCATATTATTTTTTTAAGATTATGCTAATAAATGCATGTGATCATAGGTCATGCAGGAGCAAAGAAAGAGGCAAAGATCCCCTTTCTTGTCAATGTGCTGTTCAGTCTGTTTACAGATATGTAATTAACAATGACCTTTATTTAACAAAAATCCACAATGGTTGTTTTGTTATATTTGTCTTTTTGAATATCAGAGATTCAAATAGCAAACAGGCATTCAATCCAGTTTTCCTTAAAATATGCACTGATCAGGTATAGCCAAATTATAGCCCTACATATTGCAGGTTAAAAATAGAGAAAACCAATGTTCTCCTTACTAATACAGAGGCCACTATATATATATAGTGAAAGTTATTTCACAGAGCACTAAGGTCAAGGTCCAAGTTTTTCAGCAGAAGGTAGGAGGAGAGGGGTAGAACACCGCTGTGGTAAATGTTATTGATCAGAGCCTCACAGCTATTAATCTTCCACAGGCAGTTATGAGAAAAAGCAACCAGGATTCAACTAACCAGCTGACAGTCAATGAAAGCTCAGAATTATGAGGACCTGTGAAGGCCAACCTTTTCTGACCTCACACCACCACGTTCTTTGAGCAGATAACAAGAGTGTGACGCTATCCAGATTCTTGTGCTCTAGTGATCAATCCTATTGTTGTCAAAGCAATGCTTTGGCGCCGAATTCAGATTCTTATGCACCTGTGAAAGCTATTTTAGGCTGACAATACTGCTCTACCTTTTGAACATGCTCGTTTTGGCATTAAAAGTAGTTGTAATGTCAAAAAGGTACTGACGTGTTCAGCTATATTGGCATACTGTAATTGACTTTATTACAATTCCTTTTGTAAATTAATCAAAATGGGTCAATTTGTATTTTGTATTAGGCATGTTTACTGTATTTGTAGTAATTAACATAAGGAGAAAGTCTGTCATTACACATTAATTGTCCAGGGAAAATCTTGCCTCACTTCCTTACACCACTACAGCTCTTGCTGTCTCCTGTCTGATGTCTTGCCCAATTTCAAGCCATGGTGCAATATGTGTAAGCCTAATTTGTGAGCAAGTGACAGGGTGATTCGCCCTGAATCCTCCATTTTCATAGTAATTGCAGAAGACTATTACAATGTAGGAAAAGTCCACTTCAAATTATATTCTTTATGGGTGCTCTGCCTGAATAATCCCTTGGACTTTCAAAAGACAGTGTTACAGATCAGTTACATATGTAATCAGAGTTTAGAAGCTCACTCATTTATGAGAAGATAAGCGTATAAAATGGGTGCAGTAAGATGTGATTTGCAACACCGTGTCATTGAAATAAGAGTGGTGCTTTTGCAACACAGAGGGATCAGTGACAGAAGTAAGATCAAATGGAATGAAGTTAGACTGTACCATCTCTGCTTTCATTGGTGGTTTAAACAGATATAAAAGCAAGAAGAACATAGCTGAAATCTTTCAGCCCCAAAGATACTATGCTTGTTTTTCACTTTTACTTTTTTAAACTACTGCTCCTTATTATCATACATCACTATCACTTTGTATAGAGTTGGGAAGCCAGGAAAGCATGCACCTTCAGTTAAGTTCCCATAATATGCATTTTTGCCATATTAAGACACAAGGCATATACACAGGTTCATCAGAAAAATGTATATCAAGGTGACAGTAAAGACTGTTGATTAGATACCAAGATTCATCACCAGAAGGTTAGAGATTTACATCTCAGTTAGGGAGCTGCTACTGCATCATTGAGCAAAGTGAATTGCCTGACGACACATCCAAATATGTAAATTATGACTTGAAGATAATAATTATCAATTGGAAATGAGTTGGGGACATTGTTGACTTTATTTGTTTACTTTATTTTTTACTTTTTGTCAGCACTGCTTTTATTTGGGGTCAGCCAAATGCAGCCATGTCAAATATTTGTATTAGACACATCTGTAGCTATAAGCATTATGCATAGGTCACACGTCTTGTAAATCAAGATCTAGAGGTATGAAATTAAAATCATCAGAAAACAGACTGTAAATGGCCCATGTCTGAATGTGCTTAGTAGTAACAGAGGTGTGCAACTCTTTTGTTCATTCAGCTGAGTGCTTGCAGGAGATTGTGAATGTTGTCTGCTTCCATTTTGTCTGATATACTTTGTAAATCTATGACTCTCATTAACTACTGGAATAATGAAAAAAAAAAAAAACGTAACAGTGACTTTTGCATCTCAAAGAAGCAAGTGTCAGTTTGACTCATTGTACAAGTAAAATTTATGTTTCTGTTTTGTTCTTCTGCTAGTTCTGCTTTGGTAGAATTTTGTTAAAATAAACATAACATTACATTATGGTCAAATTATTAAGATTAGATTTATTTTATACTGAAGCCATTTTAGCTCAGCAAAAGGGCATATCAACAGTGTTCTGCCTGGGAAATAATTTAACATCATACTGCTGGATAGAAATTTTCTTGACTTTCAACAATGCTGTTCAATTTTTAATATCTTATAGCATACTTTTATGCTGTTCAAATAAAGATAGAGCGTGCACATTCAAATAATTGTTTAAATACATAGAGATAAAGCTGTACCTCAGTACAATTTTCCTATTTATGAAGACAAATTTCACATACATATATAATGGCACTAACCAAATCAAAAATGCATCCATTAAAAAAAAAAAAAAATCAATGCTATAAAATAAAGGGAAAACAATAACAACATGGCTAAAACACCAACTTGACCAATCAAATTTCTTGGTTGGAACTATCAATTTTATGAAATTGCATCAATAACACTGGTATCTGTTTCTGTGTCCAAAACTGTGTACAAAACAATTTAGTATGTCTCTTGTACTGTTTTCACACAAGGAGGAAGTTGTCATGGAAGTAACCTTTCATACGCAATGCCTCCATTGCGTGGCCAAAGGCACTTTTTAAAATGTTCATAATAAACCAGTATCAGCCAGCAGAAATGTGGCCATGGTGCATAGTGTGAGTCAGGATCTGAGTTCTCAGTGTGCTGCAGCCTCTCTGTCAGAGATCCAACATGGTTATATGGGCTGGCATCAGAAATGTCCAGATTGCTGTCATAACTTGCAGTGTCATTTTAATTTGTCATCTCATTTTAATGTTGTTTTTGTTTAAAATAAACATTTTGTATGTTTTTTAAAAAAACTGTCCATTTAGCTGTGAATGGGTACAGTGAATCCTGCCCAGGCAAAATAACTAGTCTGTGACAGTCCATGATATAAGGTAATGTAATTTTAATGTAATCATTTCTAAGCACTTAGCTTATTCAAGAAACCCCAGACTGAATGCTTTTATCTCACCATTGTACTTTTTTCAGCCTTACACTTTATCAGCTGGTACATGCTGTACTACATATACGTCCTTGTTCCTTTGGTGATATGCAAGGCCATCAAGGCAAGGTCCATTATCTGCAAGTGCACTTGTGGAATGAATACATAGTCATACATTATAATGTGTACAGAAGCAATAGCAGAAGCAATGCTTTCTCCCAGTCACTCAGTTGTATGTTATTTACATACCAGATGTGTCAGTGCTCCCGCCCCCTAGCTATTGTGTTTTGTTCTTCCCTGTCCATGTGCTTTTGTTTTCCTTGTGTTCTAGCCCTGCCCCACTCTCCGCCCTGTCTCCGCCCACCCGATCATCCCCTCCTGCCTGCTTACACACCTGCTTCCCATCTCCTCATCAGCCCAGCCCTATATCTACCCTGCTTGTCTCTGTCTTGTTGCCAGTTCGTTGCAGTGTGCCTTTACCTGTCTCGTTCCCGCCGTGTTTTCTGCCTGATCGCTATTCCCCGAATCGACCCTGCCTGCTCTTTGACCTTGCTCCTGCCTGCTGTCCTGCCCTGTTCACCTGATCTTCCTGACTACCTGGTTTGACCCTGCCTGTCCCCGGCTTTGATTCCTGTCTGTGTTTGGACTGCCTTCCTGGTATTTTGACCCTGCCTGTTTTGGACTGCCTCTACGATTCTACGATTTTGTTAATAAACGCCTGGACTCTGGAGTTCTTGTGGTCCGCGCCTGAGTCCTTGCCTGTGCCTTGTCAGTACGAACTGGCCATCATGGACTCAGCGGACCTTCCTCAGCTGAGAGCAGCGTTGGAGTTGCAAGGTACCCTGCTGGGAACCCATCAGAGCCAGTTGGAGGCAATCGGCAGGTCCCTGGAGAGCTTCGCCACCAGCATGGCCAGCATCATGGCTCAGCTGCTGCAGCTGCAGCAGAGCCGCCCAGCGCCACCTGCAGCCGTCTCTCCCCCTGTTCCGCCTGCACCTCCGAGTCTGGAACCCCTACTGCCACCTCCTGAGTCGTATGCCGGTGATCCAGGTACCTGCAGGTCGTTCCTCTCCCAGTGCTCCCTGGTGTTCGAGCTCCAGCCCTCTATGTTCCCCACGGACCGGACGAGGATCGCATACGTGATCACCCTGCTGACGGGCCGTGCCAGGGAGTGGGGCACCGCAGTCTGGGACGCCGGTGCCTCTTTCTGCCACTCCTACGCAGCCTTCACCGAAGAGATGAAAAAGGTGTTCGACCGTTCTAAGCACGGTCGTGAGGCTGCCCGGGAGATGCTGCTGACCCGCCAGGGGGGCCGATCGGTGTCGGATTTCGCTATTGATTTCCGCACCCTCGCCGCCTCCAGCGGGTGGAACTTGGAGGCTCAGTATGATGCGTTCCTCAATGGCCTCTCGGAGCCCATCAAGGACGAGCTAGCCACCCGGGAGCTACCTGCCAGCTTCGATGCCTTGGTGGGCCTGGCCATTCGTGTGGACCAGCGCCTGATGCTGCACCGCAGGGAGAGGGGTTCCCGAAGTCCGCCCAGTCCCTCCCGGGAGCAGTCCTCTGTTTGGGCTGCACGGGGTCCTGCATCTCCTCCACCTACCCCTCCAGGACCGATGCAGGTCGACCGGACTCGTCTGTCACCTGCCGAACGTCAGAGGAGGATCAGCACTGGGTCCTGTCTGTACTGTGGGCAGTCAGGGCACTTTGTGGCAATCTGCCCAGCAAAGGCCAGTGCTCACCCAGTAGTGAGGGGATTACGGGTGAGCGGCACCCCCTTACACCAGTCCCCTGAAGTCCATCCTCTGTTCACCGCCACCCTGATCGTCGGGGGTCAGTCTCACACCGTTTCTGTCCTAATAGATTCGGGAGCTGACGGAAACTTCATTGACGCCAACCTGGCGGCCCAGCTGCACCTGCCCCGCATCCCACTGCACTCACCATTGGAGGCCCATGCCCTCACCGGGGCCCCGCTGGTCCGCATCACCCACACCACCCACCCGGTGAGTTTCCTCATTTCCGGCAACCACCGTGAAGAGATAGTGCTGCATCTCCTCAACACCCCTCAAGCCTCTGTGGTCCTGGGTCACCCCTGGCTAGTGCAGCACAATCCACACATCGACTGGGAGGGCAATAAGATCCTGGGCTGGAGCCCCTTCTGCCACTCACACTGCCTTCGCGATGCCTTGGTCCCTGCTTCACCAGCCCCCCCTGCACCTGAGGATTTTCCTGACCTCTCGGCAGTACCGCCAGAGTATCTGGACCTTAAGCCGGTGTTCAGCAAGTCCCGTGCCACTTCGCTGCCCCCGCATCGTCCTTATGACTGCGCCATAGAGCTCCTGCCCGGTTCATCACCCCCTAGGGGGCGCCTGTTCTCCCTGTCCCCACCGGAGACCGAGGCTATGAACCGGTACATCCAGGAGTCCCTGGCAGCAGGGATAATCCGCCCGTCCTCCTCGCCCGCAGGGGCTGGCTTTTTCTTTGTTGGAAAGAAGGACGGCTCTCTTCGTCCCTGCATTGATTATCGGGGTCTCAACGCTCGCCGACAGACAACAAACTTCACCCCTGCGCCTTTTTCTCCCACCGCCTCACACCCACCGAACGCAACTATGACATCAGTGATCGGGAATTACTGGCAGTCAAACTGGCGCTGGAGGAATGGAGGCACTGGCTGGAGGGGACGAGCATCCCATTCCTGGTGTGGACCGACCACAAGAATTTAGAGTATCTCAAGTCGGCCAAACGTCTGAACCCCAGGCAAGCCCGCTGGTCCCTGTTCTTTTCCAGGTTTGACTTCACCCTGTCATACCGCCCCGGTTCCAAGAATGGTAAGCCAGATGCCCTTTCACGCCAGTTTTCACCCGCAGAGGTACCCCAGGAGCCCAGCACCATCCTGCCCGCCCGATGTGTGGTCGGGGCTGCTCAGTGGGACATCGAGACCGTCGTCCGCACTGCTCTTCGGGCCGAACCGGGCCCTAGCACCTGTCCCCCTAACCGTCTTTATGTTCCCCAGTCTGCTCGCTCTCAGGTCCTGCAGTGGGGGCACTCCTCCAGACTCACCTGCCATCCCGGTGCCCGACGTACTGCGGCGTTCATTAGCCAACGGTTTTGGTGGCCTACCATGAACGATGACGTCCGGACCTTCGTCTCCGCCTGCTCAGTCTGCGCCCGGAACAAGACGTCCACCTTGCCGCCCGCCGGCCTGCTACAACCCCTGCCAATTCCCAGACGACCCTGGTCCCACATCGCCCTGGATTTTGTCACTGGCTTGCCCTTGTCTGACGGTAACACCGCCATCCTCACTGTCATAGATCGCTTTTCCAAGTCAGTACATCTCATTCCACTGCTCAAGTTACCCTCTGCCAAGGAAACAGCCCAGCTGCTCATTCACCATGTTTTCCGTTTGCATGGACTACCCACTGACGTGGTGTCCGACCGGGGGCCCCAATTCACCTCTCATTTCTGGAGAGCTTTTTGCAGGCTACTGGGTGCCACGGTCAGCCTGTCATCTGGGTTTCACCCCCAGTCTAACGGCCAGACCGAGCGGGCCAACCAGCAGCTAGAAGTGGTACTGCGTTGCCTCACGTCTCAGGAGCCCACGGCGTGGAGCCAGCAGCTACCCTGGGTGGAGTACGCCATCAACTCCCTGCCCTCTGCATCCACAGGGCTGTCCCCCTTCCAGTGCTGTGTGGGCTACCAACCTCCCCTATTCCCGGCCCAGGAGGAGGAGGTGGGGGTCCCCTCGGTGACGGCGTTTGTCCAGCGCTGCCGTCGCACCTGGAGACGTGCACGCACCGCACTGCTCCGCTCCTCAGCTCGAGTCAAGCGGTTTGCTGACCGCCATCGCTCCAAGGCACCCCGCTATCGCCAAGGTCAGCGAGTGTGGCTCTCCACCCGGGACCTTCCCCTCAAGGTGGACTCCCGCAAGCTGGCTCCCCGCTTCATCGGCCCCTTTCCCATCACCAAGGTGATCAGCCCCGTGGCGGTCCGGCTGAAGCTCCCGCTCTCCCTTCGCCGCATCCACCCTACCTTCCACGTCTCCAGGATCAAACCCGTCGTCCGCAGCCCTCTCTGCCCGGCTCCCCGGGCTCCTCCGCCTCCCCGCCTGATTGATGGAGCACAAGCCTACACTGTACGCCGTCTACTGGGGGTTCGGCGTCGGGGGCGCGGTCTCCAGTACCTGGTGGACTGGGAGGGCTACGGACCTGAGGAGAGATGCTGGGTCCCAGCCAGGGACATCCTGGACCCTGGCTTGATCCGGGATTTCCACCTCCGGAACCCGGGCTCGCCTGCTGTGACGCCTGGTGGCGTCCGTAGGGGGGGGGGTACTGTCAGTGCTCCCGCCCCCTAGCTATTGTGTTTTGTTCTTCCCTGTCCATGTGCTTTTGTTTTCCTTGTGTTCTAGCCCTGCCCCACTCTCCGCCCTGTCTCCGCCCACCCGATCATCCCCTCCTGCCTGCTTACACACCTGCTTCCCATCTCCTCATCAGCCCAGCCCTATATCTACCCTGCTTGTCTCTGTCTTGTTGCCAGTTCGTTGCAGTGTGCCTTTACCTGTCTCGTTCCCGCCGTGTTTTCTGCCTGATCGCTATTCCCCGAATCGACCCTGCCTGCTCTTTGACCTTGCTCCTGCCTGCTGTCCTGCCCTGTTCACCTGATCTTCCTGACTACCTGGTTTGACCCTGCCTGTCCCCGGCTTTGATTCCTGTCTGTGTTTGGACTGCCTTCCTGGTATTTTGACCCTGCCTGTTTTGGACTGCCTCTACGATTCTACGATTTTGTTAATAAACGCCTGGACTCTGGAGTTCTTGTGGTCCGCGCCTGAGTCCTTGCCTGTGCCTTGTCAAGATGTCAAAAAAATCTCACATGATGTCAGGGAGGTGAGGCAAGGCCTGGTGCTGCCATGTTTGGGAAGGGTGACATGGTTTAGTAGTGGAGCTGTTTGAGAAGGTGGCAGGGATGTTGAGAATGGACTTGTGTATTCAAAGGATAGTGACAGTGATGAGACACAAAAAGACCCTCACACATTATATGGTTAGATGTGTGCTTCAGTCCAAGAGATTTTGGACACCAGAGGTGAAATATTTCTTCTCATAACCATCAAAGCTTAGATCTCTTATGAATAAATTCATAGACACAGAAACACTGTTTGACAGTTTGTATCCACAGTAATGCTGTATAAGATGGGGAATCACACACATGCATATATGTCAGATATTTCAATAGACAGCCTATGAGTTAGCTGATGACTTGCACCACATCAACAAAGACAAGCTTGGCATGAAGAAACAATGTGAAAAATATTGAGAATATTATTGGCCTGGAACAGCAGCTGATGGATCTGGGTTTTTTGGCAGCAAGGTCTGGCATCTGTCTATTTGAGAGGCTGTGATATCCCTATGCTCCAGATTGTGACTCATGCCAGCATGGTCACATGACTCATAATACCATAATGGATGCTGATCCTTTGCCTTCTGACCACTTACCTCACCTATCCACACCTGTAAAGACATTTATATTACATTTTTACATTTATTCATTTGGCAGGTGCTTTTATCCAAAGCAATTTACAAGTGAGACAGAGTACAACAAAAGCAAAACGCCATATAAGGAGTCAGCAATACTGTATATAGACAATAAAGCTGCAATCAATTAAAATAGTTTCAAATGAGTACAGTAAAGGCTTGATATGCTTTATACATTGAAGAACAATTAGTGTAACATGACAGTTAATAGGAAACTTTACAATGGGTATAACCTTCTTTGGTCTGGTTAATGGTTAGCTCAGTGTTTGCAAACTGCTGAATTGTCTGTCTGAACTTGCTTCTGCACAATTCTACTTGCAAGACTAATCAGTTGAGCTGTGATTGTATTTCATTTGCAAATTTCCCTGTAAGCGTATCAATGTCAAGGGTTGGGAACATCGATCCTCATGCATTTGTATTACACATTATTTCTGCTGTGTGTTGAGAAGAACATTCTGACTTGACTCATCGATATGGCTCTGACAGAGAGAAATATCCCTAAATATCCCTCACAGACTTTCATGGACCATTTGACTGGATATTGATCCTCTATGTATTCCCTGGTATTTTCACAAGGCTGGTTTTGATATTGTTACATATAAGTATGAGTTCAAATCTGAGTCCCTACTGGGGATGTCAAGACCCTGACTTGGCTCCACTGACAATTTTCCACTGGAGCCCCATATGCTTCTAAACTAAAATTATTGTGTACCAATCTATTCAATCTAAGTTTAATATTTGCTCTGTGAAATAACTTTGGTTCTATGTACCAGACAGATTGCTGTTTCTAAATAATTAGGAACAGCAGAAGATTAATGGAAGATAATGCTTCCGGTACAACATTAGTTGCAACTGGTGAATGTAATTCTATTGAGCAACACTTTTTTTCCCTTTTTTTCCCTGATACACGCCCTGTATTGGACTGTTTTAAAGTCTCAGGGTTTTGGATCAGACACAGTGAGTCAGGTCCAAAACTCCACCTGGGAGGAAGTCAGGACCTGAATCGTTCTGGGACTTTGATCCAATGCTCTGTGGCTGTGGATGTGAACAGCATTGTGCCCGATGCCCCAGTTCTGTGTGTCTCTGTCACTCGCTCAGAGGCTAAAAATAGTGTCCTACTGTTCTCCTGGTCAGAGTGTCAGTGACAGGGATGCCTGGGGGCTTTACATGTGTCAGGACCCACTCTACCTGGCCACATTCATATGAAAATCTGAGGTCATCTTCAGAATTTATAAACACTGAAGTATGATGTTTCACCTCATTCTGTTTAGGAGCACGCCTACCCCGCCAGCATTAGATCTGAATGTGGCCCCAGTGATATGTAATGCATCATCAGTGTGTGGAGGCAATCACATGGAACTATCATTATTTTTGTGTTGCAACACAAATTCCTTTTTTTTTGTGGTTTTGTAGATTTGGTGGTCATGGACAAAAATAGACCAACATATCCATGCAACATAAATACATCTGGATCTATGAGGCACCTACACTTAATTGATGAAAAGAAAAAAAAAAAGAAGGAAGAAAAGAGGACTCAGTAGGTCACAGGCATAAACTTCAAAGGGACTACTTCCTGCCCTGCATGCAAGGCCTAAAACTAAGTATTTCAATCGATGTCAAACTGCAACTACATACTACACACAATGCAGAAGTCAGTGGGGGGAGTAATCACATACCTATTCAAATTCCAGTTTCCTATACAAGCACACTCGCACAGAAATGGCAGCGATTAGTAAAATACAGAGCAGTAACTGTCAGTGGTTTAAGCTCCACCTGTTAAATTCTTCG
The DNA here is from genome assembly GCF_013368585.1 of Megalops cyprinoides. Classification (NCBI taxonomy): domain Eukaryota; kingdom Metazoa; phylum Chordata; class Actinopteri; order Elopiformes; family Megalopidae; genus Megalops; species Megalops cyprinoides. The sequence goes on from NC_050596.1 coordinate 20,694,927, forward strand.
CCTTTTCTGCTTGCTGTAAAAAGTTTTTCAGTGTCAGCTGTGCCACGTCACTTCTCATCTTTTGCCAAGGGTTGCCAGGATGATCACTATTGCATTAGATGGCTTTGTACAGGCCACAGTTACTTAAATCATTGTAATTACTAGTAGGAAAGCATAAGGGGAGAGGTGGAAAGGGACTGTTATTTTAAATACCATCTATTTCACATTCATACAATTATTTACTGAAACAATTTAAGCTAAACACTTTTTACAATGGTGCAAGCCCATCTGGATTTTTTTCCCCTTCACTGTTTGGTTAACCTGTCAGAGAAGCTTGCATCCAGTGGGGAGAGAAAGTAGTGATCCATAACTGAATTACTTGTTTTAATCTCTCTGAATGTCAGTAAAGCACAGTGGAAATGTGTGACAGACTAATGATTACTGTAGCAGATGCCATCAGACCCAACTATTCTGTTCTGGCACACTGCCTTGTTTAATCTGCGCTAGGGCAGTAATGTGGGTAACACCATTAACAATTCCGCTAGTACAGGTTATTCTATTCAGATTTTGTCATTACACTATGACACTTGAAATGGACATCTTAATCTTTATTTTAATCAAACAGATGGGTGTTAAGTGACAAATCATTCTGTACTTTAAACAAATACATTTGATAAGTGTTTTATTGCGGAATACTTTGACAAATAATTGTGCAGATTTGTAGGATGAGAAACTTTTACTAATGACACTTCAAATAATGTCATTAAAATTAATGAAAGCAACTAGCTGAACTAATTTTCTGAACATGTGGCTACATAAAAAGCTGACTATAGATTTAAAATGATCATGTCAAGGGTCATTAGTCAAATGTAATTCCCTTCATATTTTGAATTGTAAATCCCCATTACAAATTTAATGACAGCAGTTTTAATTGCATTGGTTGACTATGGCATCGTATTAACGAAATCAAGCAACATAGATTTAAGTATGGAATTAAGTGGAGGGAAAATGAGAAAAGATCAAAGAAAAAAGAAACAAAATTAAAAATGTGTCCTGCTGAGCGAGATGGATTTTGTCATGGGAACATGTTGAGTGCTGAAAGAACAATGAACAATGTGTGCCACTGGACAAAAAAAGTATAGAAATGTTTGGGAATATGGGAAAGTTATTTCACAGGGGTCAAGGTCCAAGTACCTCAGCAGAATGTAAGGGTAGAGAGGGAGAAAGCTGCTGTGGTAAATGTTATTGATCAGAGCCTCACAGCTATTAATCTTCCACAGGCAGTTATGAGAAAAAGCAACCGGGATTCAACTAACCAGGTGACATTCAATGAAAGCTCAGAATTATGAGGACCTGTGAAGGCCAACCTTTTCTGTCCTTACTGTGCTCAACCCTGATGTGGTGTTCTTTGAGGAAACAGGAGTGTTAAGGTGGTAATGCTATCCGGGTTCTCAGAAAAATGGTCTCATGCCCTGGGATTGATCACAAAAGCCTGTTTTTTTGCACACCTGTTATGATGTAGCACAATTTTAATGCATAGTTTAGCTTTCAAAGTGGATTTTTCAATCACACACCTGTGGGGTGGGACCATTACTTTGAAAAATGGAATTCTATTACTAAACTCATGCAATATTCTGCATTTTGAATACTATTTGTAAAGTCATACAATCTGCACTTATGTGTTATATTAAAATAATAATAATAATAATAATAACAAAACAACAAGAATAACTATTATTATTATTATTATTATTATTATTATTATTATTATTATTAATATTATTATTATTATTATAAACAGATAAGCATGAAAACACTTCTCATGGGTGGATTTGATAGAGCCCTATAATAAATCCTGTGTTGCTATACCTGTGTGGTACAATGCGGCATTATGGCATGAGATCCCATGACATATCATATTGGTAGTAACCCTCCCAACCCTGCATATAATACATACTTATTTACATCACTTATTTGCTCAGCAGATTCTTTAATCCAGGGTGACTGACCCCAATGAAATTTCACATTTCATCCATTTCTACTGCTGCATATTTACTGTAGCTGTCCTGGTTATGGACTTTGTTGAAAGGCACACTAGTCGCCAAGATTTAAAACAACCCTCCAGTTGGCCATGCCACTTTATCTCATCCTGGACTCTGAAATCTATCACAATGCATTTTCTCACTGGCAGGTTCAAGGTGGAATTGGCTGCCATTGTCACTGAGCCCCAGGAAAGACTTGGAGCAAGAAACAGCCAAGTTATTCACTCAAACAGCAGTCAGTAACAGCAGTCCCCTAGCCGGAGTCCTCCAAGGGCAGCTCCATAGAGAGAGGCTTCGATCCGGTCCTATCCTGATTGACTCCGGAAAAAATAGCTCTGGTATCCATGGCTCAATCTCTCTGGCCCCTGCATTGGGAGTGGAGAGCACCTTCATTAATGACAGGAAGGACAAACTGAAGAGGGTGGACATAATTTGAAATGCTTACTTAACATCCGCAGCCATCTGTCGTCCATCACTGTCTTCCTTTATTTCCTGCAGGGTCAGCCCTGCGAGTCAGTGAGGGTTCCCCCCGTGACTCTACATTACATTTCGATCTTATTGCAGAGTGAATCTATGACCTTGTTTAAACTCTTTTTTTGTAGTCCTTAAATTAATCTGACCAGTGATTCCACTGCTGACCATTGGGAATTCATGGCTTGTGCACAAGTGCAAAGTGCAAAAGATGTTTTTAACAACATGGCACCTCTTCTACAATTGAATGAAACAACAGTACAATACTTTGAGAATTTAGTTCCATCTACAGTTTTATTGAATGTTTTCAAACTCTGCTTCTCCCTTGCCATGCATTGGAATAAAGCTTAAACTATCATAGCTACAGGCAAAAATAAAGAATGTTTCTTATCACTACCATGGATGATTGTATTTCAATACACACTGGTTTATTAAAAGATTAGCATTTCATACCAATGTAGGAAAGTATATCTTGCAAAGAGTATTTTGTCAAAACATGAGGATGAGGCTTTAAGAGTTGGCAGGGATCAGCAATAAAGGAAAATAAATCATTACATTGCTAAATTATTCTTTTCAGCTGGACCTAGTAGAGACTCATTAAAATACAGTACATATCTGACAAGTATACTTTATTCAGCATTCCAAGCATGAAAGTCTTTGTACCTTTCAAACTTACAGCGATTTCTCCGTCAGCACAATATGGGTGGAATATTTATGCGAGAGCTGAAAGAACATCTTTCCCCAGCAGTGGCGGTGGTTTTGAATGCCCATTGTCAAGACGGAAAGTAAATATGGCTCATCATTATGATGCAGCATGCATAATTAAATGAGAGGACAGAAAACATCACATTTCAAGGTTATTAAAAAGCTAATGCCTTGGGGGTAGGCGTTTACTATTCTGTATGTGGTAAAGGTAATAACCAGAGGGTTGCAAGTTCCAGTACTTGTGGGGCACTGCTGTTATCCTTGAAGTACTTAAGGAACAGTAATTATCAAGCTATAACACAAGCAATGCAAGCAATCCCAGATAAGGCCATTTGCTAAGTAAAGAAATCCAGTGATGCAAAATGCTGGTGTAGATTATAGATTTGAAGTGGTTTGTTTCAGGCACACACACACACTTCTTACTTGAGTGCAACAGTATGAACCAGAGAAGAGGGTGAGATGTTAGCATAATACTACAGTCACTGCATGTTTTAATGACCTTTTTCAGTTGCTGATCTCAGCATCTACACCTTGTATCATACTTTCACCTTCTTCTCCTTCTCCTACTCAGAAATGCTAATGACCTTAAGAGAAGTTGACACTTTCTAACAGAGAAAACGACAAAGGAAACTAGCTGCATCAATTTCAGTACACACACATAAAAGTAATAAACATCCTGAATCATTCTAACTGCTACGTGTCTGCATCCATTGTACTGTATCTCAGCAGAATGACAAAAGTGTACAATCTGTACACGTTCAATAAAGGGAATAAAGGTTCACTATTGGCCATCTGCTCAGAGAATTCTGACACACAACAATGAAAAAAATTACTGTGAGAGCAGAGCCCGTCAGAATCTGATTGGTTAAAAACATGTTCTGAAATTAGTGTGGTGTGCTTTCATGAGACTTCTTGTTGGATTGTCAAGATGGATGTGTTTAGAGTGCTTTTTTTTTTCCCTGTGAAAGGAAAAAGAAAAAAAAAAGTCCAGTCTCCAGAGCAGCACTTGAAGTGTAAATTTAGCAGAAGAGTGGAGCATCTGCGCCTGCACTGGGTAAATGTTAATGATGGGTTGTGGAGCATATTGCCTGCGCAGCTGTGGCTGCCTCAGAGCAGGTGTGCGCAGCTGCAGATCCTTTTGTTATCTTCTGTCATCTTCAGGATTTTTCTTTACAGCCACAGTGAGGCCGCTGACCACTGCAGAGGCAATCAGTCCCCAGCAAGGTCTTGACCTTCTGAAGCTGATCAAGGTCATGAAAATGCCCCATTTCTGAGTGCAGGGAAACTTATTTGCATGATTAGTTGATGTCATAACTGCATTTACCTGGGTAATGTCCCTGTGTGTGGTGGTGCATGCATATTAAGTTTTTGCACAATATACAGATATAAAGTCAGATGTATAACTGCAGTTCAGGCTAAATAATAAAGCAGCAGTGCCATAACTGGTATTCAGACATACGCTCATCTGGCTAGCCCTGCTCCTTAACATTACTCCATGCTATGGCGACAATGTTGAAAAGGCAGGCTCTGAAATTACCTAATGTTTAGAGAGGCACTGTTCAGACAGGTAAAATATTTGTTCCACGTTGAGTCATTTTTCAATATATGCAAATGTATTTCCTCCTCTTGCAACAGAGCTTTGGATTTATTGAGAAACGCATCTCGTCCAACATCTCTCCTCCTGGTGACAACACAACAGCTGCCAACTCATAAAAGAGGCACTCATCTGCTCCAGCACATGAACATGCCAGTGACCAATCTCAATTATCTTAATTACTTTTGTAGCACAATCTCGCTGGTAATTAGTGATGGTCAATTTCAAAACCACAGACAAAGAGTGAAGCACATTTCATGCCAGGCACCAAAAATTTGGAAAAGTTTTAAATAACTGCCTTCTGTAATGATGGAAGAGGATCAAGAAGAGCCCTTTTTAATTAAATGTTACAATAATTAAGCTTGGCGTTCTGTTAGGGTTTCATTCTTATTCATAGATCAGCTGATCTTGCATATCATGCATCGACGTGCATGAGGATATTATTTGTTAACCCTTTACTGTGAGCTTTTGTCTTTAATGTCTGATATGAGATTTCATTTAAGGTTATATTTCAGGTGTTAATAAGAGATATCTGTATGACTAGCTTTACTTGATTATTATTAGTGCTTATTAAAGTATGTATTTATAACTGTATATTATATATATATATATATATATATATATATATATATATATATATATATATATATATATATATATATATATATATATGTATAACTATATATGTTTGCAAATTTACCCAAACATTACTGTGTTTTAAATTTGCAAGTCATTAAGATGTATAATTTAGAAATAAACATTAGCCTCTGCTAATGACATAAAACTGCAGAACTGACAGATCTTGAATGAACAGTCATTGACATGTCTGTGGCATGTTTATCAATATTGCCTCGGTTAATTGTATGAGTGGCTTACAACCAATTTAATTATGCCTTGCTGTAATTCAGCTAGATACCTCCAGCAGCACAATGTACATGCAAGGTTTGAGCATCTTGAGACCAATTGAAGGAAAATGTCTAGTAAACCGCTGCCCCAGTGCAGAAGGTCAATATCCGAATTAGTTTACTGCCGCATTTGTTTAGTATTCTCATTATACATCATATGTGTCATTCACCATGATATACATACTTTAATTAAATATAATATTCATATAGTCCTAACATTGTACATTGTCATGACACACTCTCCTGTTATTTGTAAAACAACTGTCCTGGTGTGCATTTTTATTCACATTCTTATCCTCATGATACTGACTATAATTACAGCAGTCAGTAACTGCTGAAGGTTCTTGTGCCTTACTAAAAAGTTAAAACTTGGCATTTAGACTTTATAAGGCACATCGTAGGATGACCAAAGTTAAGAAATCTTGATTATAGATATAAATGAAAACACAATGAATCCCTCACACACATATCTCACAGACCCCTGACTCCAGCTTGAGTATAAACATGTCTCTCTAACTGAACCAAGGGGCCATCTGCTCCCAGAGGGTGAAGTCTCACAGCTGTTCACAGAACAATTTTCCAGCCATTTTCTCAGCTTTTTAGGCCCCAATTATTTCACTCAACAGTGGTAAAATTGAACCGTGAAGTTTTTTGTCTTGTTTACACTCAGCTCAGCAAGTGCCATAATTAATAAGAATATCTTAACAAATTTGACCTTGAGCAATGCAAAATCCAGAGCATACATATGTTTTGATGGTGAGCTGCTGTCTAATTGAGTATATTTCAATTAGAGGAACCATTAGAGTTATCGTTATTTGAGTTAATGCAAAAAAAATAAATAAAACATTGCAGTTCAATTTACACAGGTGGAGTTGGCATCTCATTCTAAAAGCACCGACCACCTCCATTTTAATTGCTGAGGGGAGTCTGAGGTGTGCCAAGTTAGAATGATAAATGCAAAGTGCATTTTCCTGCTTTGATTCACAACTAGTTTAATGGAGGATTGCAGGAACACTGATTACAGTCCATCTACATTTTAATGAATTCAGAATGCATAACATCACTTATTATGGGATGTACTGTTTTACTTTTTATCTTCTCAACAGAATTCACAAAGGGATTTCTCAACCAAAGATTGCATTCTGATAAAATACATTTGGTAGATAAACATAACACATAAATACTAGATAGATAAATGTTACATAAATACTCTAGTGTTACGGTAGCACAGCTATTGAAGATAGACTGGCAATCCTTGTTGGTAGTACATTACTACTACATCAAACACTGGGTTTTCTGTGAACTTTGGGCTTTCACTGCTGACAGAAAACAGTGATGCTACACTAAATAACTAAATAAGTACTCAATATGAGATTTATTTCTCTCCAAAATAACTCCCCCAGCCAAAGCTGAAATGACTTTTCTTAAAATGTGGCAGGTTGAAATATGAGATGAAAGATGAAGAAACAGGGACGCCTCAATATCATTGAAAGGCAGCAGGTGACATTATTTAAAATGAGTTTAGAGTGCTACGGGGGGAAGACTGCATCTTGGAAATTATCGACAGGTGAGCAGTACATCCCCGGGGCTCTGTTTTGTCAGATGTCAAAAAGTGAAACTCTGGTCAAGCTTGCTGAAACTCACAGAAGCCCAGTGGGCTGCCTCTGTCTCTCTGGATCTTTGCTGAAACCAAAATGGGCCAGGTACCAGGTCTTTCTGCCCACTCAAATCCATCATCTTCAGGCACAATGACATTTAGAATGGAGAAAAAGTGGTGGCCCCAAACACCCTCTGTCCTTTGCCCAAGATGGTTAGCAATTTATTTTTGGTTTTTATGTTAATAATTTATATCCTAGTGACATGACATGTAAAAGGGAGCACATGTATTTTTTAATCACTGCATAGAAAATGTATGCAAGGACATCTTCAGAAGGTCAACAGAAGGGTCTATGTGAAAATGAGAGACTAGTGGCTAGTGTGGCCATCATTGGAAGCAGGACATCCTGTATATCTCAGATGTGTGCTCTGCACCACGTTTTAGATCCTGTCTTGTGGAATTCTTTGTACATCCTTGAGAGGCATGTGCATGATCAGACATGAAAGATGAATGAATCAAATTAAGAACAAAAGCATTTCATGAATTTCCAAAATTGATAGTAGTGCCTCTTTCTGAAAGCATGCATGTTTAAATTATGTGTGTGTGTGTGTGTGTGTGTGTGTGTGTGTGTGTGTGTGTGTGTGCGTGCGTGCATGTGTTTTCTAGTGGTGAATATTCATTTGCAGATTAACAACTGACCCAATTAGAACATTCCATCAATCGAGCATCAGTTTTTTTGTTAAATGTAACAATGCTGTGAAATATTTTCTATTTGTGATGTAAAATATTTCAATGTACATTCACTGGGTAGCTGTTTAGTCTGGAAACCCTGTTAATTAAAATGATTAAAATCATCACGAAGAGACAATTTTCAATGCCAAACTACATGTGGATATATTGTGAGAAGTGAATGGAAAAATAATGAGAAAAAATGTTTACACAGATCGCAGATAGTGGCTGTCATGCAGAAAACAAAATGTGTTGCATGTCTTCAAATGGCAGCTGAAAGACTGGGCATCCCAGCTGTCTACCTGAGGGGCATATGATGACCTTGGACCATCTCAATTCACCCATTTACCCCCTGGGCATCCCCCTGGGGCTGAAGGCAAAGCAGCAATTTGACTAGCGAAAAAAATAGATTGAATAATTCCAGTGTAACCGCTTCAGGCTACTGTACTGTAGATATCTTTAGTCATGTGGCAGCGATCCCAGTGGGTATTGGCTAATCCAAACTGACATAACCTGTTAGAAAATCTCACATTACATCTCTGAGGAAAGTAAAGGTCACCTGGTCCTCAAGAGCTCAAGGATATTTCTGCACAGTATCATCTTAACTGCTAAAATAGCCTACAGACTTTGAGACAGTCATCTGTACATTTTCATAATGGTGACAAAAGGATTTTTTAAAAAAAAAAAACAAATGCTTGATAAAAAAAAAAAAAAAATGGGCCACACACTTTTGCAAGTACACTACAAAGTAAATTGCAAAGAAAAGTAGTGTGCCGGCAAGATATCATCTACAATAACATGAAATAGTTAGGGTTGAGTTTCTGGGAAATGTTGCCATAAAGTTAAGGACTGATTATACTTTTCGGTTATGTTACGTGTAAGTGGCGAGGGAGTTGTATGTTTTTTTCAGATAGGTAAATATTCAAATTATGTGCAATTATTGTATAAAACAAACATTTTCACAATTAGTTACATTGTGGTAATGCTTTACATGTGAGTTTCACAGTATTTACAATGTAATTACATAGGTAGACAGCATTCTTAATATAGTTAATGTGTTAATTATGTCCAAAAGGGTAGTTATTAATGAATATGATACGGGTTTCAGGAATAATTAGTATAATAGCAATGTTATTCTTGTTATTTCTAATGACACTTTATTAAATGTTTTTTTTATAAATCTCAGCTGTGACAAATATCACCTAAGAGCGAACATTCATTTTACTATTTCATTATATAGCTACACTGTACATTAAACACTTCTAAAAGGGCATAAAATCTGTCTGATTCTGTCTGATCTGTCTGAAGAGATGGCTGAATTGTCTGGTGTCCAGTTTTATCTCCTGCAGCCAATGTTGTGTCCTGAAGTATTGTTCAATGCAACATTTACTGTTTTAGCACTTCTGTTGTTCCTCCTCTGCTCCTCTCCACTGTCAAAGGTGACAGAGCACTAAGGGGTTAATACATTTGTTTAATATGTTATGGAGCTACCAGTGAGTGACAGCTCTATTGAATGGTAGGATTAGTCCTGTCTTAATTTCATACAACTTGAGATATACAACAGAGCCAGAAATTATGGACAATCACAGTTTTCCATCTTAACAGATGGCAATTTCCAGACACTAAAAGAGGTTCTGTTGCATCACTTTCTCATCTCCCCTTACTGCTGTATTAACATGAGATATCTGTATTCTCCAGGACATGAGCTACCCAGCACCAGTTACTGTAGTTTTACAAAATAAGATAGATGTGTTGTCTTTAATAATTTTGATTATTTAGTCTATGCTTAGTATTCTTTATTTACATTATGGAATCGCATGGTTAACATCATAGCTTGAATTAATGCATTCCACTAAGCCTAGACAGCCTCCTTAAAAAGAATCGATATTCACTCTTTTTATCCATCTCCACCTCAAAAATGCGCACACTTACTCAAACGCAATAATGATTCATTATCATTATTAGGATACAACACATTGCAGCCACGGAAGTAAGGATATCTTAAGCCGAGACAGAAGCATCATAGGAAAATAGAACAAAGGCGGTGGGCTCTGAAATGTATACATGATATCCTAAATCAGATTATTTTGGGCATCAGATCCTGTAGCTGACAATTTTATCCTTGAGTAACTGAGCTCTTGGTTCAAACATAACCCATAGCATCACACACAAATAGAAGTTCTTCTCCCACCCTCTCCTCTCAAACAAAATGAGATGGAAAAAGGTAAAGCCTCAATAGCTTTATGCTGTCATCTATCAGGCATTCAATGGCAGACCAAGCGTAAAGCTGCAATTCATGAAAAATACAGAGGGTAACCAGATGCTATTCTGCTGGGCAGGTGAAAAACACCACATCAGAACAAATGAAATCTCTCACCTCATGCAGAGATGAATCCAAAGAACTGAATGAACAATAGGAGGTCTTAGAATGACGATCATGAATTAGCATGCTAGTGTTGTGGCAATAATCCAATTGAAGGCATAACCAAACAATCTGATGAGGTTTCAGGCAATCCCTGTACAACAACCTAAACAAGTCTTAAGGAAATGGTGACTCTGGATTGTGCCTTAACATTACGATAATTAAATAAATGAATAAATACTTGCTCCAGGTGTGTAAAAATGTAAAACGTAAAAATGTATTTTAATGTATTCTTGACTCCGGAATCAGTCAAAATCAAGCTTAAAAAAGGCTGCTGAAGTGAAAGATTTTATTTAGAAAGCCTGAAAAAGAATATGTAAAAGTGCAGAAATATATGCAAAATCTCAATCTTAAAAGCTATCATTAGTCCAAAAAAAAAATCATTTGAAAAGGGAGTTATTATAGTATTTTTGTCGAAAAGCTCTCCACCTTTCTCCTTCCTGCTCTTTTACACTGCATGTCTGAAAGCTTTTTTTGTTTCCTTTTCTTTTCTTTTTGAGCAGAGGCCTTTTTCTTCACAATACACAGGACAGTACTCTTGGTTTGCTGGAGAAAATATGTTGTAAGGCCCATGTATGTACTATGAGATTGCCCCAGTGGAACTACCACATAAGCCTCCTGAGATAAACATATCATTCCTATTCAGGTCAACATGTCTCTCCTGTTCCAGTAGAAAGGAAACCAACAACTGCATCAGGCAGCACATATAAAAACGAGCAGACATAGGGATTGTTTTTATTTTTTTAAGAGTAAGACAAAATGCCACTAGATTTTAATTACACCAAAAGTAAATAGTCTTTCTGTTGAGTCAGTAAAAATTAAATTTCAGCTGTGAGAGAACATGGCTCAGCCTCTCCATTGATGACAGCAATAACCTTACAAGTGCCTGTTCCCTGAGGACCTACCTCTAAATATGTATCCTCCCATCTGCTGGTTATTAGATGCATAAAGTGACTAGGGCAAGCTTGGTTATAATACTGCAGAGTTAAGCAGAGAAGAAACACTATGCCAATGTGACAGTTTAATGGACAATCCTCATTGACCTTACAGTGAACTGAACACATGAAAATCCCCTGAAAATTTTCATTTGGCACAAAGCTAATATCACCCACTTCAATGCTGCAGAAAATGTTTCAAGCAACTGCTTACATAACATTACCAGTAGATTCTTAAAATAATTTATTAGACAAGCTCTATGGGCTTGCATATTATGTAATGCAAAAGAGCAAGTGCCAATCTTCTCCTGCACTGTTCTGGAGGGCCAACATATTGGTCCTCTGGAACCTCTCTTGATCAAAATAAAAGTTGACCTCTAGCAATCAGAGCTAGAAATCACGCAGTTGATATCACCATGACATTGGTGTTCAGACTTAACTCTGGCCTGTTTTTGGTCATAAATATCAGGTAGACTGATTAGAACTTGATCAAAATCTTTCAACAATTGCTTAAGCTTTAGCATGAATAAAACCAAATGAGACAGGTGAGTGTTTGGCGTGACACAAGCTAAATGATGCAGGCAGTAATTCTATCCACCTCATCAAAAGTGCAATAGATGTAGCAATTATTTTCAAACGAACAAAAGAAATAAGGTAAAAAGGCACATCGAGGAGACTGATTAGATCAAAGCCCCAATATGTGTTCATTGCAGAGCAGGAAACAAGAGGAGTTGGCCATTTATTTCAAACCCGCCTACACAGGGGAGGTAAATTAATCAAATCTGGGACGAGATTAAACCATCATTTATGTCCCTCTTAAAAAAAGGTAACATGTGCAGAACATGTGTATTATATGTAGTAAAGGTGAGATATTACATTTAGGAGTCATGCCATTCAGATTTATGATGCTACAATGCCAGCATATATCACTGTGATGAGTCATGCCTACAGTACAGTACAGTGCAAGAAATCTGGGGTATGGCCTGGAGGGTAGGAGACATATTGCTAAGTCTCAGTATTGGTGGGAGATGGGGACACCGTTGTCTGTCAGGGTACGCAATCGACCAGAAGGTCAGAAGATCACTCAAGCAGGCCAGCTTACTTTTGTTTTTTTTTCTGCTGTTAATAATATTGTTGCAAGCCTCATGGAATTTGTCCTACCACCTAACGCTCTCTCAGGAAACCCACTGGCAACTGGCCCAAGGCAATCTTTCCGCTTGACAGAACTAGTAACTGTGATGAGTGTAAGCTGACCCCTATGTCTCAGTGGCGCTTAAAATGAGGTTTCAAAAATAGCAGCTCGACAATTAGGGCAGTTTGACAGGCCTGAAAACAAACAGCATGTCACTACTGCTCCTGAGAACATCCGTTTATTTGAAATGGTTGCCACAGCTACAAATCTGTCCCTCAGACCGAATGTTTAGGAGTAAGTCTTTTTGTTGCTGCTGTTTTCTGTTCCTGTCTTTAAAAGTTAAGCATTACAAAAACACAAAGAAAAAGATGAAGATGCCATCGCTCTTTGAAAATTGCTTTGATTGTATCTGAATACATTTATTTCTTATCCTTTCCCCTCATGTGACCCTAGTTTCAATGAGGCTGCAGAGACATGGATTACCATAAGTGGAACTGCAGCCCAGTGTTGAATACAACTTAACTCTTTTATAAATCTCTTTCCGCCCCGCCCCGAAAAAGGCCCTGTCACTTCCAACTGCATCTCTGTGAGGACAAAGAGAGGAATGCAGTCATAGCCCATATCTGACATTGTCACAGCTACCTGATGTCAGAGAAACACAAGAATATGGGCCAGAGCTAAAGAGTTGGGCCATTTCTGTTCATCTGATGATCTGCCCACATTGCATACACTTAAAACAGATTCAGGCTCATTGCTGTGAGACCTGCTGCAATATCAGCTGTGCATGCATTATTTTTCAGCTATTTTTACAGCTACTTCTGTGGTGGCTCTAGGAGAAAAGGTGAATTCCCAAGAGTTATACAGTTGGGTAGTGTGACTTTGCGGTCAAATCCTATGAAATATCCATTATGACATTTCTTGGGGAAGGGATTTTAATATACTATTATATCAAAATTGTTCAAATAACTTCTTTTGGAAGTCAGCCTCATTGAAAGCACTTTGACAAACCTGCCTCCAATCCATTCCAAACTACTTATTCAGGAGGACCAATAGTGAATTTGTACTTGGTTTGTACTCACTTCAGACTTATGATAATTATGTTGAGGTTTCTGAAGCTGTAATCTGAGAATTTACGTTTCTGGACTGGTAGCAACTCTTATTCTACTTTTATAGAATTCACTCTGGGGTGTGAGTCTCACAGTTACACAATTCATCCATCATTTACATCAGCTCAGAGAGACATTGGTACCTTCCATGAAGGGAGACAACTTTTGGAATGTTGGGACCATAGGACAAGGTTGGAAGGTTGAAAAACATCTGTTTTCTTGTCTTGGTGTATAGGGGAATGTGATTGGGTGTATCTTTAGAGAGCATGAGATGCATGTAGTCAGGCAGGCCCTAATGCACTGAAGGCCCTGAGGTCATATTCCAACAAAGCAACAAGGATTTAAAAGCTGGATATTTACCTATTTATGTCCCTAAATTCATTTTATTCAAGCAAACAGAAAGGCCCATTAATGAGATGCAAGGCAGTTTGCTGAATTTGCTGAGAGCAGCAGGAATCTAGTTCATGGAGGTTTGATCTCTCAGACATTCAAGTAAGTCCACCGAACTTCAGGGAGGGTGTGATTGAGCTGCACAGACCTCAGCACTCAGGGGAAGCGCCAGTGAATCAATCCCATACATCATCCATCCCCTGACAGAACAGAGCTGCTCAGCACACAAAACATGACGTTAGAATCATTGATTATGATACAGTACAATCATCTGCATGGCCTGAGGGGGGCAGTGGAGCAGGGACGCATGGGAGAGGGGTAGACACTCATCAGGACACCAGCAGAAATATGGCAACATTAATTATATCCCAGATTGGATATAATCACCAAATTGTTTCTGAGTGTGTAAGTTTAGCTATGTTATCTTCATTTTGGCCATACTTTTCATTACCTGTGACATCATTGTCCATGATACTTAAATTAGTTATCTCTGTTCATATATTACTCCATGCACTCCAGTTTCTAATTTCCTCTCCAGAGGTCAGTAAATACTGCTCTCTGGAACCCTGGATCACAAGATACCCCGCTATGTCTGTCTGCGATTGATTGAGCGCTTGTTGAGATTGAAGCGCAGCTCACGAACAAGCGAACGGGAGGGAAATGGAACATGGCAAGGAGGTTAAATGGAGTGTGAATGTAGGCCGAGTTTGTAACACTGAAAAACATGCAAAATGAATCTAAGGCTGGAGAAGTTTTGACTGGAGGCGTAAAGACGTGTCTTTGTAGATCTCATCACCCCAACAATAATATGCTGGATACAGTCGCAACAGAGTAACATACATTAACTGGAATCATTTTATTCACAGTGCTTATATTATAGAGGGAATGGAAGGGCAAGCTGGAAGTGTATGTGTGCATACATGAGATCGACGTGAAACTGAAGTTAAAAAGCGGTAAGGGAATGATGTTGAAGCACACTGGTTTTCCTGTGTAACTTCATTTTCAGCTTCTACGGTTTTAGCATTTTAAAATCTAAACCAAGCAATCAACACCCTTTCTCCTTACCAGCACCACTTCAAGAGTTCGCTGGTTGTTGAATCAAAGAATCAAAACAGCAAAACCTGCCTAAATTTGATGCCTAAAGGAAAGGATAATGCACATAGCTGTGTGTGATTGCATCTTGGCCTTTAGTTAGCAGCAATTCGACCTGGCTCACATGTGGCATTCAGGTTATCTTGCAGTCACGTCCATCACTGGCAGGGTGGGAGTGAGACAACAAATGGAAACTCCTGACATATCTCAGCCTGTTTTTGTTATAACTCAGACCAGCTAGTCAGCAACACTGACATTAATCTTGCAGTCTGGAAGGCAATTGCATAATTGCTGTGACACCTCAGTTATACAGCTTTGAGTCTTTGCCGCATGTCAGCGTCTGAGAGGTTGACAGGTTTGTATACTGTAATTTTCCACAGACATTTTGAGGAAGGTCTGAAGAATGGGAATTACAGAGGTCACCCCATGCACCATCAATTGAATGGATAAGATCTTAAATGCCTACACAGGTGAGATATGTTTCCAGGAAAACAAAAGGGTTTTGAAGGTCAGAGGGGATGGAGTTCTATTTTTATCAACTTTTATACATTTGAAAAGTGTATATTACCATATTATTTTTCATAATTTGTCTATTTATTTTGGTTTGCACAGATGTTTTATATACATTACAGAAACATTTATGTTGATGTAAATGACTCACTTATACACCTGGATATCAAGTGAAGCATGATTCAGCTGAATATTTACATAAGAACTTCATCACACTTTTACACAGCCAGCCCTTAAAACAGCACTACATAGCCCTATTCATTGGTGTAATTGGCTTAACAAGATCTAGTCACAACCAATACATAAAGAATCATTAGCTACAGTGAATAGTCCATAACTTCAATGGTAGTGTTTCTACTTGCATGAAGGGAAGGCTTTTGTGTAACTGTGACTAGTTGAGCAAAATTATGCATTCCCTCAGTCATTTTTTTTCTCTGAATAAACACAACAAATCCCAGCTCCCTGAAGTGACAGCATAACCTTGCATTTCCAGGTGATAATGCTTGGCCTGTCTCTCATCTATAGGGACAGTGGCAGATTAACATTGTGCTGCACAGTAAAATGCAGAGGAAATGTATTAGTCACCCACTGCAATGAGAACTTAGGAAGGCTTAGCTTTCATGCTTCGTGATTCTCTCTACAAAGGCAAAAATGAAAGAGAAAATAAATTAACCAAACTCATGTTCACTATTCAAAGTCTCTCAAAAACAGGACACTTCCATACCAGGTCCTCATGCCTCTTGTCTGAACTACTGCAACTCCCTCCTGGCATAATGCTGGGCTAACTCTGACCTGCCTCTATAACACAATAAGAATCCCTCCCCACCAATGATGTTCTCTTGTACTCATAATACCTTCCACTGATTAATGTTAGCAGTACACACCCATTAAACACCCATCTGATGTTGGTGTAGAACAGTGGTCAGGACAGCAGAGATGTGGGCAATCTTCTGTCGCAGACTAAAGACCCATCTCTTTAGTTTACACTCCAGCACCTCAAGTGTGTTCTTTTGTTTTGAGAATGTAGGACTGTAACATTTACAAAGTATTGTATACTTTTTCTGTCATACATCAATTGAATATGTTACCTATATAATAATAGTCATTTATCATTTATAAAAAGGTGCACATACTGCTGATGGATGGATATTGGTAATTACATATTAGGAGAACTGTTCTCCTAAAATTCAACTGATAGTAAATGTGTAACTGAAAAAGTGGCCATACTTCGAAACCCTTTAAGTTTAGAATCAATAGGGTTCTGGGGAGCATTGACACTCTGCAGTATTTGTCAAATTCAAGGAAGGATGACTACAACAGAGAAAATCAAAAAATGTATCAAGTACCTCTGTGACCTTGGTTTTTGTCATTGTCACATATAAATCTACAGGCTTCTATGCAATAGCAAGGGCAACATTTGTGTAAGTTTCCATCAAAACGTATGTATGATTTTTCATATGATAGATCAGAAGCCCAAGACAGAAATTCAAAACAAGAGAGCGGTGAAAATAAGATGCTGCTGACAACATCATCAGTTGGGAATCTGTTGGGGAAATACATGATGGGATGTTCTGAAAGTTTGAAAGGGGACATGCATTAAGCTGCAAACAATACAGACAAAATAACATTGTATTAAAATATCTTCTGATTTAACATGTTTCATAAGAGAAACTTTTGAATCCTCTTTTGTACTCTCACTCAGGGTTGCTGTCATTTCAGTTTTGTTCTCGCCAACAAACTGAACAAAAGACATTGGAACAACAATAATATGAAGACTTTAAAAGACTTTAAAAGTGCAGTATTTACATGCTTTCACTCATAATTGTGCCATTATACACACCTCAATCACTATCATGTTCGACCCTGAGTGAGCATGTCAGGCTTCACTGTTACTAGCTGTTACTAGTTAAACAGAAGTTCCAATAAGCCCAGGTTTCAGTGTTTTAAACCAGAAGAAGGGGTTTGTGTATAATTCATGTTTTTTTTCTGTGTGCATCTATGAATATGTATGCGTGCACGTGTGTGTGTTGTGTGTACATACCTGTGTGTCTGAGTGAATAATAACTTATAAGCTTACTATATCTTGTATCTGCCACCACCATCACTATACAGCTCCCCAGAGAGAAAGTGCTTTTGCAGCAAGGCTGATTTGAATTTAAAAATGCTTTTACAATAAGGCCTCCAATTACTCACACCTTCCCCCTATAGATAACAGATCCGTACAACAGAGCAGTTATTTGAGTTATAGCCCTGTGAATATCACTTCCTGATTTGGTGTGTGTGTGTGCATGCATGTACATGGACAAGGTATTTTAATGAAATGTAGACATGTCCAACGTTTACAGATTCCAGATGAACTCCTGTTTTAGTCTACTTAGGTTTGTGTTGTAAAAGTATATATTTTATACACAGAGTGAATTGAAAGTCCAATGATTTGCACATTTTCATATTTATATGATTTATAGCATCATGTGACTATTTGAATAATGTATGCTGTGCACAGCACTTCACTAATATGATACATTACGTTAAAGTATAATTTGCATTTTCTTTTTCTTTCCCTTCCATTGTTGGCAATGGGGCTGCTGTTGAGATTCCCCAGTGTGGCAATGAAATGAATCTATGCTGTGCAGGACAAGAAATGAAATAAATTAACATCCTAGAAAGAGAAGCCTATAAAATCAAAAAGGATCTCACAGCAAATTGGGCTTTTCAATACAATATACTTGTAAAGGCTTAAATGAAAACTGTAGTGGGTTTTAAATGGCAGAATGATAAGCAAGCAACTCTTGACAGTTCTGGAGATAGTCCAGTTGGACTACTGTTATTTTTGGGCTAATGTGAGTGTGCTGGTGAAACTCTTTCTTTATGTTTTATTTAGGCCACGTACTTGAGTACTTTGACAGAGCTCTGAAAATGTGTCTGTTCTTTTTTCCATGAATGGGAGGTTATGCATTGCATTTAATAACTGTATTCTTTCACCACTTAGATTCACTGCTCCGGCAGGTCTAGTATTAACAGAGTGAGTAGCAGCAGAGCTAAATTGAATTTGTAGCTTATTTCTGTAAAGTAATCGCTTTCGAGGACCTGTGGGTCATCCTAATTCTTGACTGAAGAGTTTGTGACTCTAGGATTGTTGTGGGGTTTAAAGAAATGTCCTCGTCTAATGTCAGCTCCTTTGAGATGGCCAGCATACTTGGCCCAATGTTGTTATAATCCAGTCCACAGCCCCAACATTTTTTTTCCTCTGTACAACATGGTGGGGAAAAATCCCTTCAAGAAATTTAAGTGCAGTGTCAATGATTGAGGTCTAAACACTTGTGTTCTCCTCAGCAGCTCAGAGGCAACAGCGGAACATCGAGGGAGAGGGACAGATTATTGCATGGTTTTTCTAAGGCTTGGAATGGGTTAGGTAAGGGCATGAGAATATTTGTTCAGCAAAAGGAGCCTGATTTGTGAAGAAAAGTGGAAAACATTTCCCCTCAAATGGCAACCAAAGCTGAAAAGTGAACCTGCTTTGTCTTATTTAGGGAGATGAAAGAATTTAGCTAACTAAATAAAAAACTAGGCTGCAGCAGATATATGTTTTGTCAATGCACTCAGTATCATCACTTAGTAACCATTTAATCAGAAGGAGACACAGTCTTTGGGGTGGAACATGACTTCTGCACTGATCAGAGGCAGATTCTCAACAGTGTCTGGCTTCGAACATTAATCACCTCCTATAGACACCACTCACTAGCTGGGCAAATAATTTGTGATTCCTTAATCATAAGCATGCTGTTGCCCGTACTGCTCATTTTGAGATAAAAGGCCTAAATTATTTTATTACTGACAGTTTCTGCAAAAAAGGAAACATTCTATCATTCAATATATAAAATATAAAGTGAACCCAAGGGTTGTAAGCAGTGCAATACAAAGCTTGAGGCATTTCTGATTTTCATTCTATCTTCATAAGCAATGTCTGTGTTTAGCTGGGAATATAATTCTGCTGCATGTCAGCTGCTGGAAAAGGTTTGTCTCTAAATACCTGCAGGACATGCCTTGACACGTCATCCATTCAAAATTCAGTATGAAATAGTATTATCTGGCAGCATCATCATTTAAAATTGGATTACATTTTCAGTATTCAGTATTACACAGAGGTTCAAACACTCAAACTGTCTTAAGCAGATTCATTTTAAGGTGATTGACTTTCAGGGCATGGTAATTTCATCACACGATTGAACAAATTACTGAACAAAGTCATTTTAAAAATTTGTTGAACCAAATATTGATTTCTGCTTTATTAGTTTCAATTTGTAAGTAAGAGACACTGAAGACTAACCCCTAATATGATCATTCATTTTCACCCTATTTCAACAAAAAGCATTTCTTTTCTGCCATTTACAAGTGCCAGCTCTACTCAGTCTTAACCTTGGTTGCCGGTATTAGGGGATTACATGTCACCTTGTGTGGATCTCGATGATTGACCTACATAAAGTTCTAATCCAGTTCCAAGTCCCATAAAATGAATCTCAGTTGCTTGTACTTCCATTATTAAACCACAAAGTCTCCATAAAGACAACATGGAAAGTGTCTGATAAAACAAATTATCTCTGCTAAAATGGGAGGGGTGGGTGGAGAGATCAGAAATACTGGCCACACTGAACAGGGTTTGAATTGAATTGAAGTTGTTTTAAAAGATCACTGTCTAGTGTCAAGCTATGACATGTAATTATATGTTTCATTTGATAGGTCGGCTATAATTTAGTCCAGCTGCCCAACCATGTTTTATGGTAACTTCAACTGTTATTTATCTGAGGGTCTCACTACTGTCTGTTTTACATGGAGTCATTCAGCGGTGGGCACGTAACTGAGACCTGGACTCAATGAACATTTCTCCTTAACTTTGAAACGTTACTTTTTCAATAAATAAACATAATTCTTTTCATTCATTTTGGTGAGGACAAATGACTGAATGCAGCCCAGAGCTCTTTGAGGAAATCA
This sequence comes from Megalops cyprinoides, assembly GCF_013368585.1. Classification (NCBI taxonomy): domain Eukaryota; kingdom Metazoa; phylum Chordata; class Actinopteri; order Elopiformes; family Megalopidae; genus Megalops; species Megalops cyprinoides. The sequence goes on from NC_050596.1 coordinate 20,715,525, forward strand.
TTAGCTCATGTGCTTATCAACATTTCATTAACAGTACTGCCTACAAAGTAAACACTCACTCAGACAAAACTAACTAAAAATCAATGTTAGACATTGCTAATGACAAGGTTTAAAAGACATCTATTGTAGAGTGATTATGTGAGAAAATAAAACCCATGGGAAGCCCGAACACACACACACAATGGCTTTTGTCATTTTAGGAAAAAATAAATTCCTGTCTTTCTTTCCAACAATATTCACCTCTATGCCCCAGTGGTATATTTCTCTGCACTGTATGCATTTGCATAACTCAGTTATATGCAATACAGTTGTATAATTACAATATTAATTCATAAGTGTTGCATCTGAGTAATCAGGCTGACTATCACTCCATTTAATGGGCAGAAGTTATTAGCTGAGTTTTCCACAAGGATCCCATTGTAGATCAACATTTTGAAAATTCTATTTCTTTTTTTCCTCATGGTAGTTGGAAAAGACTGACAGCCTTCCATTTATACTGAACCTCCATAATATGTCAATCTTCTAGCATAGTAACAGCATAATGGACAAAATGTTCAAGCCATATAAATACGGCATTTCAGTTATCAGTCAAAACTTACTTACATTTACATATTCTTATTTTTTTTCTTATTTTATTATTGTTTTAAGCACTATGAGAACAAAAGTTCTTGTGGCTTGATTATTTCACTCGTTTGTTTAATTACTTTTATGTATGTTGATTTGAAATCAGACACTAATGAGTCTATATTTAATTATATAGGAAATCTCAACTGTGTTGTAATCAAGAACTTACCTGTAAATGTCAACTTAATCACCAATATGAATGATATGTACGGTATTGTAGAAACTCTGTAAACATTTGTGGCATTTTCACAGTATAAACACACAGGCCAACACTAGTAGTTCATAAAATGACATTGATGACATGGGTGTACAGTCCCATTTATAATGTTGCAAGTATGTCAAAATGTAAGCCTGTACACATAATAAAAAGGGGCTGCGTGACAGATCATTAAAAAAAAAAAAAAACTGTTTTAATTACTAATGTATTGAAATGCGTGTTAATGAAGGATCCTTTGTTTAAATCACCAGGGCTAGTAATAATTGATCCATTTCCATCAGCTTCACTTCAAAGAGGTTTAATTTAATTAATTGTCATTGTCTTCCTGAGCCAGCCATTGGATAGCAAGTAACACCTGTCTGATCAGCAGGCCAATAGATACAGGTGTGTGGTTGTTCACTTTGGTTTCAGCAGTAGCTGTGTCTGCAGTTTATGGTTTTGTGTGTGTGTGTGTGTGTGTGTGTGTGTGTGTGTGTGTGTGGTGTGTGTGGTGTGTGTGTGTGGTGTGTGTGTGGGTGTGTTTATTTTTTTGTGCTTCTTTTCTTCTGTGGAAAGCTTCTCAACAGGTTGGAATTAGAGCGAACAACAGGGGAACCGTATTTGTGTGATCCATGATTTACCATGTAGGCTGAGCAGCGACCTTGCCTTTAACACTAACACAAAAGAGATTAGCCATTAAAAATGTCCATGCAAAATATCAGTATTAGTTGCAACCATTTGGTGTAAGACAGGGGCCAATTCAGAGCACATTTCAATATAGTTATACCAAACCATACCAAAAGTCAAACCATAGCAAACCATTTCTTTTGCATTCATGCATTCATTTTCATTTTTCCATATCTTTCCAGCAATACTGAAAACGCATTCCACAGGAGCAGAAGAGGCATGTATAACACATGACATTTCCAGCTGGGCCAAGTAGTGAAGGTGGTTTTAGAATTCCCTCCAGAACGCTAGTGGATTGGTATTCTCTGATAGGCATGGCAGACTCAGGTAACAGGGTATTATTACTAACTGTTTATGGAATTGTGGACAGGCTATTCATGAGTGCAAACAATGTTGTTCTCTCTTCTTTTTTTTTTGGGGGGGGGGTGGGGGGGGGGGTTGAATCCTATGGCTGCCCTTTTTGGATGACCTTCTGAGTCATGGTCTAATCACAGTGGTTAAATTTCCTTGTGCTTGTGATTCTCCCTTCCATTGCTCAGAGGCATGTGTGGCTGGCTGAATAACAACTAATCAGACACCTTGCTTTAAAAATACATGATGAGAGCAGAAGAATACATGACTCCAGGAGAACCTTTCTATACAGAGGCGTCTCTTTAAATGATATCAAATGGAAGCTAGAAAATCTGACTTATTACAGTTTTCACACTGTACAGCATTTTGAAAGCCGCACAACATATTTACAATAGAAGATGATGTTCAGTGAGTTCAACAGACATAAAAAATACAGAAGCATTATGTGAGTCGCTAACCCAAAAAGGTTCCAGATATGCAGAGACTGCTCAAATATTCACTAACAACAGCAATATGAAATAGACCTGTCACAGAAGAGCTTGAGATCCTGAACATGCCATTTCCTGGCCTCTCAAAGGGAACACATTCAAAACGTTGAGAAAACAATACTTTCAAAAAAAAAAAACCCTAAGGCAACCCATTTTAACAATGTTGTTTGAATTAGAATCAGACATCCGAGTCTTTAAAGTAGTGACTCAAATCCTAAAACTATGAGTGCTGCCTTGTTTCAGACCAGCTGCCTCAGTCAGCAGTCCCACTTCTTATTCTTTATCAGAGTAATACTTTTTTTTTCAGAATCTTTCTAGAATAGAAGTGGTTGTTAGCATGTGGTGGCAGAGGTGTGGGTCAAAGGCCTGAAGCACCACACACCAGAGGTGGGAAGGGGAAGCAACACATACTCATGTTTGTGCTGTCCTTTCAGGTCATTTCCTGCGTCATTACCACAAGACAGCTAAAAAAGATCTTGACTGCCTCTGAGGGTGTTTTTTTATTTATTTATTTATTTTAATTCCTCCCTATGAAACATTGTCACCTAAGCACTTTATACCTCCAACTAGCCCGTAAGAGCTCCTTGTACCATTGACACAAGCAAGAAAAGCAAACAAATGAAGTTTATTTTCTGCACAAGCAATACAACTATACTGAATTTAGCTCATAGTGCATTAAAGCTAGAGACAGCTAACTACTGGAAATATCTATTCAGCTTTTAGGTTGGGTTTTCCCTTGGCAATCTGTTGTCTTATCCAGTGTTGTCAGTCAGCCCAGTAAAAGTGGATGTGCTGAGAGGCGCATCCGTGGGTAAGTCCCCAGAAGACAAAGATGATGATCAAGAATGAAATGCAACTGAAAAGAGAGAGAGAACAATCTCAGAACACAGCAAAAACTGTCTTAGTGCCAATTTCGCCCCACTATTGAAGTCGCTTATCACTTAACTATGAAAGGGGTCCATTTGTACCCTGTCTCCTGCCTAGTCAGTTTTTCAGAGATTCCTTACTTTCTAGTTATGTTTAAACTGGCCTTAAACAGGTGATAATACAGTTGCACAGCTGATAAATAACCATCAATATAGAGGATGTTGCCAGGAGGGGAGATTAATTCCCAATTGGCCATGTGAAAAGTTATTTTTTGGGTGTATCGCAGCCATGCCAGATTAACAATTTAGACAGCAAATATTCACCTGCAAGAGGAATGATCTTAGTCACAATAAGAGGAATTTTATTTTCATTTCAATACATCTGTGTATATCTTAAATATTTGCAACCTCTGTTGCTGCACTGCAACATAGCGTGTAAAGGGAAAGTGGATGACAGCCCTTTACCATTGACTTTGTGCTGTATTCACAAAAAGGCATAAGACATAAGTCGTTACCCTTTTTCAGGCTACAATTGGACTACATCCAAGTGGTCTACATTAATGGCATGCAAGTGGCAATGACAAATGCATTGTCATATAAAACAGATTCAGAAAATATAAGTAACCAATGTACATGCAGCAGCACAGTTTGGTGATACTGAAACCATAGGTGTTTTGATAAAATAACAATATGCCACATGTTAAGGTTTGCTTCTCTAAGGTGGTTCTCCAACTTTAACAAGCAAACTCTCCATGATTAGGATTTTGCATCGGTGAAGAGATGCTGCTTCCTTTCTGTTCACTCTTTAATGGAAATACGGACAGTTTCCTGGCTAGCGCTTAAATTAGGTCTATACAGTACATATATGGTACATTTTCAATTTGAGAAGTTTGATGTGGAAAAACGGAGAAGCAGAGAGAGTCTCTCTGTGTGTAATACATCTTTGTTAGGAACCAGGAATAACATTCCAGCTCTGGAATCACTGAGCGCGTGCAGGAAGCAGGGAGCACAAATCAAGCGCGGAGAGCAGCAGAGGGCTCTCCATCAGGAACTGAAGTGGATTTATGGAGGCAGCAACAGAGCTGGTATCAGACTGAAGGGGATGCACATGCAGGATATGAATTGAGTGGAAATGAGTTTTTTTTTTTTTTTTTTTTTTTTTTTTTTTTTTTCTCATTTCATTTCAGTCTCATTCAAAGAAGTGGCCTGTTTCTCGGCACTCCTCACCTCTCCCTCTTCAGCATAAATGTTTACAAATACGCAACGCTTCTTATGGCATTGCAAAGATGAGAAGTGTATATGAGGCTATTTCTCTAATGAACATAGTGGAAATGGAAGAACTATATAGGCGAACAGTACTCTCATATGGAAAGAACTTGAGGCAAAACAAAATCACTACAGTACATCACATCAATGGAGACAACGTACATTCATCAATAGAAACCTATTTTTATGAACTTGTTTTCTGGGTCCAAAACCACACAGGAAGTGTAAAAGTGTAAAAGGAAGGTAATCATCTGTCAGGGCTTGGCTTTATGTAAGAGGTTAATGCAGTGTTAATTATTATTATATAAATAAATTCACCTTTCAATTATCCATTTCAAGTCTTTTTTTTTCTGTACCAGGAGGAGTCACATGTGATCTAATTGTGTTGATAAATGGTGATCCTCTGCTGTGGACCTAGTTCAGATACTGTGAGATGTGATGCAGTGTGTAAACACCAAGGCTGCCCTTGCACATCATACATAGAGAGTAGCCTGAACTGCTTCACCTCGATCTCCCACTACCCATCCATTACCCCTTTCAGGAAAAAGAGGGGTTCGGGATTCAGAATAGGATTTATTCATTGGCCTCTGCCAGAGCAATCTGTCTTCCACAGCGCTGAATGCCAATCACAGCCTTGTGACTGGCATAGGGCATGTCAGAGGGGCTGGAACAAGAGGTGACATAAGGGGGAGGGATAGCAGGAAGGGCAATTTATCACTATAGGAAAACTACGTTGTGGTATTTTTTTATTCATGGACCCGTTTGTTTATTTTCTGAACCCCTGTTATTGTGTGTCCCTAAACAACCCCTTGTAACCCCTGAGACATATGGTCAGATTACAGTTTCTGTTTCCCAAGTTTAGGAACAGAAGTGTGTAGAAATGCAATAAAAAAAGAAAAATATATAATGTAGCCTGTGTTATTCGTCAGATTGGAAGAAATGATATGAGGGCAGGATCATGACTTGGAAGGCTGCTCAAGAACCCTCAAGAAAAACAATGATCAGAGACAATTCTAAAAAAGTAAATGTGGCCTCTCTTATTGATGTGGAATAAAAACTGATGATTTTTCATCTTGAAAACCCACACTCACAACCCCCTGAATGAAAATGAAGAGGTGGCCAATCAATAACGCTGAATGACTCTTGGCATTGTAGACGAACACAGAGTGCTGTCCAGCTGTTTTAAACATAGGCTGGAATTTATTACAGTGGACTAAGCCACAAGGAGGCTGTGGCAGTGCCTGAGGTTGTGGTTTGTCACAGTGTGTAAAAATAAAAGGCTTCACATATAGGACAATAAAAACAAACTTACCTGTAGTGAACGCATTGTCATATGGGGAGGGTCAAAATCTGTTATTAATTTCCACACAAAGGAATAAGCAGTCTGTATAGACCAGAAATGTAATGACACAGACTGTGAAGTGCAGTCAACAGTCTTTTCTTACTTTAATATCCAAAGACAAATCATAGTCAGGGACGTAAACAGGTCGGTAACAGGGAAGCAGCAGTACAAACAGATCCAACAAAAGCAAGGTCCAGAGAACAAGCAAGGGTCAAAATAACAGCAGTCAAACGCGGTATAGCTGAGTGCATGCTTGGTAGAGTCACAAGAACAATACCTCACAAAGAGGCAACACAGACTGAGTCCTTAAGTAGCCAGGAACTGTTTGAATCACAAGTTACAGGTGCACTTGATGAGCAGGTGAGGTTGAGCAGGGCTGAACTGGGTGTGGCTGAGCTGGCTGACTGGGAGCGGGTGTGACAAGTAATTGCCAGTAAAGACTGGCAAGGTTCTCCAAAGTCAAGAGGTGAAATGTCATGTTTGTATCATGTAAAAATACACTAGTAATACCGTTCATTTCTCTAAATGCTTACTTGTATGTCTTACCTTATTTAAAAATATTTGGAAATTAGGCAACACTGATCATGACCTTGTGTAGTTTTCTGTTCATAGAAATTAATTTTTGCTTAAATACTATTAACGTATTATCCGCTCACAGATACGTTTTGTACTAAATCATTCAAAATACAACGAAATATCAACAACCACACCAAATGCAGTACAATGCAGAATAAATAACCTGTAGATAAATCCAGCTGTTAATTATGCTGTGTAATTTCCATGTAAATACATAAACAAAGTTTTGTTCATTTACATGAACAAATAAAATGGACTGGGATACCTTTTGGGTTTTGCTTAAGGGCATCAGAAGGAGGAAAGGGTTTTTTCAGATATAGTTTATAACTACATAAACCATAAACCTCAGAAATGCTTTATAACTGTATAAAACAGAAACCTGTCTTTAACTGTCTAACAGCATGTAGATAAATAGTAGTTACATATTACTTACCACAGGATTAAAATGTAACTACATAAACAACCAACAATATAAAATGCTACTGAGCAATGGTTACGAACACAATTATGTTGATAAGACAGTATTACCACATCCTTTGATCATGCACTGTTCAGAGTTCAAACCTTTCAGAATTTTTTTTCAGTGACAAAGTTATTGACATCTTAGGCATAATTTAGAAGAATTTCTTACAGTTTCAAAATTGTCTGTGCAAAGTAAGTGTCTGTAATACTTTTGTAGATTTTTCAAAGCCGGGACTCATTTACAGCAGAAATATTATATTACTTGCGGACCCATATATATTTTTTTTTTTCATTTGGTCCAAGGCAGTTAGGTTTGCTATAATTGTTCCACATCCACATCACACATCCCTCCCAACATGCTTAGCAGGACCATACTGGTTGCACAGTCATTGATTTCAGGTGTCTCCACTCCCAGAAGGAGATTTACCATGACAGGAGATACTTTGTAGTTAGTCGGGATGTCAAGCATTACTTGTTACTGCATTCGAGTTTTCAGGCACCAGTGTGGCTTTGTGTCAAATAAATGGATCAAATGACTTCATGATCCCTTCATCTGGAGGCTGAATGGCATGAGACAAAGGGACACTGTGCCCTGATCTGACCTTGTCAGGGAAAACGGACAGGGTGCCCTGATCATACAAGTAAAAGAAAATATGGCACATTTTACCACAATTTCTGATGTCTAAAAATCTGGCAGAGGTGTGAGCGGAGTGTGGTGCAATTGCTAGAATATTAATGGAAGTGGGAGTCGGAGAAGAGCAGTTTGACATTCTCTTCCACAAACATTCAATCATTGCATTTTTGTCTGCGGCATCTGTGGACGACTGGGATTTACCATTCCCTGTGTCATTGGCCCTGCCATTGGGATATGATGGATGGGAGAAATCGCATCCAATCATCAATCAGCCCTCTTGCAGAACTGGGAAAACAACAACACACACACAACCATGCTTACCAACAGACTGCTGCAATATTACCTCATTTCTTTATTTTTTCTCCTTCCATCTTTTTTTTTTTAAACTTGACTAACAGGTATTATAGGAAGAAAGGTGCATCTGCAAAATGTTAAAAGTTTTCATTGCTGCAGGCAGTTGAAGAAACAGCTCTGCTACCACTTTCCATTTACAACTGTACAGGTGAGCTCTGTCCTGCAGACATTGATCTATAACTTGGTATGACACATCTAAAATAGCCTCATGTGTCTTATTTTTTTTCCAGTTGCTGTCCCAGATTGTTACTGTTTTCATTATAGGAAATCAGAACCAGGCTTATTTTTAATAATTTCCCCAAAAAAACGTACAAAAAATGCTGTAGATTTTCAAATGCTGAATTATCTTTTTCAAGTTGTCTAGGAGAGCAGATCTAGAGAAGGTGTTTACTTGGACTTGTTTGACTTAAGTGCCCACATTTTCGCCCCTGTCTGACATTCCTTATGTTTACCAAGGTTTTAGAGGCCTTTTGTACCTTGAACAGAAGCAGACCCACAGACACACACCGATGAGCTTGATTGCTAATCAACCCAGGTGTTATTCCTTGCCTCTGTCAGGCCTATTATAGTGGCATTTGGCCTAATCACCCCACCATGAGAGACCTACATAAACATGCATGCTGTGAGGGCTGGCTCTCCACACACCCTCCTGTCAGCAACTGGGGCAGCCTGAAGCTTGCCCTCTCTGCATCTGCCAGAGGACTTATGTTAGTGCAAGCCCAGCAGCGGAAGATTTTTCCTTGTTTTTGAGTTTTTTTTTTTTTTTTAGATTGTCGTTTTTGTTTTACCCACTGAATAACACTAAAACAGACATTGGCCAATTTCATGTTCTTTTGGTGTCCAACCACCAGCTACTACAAAACCACTACAAAGGACATGCCATGAGGACATAAAGGGTTAAGTCTTAAATTCATACTTCCTGCCCGCAGACAGCTTAACATCAACACACATCTTAAATGTGTCATGCATGCTTTTTATATCCTGGGTGTCCTTTAACATGAATGGAAGGTGACCCTGTTATGTTTGCTTTCAGATGTGAATGAAGGGAACATTTCCTAAATTAATCTATTGTTTTGAGGTGTAATTCATCATATTTTGATTTAAACACAATCAGTAATATCACTTCAAGCCTGAAGGCCTCTGCCTTAGCTGCTATTTTAAGTATCATGAGCCCCACAGATGTACAATTTGAAGAAAAAAAAGTGTAGTTTATTTTTTAGGAGAATAAACTGTACTCCAATTTCACAGAAGCTGTATACCTTGTATTTCTGCAAATAAATTGGGTTTTCACCATAATCATACTGCTTATCATTTTTGAAAATGGAAAAAATAAGAATATTGCCAATTTGCTAAATTGTCACCACACTAAAGAAACCACTATTGTAAGCTATTGCTTTTGCTGAAAAAAAAAAAAAAACTTCGTTCCATACTTTGTTCCATATGCATTTTGCTTTTCTTTTTGCTTTTAACCTCATTTCATTTTCTTTGCTCTTTTTTTTTAAACTTGAAGACAGCCTATACTTCAAATAGCACCATTAGCTGTAGCAAAGTAACAACACCAATTCCATTTGAGTCTGTTTTTATGTTTGCGTCTGTAATGGCAAAGAGAATCCATTATTTGGAAAGTCTTTGTCTGCCTCAAATTAAACAAACAAAACAGTAGACACGATATATAGAACCATTAGACAATGCGATTAAAGATTAGTTAGTGGACAAAACTACATTACAATGAGCATTGGCAGTAATGGATCTTTTTTTTACACAGCACACAGTAGCTTATATCAAGAATGACATCTTATGGTGAATAATTCCCAATTATTTTTTTTTTTTTTCTGTTGTCTAGACTTTTGGATGTGCTATCCTAATAGACTGTGCAGTTATTCTGAGCCAAATAATATGAGACAGAGCAACAAATTGAATGAGGTGCTGCATTTATATTTTGATTTTTTTTTTTTTTTTTTTGGAACAAACAGGCATGTCAAAGTGCCATATTATGTCCTCCTTTGTTGTGCTTGAGCTTCATGTACAGTTCCCAGTGGCCAGAACAGTATGCATTTTTTTCAATATTTGCATGCTGTCATGAACATACAAAATCTAAACATCATCCACAAATGTAAAAAGAAAGTTTGCATCTTCCAACTGAATGCAAATCCCTCACATAATATTGCTGGAACCATGAATTGATCCCCAAAGCTTCCCCTGCAAAGACATGCACACAAAGCATTAATCATGGCATCTGGTTTGAGATTCCAAACCCATGTCTTTCAGTCCCCTTTCAACAAGGTAATTTGTTATGTCTGTCATAATAATGAATGGGCACAATCATACAAAATATAACACCTGCACATCTGGCATTATTTTCACAATTAACGGGTAACTTTACTTAGCAGGACTTTCAAGTTCAAATCCATTCTTACTTTGAAAATATGGGCAAGCATAAAATAGTGCTTTTTTGTAGATATTCTGTTGTATATTAGCTGTCATTAGTGTTTCTTTTAAGACAAATTATGTTTCTTCTCTCCTTACTTACATTATTCTTATTTATAACAGTACCACCCCTTTCTTGTTTAATTTATCAAATGCAGTGTTCTGAGTGAGGTAAGTGCAGCATAGCACTTTATTTTGTCACTCTCCAAAAAGTTTGTGGTCCTTATGCTTAATACGCTGATACGTTGTCATTGATACAAAGGTCTGCTGCTCACATTTGGCTTTGATCTCCACTAATGATGGAATGCACTTGTACTTTAATCTGAAATACCTGTTACCTTTCAGTGCTGTCTGAGAGTCTCACTTGATGCAGCTTTGAAGTAGAGCTCCACAGTGAAAAATCCCACTCCTAAAAGAAAACCTTGTGGACTGACAGCAGGAATAGGCTTTCAGTCTCTACAACAAGACTAAGAAATGTGTAGTCTTTTTTTTAAAAAGTCATAACAGAAAATTATTAGGGATTATCCTAAGACATTATTTGTGTTGTTACTGCTGTCTCTGTTGTCACTGACAGTGGTACGTCCTTCACAGCCTTCACATTCACATTCTAACCTCAGCAGTAAGGCATTAGGAGCACGAGAGGCAGAGACAGTAGCTAATTAAGGACAATACTGAAATGTCAATCTGAACTTCAAAAGCTTACTTCATTTCTACCTATGTGCCTCTATCCTTCTGATTCCTAGCTCTCTCTCTGACCTTGATGTCACCCAAAAAAACAGCCACATAGTCCGCCTCCCATGTGCCTGACACTCTGGGCGAGGAGCTAGTACCAGATTACTTATCTTAATATCATGGTAATACACAGTCCTACCTCTCTCATCTCTCCACCTCAGCTTTTGAATATCACAATCACTAGTCCCTAGTGATAGGGTATTTATAAGAGTGCTTGGTAAGGGTGAGCAAAGTCTACTCTAGGACAGGTTCTGCAAAAAAACAAACAAAAAAACCTCATATTTCACCAAAGAAAGATCCAAGAGATTATACAAAGGTAAGGTGATTCATGTTTTATTGAATGTCAGTATAACCAAAGCCTTATATATGGATTTAGAAAGCAGGCATGCCACCTTGTGTAAGACAAACAACTAAATGTTAAAACCTGAATGCTGCTCTGTGTAATTCAACAGCTGAGTCATGAGCAATTGAAATGGGTCCAAAGCACACAGCAACATCCTTAAAGACATGCAGCTGTCTTAAGGTGATGGATAGAACTGCATTGTTTGATCTTCAGAGGTAGTAAATGCATTAATGTCATTTGACCTCCAGGGACAAAACTTGTTGAGATGAGTCGAGAAAGCACAATCCAATGTTCACGAACATGAATTCGCCGAGCCCTCATCATAAAACGAAAACTGAGAAACCCGCGGACATATTGATTTTTTTTTTTTTTTTTTAATGAAAGGCTTATGGACACAGAAATGAAACACTGTCAATATGAGCCACATTTCAAATGTATTTTTTATTTTGTTGAGCCTCTTTAGCCACTAATTAACTGGGAAAATAATTTAACAGACAGATACAAGATAATACAATGGTAAGCAAAGGATTGGAGTGGCTAAAATTGTCAATAAATGCTGAGAGCATTTTATGCAGAAATATAACACCAAAGCTATTGCTAAAACTATATGGCACTAACTTTATTCCATACCAGAGCAATTTCTGTACAGTATTAGAGTAACAACATACATAGGAGAGGTGCTATTTGCTTTGATATAGATCTTGTTTTTGTCATAGTTATTTCTGAAAGTATTTACCAGAGCTTACCATACAGCATTATATATTTCAAAAACAATCAAAAACGATTAGTACTGCATAGGCTTTAATGCAGAGTTTAATGCAGAGATAATTTAATGAATTTCCCATCTTCTGTGGCTTTTGTGAACGTCAAGCTCAAATGTAAAAGAAATAAAGAAATTATTGTTCACTTTGCTCACTCAGCAGTCATTAGCCTTGTATTCACTGTGATACAAGAGCTGATGACGGTACCACTGCTCTAAGATTCCTGTGGACAGTTTAAAAAGTGGCAATGCTCCAGTCCTCACTGATGAAGGCTATTAAGGATTTATCCAAGCAGACGCTCAATATCTTTATAGCTTTGGTCCTGTGTTAGTGGGTTTTATTATTTCTCATTGAAGGCAATCAGTCATTCTCATTTCTGACCAGTCTGCTGTAGAGGCATCTATGAAATGAATCATAAATTGTTTCTCATCTTCAGACACAAACATTGTCTGAGTCATTTGTAATGGAGACCAAATTGTTTTAGTGTTAGACGTGCAGGAAAGAATAGAGATTTCAGACTCTGTTCAATTAAACTGTAATGTGCTTTGTCTTTAGAGTAAAAGATTTTAAAAAAATATGCATTAAAGGCCACCTAGGACTTTTCTTTGAAAACATGCAGTGGTTTTGCTTATAACATCATTATCATGTGTTTGCTAATTTTGCTTTTGTAAAAATTCCACAATTATTATGCAGCAAAGGCACAGTAAGTCAAAGACCACTCAACAATGCCAAAACCACATTTTTTTTCTGGATGCAGAGTTCTCACAGACTTGCCCTAGGTGCTGGATAGATTGCACCTATGCTGCTTGCATGCTGCAAGTGTACCAAGGTTTGCAGGCATTCTGTTCGGCTGTTGCCTCATTTCGTTGTACAAGAGAGGGGGGAGGAGGGAAGGAGAGAGAAATGAGTGAAAGACTAACCTCAGGGGCTGAAAAGTTAACTGTGTGTCTTGCCTTTTATCACAGACTCACCTGCCTAAATTACAGTGAGAAGAGGGGGCCAGGTTGACGAATGGGGACATTTAAATAGCAAATGAGGTGCTGGGAGCAACGCTGAAGGTTACTTCCATACGTCTAATATCCAACCTTTCCTAGCTTTTGCAGTAATTGCTTTCTTGAACCAATGTTTTACATGAATATTGAACATGAGGCAACATATTGCTTTACTGGATTTTTCATCCAAATGTCTGACAATGTCTAGGATACCGTTTCTGGTTTGTAACTCTCCCTTTGGAATTAATTTACAGAATATGTAGGTCATACCTTTCAATCGATTCAATGTTTTAGAAAAAAAAAGACCTTGCTGTTATGGGAACACTTCTCATTGCAGGGATGCATCAGCTGAACTGGTGCAGATATCAGCACATTCAAAGTCCATTCAAAGTACCTAGCTGTCAATTGGTGCAGTTACACCTTAATGGTATGCATTTTTAAGTAGAATTGGGTACTGATAACAGGCCAGTTACAGATTTCCATCCCCGTCAAGCAAGTGGTAGAGGAAAGGTTTTGGAGCATACTGGGAAACATAAAGGGGCTAGTCAGACTTTACCACTAAGGCTCTTAACTTTGAACGACTAATGTCCAGGATATTTTTTCATCAAAAATATTGTGCATGAATTGGGAGGAAAAAAAGGAAATGCTATGAATTAAATTTGAATTATGCATTGGTTTAGTAGACACTTTTATTCATAGAGTTGGCATGTGCTTGTGCATACTGTATAATCATCTATTTACATGTACAGCTATTTACTTAATTTGAATTAAGTATGTTATTTAAGGGTATGGTGGTATTGCCAAAACTGGGAATAAAACCTGCAATGTTTGGGTTATAAGTTCAGGTCCTTAAGCACAATTCTGCACTGCTGCCTTAGCAGTCCTTAAGTATATGGAGATGAAGTATGCACAAGAGCATTGCCCCGCTTGAGAATGAAACCTGAAACCTTCAGGTTACAAGCAATGTATGCAGTATTTATAGTATATAGTACATGTAACACTTGCTTAAAATCCATAATTTACACAATTAATAAATTTACAATTTAAAACATGATTTTTTTTTTTTTTATGGCACCATAAATGTTGGGGAAATTATAAATTACAGTGAGTCATATACTGTGTGTATGACCTCATGCTACATTCAACATTGGTTCAAACACCATTTGCTGGCTTAGTTACACAATTTACCTGTAAGTGTTTGCAGCTTTTCAAGTTGTATGTATTGCTGTATATTGCTAAAAAAAGGCCAGGTTTATACACCTAGCTTCAAATGTGCTGCAGGGAAATTTGGCACTGTTGAAAGCTTAATATTTTTTAATACTACCAAAATGAATGTCATGGCATTAATCAATTTGTTAAATGGATTTATTAAAATATTATAGTTAGCAATATTCATATCAATATCCTGCAAATTATTCACACTCACATTGCAATCTAATATAGTTAATAAGGAATGATAATTAAATTGAAAACAAATAGAATGATCAACAGACAATTTTGTGGAGAATATCACCTCTTTTTTCACTTAAACATGATACAATAACACTAATTTCAGAGCAGAGGATATGCTTGGGTCATGCTAAAAATCTCAATATTTGAAACATAAGTCTAAGAACCCCTTTGCTTCTGAAAGCGTTAATGCATTCAAGTAAAACTGAATGAGTAAGCACGGGGAGAATGTGTTTCCATTAACATTTTTTAAAATAGATCCACTTTGTCGGCAATGCAAGAAATACTGCCCATTTCCAAGTAATCTTGACTCTTAGCTTGAATAATACCATTTGAAATGGCATGAGACATTTAAAATCATTTTGTGGCTTCTTCGCTATCCTGTCTTTCTAAAGCAATATACCTTGCATTGTTTGTGTTTGTGGCACCAGATTACAGTGCACCCATGGCTCCGAATAGAATTTTAATGATTTCCTTCCATTCCTGGGTTCTTCTGAATGTTTTATTCTTCTCCTCCACCTCCTCCACCTCCTCCTCCTCCTCCTCCTTCTTCTTCTTCTTCTTCTTCTTCTTCTTCTTCTTCTTCTTCTTCTCATGGCGAATCAAATTTGCAGACAAAAGTCTCAACACTCACAAAACAAAAGGCTGTTGAGCAGGCACCTTGGCAAGTGGCAAATGGACCATCACCCAAATGGTCACTTACCTTCTCTGCTACCTCCTGGGGGAGTGCTGATACTGTTAGAAGAACCATATGTTTCAATTTATATTGGAAGATTCCCAGTCAATAGTGACTGTTGGCCCCTGTCTCACTTAATGTCATTCTTCACTTTCCTTTTTTCAAAGTAATTGAATTCACGTAATCAGCTGTGATAATATAAACAATACAGGGCATCAGTAAATCATATCTAAACCTGTTCTATCCTTTTTTATTGTATTCAGCATTGTTCAAACACGACTGTAAACACAGGGGCCATAACCTGTCCCTTTTGAAGGAAGAATGATTCAGACCTCCTTTTGTTATTGCTTACATACAAGAGCCTCTTCAAAATGCTAGAAATAATGTGTTTATAAAAAGAATATCTGGCTTTAGGAGTGATATCCACATCCAATGATGAGATCCATTGAGAATGATATGGGGTCCAGTGCCAGCTGGTGTTTTTTTCAAGTCTGTGTGTGTGTGTGTGTGTGTTTAAGTGATGCATGTACCACAAACATACCCATGAGGAAGATTTGACTGACAGCACTTAATCTACATTCAATGATGATTCCATGATGATTTAAAAATGTAAGTACATGTAAGAATAGTTAAGTGGTACTTACAGTAAAGTGAAGTCCATAATTCTTGTAATTACTGATTACTGCGTTTCTAGAACTTTGTTTGTCTTTTTTCAAAGTTCAAGAGGTTTTAATAAATTGAAAGAAAATGTATTTTGGGATGGTTAAGATTTAAGTGCTTGTCCAGCCACACTCTGATAAGATTACAGTTGCCAATTAAATTTATTATATTCTTGTACATTATCCATCTTTTACAGCTGGATATGTTATTTAGCCAATACAGGGCCTAGTACTGTATCATACCCAATGGGAAACAGTAGTACCCCACCTAGGATTTGCAACAAGTGAAACATGAAGCAGGGGCAGGGGTGGGGGATAAGAGGAATATCTATGAGAACTACATCCTTTTAATTTTTACAGCAACCTGAATCATACTGAGTAAAACCCACTGATGCTGATACATTTAATCAGTATCTGTTAGAATTATTCAATTCCATCTTCAATCTCAACTCATGAAATTTCAAGCCTGATTTATGGTCCTGTCCTTAGTAAATAAATAATAAAATAAAGACACAACATACAAATCCAGAAGCAATATTTATTTCAATAAACCAGCCATAATCTGTAAACCAGCATCATACAGGAATCTTTACCACACAAGCACTCTATAGTATGAATATTCTAAAGCAAAAGCCATAACTGTTTCTGCACCTAATATCAACCACACAGGCTGATCTGGCAGGGAACCATGTGGAAAAGAGAACTGCCATCAGCTGAATTCCCACTGCAGCCATTCGTGGAGTTGCTGTTGATAGGGAGACCCTGAATGGGTGACAGTGTCCTGCAGACGCGTTTAAAACATTGATTCATTTCTGTACGAGAGAGCCAGAATGTGTGATTTAATGCAGACGAAATGCTGTCTAGAACTATACTGCACTCAGTAAATGTTACATGTGACCTCACAATAAATGAATCTGCCTCCATTGAGCACCTTACTATATTGCGGCAGAGAAATCTGCATTTTCCTGTCCCATGACGTTGCATCTGCTTTCCCTTAACATTCAGCTGCAGTGTTTCCACCCATCTGGTACTCAGAGTAAAAAGTTCCATTCAGTGGAAATATACTCTTTTAATAAGCCACCATCAACTGTGATATTACCAAAATTATATGCTTGGAAGTTCCTGAGGGGTGGTTGTTTTTTTGCCTTAATAACGCGGACAGAATCCTTCATGTAATGAATTGCGGGGGTGTTTACAAAGTTCTGCTGCAGTAGTTTGTGTAATTTCACATTTAGACACTTTATTTGATGGTCACTTTTCAGAAATGTAAATGTTGATCACCTGAATGTAAAAGCCCTTCATTTGCATCATTATCATGTGTGGGTTTTAGCTTGTTATCGAATTCTCTCTCTCTCTCTCTCTCTCTCTCTCTCTCTCTCTCAATATGTTCTACAATGAAGACCTCCCTGTCTAGATACCCTCATAATATGACTATTGCAAGTTGAACCAGACATCAGTATTTTATCATGTGCATAACTGACTTTGTGACGTGAGCTCTCATTTTGGCATTTCCCAGCATGGTCAACTCGCTTGTCCCTGCTGAATCACTTATTCTTTAATAGCAAATATAAATAAAGTATGGAAAGAATAAGCTTGCATTGAAGTATTTTATAGTGCCCTAGAATAGCAGGATTATTTTTAGTTAACTAATTAGGGAACTGGAAGTCAGTCAATTCAATGAATGCGCCACTTTAATGATTTCCTTGTGATTACAAGTAATCTGCTGCTGCTTTTTTGAAGGACACCTTTTTAATTAGGACAATCTCAAGGAGCAACAAAGTTTTGTTGGCTGAAAGAAGTTCATCCTTTCTTAGGGAATAGTAAGATTTAAATATATGCAATTACCTTGGCATAAAGTATGTTTTGTCTTTAACAGAAAGCTCAAGTATATTTCCTTTTTTTTCAGGAGAAATGTGAGAAAAGCCAATGGAACATTTTATCAAAAATTTGAACATTTTTTTTTTTTTTTTACTATTTTCATGTTTTCACAGATGTTTGCTTCCCATTATAGGGAAACAAGCAAACATTTTGCTACTGTGAAGAGGTTACATATGCTCTCCTATCATGAACTTTGTAGTTTCACATGAGAGCCTCTTTTTGATCTGGAGGTATGGGTGAATGGCTTCATAACTCCCATTCTGCTGGTGTGCATGCATGTGTTTTTCACAGCCTTGGCATACACAGGGGGACCTGTTTGTTGTGACCTATATTTCAAATCCCTGACAGTGATATAACTGCATTACAATCCCAATTAAAACAATTGACTGCTTGAAGCTGATCTTGGTGTTCTTCCAAATGTTGTTCCACCAAAACTTTGTGCTGTATGAAAGCAATTACAGGCAGGTTGGACTGGAATCCCGTCACATAAAAAGGGTGCGAAACTGGACATGAAATGATATATTTTCCTTTACTTCAGCAGCCTCTGTGACTGCTCAAAGGTATATGCAAAACTTAGGTATGTCCTTTCGACTGCAAATTATTTATGACAATACAAATTGAGACACAGGAAACACAGCAAAATATACAGTATGTTTTCATTGTCCACAATATTATATTCTCCAGAGAACTTTCATTGCTGCAAGCCAAGCACAAAATGTTTCAAATTGAAGAAACAAAATTCTAATTTCCACGTAACAGTAAATGGCGAAAATACAGTGTACCTTATTATTATTTTGTAACATTTATTATTGTTGGACTAAGCTTGTTATTCATTTAGAATTTTGCTATTGTCTAGTTTAGAAAGTATCCAGCCAATTGAAAATGCTGTTCATGTTCAGGTTCAGGAACCTCAAAGAGTTAAAGAAATTCTAGATTTTATGTAAATATAAACTATATAAAGGATCTACAAAATAGACAGATTACAAAAAACAAAATATATATTAAAAAAAAAAAAAAAACATTTGAAAGGAGGTGAAAGGAGTAGAACATGTATTAAATTCTACTCTTCTTTATATGCTAAAGCTGTGTAACATAAGTGGTGCATTATTATTTGGCAATAAACCACAACAGAGATGCAGTAATCCGTAAGAGTCTCCAGACCTCTTTCACACTGAATGAAGGGCATCTCCAGCACGGAAAGTTGGCAAAGGGGCAGCAAGAAGGGGGTTTTCTAAAAGTGTTGCAACAGCAGGAGGCGGGCAGCCGACATCACGCGGGTCTTGTGAGCCCCGAAGACAGAGAAATGAGGTATGGTAATACATCAGCCATTATGTAAATCAGCTCAACTCATTTTCTGGAAGAATAGAGCTTTCCCCCGAATTCGTTTGGCTCAGGTGATAAAAGAATTAGAGCGGCCGTTCAGGAGGGTCCCGACTCTGAGTGACACACTGTGCAAGCTGAGAGAAAAAAAAACTCCATTTCACACGTCCACATCCATACACCCATGCACCTAAAAATGTCATTAAGGAGGGCCTATAAATGTGTCAAATTTAGCTGACTTACCCAAAACAGAGATTGTTCTTGATTGGAGAGATGAAGAATTATGTTTAATGCTGAACACGTACCAGAAATGTTAAAATGTTTGTTGTTTATGCAAACATACAGTGACAAAGTCTCAGTGTCAGTGTTTCCATATTGCAAGAGTATTCCTTTTAGTCTAAAATTGTATAATCCTTCATTTCAATTGTGTTTTAATGCTCTATATTTGTAGCCTTTGAAGGTGCAGGACAAGGGATTTACTGTGACTAGTTGTAAACAAAATGCCATTGCTTTTGAAGGCATGCTGTGCTATGTCCTCCCACTGGCCCTTAGCTCTCTCCATCCAGAGCATTAGCATTTCAAGGCTGACAATGAGGTTGTGTATACATGGCTAATTGGGGACCAGGATACACGTGTGCTGGAATGAGCAAAGTGGAGTGCAGAGAGGACCTCCTTTGATCTGAATACAGAATAAGCACAACATTTCTCAACAGTGCCTGTAAACACAGCCCATTATTGTCCCGTACAAACAAAAATAAATATTCTCAAAACCCCAGGTGTAATTTGATGTTTGAGTGTCTCTGTGCTACTTAAACATCAAGAAATTTCTGTGACATGACTCAAAAAGCAAACATTGTCAACATTAATTCATCTTAAAGCTACTGAAAACAGTTGGGATGTAGGGGAAAATCTGAAGATAGATATTGAAGTTACATTGAAAATTAACACTAAGATGTTAAGCATGTCCCTCCTGAACTTGCTTTACTGTACCCTCCTGTAATTGAATGCAAAACCAATAATATTATTGGAAGATATCTACATAATACAACAGAGACATACTTAATTTGCCACTAAGCCACACACAGACATTAAATGTGAAAATATTCAGTATGCATTCAGTATATATTTGTAATTCCAAGATGGATAATATGGGAGAAGAGAGACCTGCTCCTACTTTTTAGCTTCAGTCAAGCTACAGCTTAATATGACACAAAAACACACTGTTAAATATTCAGTAAAAGAAAGACTATTTCCATTTTAAAAATTTTATTTAAAAGCGGGAAAGCACAGGCAGCTGCTAAATTAACACAAAAGACAGAAAACAACCATAAGTATAGATTTTTGCACTCCCCCTTGTATCACCTATATAACTTTGGTAGCATCAATTGTACATTAAACTAATATCACTAGCAGCATCTGCACCCATAGAGGAGGAAGAGTGACAAATGCAATTATCTGCTATGTGTCCATACCACACATTTCACAGTCACTCAGTGCACCAGGAGAAAAGATCCTATCAAAATAGGATAGATGTAATGCCATAAGGTACTCTCAGCAAATCATGGGCAGCTAGTGATGATGCCAAAAGGGGACCCTGGCAGATGTAATGTACCGTACGCCAGCAGAACTACGTCTTTTTGGACTCCAGGTGTTTGGCCGCTTTGGACTTTTGGAATGATTGGCACAGCTCAGACTTGAATCCTACTCTTGGAACAAACTGTTCCAACTGAGCCACTCAGGAGCCCTGGTCAGTTATAACTTAACAATTGAGAAGAATTGGGCAGGGGAAAACAGTAGGTTCTGAATTTGCATTTATATATGGAAAGCTGTCAAATGCCTTCCTTTCTCAAACCTTAATTCTTAATGAATTCATAGGTCTGAGATTCATAGTCTGAGATTTAAGGAGTTCAGAGATTATGAAGAACTATGTTTTTAAAATTTGTACTGTTAGAACTGTAGTCATTTCTTAAAATGGAGGTGGAGAGAGGCGTCTTCTGTTGTAGGAAGAAAGAAAAACGCAAATTAAATTTAAAGGAATACTGTTATTTGATAGTGGGATGCCCACAGCTAGGGGAGGTGGCAGGGACACACAGGGGTTCAAAATAAGGTGCAAGGCTGGTGTTTATTTACAGCAAGGTGCAGGTGCCAATGTGGATATATTCATGGAGGAAGAAAAAACAGGATACACAAAAAATATATACAAAATTTATACAGTTTGAAACAACACTAACATTGCTTACACTGAGAAAAAAAGATCTAGCTCGCACAACTGAGCAGACGTACAGTATATGCAGACTCTTAACAGTCTTTGACACCAGCTCTCTTCCCGAGCCCTGCGCAGACAATGACTATTTTATGCTACTGTACAACTTCGCCCCCAATTGGAGCATACCACTTTTGAGAGAAGTACATTCCCATCTTCTTCATATAAAACCATACAACTATATCAAATTACAATACTGTTTATCCAAACAGAGCACTGTGTTGAAGCACTCTCCTTAGGCACATTGATTGTCCCACCAAAGTATATAACAGGGGTATGTGCACAGGCATGTGCCCTTCCCTGGAAACCATACCACATCTGCTATTGTGGAAAGTGAAAAGTAAGTTACTCGTGTTATGCAGAGTACAGAGCGCCCTAGCTGCACAGACTGCACAGTGTTTAACAGTGTCTTTGTCTATGTTTGCTTTCTGAACATGTTTCCATGAATTGATGTGATGCAAATGGATTGTGCATATTTACATTTACATTCGCAAAAGCTAGCAATTCACAATAAATAAATAAATGTGCACACACATGCGGTGAAGGTGATGGAGAATGTGCACGTGTATAAGAGGATAAGATGTCACCCCTCCCACATTTAGTCAGACAGAACAGTTCAGACAAAACAGGAAGCTGTTAAAATTAAACTGCGTTGCCAGCACTAACCTGCATTGTCACAAATATTCTTATTTCATAAAATTCATAATGAATGGATCACTTTCTGTCCTTCAGTTTCACCACTGCCCAGGGGAATTAATATTCCTACTTGTGAATACATTTCCATTGAAAAAATAAACAAAAGATAAACTGCTATTTTTAACCCTAATGGAGTATAACCAATTTCTATGAATGCATTGTTTAAATGATAAATAATCATGACAAGTGACAAACTCATATCTTGAGTACATGTCCCCACAATCCTGAAAAATACCCCTGATTTTTGTTTTTAAACATGAAAAATTGTTTAATGAATATTATCAGTTCTTCCCTGGACAATATATAATGGTGACAGGTGACAACAGACTACACAAAAAGCTTCCAGGAAACAGGGCAGGGACAGGTACGCAGTGTAAGTAACCGGCTGGTTTCTACACTGAGCAGACGCAGGGAAGTGTGGTGCCTCATTCTCCCAGCAGGAGGAATACAATAATTCCCTCATGCTCCCACGCTGCGTGATGCTGCTGACATGAATAAAGGGAGTGAGAAATGGTGTCGACAGAGCTGGATGTGAGAGAGGGCTGGAGAGGCCCCTCAAGGCTCCTGTGACTGTAAAAGGTTGACCTCGGCTGATCACAGACCAGTTAGATGGAGGGCGAGACACTCTGACATACCCAAGCTGCTACTTATCAAAGCCCAGCACAGGCAGGACCTGCTGGAAATGAGATGCAGTTCAGTGAAATGCACAATAATAATAAATAATGATGAAGAGGAAGATTTCTGTTACACACTTTATCTTGTGTTATGCAAGCTCCCCATTTTTAAAAATTCTGCTGCATGCCATTTGTTTTTGTTCACACTCTTTTGACAACTTTCTGTTGTGCACACTGCTTAATCAAAACTTTTTTTAAAAAAAGAAGATAGGAAAGCTGTATTTTGTTTGTAATATTACTTCTAAAACTGTTAATTAATATTATGAAAGGACACCATCTTACTGTATTTTAACAATATGTGGTGTGGAAAGTCAGAAAATATGTATATTTCTTTTTAAGTTTACAAACTAGGTAGACAGTTACAGTGTGTGTTTGTGCACTGTTTGATGTTTAAAAACCCAGTGCTTGACGTTTCAGTGCTTGGCATGTAACAAAATGCAAACTGAATCTCAAACCAACAAAAACACAAACCTGCACAATTAATCCCTGCCATTTGACACGGTTACAAGGCCACTCATTAAATATTCGAGTTAAATTAAACTTATTAGCAAAATGAGGTGATGATGCTTAGACAGCCGCAGGCCTTTTCACATCTCAAAGGTAAACAAACAATGAAAAGATTCATGGGCCATGCAATTAAAGCTGCGGTCAAGGAGCAGGTCGGAAGGTCCTGTCAGAGAGCACTGTTCCTGAAGCAATGAAAAACATCACCTCTCAGAATCGTTTTAGGACCCTGAATAAAATCACATTTACTGAATTTGGAAGTTATATAAACCAGAGAGTAATACACATGCGGTCAACTGCAACAAAAATAAATAAATAAATGCTTGGCACAATTTGCAAGGTAACTGTCACAGGCTTTACATTTAGCCTTTTTAGAAATCTGCAGAGAAAAATGTCTTTATTTCATACACAAGACGTATTCCCTTACCCGACAGCTCTTCTGACTGCCGCGGCTATCATATGATGGTTCTGGGTTCATGAATCATGCAAAAGTCTGAAGAGATATACATAAAGATATGACTCCTGGGATGGAAAGCGGATGGAAGTAATGACTTTATTGCACAGCAGTCCCTCAAGCCATTAGCTTCTCTTCAGATATTTCCTGTTGTATACTTCTTAAGTCTAAAACAGATACAATTTAACAGCCGGCAGGCTTCCATGTTGTGGAATAGCCAGCAGGCTATTGTGTGAGCATGGAGTACATACAAAATCATGTTTTGAGGGATGGATGAGAATTTAGGGTTGGATATATATATTCATATATGTTCATATATGAATATGAACATCTACAACAACATTTCTTGAGATTTCTTTCAGAGAATTAACTTTTAAAAGCATTGTTGATGTTACACTGTTTCCGGGTCAAGATGGACACAAGTAAGTAAGTTCATTTCACTTCAATTTACGTTCCCATTACATGAGGATCTGTGCAGTAGGTGTCTCTCCACAACATGCCGACACAAAAGACAGAAATGCCAGATCTCTGAACATCACCTAGCAAAGAAGCAATCATCCCATTTCCCAGACAATATTGTCCTGATACTTGCTGCATCAAGAACCCTCTCTCAGCCCAATACTGCCATATCCTGTAATGCAGAAAAGGGCTGGGGTGTTCAGAGCCCCTGCACGTGAGAGGGCACGCACTGGAATGGAAACTGAGTGATGTCATGCCTGTTCATGTTCCTTTCAGCCCCCTCCTCTTTGCTTCGTGGGCATGTTGTATAGCAGGATGTGGGAGGTCACACTGAAGCAGAACACAGGCACTTGGAGGAACCCCACTCTAAGTTCTGTACTTCTTAGAAGAGGTGCTTCCACAGCAGGAAACCTCTCCACACAGTCAATATCTTTGTAGATGCAGAGGGTTGCAGATAAAATCAGCGTAGAGTGCTCTGCAGTTTCAGAAGTACAATCAATAGGAAGTACTGTTTTACCCAGTGTCGAGTTGGCGCTGAGCTTATCACCACATGTTTTGTTTGTTTGTGTATGCTTAAGTTCTTGGTAATGCATCCAGTACATCCAGAGAGAAAGGTAGCTTTAATTTCATAGCCAATATATTCTATAACAATTTCCTTTCTCTATACATTACCGGTATCGTTACAAGAATACCCCACCACTTCTTATCCCCCACGCACACGCATATGCATACACACACACACACACACACACACACACACACACACACACACACTTAGTGCTCCCTAGCAGTCTGCTAGTTGCAATCTTCCCTGAAATGGAAATAGACATATCAAAGAGGAGAGCTTAAAAAGCAATCTTTAGACACGTCTGACTGTCTTCATGTCATCCGTTACTGTGCTTTATTGGGAGGTTACCATATTGGTGACTCTCCAGTTATCTCTACTTCCTGTGTAGGAGGAGTGGTGGGAGGTTCTGGGTGAGTGCTCTGCAGTTGGAGCTGACAGACCTCACTGACTGGCACTTTCCTCCCTGTCGTCCATCATTCTCAAATGATGCCTCACATCAAGAGAGAGGCAATACGAATCTGATATCATTTCCTCTCGCAGAAATACTCACTCACGAATTTCAGCAAAATGTATTACCCCCTTTAGCTTTAAACTTCCTGTTGTGCTGTTTGTCCTCTTTTCCCTTAAGCCTTGATTATACTTTAGAATCAGCATATGGCTGTGGAATTACATGAGCCAAGAAAACACACCCCCCTAGGGAATTACTTTGCATACATTAAGAAAATAACACCTTTTTTTTCTTTAGGAGGTTCAAACAAACTCAAAAGTTGTGCTGAAGAAACATATGTGCTTCAATACATGATTAAATATTTACAGCAATGCTGGGATTCATGAATCAGTATATCAGGATGACAACTATCAGACAAGCCTGTAAACAAAACAACAAAATGCCTGAGAAAAACAGGGAATTTCCATTGGGAGGGACAGTTTTTTTTTAGGCTGAAAAGTATATTAAAGCACAAGACAAAACAAAAATTGGTTGGTAAATGATTAATTGATCTCCATTATTGTGACCTGGTCTTAATTATTGTGACCTACATGTGGTCAGCACTGAATCATTCTCTTCATTTTATTTAACCTGTAAACTGTGACATACTTAATGAAAATATGCTCAGAAATTTGAAAGTAAGGTAAAGTAAGGTTTTTTTAACAGACTAAATAAATACTGACGGAAATAAATGCATAACAACTATAAAAAATTAACTTTACATGAATAATTATATAATATATATTGTATATATTATTATTTATATAATATCAATATAATCAATACAAAACAGGACATAACTATTTACTTTTAAAATAATTGCGATCAAAATGATATATTGATAAATCAGTTCATATTTCAGTTATATTATTGATAAAAAAGAAAACTACTTTTAATAGTCATCAGATTTGTTCTTGTCTGCATGGTCAGTTGAGTTGAGAGAGATTTGCATCTGAGATTTGACTGATATTGCTTGTATGAACTTACCTGGTTGCACGGTGTGCAAATGCAGAAACTAAAAGGAAGTGTGAGCCTATGCATGCGCACATTTATTGCCTCAACACCACCTCATTCTGCCTATGGGAGAGGGGCTGGACTGCCGTTTCTTAAGGTTATTGTATGGTGTGCCTTTGTTGCTGTCATCTAGCAAGGGAATGTTTTATATTATGTAAGCGGTGTAATATGAACGTTACTGTAAATCATATTAAACATAGTTTAACTTATGTTCCGTCTGCTTTTGATCTCGTGGTTTAGTCCAGGGTTGGGTCTAAAAAGGTAGATATAACTTAGTTTGCTAACTAGGTAAGTTGGATGCCAGCTGTAGAGGTGGAGGAAGAAAGGCCTGACGCCACCTGTGTCATCAAAGAGAAGGAGGCAGGGACTGTGGTACAGTCAGAATCAGATATCTTGGAGGACAGAGCTGAGGAGAGGATGTGGCCACTGTAGAACCAGACACCACCTGAGCCAGGTATCCTACCTACATGGCCATGCACACCAGAGGTAGAGATGGAAGTGGAAGGACAGGGAGAGGAAGCTGGAGTCATAATGAGCTGAATAAAGGAGCTATAATGCTATTTTGGCCAAACATTGGGCAGACATCTAAGGGCAGACATTCTAACTTCAGTGTCACAGATGTGTACACACAGGGACACTAAACACAAACACGATTTGTGGAACCAGTTGGACAAAAATAATTCTCACTGGCCACCCCCCAGACCCGATGTTTTCCCGGACACGATTCAATAACTCTCCTCAACCTTAATTTTCACCGTTTTGTGTGCAAACAGCACACACAAAATACTGAATGACTCAACAGTTCTACTACAGGGCTACTTTCTCAGTATAACATCAGGGCAAATGTTTGAATGAGAAAATGAATTTTTGCAATTAGTCAACTGATGAATGAATTTATCAGCAAATGTTTATTTCCATCAAAGACCTCATATTCACATGACCAGAGAAATGCTTAAATCAATGAAGACTGTTGTCCTAAGAAATCAAGATTTAATTGGAAAGAGAATCCCATTCTTCTACTTTAAACATGAAAGCAGTGCGGCTTTTGGAGCATGATGATGATTGATGCACATGAAAATAAAAAAACACAGAGCTTTTGAAGGCGAGATTAAACTGGTAAATAATGGATAAAATGTTGAATTTTTAACTTTGTTTAAGCACACTTTAATAGCACTTTCCCTCTCACCCAAATGGGCTTAAAACACATTCGTTGATGATGCTGTCCCCCACAAATGAGATGGTTTCCAACTTTTCCTGACCTAATCGATGGGACATCTCAAACAATGCGATTTACCATCCCGTAACGGGTCATTTAGAGATGCCGTGGGTCGTTAGCTAAATGAGTAGTAGCTCTGGTTCTGCTCGTAATTACATTCTCCTTATTGCTGCCGCTACATTCCTAGGCCATTTTGACTGTAGTGGTTCATTTGCAGTGCTTACCCATCATGTCCTGAATTGCGGTACTCTCTTACTCTGTCTTCTTTATCAGCTAGTTCCTATAATTTGGGTGAACATCAATGCTTTGTAGATGAGGGCACTTTTTGCTATCATACAATATGATAGATGTCATGTTGGGAATAAATACGTATGCAATCACAAAAAGGCATCCCTTGAGCGCTGTACCGATCAATGACTACAATTTTCCTACATTGCACATAAATGTGGCTTCTCACTCTGTAGCAACCTCATGATTCAAAATGAAGACAGGACTACACTGATGAGCCAAAACATTATGATCACCTGCCTAATATGCTGTTGGTCCTCCGTGTGCTGCCAAAACAGCACCGACCCGCTGAGGCATGGACTCTACAAGACCCCTGAAGGTGTCCTGTGGTATCTGGCACTAAAACATTAGCAGCAGATCCTTCAAGTTCTGTAAGTTGCGAGGTGGCGCCGTCGTGGATTGGACTTGTCAGTCCAACAAATCGCACAGATGCTCAATTGGATTGAGATCTGGAGAATGTGGAGGCCAGTGCAACACCTTGAACAGTTCATCATGTTCCTCAAACCATTCTCGAAAAATGTGTGTAGTGTGGCAGGGCGCATTATCTTGCTAAAAGAGGCCACTGCCATCAGGGAATACTATTGCCATAAAGGGGTGTACCTGGTCTGCAACTATGTTTAGGTGGATGGCACGTGTCAAATTGACATCCACATGAATGGCTGGACCCAGGGTTTCCCAGCAGAACATTTCCCAGAGCACACTCCCCCACTGACTTGTCTTCCCACAGTGCATCCTGGTGCCATCAGCTCCCCAAGTAAATGGCATACACGTGATCTAAAAGAAAATTGGACTCATCGGACCAGACGACCTTCTTCCACTTCTCCAAGGTCCAGTTCTGACACTTACGTGCCCATTGAAGACACTTTTGATGGTAGACAGGGGTTATCATGGGCACTCTGACCGGCCTGCGGCTACACAGCCCCATATGCAGCAGGGTGCAATGCACTGTGTGTTGTGACTCATTCCTCCCGTAACTATCATTAAAATTTTCTGTGTCGTGTGCCACAGTAGACCTTCTGTCAGTTCAGACCAGACAGGATAGCCTTCATTGCCCTCGCGCATCAGCAAGCCTTGGGCACCCAAAAACCTGTCAACGGTTTGTGGTTTGTCCCTCCTTGGACCACTGTCGGTAGGTACTCACCACTGCTGACTGGGAGCACCCCACAAGCCTTGCCATTTCAGAGATGGTCTGACCCAATCGTCTGGCCATAACAATTTGACCCTTTACTCATGGCCATTTCTCCTGCATCCAATACGTTGAGTACGAGAACTGATTGTTCGCTTACCGTCTACTATACCCAGACCTTGACATGTGCCCTTGTGTGGAGATGATCAACGTTATTCGGTTCACCTGTAAGTGGTCATAATGTTTTGGCTTATCGGTGTATATGTATAATTTAAAATCCATTTACAGCTGGTCTGGTGCTGAAAGCATAATGCACTGAAGAGGAATAAAAGAACATTATTGAGCAATCTCTGTTAACTGCACTCTCTCGAAATGTCAGCATCATTCCTATTTCTGTCCTTGAGACAATTATTTGATTGACCATAGATTTCAGACAAAGATAGTGTTTAGTGTGTACAGACTTTAATTTCCTTGAAACGAGCTTCTTCCATAAATCTGTGTGGTTTTTTTGTCCGTTGAACTGCTTTCTTCACTTCCATGGAGCAAGTTTCCTCCATCCCCCTCTACCCAACAGGCAAAGCAGAAAGTGGTGCTCAAGATGTGTAGTCTGTCAACTCTCAGTTGAGAAGTGGGATTAATAACAATCATACTGCTATTACAACTACCACTTATGCTACTGCTGTTACTACTAAATAATGATTAAGTGCAAAATGCCTCAATGAATCTTTCATCACTTCTATCACTAGTATTATTACTGTTAGAATGATCATTTTTGTTATACAAGATATACAAGTTACACAAGTATGTAAAAAAACCCTCACAGGCTTAAATGACACTGAAACGCCATCATTTTTAGACCCACCATGATGATCAGGATAACTGAGTAAAAGAAAATCTTCTGTCATCTCATCTCCCCCACTCAGGCACAACTCCACAATCCCCTCTTTTACACAGTCTTTCTGTAAGGTATGATGTATGGCACTTATGTATATATTGATGCACATAGGCACTGGTTCTCACAGCATTGTGAAAGTGGCATACACATGTTCAGATGTCCATTTGGTCCTGTATATACAATCTTTCAGGCAACTTTATTGGATGCACTTTACACCTGTTTTTGGCAAGTTACTTTCAAGATAAGAGAGTCTGCTTAATGAGAAAACAGCAAGTTACTTATACTGAACTGTTTTAGCGAATGTCCAGCTGTAGAAATAGACGACATGTTACCTGTATGCACAAATTGCTGGAAAGGACAAGACCATGATAGGAACCCATGTGACAGTGGTGTGACAGTACAATAGTAATAATACATGCATGTATACAAATGTGTATACATGTGTACAAAATACAAAATTATGCCAATCTAATTTTGTTATAGTGAAATGCATATGCATGCATGCACGCCTTCATGTTAATCTGCAAATTCATAAGGAACCATGCAAGAAAAATACTAGCTTTGAAAGTTCTGTGTGACAATGGAGGACATTGTTTCAAGTTGGTTTCCTGTGCCAGACAGCTACACAGTTTTCAGTCTTGTCACATACACAGACAGGAAGTATGAGAAGAAAATGGAAGACTATGACATGTATTTTTTTTCAATTTAAGATGCATTTCACTATCATTCTGTAATTTTTCATTGTTTATGAAGGGATGGATCAGTAAGTTCATTCAAACCATGTTCTGAGAAATAATGCACACAACTCACATTGATATGGATGAAATGTTGAAAAAAAAAAAAGTTTGAGAGAAACAAATTAAGAGAGGAAATGACCTTGTTTTTAGCATTTGCAACATGTGTCAAACTGCCCTGAAAAATAGTATTTAATAGCACAGATATGGTACAAAGAAAACAGTGACATTTGGGGTTATGTGGTAACGACATCCAGAATAGCTGGAGGGTCAACCTTTCTTCAGACTTCCTGTGTCTTTTCTCAGAAACAAAACAGTTGAACAGAAGCAGCACCATAGTTATAATACTCCCTAGAATCGCCCCAAGGTCATTTTTACCTCGCACCACTAAGAACTTTATAATGTCAAATGACACTCACAAAACTACTCACAAAATTTTTTTTTTTAAATATCTATTTCATCTATTTAATGTCTTAAATAGATGAAATCACATATTATTGGCTCAGTTAATCATTTGTTTGAGTCAGAATATGAGAGATGAGATAATGAGTGTTTTTTTTTTTCTCGCAGGACCAGGATACATCACTGAGCCCTGACACCTCCCCCATCAGACTCTTCCTCACTCACATCTTGAAGCACTGATAATGCCTCCTTGGCATTCATACATTGTTTTCTTTGTTCGTATTCTTTTCATGTTCTAGCCGTGTCTTTGGACCTTATTATTAGTCTATGGGCAATCAATTCTAGGCTATTTATACAAGACACCATAACAATCCTGAAGGGGGGGGGGGGGGGGGGGCTTTTAACTACACAGTATTTTCAAATCACCTAATTCTGACTTTACCATCCCTGAAGAATGTGATTGGACAAAAATGATTCAAATTCAATAATACCTGAAATAACAGAAAAAGTGACTTTAATATTCAACACAGTGCAAAGCATTATCCCTTTGCCAAACAACATACATGAATATGAGGACATTACACGTATAATCTGCAAAACATCATGAATTAAATGCTGATTGTCCTTTTAAGCCTCTTTGATTGACACATAACATTCAATATTGAATAACCTCAAGTGCTAGCAACCTGTTCATCTAAA
Source organism: Megalops cyprinoides (assembly GCF_013368585.1). Classification (NCBI taxonomy): domain Eukaryota; kingdom Metazoa; phylum Chordata; class Actinopteri; order Elopiformes; family Megalopidae; genus Megalops; species Megalops cyprinoides. The sequence continues at coordinate 20,747,087 of NC_050596.1, forward strand.
TACTCAGAGAATAATTTTCTTCCGGGAGAAATATGTTTAGAAAATCGGGGTAAGAGACAGGTAAGATAATAGCAACGGCAATAAAAGGTTTCCATGCATCATGACTCAGAGGTAGAGGTAATTAGCTTTTGTGAACACCTATGGGCCAACTGATTTGCTACATTTTAGTGTATTATTTTAATTTTAGCATAATTTGATACCTCCTCCCTACTTTCTGAATCTGTCTGAAAACGTAGTCAAATTTACTGACCCTTCAGCATCAACACACATTTTAATTAATGTTATTTTTGCATGTTTACCATAAGCATGGATAAATTGCAAAATCTTGAAACGTAGTCTTAAGATGGATAATCAGTAATTGATTGTGTATGAAAACATGTAACGGTTAAAATCATATTTTGGAAGTTGTGTATGAATAACAGAAATGGTTGTTTGTAGACATGGATGGATGTTTAGCGATGTAATTACTTTTAACTGTGCTTGCTCGCCCTCCAGCTTGGCTTTGCCAATCCCATTCCTTTCTTGGTGCAACACAGTGTTGATTGCGAAGCCTGCGTTGTGTGGAGGTTTTCTTTCTTATTTCTTGTTTCACATAACACCTAGGAGCAAAGAATCATAATGTAATCTCAACATATTTAACCAAAATTGAAAAATCTACTAGAGCACAAGTGCTTGAAGGGGCCAACTCAGACTCAAGGGTGCTGAGCATTTTTTTGCATACCTCACACACTCATTTTTTAGACTTAACATGCGCACCTGCATGTCTCATAAAATTGGTGGTACAAAGTTGTGCACAGTGAACAAATGCACATTTCCCTGAAAACCAAACCTTCCTGCTTGGAGTGTAGTGGCCAGAGTTTCTGCAGTTTCAGATTAGATTTACAGATGGGTAAATCCTATCCTTCCTTCCTATCCTCCACTGAGAATGTTCTTTTTATAAAGCTTCAAAGATCTTCTAGGGGGTCTTTTCTTTAGCCTGTTACTCACAATTTCATGATCTGGTGAAACAGCAGAGGAGTCATACAAAGTCCAGCGAAGAGAACCCAGCGTAAAACAGTCCACGTTCTCATCACCACATCTTCAATGTGACCACCGATGCTAAATGACAGAAACAAAAGAGAAAATACTGATTGCATTTAATCAATCAGTCAATACATTTTTAACACAAAGGATATCTTTCAAAGGTAATTTCAAGATCACTAGATGAACCTACCACATAAACCGCACATGATGATATTGTAATGATTAATTAAATTAATATATTCTCATAATCATGGTTGTTTTGCTTCCTTGGGACATGGCACAGCATTTGTTTGCCTTTTACCGTGTTGCATTGTTGGCTGGAACACTGAATGACACCGATGAAGGAAGGTCAGTCGTTGCAGGTGCTGAGGTTACGGGCTCAGAAGTTTCTCGTGAGGTCATAAGTGGGGAGGTTTGCATTTTTACAGCCCCAGTTGAAGTTCCTGAAACTGTTGTCGTTGAGGTGTGTCCTGTGGAATTAAAGTTTTAAAAAATGAAATCCAGTACTTGTTCTTCCATAATATAGAAGTCAAAGCCTATTACTTAAAAAGTGTTTTTTTTTTTTTACTTACCCTGTGTGACCATCAGTCTTACACTGAATCCTACATGTCGACTCACTCTTTCAATGCCACACCAGTACCACCCGCTGTCTTCCTCTTTAGTATTCCTCACGGTGATGGTGAATACTCCTCTGTCTTTGTCGTCAGAAATCAGTACGTTGCAGTTTGACTGGGAAGGCTGGTCTGAACGTATCACAACACTGCAGTGATTCCAATAGTAGCCTTTACACCAGTATTTGACATAGCTGCGATAGAACTGATGGTATTTACAGGGGATCTGAACTGCTTCACCAATTCTGCCCTTCACTTGTTCAGGACCTGAGAGCGTAGAGGCATCTAAAACTAAAATTCAACCAAATTACAGAAAGCATTAAAATGAATCTCTATAGCAAAACATGCTAAATTCTCTTGTCAAATAAAATAATAAATACATTTTGAGAGTGATGCTTACCTATTATCATCAGAAAGATAAATATCGCCATCATAAGTGGTTTACCTTCCATGAACCTGGTCTGGCCATAACGCTCTGTACTTTAAATAGATTCACTTTCGGGGGACTTCCTGTCTTCATCTCTGAGGTCATCAGCTTGTTTCCTTTTCCTGTCCCTTCGTGATTAAACAGCAGAGTGTAAGAAGAGATAGAAAAACATGGTTTGTGCTGTCAAAAGCCCATAGGCTCTAGTCTGAGATGATTTTTAAATGAACTGTGATTTTAATTCAGTCCAAATGAGTGCAAATTGAGACGATGTATTCATCAGATGACTGTATTTACTTACTAGTCAAATTACTCCTCCTCCAGTTCAGACACCCCTCTGTCATTGTTCTCTGTTGTTTGGTGAGTAGATCACCATGGAATCTTAGTGTGAAGATGATTTGATCAGACACTCATGGCACAATGAAAAGAGACATTTCTTTCTCTGTCCTCAGTTTAATTTTTGTTGTCAACTTTACTGCAGATACCTTGAACTTGTTTTTGCAACATGTGGTAAACATCCTCCATCTTGCCTGGCACAGCGATACACAGGGATTTCAAAGCTACACCACTACTCCTACATACTGTGTGGGCCCGTTTGAATTGGAAGTTGTATCTTCTTTATTTTGAATAGTATAAAGCATAGCACAGTAGAGGGAGGTTAACATTATGTTTTGCAGCAACTGTCTGCTTGTCTTTGCGAGGCAGCTGCCTGTGTGCACATGTAAATATTGTGTGAGAGAACATGTGACACAATCCGTTTTTTGTCTTAGGACCGATACTTGCTCCAACTTTTTTGTCCCTGCAGTGTAACTTGGAGACAAGAGGCGTAAATAGTAGGTAGGGAAAGCCTATGGAGACAAGCCAGATGTCTTTTCTGGGGAGGAGACATCCCAAACCACACCTGGCTCCACCTTTTCCACCTCATTGTTTCTTTGTAAACAACAGCAGACGTGCAGTGCATTTGGTATTCACGTTCATTGCAGAAATTTCAATCATTAGGGAGTGATTCACTCAAAACAGTTTGCAATACCTGCAACCACGTTGGGAGGTATTTCCCTTTACTGTTGTAGACAAGTCTGCAAGTGGTGCAGGGGCCAGGCCCTGTGTTTTGGCCATCATTATGGCACATGTTTGCAGTTGCTCAAAGGAAGCTGGCTAATTCAGCATTTGGACAGTCAGAATTTTGCAAAAGAAAGTACAAATAGCAGTACTTTACAGATGTAGCCACTGTGCCACATATTTGTCAGCAACAGAAGACATTCAGCATCATGTTTTTCCTGAGAGCATATGCTATTTTAGTCAATCTGTAATACATTGTAAATGAGATTATTGCCAGACAGTGGTTAGACTGGTCCTGTGCCATTGGAAGTTGTGCAGATTGTTTATTTTCTATGCATCAATGGGCTCTGTTGTTACTTCAGGCAGCACACTGAAGGCAAGAGTATGATCTGTCCTAATGGAAGTGTTTTGCAACCCAACATTCGATTCAGTACTGTTTCTGATTTCACTCTGTTTCAACGGTTTCATGACTTGAATGCAGACTAGATTCCCTATTCTGTTGCACCTGAGGGAAAAGTAGAAGACACATGTTCAGTGCAGGGGTTCTCTTTATGTCCTCACAATTCCTGCTCCCCTTTTAATAATTCTACCACAGGATCAAAAAATGAATCTGTGGTGACTGAAGTGAAAAGTGGCACCAGCTGACAAACAGCAAAACTGAAAGAAAAAGACTGCTTCAGGGTATGTGAAAATTTGTGAACTTATATGTACAACATGCTCGCAAGATTATCTTTCACTTTTTGTATCTTTTAGTAAGGACATGCTGTTTCTGGAGCCCTTTTGGGTATTCTGAATGTAAACAATGTGCATCTCAGTTATTTTATTGTTATATATATAAATATACAGTGCAGTGCTTTTAAGGCAAAAGACACACTTATTTGTCTTTCAGTTGCAATAAATAAACTGCAAATGCACTAATTTCTGCCTGGGAACAAACTGTGAAATGTAAGGTGGCAGTAAACAGCATAATAAATGTTTATGACATATGCCCACAGGTGTCAACTCCTCTACACAAAATTTAACATATGAACCAAAGAGGGAGTCACTGTGAGGGAGCATAGTAACACATCAGAAGATGATTGACTGCCCCACGGTGGGCGACTGCAATGGTACATGGAAGCATTGTTTACCGTATCAATGACACATGGGAATGTAGCTTGCTGCTACATTAAGAGAGACAGCAGTGGCACACAGGAGTGTTATTTACAATTCCATGGAGCGTGAGGGACTGTGCTGTCTCACAGCGTAATTTAGAATGGTATGGGGAGTATACAGTGTATAGACTGATATAGGGAACCAGTAGTGAATTGGTGAACGTCATAAAACCTGAATACTCAAAAACTCAAAGACAGTATGAATCAGCCTGTGCAAGACTGTGCTGTCTTGTTGTGTGCTAGGGGATATTTGCATTCAGTGACTCTGGTATGCTACCTGGATAGCATCCTACCCCACTGTAACTTTTTCCTCCATTCACAGTAATGTCTGGCTTCCTGTAGTTTCACAAGGTTGTTGCTCAGAGCATTTGGGGGGCTGACTGACTGGGAAGTCACATAAAATCATGTTTTAGTATGGCAAACCAATACATACAGTACCCTGAAAAGATTCTTTCAAAAAGATTTGTTCAATATACACTATAAAAACCTTACATGCTGCTGCACAACCAGCAGATACTGCCTCAAATATATTATTAAAAAATGATAGTTATGCATTCATAACCATTTTTTATATTTTCAAACTTCAACTTCAAAAGTGAGCCCACATAAGAAGATAAACTTTTTGATGTGAACTGTAGTAACCCGTAGACATATTGGCTATAATGACATGACACTGAGACACAGGGGAAGTCCATAATTAATGGGTCTGTGTAATTACATTCCAATTAACACCCCACGATGTTTGTACACACAGCTTTTTAACACCACTGTGTTCTTTACAGGCGGCCACTGGCAAGACCTCTCCCGATCTTCACATGAGACCAGGGCAAGGTTATAGATGCATTTAAAAGGACAGGTCCCTTAAAATTCCATGCATCCATATAAATGTACATAAAAACCACACAATCTGCAAAAAGAGACGCACCTCTAACTAGCTTTGTTTTCCATCAAGATTTATATGGCATATAATATAAATTGGCCACGCTATATTGTAATTACATCACAAGCAGACTAAAAAGGGGCTTTAACTATAACTTTCATTATTATTATTATTATTATTATTATTCCTTACTTCACCATGAGCATTTAATTGAGCAAAAAAACACTGTGTAAACATTGTGGAATATATATAAGATAGACACTTTTTCCCTAGAACTTAAGCACTAATCGCCTTTACAGGCATAATAAATGTTACCCATAGGTATGTCAACAATTAGAGGGCCTGTGTAATTACATTCTAATTAGCTCCCTGTGAGCTTTATTTGCACAGGGTTTATTGCCTCTTATTTCTTAGTGGGTGGATACTGAGGCCAAGGACGAGGACAAGGTTAGTAGTAGTAGTTACCAGACAAGGTTAGTAGTAAACTGTCTCCACATATGGTCCAGAAGCTCATAAAGCTTGTATGTGTAAGTGCTGTATGATAATGCACAATTGGAGGTCTAAAACCAAGTCCAGGTAATATGTGTTTGAACACTATCTCAAAATATTTGTTAAAATGTTAGACGTAATAAGACGTAATTACTTTGTAACATGTCTTAATTCCAACAATATCAGGCATTTTACTATTCAATAAGGATGCCAAGAATGTTGGAGAAAATATATTGTGAAGAAATCAGTAGGAATCAGTACATTTGTAACATTTTTAGTAACATTTGTAACAGTTTTTTTTATTATTTTTTTGGAAATGTAGTGACACATCAACTAAACTGAAATTAAATCAGTCATTTTTTTCTTCAATGGCCGAAGCTAACCAACTGTTAAACTAGCCAAGAAGATGTGAAAAGAGAGAAAACATTACAGTTGTCATCATGTGGACATTGTGTCTTTTTTGTACACAATCCTGTTGTATCAGACACCTACATGTCTGATTCATAGAAAATAAAAAAAAAAAAAAAAGTTTTTGATGTCCTAAAATGAGTCAGATATTGAGCAAAGTTAAGTAGGAGTTGTTTTTGATGTAAGTAGGAGAACCACTGATGATGAAAAAATATATGCAAAGTTTGTGGTGCTGTTGAGGAGCCAGTTATATGCTTACTGATCATGTATTAGACATTTAGAAAGTGACAAGTCTCCTCTACATGATGAAATAAAAGGAAACAGTCTACATGGAACAACAATTTAGTTATCCAATGGATAATGAGGTAGGCTCATATGGCCACAATTTGCAGCTTTCAGGTTGTAGGAGTTAAATATTGGAAGAGACAAGCAACCTGTAGGATCTCTTTTTTTGCACAAATACTCAAGCTTTCTAATGACAATAAAAAGCAGTACTAACGTAATCAAAGTAAGTAAGCTGGGCTCTCGCTGTGGCAATGTGTCTTTCTGGTGATGATTCCTGAGAGCCAAGTTAATGAAGCTACTCTAGGTCACCCTCTGGGCACCTGGAGGCCCTTTAGGTATATTTGGATTGCAACTTTTTACCAGGCAGGATTCAAGACAGGTGTATCATAAATAATTCATTTAAGGAATCACTAACAATGCAATGTACAAGCAGCCCCTTGTTCAATACATATCTGTGCACAAAGCCCGACTTCTGCAAGATTTCCCATGAGATTCAGGGAGACAGTTTCACGTGCCTCTGAACCCAAGTATCAGGACACCAAAACTTTGTTTGCGTCTCAGACAGACTTCGGCTTTTCTTTAATCAAGTTTTTTTTTTTTTTTTTTTTGTAGCCGGTAAAGGTGAACTTCATGCTTTAATCACATCTGTTTGCTCATATGAGACATGCAAAGCAGTCAAAGCATTCCATTGCCATCTTTCTTAGCATTTGGCTGGCAAATTGACTGTTAACAGTTCCTTATTTTCCAGTCTCTGCCCTCCTCTGTCCCCTGGCTGGGGACCCTGGCTTTGTTCCAGGGCTGTTTATACTTTTAGTCTATTTTCAGTCTCTGGAGCACCAGCCAAGTTCACCTCTCTGTTAGAGGCCAGCATGAGAAGCACTGGGTCCGGGCTTTGCACAGACATATCAAACTGCACTTTCCAGTCTCTCTCAACTGTGAAGACCACCCTCTACTCACCCACCAACCAACAAAGACTCTTTCAAGGTTTAACGGATGACCTTAGAGATCAGTCCAGCTCTTCCATCTCTCCCCAGGCTGTGAGGTTGTAAGGGGAGAGTGTAATCCCCCTCAGCCTGAGTCTGGAACAAGAGTGGACTGAGAAGCCTCCCTTAGAAATGTAACACCGATTTCAGCTGCACAACCCAAATTGCCATCCACAAAGGGCTTTTAATCCTGCCAATTCCTACTATGTCTCCACAATATCCATAATTAAATCCATGGTTTCTATCTGCTCTTCATTCATCTGAAGACCAATCTGCTTGATGGACAGGAGTCATACTGATATTAATTTCCTTGGGCAATTTGATATTCTTACCACCACAAATGGAGTTTTTTGGAACTGGTAGCATCCCAATCTTGGTTTGTGACTAGTCACACAGAGTATTATTATAATTATTGATTTATTATTTTTATTTTTTTAAATGATATATAGTGTCATACAGGTTTTCAGATTTTTATGTCCCTTCATGACATTATTTTTGTTTTATAGCTTTTGTCATGTTGTAATCCCTCCAGGTGGGCTGAAATTTTCCAATCAATTATCACAGATCACACAGTGAGAGAATCACTGTTTAATATCTGTCAGATCATTCCATTAATTCTGGAAGGGGGCTGTAACGCAGAAGCCATTAAGACATCTTAATGAATTGTTTAGCTGGTCTTATCTCCTCCACTAATGGAATCTACTGAATAATGGGGTTCATTTGATGTTTCCTTGGTCCATCACTGTTAAAGTGATCATTTCCCTTCATTGGTTGTCCGCAATATCATCTATTTTTTGAGACTCTAAATCAAACAGGTTTGCTTATGCTTTGTGCCTTTTGGCCATTCCGTTAAGCTAAATAAGTCATCAAGATGAGTCATCAAATTCACTTACTATTCACTGCTTGATGAATTGCGTATATTTACAGAATGTAACACATTCATTTCATACAATCATTACATTCATTCCACAGCTACTGAATTGAATTTTGTTTATTTCAAATGTAATTGTTGGAGGTGAATGTTTTGTTTGACTTTATTTTATTATTTTTTTTTCAATGCGAGAAACTATTCTTTCAGCATAAACAGCTGGCCCACACGCAAAACCAGCACTTTCAGCATTAAACTCATTTTCTTAGACCTGACAAAGTGCCTTGGTGGATTCTTTATTCTCTTCTGCACTGTGGAGTTGGTAATGCAGTTTCTTTACAGCATTTTTAAAATGCAGCATTAACCTGACTTCAGCCTTATGTGCAAATGCTTTGTTAATCATCAGAACTAATTCTTTTGTAGCATACACCTGTTTGTAAAATTATAGTGGAATGGATGATTTTACTTTGTTGAGGTGATGAGTAAGCTGGAGTGAGCGCTGTGATTTGACATGCCAGCATCCTGGGTGGTATGCTGAACTGGATCTGGTGGAGTGTGTAACAACAGCCCTGACCTCACACCTTGTTTGTCCTTGATGGCCCTAACTCAATGCCAAGTTCATAGGAATGAACAGCAAAAAAATAAAAAGTTTTGTTTATAACATTTGTGTAAAATAGTCAAATTCGAACTTCGGGGTTGGACTGAAGACCCCATGCTGTCAACGGTTTAAAATGCTCCAGGCCCTCACTGTCACCAGCTTGTGTCTGTCTCTGATGTCCCTATCAAAGAGACTAATAAGCTGGACAGTGGGGGGTGTTTGAAGTTCTCTGAGCAGGACAAGAGAACAGGAGAGTAAAAAGCAGATTTCAAACCGACACTAAAAAGTATTCCTTTGCTCAGACCTTTTTTGTTAACACAGAGGATTTGGAGTAAATTCAGAGATTCTGTCTTGTTAGGTCCTGAAGGATTTCAGTTACATTCACTATAGCTTTTTCATGGTAGACCAAAATAATATGGCAGGGAAAGGCAGAAATATTTAGCTATTGTGATTGGGCCATGGCTCTATGTGTAAGTGCTGAGCTATTATGACCAAAACGATTATGGTGGCCCTTTCCAGACTGAGAAGTAAGTATCCCATTCTTTATGACTGTGACTATTTTCAAAGCCATCTGTCTCAGAAGGCAGTATTTTAAGACAGCATATGCCTGTCGGCTTTTGCCCATTGTAAGTTGTATCCAATGTTGGAAGGGTCTTAAAATGCTGCCACCTAAGGTGTCCACTTTTTGGTGAAGACAGAGGGCAGACAGCATCTCAGACGGCATTGCAGCTTGTGCAACATTCAAAAATATTTTTGAAAAAAATGGTGGCTGGGGTGATATGTGAGAGAGACTGATGGGGGTGTGATTTTGTGTTTAAATGGGCACAATGTTCTGAACACAATAATGCAGATTCATCTGGTTGATGTACCCCATGTATTTACCTTTTGTAATTTTACCATGAATAGATGTAAGCAGCTGTATTAATGTTAGCTAGTCAGTTGTTGCTAGCTAATGTTTAACTGCCATAAATATTATTTATGTCATTATTTTATATGTTTTGTCCACATATATTACTTATATAATTTATTTTCATGAATATTGATTTATTTTGTATTAACATTTCACTGGAAGTATGTTTACGTTCTGTGTTGTGCGGGGGACACATTTAGTTGGTGCAATCTCCTCCAAAAGAAAAAGTGAAGCAGAAGTTTACAGCAGAAGCAGAAGATTGAGTTGAGGGTGAATTGCGTAGTCATTTTGAAAGATTTATGTTCATTCAAGTGGACTCATTCCCTCTTGGTTGTGTGCAGCCAGCGAGTTCGACTATCACTCCCTCCAGGAAATACACGACACCGCAGTTCTTCTGATACTGGTGGATTTGATGGTGACAGAAGTGCAGTTAAGACGATTAAATCCATCAGTATCAGAAGAACTGCGGTGTCGTGTATTTCCTGGAGGGAGTGATATAATGAGTACCACTGCCAGTCAAGGACAAATGTTAATAGATAGCTAACTTGTAGGTATATAACTAGGTAGCTTACCTATTTAAATAGTATAGCTCTACTGTCATTTCCTTTAGGGAATAAGGAAAGCATGGACACTTTTGTTTTAACAAAGTAAAGCCACTATTTTAACAAGCAAAGCTACTAGTCAATGTTTATCAGTACAAACAACTCTATGCTGATCAGCTGAGTATAAGAAGCTGTTGCTTCATAAGAGCTAATGTTAGTCTAGTTAGCCAACTAGCTAGTTGTTGTTCCAACGTATGCAAACAATCAAAGAGCATTGTATCATTTCATAATGTTATCTCAGCCGGTCAAAAATCTGAAACTGCAGAGTGTAACACAGGCCTCCTGCATGCTATGTAAACATGAGATGATATAGATAATTACATACTGTACATGCTGCCTTCAAAGGCTGTCCATATTCGCATTCTTTTTTTGGTTTTATGTCCTGATTACCCTCCCTACAAAGATAACTGCTTTTGTAGGCATCTAGGCAGTAGGCAGCTCACCAAAGATACACTGCCTTTTTTCTCTTTATTTGGCAGGCCATACTGAGTGGCCATTTTCTTGTCATTCTTTTCATATGCTATAATTTGTGCTTTACATTGTTTTATTTTTGATCCATTCCTTCCTAGTTTATCAGTATATGAAGCAACATGTATAGGTTCCAGGCATGTACATCCAGTAACATTGAATAGTACTTGGTGAAATTAATAATCAGTTCCATGAGTATCAATGAGCACAAACGATAGGCATTGTTTACCCTACTGATCATAAGGCCAATACTATGGGGAATTTAGCCACATCATTTAAGGCACAAATACACAGTATTATTTATTTGTATATCACCTTAACTGAACCTTTTTTTTTAAACTCCCTATTACGTTCCTTGACTCTGATGATTCCAGGTCTTAAAGACAGCACAGTGTTTTAACTATTATGGAAATAGGTCCCTGACCTTAAGCACACTCTGTTCATCTCACCTCTTTATAAAGGAGCGCTCACTTCCGAAGACTTTTTTTGTCTTTTATTGTTAGAGCTTCTCATTCACTGAAGTGCAAGACCTTACGATCTAAAGGGACAGGAGACCAATAAACCCGCATGCCAGAAGTTTTGTCCTTGAAGGGACAATACAGTTAGGCACACAAAGGGTTTAGCTGCTAAGGAAAGGAAAGTGTTTTGTTTCTAGTTCCTCACCGATCCACTCATTTGCTTCCGTAATCACAATGTTGATATAGGATGGTTTCAGCTCTGCTTGTGATGGGTTATCCTATACAAACTCAAAGGTGCTCAGTGAGATTAATACTGAGATTAAAGTGAGAGAAGGCTACACAGACACATTTTGACATGTGCTTTTAATCAAATACATCAATCACATTCTGATTCTTGGGATTCTCTCAGAAGATCACAAAGGCATCAGGAGGCTGTGTTCTAGGCTGCATAAATGTAAAATCCTGTTTCCAAAGTCTGCCGTGTGTACTCAGCATACCTGAGTAGAGAGCAGTCAGGCATGGCTATGATGACAGGGCATGCAGCTGGCAGGCATGGGGATTTTACAAAGGTCAGCAGTCACTGTGCTGGCAGGCATGGGGAAGACAGGCGGGCAGGTGTGCATGAAGTTAGCAGGTACAGAGATGTATCCAAGTGCGAGACCGTCCTTGAGGAAGGAGTCTGTTTGGCAACTTGAGACCAGAGACAACAGGTTCGGCAATACTTTCACTTACAAACCACAGCTGTCACTGGGAGAACTGGCAGTTCAGCTTGATTTCACGCAATCTGGAAAAAAAAAGAACTCTAGGATCCCTGGGACCACAGGGAGACAACCCACGGTTTGTCATTCTAAATGTAACAGCACAGTGTACTCAGTTTATAAGAAATACTGATAAAAGAATCAACCACTTGCAGTGATCAAAAACACTAGAGCAGAATTATTCCAATACTAGCACAGCGTTTTCCATTTAATATGCACAACCCCACTCAACATGATAGTATTGTATTGTAAATGTTGTGAGTGAGTCCAAAATAATTCTTACAAATGGATAGCTTCAGCCTAGCAACAGGAGCATTAAACCATTAAGCAGCATTAGTATAGGAATGATTCTGTCTCAGTCTTTGATTGCTATATGCTGTTGTTTCCTACACTGTGTGTGTGTGTGTGTGTGTGTGTGTTTGTGTGTGTGTAAAGTTAATTCATTTATTCATTTTCCTCTCAAGTGGAGACATTGACAGAAGAGTTGCAGCCCCTTCACACATTATCTTAGTAATGAGAAACAGATTTATTTTAACCAATTCACTTTTGGCTGATAGTTGCACCACTAAACTGCTAAACAAAACAGATCCTTCAACTACTGTGGAAATGGATCTTTGACCACTTGTTTAGTCAGTGAGTGATGTCTGATCACATCTTGTTGATACGTGTCTATGAACAATGGCTAATTTGTGGAGCAGATTATTGTCTGACCAGCTAAAACCACATCAATCCAATTACGATCTGCTGTGCTCGAGGGAATAGGCTCATAAGTGAATCAATGTCTTGAAATTCAGGGGTGTTATCTGAGCACATAATGGTGTTTTTAAGCCTATTTGCACAGAAAATGGCTTCCACGAATTGACTCTGTAATGCCACTTTGGAAGATTTGCAGTGCATCGCCCTTCGTTTTCCCTGCTCTGCCCAAGTAAATAAAGAGAAATGTCTTCATGGACTTTTTTCTCCTTTCTCTGTGGCATTCATGCTCTAACATGCCATGGAAAACCAATGCAGTTATGATGAAGTACAATGAGAGTTAGAACCTTCAGAGAAGGCATCTGCATAATTGTTTCCCCATCTTTATCTTATCTATCTATCTATCTATCTAACTATTTATTTATTTATTTATTTATGTGTAGGATTTATGGACACACGTTTTTAATGAACATCATAATGCATACAGGTAGGTAAGACACTTGGAGGATGGTAGACAGGCATGCTCATGTGACCTTTTTTGCTATGTTTGCATTTATGTTCTTCAGACTTGGTGAGAATTAAGATGCATCTAGATGTTTTTTTTTTTATTGTTGTTGTTCTTTGTGAAAAACATATTCTCCCTGCTGCAAGTACATGTTTCAACTTGGTAGGAATAAATATTAAGTCTAATTCATAATCAATATATTAGGCTTGAGTATTTTGATGATCTTAAATCAAGGAGGGAAATGATATTCTCTTTTAATAATCTTCTTTATGTATCTACATATATCTATACATATTTATATCTCTGTCTCCCGCTAATTACTAATTGAATAAGTGGCTAGGGATTCTTTAAATACTGCAAGGAAACATCACTATTAATCATTTTAAAAACATTCTTAATCTGGAGTGTCTTACCACTGTGACGAGTCACAAAATTGGTCTGTGTTTTGTCACATCTCAGATTTTTTGGTAAATCTCCAAATAAGCAATTTTTAGTCAGTAACAGACCTGATAAGTTACTACTGAGGGGAACAAACTCATATTAGAACGAAGTGGACTGCCTTGAATATGAATAATAAAATATGAACTAATTTGACAGAGGAAATAAACATCACTTTGCAGGATTAATGAGGTATTTACTTGCTTATTTTATGCTCCATTGTTTACAGGTGGGATGTGTCCTACAGTGAATTTGGTAATTAAAGCATGACGTTGCATTATGAATACTAGCTGCTTATTAAGGAAATATTTGCTTTCATTGACTGATCAGAAGCAAATGAGCATTTATCACTAGAGTCAAGTCTTATTTACCTTTACACCAATATTTCTCTTTAGAAGTATATACCTGCTATTCTGTAACAATACTACTATGTTTGCCCAATGTAATGTTGGTCACGATACAGTCAGTGCTGCAATGGAAGAGGATGGGTGAAATGTCTGCCCTGTCTCATTTCAGACTCTACAGGGAACCATTTGGAGAAAGTGTTGACCATGATTACACTGCATTCATGCAAGAATTTGCATAACTTCCCTATGGTGGTTGTGATTTTGTGTGGAATTCCATGGAAGTTTATTATTCTCACTATTCTCCAAAAAGTATCCCTATGTACACTATCAACATTTTTCTTGACGTTCACAAAGTTGATGAATACTAATGTGTTCCTTTCTAAGCACTTCTCTATGAGGTTTCACAGTGGAAAGAACCAGTCCATGGATTCTTTTGTTGAATTCTTCTTCCGTTTTTGTGGTGACATCCAGAGCGCTAAATGAAGCCTCGTCACCATGACAAGCTGTTAGCAAAAGTAGAAGTCTCAGGTTATATTCCTCTTATCAGAGGATCCCTGAAGATCCAAAGATCCAAAAATACAGCATAGTCAATAATATTTCTGCTCCAAAACAACGCAGTTTTCTTCCCTATCAAAGTCATTCCAGTGGTCCCCAAAGGTTTAATTTAATTTAATTTAATTAATCCATTGTCATACATTTCTTTTTGAAGAATTATATTTCTGTATGTACTTCTGTTGTCACCAGTTTATCATTTCCTGAGGGAGGTCTGATGCATACCAAACGGCAGCCATCCAGCTGCAGAAACGACAGACCCATTTCCCCTGAGCCTAAGTGTGTTGAGTAGTACTTATTTATCAACTTCATCTTGCCAAGTGCCTGAAGTTCCTTATTTTAATGAGAAGCTTCTAATCAGCTTCTAAATGGGGGACATTCGCTGTGCAGTGACCCAAAGCAGTTGGAAGAGAACAGGATGCACCTTGGGAATATTCCTTCTGTAGCATTGAAGAGTATCCTGGAAAATCACAGATTAAGCCAAAACCAAAAACTTTTCTTCCAAGAATCTCATCTGCACTTCTGACATTTATTTGCGCTCTTGACATTGATTATTATTTTTTAATCATAATCTACTCACAGTACTTATGCCTTGACAGCAGATCTCTGTTGGTAATTATCAGTTACTGGTAGAGTGAGACGATGGTAATGACAGGATGGTCTGTGTGTTTCAGAATACATTACGAGATTCACATTCACCCACCTGAGTGAGTCACCTTTTTTATTTATACCATGTTTTTTAAAGCCCTACTGCAACTCTGTAGTGGAGCCATGGTTTCTCTCCTTTGCTTATTTAAAATTGTATCACGCAAGTCATTCAAAACTGAACACTTAAAAAAAAAACTGGGTTGTATGAAATGGTGCATCCATAATGCATGTGCCATTTTTATTGCTTTTATCACTTCTTTATTGTTATTGACTGCTGGGTCGGTGAAACAATAAGCAATCTTACTGCTGGGGTAATACTGTGGAAGTACTGCTACTGCACAGCATCTCAAGGGCCCCTCCTAAGTCAGAGATATGATTTAATTGGTGAGACTGGCTGTTATCACAATGCATGTTGCTTTATTAACTTTCCCTGCCTCTTCTCTGCTATGTGATCTACAGGCACTTTAAACTGCATTCTATAGATGAGCCTAATAGTAAATATTTATATTTGCAGCATATGAAAAGAGAAAGAGAGGCAAATTCAGTTTATTTGATATCCAGCAGTGCCCTTTCATGGTAGTCTGGCGACTTTCCCCCTTGCCTAAACACAGTAAATGGATGCAGACAGACACAGCAAGCTACTAACTTGAGATTGTGGAGTTGTGTTTACCAGCAAGAGAGTAAGGGTGCATAAGGGATATAAAAAAATCAATCAAACAGTTTACCAGTACCCTGATACCCTGAAATGCCTAATGGATCAGAAATTATCTGTTCAATCATAGGTTACATGACAGACCTTGTAGATATTGGAACTTGCATTTGTGGGTTTTGTTTTTTAAAGGCATATATTAGCAGTCAAAAAAAGAGAACGCTTTTGAGCTGAAAACATTCATGATATCACAAAGCTCCATTTAGTGAAAGGATAAAAAATACCATCCGTGTTTGGAGAAGCGAGGTCATAAATAAATGTCCTTTTCTTTCTCAAGGCCAGAATGACTGTTTACTGTTCATTTCATTTGTGCAGTCAACCCCACGCCTATTTGAAATACGGCTGCACAGGCTTTTATCTCATGTTTCTCTTAACCAGTAATTTCTGACTGGAAATCAGATCCCCCTGGCGCATTGTCATGGGTGGGAATAGCTCTGCAGTCTTGGGTGTCTGTCTACATCTTAGGAATAATGTCATCTAATTGCCCAAGCAAACTTTTTTCTTTTTCTTTTTTTTTTCTTGCCTGTTATTTTTTTTATATATATATTAACTGTTTTATTATTTCTATTATTCTATTATCTATTATTATCATCTATTATTATTTCTGCTATTTTTAAATGTTAAGGCTTGATTCAATTAAGTATGACATTTATGCATGCTACGGACTAACAACTCGGACCACAAAATGTATTGCCATCAGTTAAAAAATGAACCACAACCAGAATGAGCCTTCAGTCTGTAAATATGCCGCATGCAGTTTAGGCTTTGAACTGAAAACGTGTGTAACTTATTTTTATTTCTGGCACAACATCAAGAGTTTACTGGCTGATGAAAAGAAAGAAATTAATAAGAAAATTAAGTTAATAATAATAATAATAATAATAATAATAATAATAAATAAAGGTATACTGGACTTTACTTCTCTGCGCAAGCTCAGTTGAACTAAATGACAAAAATAACCTTTTCAGTCCAGGAAAAGAAACAGTGCTGTAAATGGAACAGGCACTCAAATATTTTTTTTCCCAACAACTGCTTTTCTTTTAATTTTCTGTGAGGATCTTTGTGGAATTTAATGGCGAAGCCTTTTAAAATACAATTAGATGTTCAGATGTGTTGATCTAATTACCTGGCAGGACCTTGCGGTGAAAGAGAGGTGGGTGGAGGGGCTCTTTGGAGCTGCTCTATGATGACTTATCGATTCCTCCCTGCACTTTTAAAGTCATTAAAAGTCCCCTTTCTCCCCGTCACTCAGCCTCGGCGAGTAATTGTAAAAGAGTCCCTTTGCGGTAATTGGGCTTGCGGTCAGGAACAGGCGGCTTCTCGGGTGGCAGCAGAGAGGACAGGATGAGAGTGAGGAGGAAGAGATTACCTCCCTTTGAGCTCTGCCGAGAAAAGTAGCCTTCCTGGGCAGATGCACAGCTGAGCTAAAGCAATATTTACTCACTTCGAGTGCAAGAAATGTGCAACATGCTGCTAACCTATCAACTTACAATTACCATAAGGAAAGATAATGGAGACATTATGCTAAACACTGAGCTGGGTAACATCCGTTCTCAGCATCCTCTGGTTTAAACTATGGAAAAGCAGCTTCACAATCTCTTAATACGTTGAAAAAGTTGCCTTTATGCATTTATGCCGTAAACAGCATGACAACATACTGGGAGCAAACATATGGGAGTCCATTAAATATGCATTAAGCTCATAAGCACCGACCTCATGCAAGTGCAAAGTTATGTGTTGCATTCCAGGGTGTCTGTGCACTATTGGCTTAACAGAAAGGGGCAAGTCATTTTATCTTTAGGTGACAGAATTATTCCTTTCAATTACATTTCAGGCAGCAGCCCGCTGCTTTAGGAAAAAAAAAAATCTAAAAACTGAATAGTAAAGCAAAGTTTGATCATGTGTTATACCAATCTCCAAATTGTCTTCAACTGCATTTCAAAACATTCCTGTGCTTGTGTTGTCTGTAATCTTTATTCCTTTTCTGTTGATGTTAAAATAATGAATTCATGAATTATTACAGAAAACTGCTAGTTTAATGAGGTTGGCAAATAAATATGAGAAACATTAACATATAAATGAACTGGCTTTGCCAAAGACCATCTGTTTCCAAAAAAAATACAAAATTCTATTTTTCTTATTAATTATGTTACTAATGATTATTTCCAATTTTTCAAATTTAGCTGACAGAAGAATCCCTTTTTTCCCTTACACCCTTTATCAAATGGAACCTCTCATGCAAGGAATTGACCCAAACCAAACACAGTGTCCCTCTAAGCAGCCCACTTTGTCAAAAACTGACATCTCCATCATTGGATACATTCAGGGTGAACAGGGGCTAATCGAGAGAGCAAGCGACTGCCCAGCACCCTCTCTGCCTTTGTGACCTCACCGCGTACCAGGCTGTGTCCTATATATTGCCTGTCACTTGAGATGTGATGCGATGCAATGTAATGTCTGAAAGTAAAACAAAAAGTAAAATGAAGCTGTGAAGGGGAAGACAAAAACTCTTCAGCTACAGTTGGAACATGAGCTCATTAATGACCTCATTAAGAACAGTGATACTGACTGTTAATACTCGGAGAATACAAACTGTCAGAATTTTGGATTATGTCATGTGGAAAAGGGCACCATCAGAAATGTGACACCAGCCGATAGATTGTGACACAAAGCGCATCCGGCGCCACAAGGGGGCAAGAGGGGACTTTACCCCCTCAGTTGTGTTTTCTGCCTCCCCCCCCCCCCAGTTTAAGTTTTATGTACCCTATAGAAAAACAAAAACAATAAGAATATTGGAAATGTTGAAATGTTGGGGGGGTGGGGGGCAGAGAGAGCGAGAGAGCTGCATGGCATGAGCAGAAAGACAGACAAGCAGTCATCTCTCAGTGGTTAGAATCATTCATAAATTCTATTATTTTGAGTCTTGTAGACCTACGTTCCAAGTCCTCCGATTCCCTAAACTGTGCAAGGACACTCAGGTTTAATACTGGCTTCACCACTGCTGTGAATTAAATGTATTATTTGATTTTGAAACAGTAGTCTTGTGTTGTCTTGACCTGGCAATCTGCCCCAAATATTCCTATTTCATATTATGGCGATGACGCACAAACACATGGAAAAGGTAAGGTTGGGAATTGTTCGCATCTAGTCAAAATGCCACTATATTGCCACCTGTAGGATGAAAAAAATGCAGAAATAGGTGTAGCGGGATGATAACCTACTGTTTTACTATCGAAAAAGATGTGCCCTCTCGCCATTTTCAACTGCCCCCTCAATCACTTCATCCTGGCACCGGGCCTGACACAAAGTATCCCCCACACACAGAAACTTTAATAACTTGGATCTTTCCGAAGCTGTGCCAGCTTTATACACAATGACCCTTGGATTCAGATACTTGTCCTTAATTTTGATTTACAAATAGACGTAAGTGATTTTTTTTTTAATAAAATTGTCAATGATATAGATTGTTAAACTTACTGTTCAACACTTGATTGTGATAGAATTAACAAGGTAAGGGGAAAAAATGAATTCATATTGATATGAGAAGAACCTCAACCCTTGATTCAGTGTTGTCATTATCCTCTATTAATGTATTATTTGATTTCGCACTTCAACTAACTGATAAGGTATAAATATTTTTAATAAAACTACTGTCTACTTCTATTGTCATGCTACAATGTCATTTTTATCTCTGCTGTTTAAGCTGATTTTTGATTCAGTGCACTTGATGGTAGCACATGTCGGTGTGGAAATATATCATATATAATACTGTCCATTTCTAAATGCTTAATAAAGTAGTTTTGATGACATACTGTTCACAATAGTAAATGAAACTATTGTGTTTGTCAGAAGGAAGATGGCTTGAGAAAATTCCACACAAATTTCAACACAGTACAAAGTTACAACATGCTATATGTATGTTCATTCCAACAATAACACATTGCAAGCTGGAATGCTTGAAAAAAGAGGAATGAACAGCAATCACAGAAAGCAAGGGCAAGTTCTTTTTTGTCACATTAAAAGAGACATGGTGACCTTCTACCCACATCAGTACTTTGGAGTGTCAGATGGGATTTCACACAGAGATAATAACTCCTTAATGTCACAGAAGCCTGGACAAATTTGAATGTCATCTACACGAGTGGTGAGGTGACATTATGTTCCCACTTTTCAATAAATACTAAAAAAGGAGACTTAACTTATAACTCAGTGTATCTTCTTTGATGTTTTTTATTGTTATTTTTATTTTATTATTTACTATCTAGTTTCATTTTATACATCTTTAGTTTTATGAAGCCACACTGAGTAGTCAGAGGGGAAGTGTATGGTGCAGTATATTTTTTGTGTATTTTATCTGCTGAGATGATGTATTTCACCTTCCTGACTCATTTTTAATTGGAAAACAGTCTGATATCATTGACAGATGGTTGAAGGATGTTCTTTTTAATAGTTTTGGGAAAAGGTTTGTTTAGGAAGTACATATCTTTTGAACAATCTGTTAGGGACTCAATAGAGGCATCAGAGGACCATGAAACATATTCCAAAACAAACTTATTTTGATTGTACCTTCTTTTGGGTGGTTTTTCACTGCTAGCCCATAAAGGATTTTTCTTCTCTCTATTTTGAAGTTTACCACTTCCATTTGATGTCATTTCATCCCTTTGAAATCATTGATGCTTCCACATTGATCTCATCATGACTCCTCTAAGGGTGGTCTAGCACCTCTGGTGGAGTAACTGCAGAAACAATAAAATCACTGAAATGTACAGCTTATTTTTCATGACCCTTATTGCAAATATTGTATGCGTATAATAAATATTCCTAAAATGTCATACCCATATTTTTTGAAGTGGGGTGTCATATTTCATACTGGAACGAGGACCAATTGATTTACTTTGGTGTGGATGTTGACTATGTGCTCTGCTATTTGAGCCAGTTGTTATACTTTTAAACCACATTTAAAACTAAGGCCTTGGTTCTGTTGCCTTTTTCCTCATCAGTTTGTGCTACTCATCTTTTGTCGTACTGTGCTGCCGCCAGTTCGTGGCTTTAGTTTCATCAGAATTGGCAACAGCTCTGATGAACAACTCCCAAAAGGATGTTTCTGTGACAAATATCATATAGAATAGAAACATCAGATATTCTTCTAGTACACAGATATTTGGCATTTTATAGACAAGAGATATTGGTTAAAAAATAATAAAAAACATAAAAAGACAACATTTGAAAAGTGAGATATCACTTCCTTCTCAGTCAACTTGCTAAGTAATACCTAAGCCCTTTTTTATTAGTATTATTCCCTGAGCCATTAGAATAGTAATATAAGTGTACATGTTTGTAGAGGTACAGGTAGATTATTGGTGTTGGATAAGTCATTTGGTTATTTAGGGAAGATAAGTAAGTATTTTATTTCATTATTTTTTAATTGTGCATTTTTTTTGCAAGAGAAAAAATGTCATCTTGTAGGCCTTGAGCTTCACTGGATTTGAATGACACTTTTCATGAAGACTACATTATTCATACAAGAACACAAAATCCAAACAGAAATTAGAAGCTGCATAAATATACTTTGAGATGATGATGATGATTACCTAAAAGTAGCACTACTTTAAATACAAGTAAAAGAATTTCTGGCACAATCGCTGTGTAAAAATATACTAGTATCATACCAACAAAACCCTTTAACTCTTTAACTATTGTTTTCAATTTAGATCCTCAAGTTTCACACCACAAAAGTGGAAGAGCTTCCCCCATTCCACACTATATAAGTGAAGAAGAGGGCACATTCCTGAGCAGTTCCTCATTTCGCGCTGACAGCTTGGTGTGTAAATGCAGAGGTGGGTGGGAAGCTGGGCTGTCAGGGTTGCATATATACACTGGCTCACCTGCTTACTTCCCCCTCAGGTGGTAAAGCAGCTGGAGCATTCAACAGTCCAGCTGTTGCTGTGGCAGAGCCATATGAGGGCTCCTCACTACCATACCACACCTTCTGTCCTCCCCAACATACATCCCAAACATGCAATCCTCTGGAGGAAGGTGCTTTGACAACAACAGATAAGCTGCCCAGACGCAGCACCAGTTGATGGCAGCCTTATGGCATCTGAAATAAACCTGAACAACAAAACAGCTAAGATGCAGAAGTGAAAAATTGTGTGTGTGTGTGTGTGTGTGTGTGTGTGTGTGTGTGCGTGCAGGTTCCTGAAGTGATCCCTGCTTTGTTGCTTAGTAGTCTGTACTTTCATCTCTAGGTTTAAAGTTGAACATGATCACATTTGTG
Source organism: Megalops cyprinoides (assembly GCF_013368585.1). Taxonomy (NCBI): domain Eukaryota; kingdom Metazoa; phylum Chordata; class Actinopteri; order Elopiformes; family Megalopidae; genus Megalops; species Megalops cyprinoides. The sequence continues at coordinate 20,769,234 of NC_050596.1, forward strand.
GTCTTTGATCAATCTCACATCTGCTGCTGAGGTATATCCACTCCAGCAGTCTCCCTGATTAAGAGAGCAGACTATTAGTAGAGTCCACAGACATATTATAAAGAAATGTGGCAGTTTCTACCACAGAAAGAGTATTCATTAAGCTCCAGCCTCCATCAGATAGATGACAGCCTTTCTTTCTCTCTAGAGTCGTTAAAAGTGAATTTCTGAGCCATCTGGTGTGGCGGTCCACACATACATACCTAATTGAAAATAATGTCTCCATTAATCCTCAATTAAGCACTGATATCATAATATTACTCCTTTTTATCTTTGGCCACATTCATTTCCTTCGCAAGAAAGAAAATGTTCTTTTTTCCCCACATGTTTTAGCCAAAGTATTGACAGATTGTGTAGGTGCAAACCCAGTTCATTCCACAAAGTGATTCAAAATTTTAAGGCAAAAATTAAATTCATAATCCAGGGTCAGAAGAGAATGCTTGTAGATGAAATGATAACATTGGGCCAGACAGATGTGGTTAATTATTTAAGTCATGTCACATTAATCAGACAAGTATCTCAGGTTCTGGTGAGCCTGATAACAGAGGTGGGGCTTTTAAATGAATATTGGCCTGAATATCCGGCCAGGATGTTTGGATTTCTAATAGCTAAATCGAAATTTTCAACTCCTTGCCCGGGGTAACGTCTGATTCCTGACAGAAAGGATAATGAGGTAAGTGGAGCATGAGTTATCGGGTTAGTGGGTACTTTAAACTGTTATTGCCCTCCTGGGATTCCCTTGCTGCAAAATGCTGAATGGGAAAAAAAGAAACTAATATCACAACTAAATGTAATATTTCAGTGTCAGTTTGAAAAAGCATCAAGCAAAGCATTTTAAATGCAACATGGAGTGTTGCATTTAAAATAAGCTGTCTTGCACTGTGCATCATCAACCCCACCACATAAAAGGGGTAGTCTTAAGAAATAGATCGAGGCCTCATTCACTACCTGGCCATGAAATAAACATGTACCAACTTTATTTTTCTTCTACCACGATGAACAATGAAGTCATGATATGAAACAAATTCAGTTCCTCTTTAGATAATAAGATTTTTTAAATCTTATTTTTAAAAACTCAGAAGTCAGGCTTTTGAGGAGGTCATTAGTTAAGTGCAAGCTGAGCTCTACAGCCCTGGTTTGATCCCTGGCATCTCATCAACCAGCGATGGCCCATTGGTAGAGTAGTGTCTGTTCACCAATACAGCCATTGACTGCCTACGCAGGTTTTGGAGGAGGGCATATGTCTCACCTCTGGGATCCTACGAAAGTGCAGAGGTTGTCACAGTGAGACAAGCTTAATATCCAACCGGTGATTCCAAAATACAGTTTCATAAAGGGAAAAAGAAATTAAAAACTGTAAGAAGAGGATATGGGTATGAGATGAATGCATTGTAAACAGAATCACTGGAAAAAATCAACAAATACATTTTCTCCTGCTTAATCACCAGTATATTAGAATAAGTCTCACATTAATTATTTCAAATTACTTTTCCATTACCCAGTATGTGTGCCCCTTTTTGGTACCACAAATGCATTATGCATGCAGATATTCAGCATCTGAAGTTAGGAAAAAAGGGACAACATTGGAAAATGAATGATGATTTGCAGTCATGCTATTTATACAAGAAACACCCTTTTGAAATTAGGTTCAATGGCATTTGAATAAGTTGAATAATTATTTTTTTCGTTTCTCTTTTCTATCCTGCATCTTTAACTAGTCAAGACTCAACTGTATTGTGTACCAATGTCTCCTCTGGATGGTTACTCAAAATGCACAGAACAGAGATCTGGCAATGGCAAAAAAGTTGACAAAGTAGTCTCGAATCTCCATTAGAAGCGAATAGTGGTGTGCAACCCTTTGAAGTGCACTTACAGATTGATCTCCAACCATCAGAACCTCTTTTCTGTGCCTGGTGAATGAATGATCTTTGTGGGAATAACACAGCGCCTGGGGGATGAATGGTAGCATTGGGGCTTTCAGTGTCTGTGGGGGTGTTGAGTTGCAATTCAGGGACAGAAAAATGCCCACCTGAGATTTTTTTTTTTATTTTATTTTATTTTATTTTTTTAGAGATGACAAATAGCCAAGCTAAAAGTGGTGCCTGATTTATTTATTTATTTTCCTCTAGTGATTCAGTTGAACGGAATCGAGGACAATCTTTTATTTAATCTTCTGTGTTAGAATTACACTAATGATGAGGGAATACACAGTGTGTGTGAGAGAGAGAAAGTGAAGAAAAATAACATTATCTTACACTCTGTTATGCAGATTTGACTTACAATGCCACCATGAGAAACCGCATTTAAGACAATCCGAATCTGGCCTGCTGACCTCAGAGGTTCAACGCAGGAGTCTGACCTGCCAAGCTATGGGGTGTAATTGCTCATTCTTGTCGATCAAACTCAATTTATAGTGTGTCTAAACCAGTGGTTCATCTCACTGTGCCAGAGAGGGCATGAAAGGGCCAGGCTAGGACCCTGTGTCTTTGGCCATTCATCAACCTGTGCAAAACCATTAAGATTACTCTCAGCAGTCTAACTGTTACGGCAACAAGAATACATCACTACATATTTAGTGCACATTCTTTCTTCCAGTCTTTCTGCATTTTCTCATTTTAGAATAATTATTGATATGCTGTCTAAATACACAAAGGAACCGAAAAATTTATGTCATCTGTATGTCAGGCTGCAGGAAAACAGCTGCAGCCTCACTGTTTACGGTGTTCACAGACATCAGTTTAGAACCTAGCATGATCTTTGTCAAACCCGCCAGTGATAAGCCACCAACATATTTAAAGACCAGAAGGTAGACCAGATTATTTCAGTTCTGTGTCTTGATTTTCAATGTGTGCAATATTGAACAGGTTAAATCACATCACCCATGTCCATCTTTGGCAGATAATAAATGATTCAAACTGATACCAAAAACATTTGAACAGCATCCAAAATATGTGTACATAATTTTTATAAAACTATATATGCATAAATACATGATTAGTTTCTTTTGATGCTCAGTATAATATTTAATTTCCCCATCCATCTCGTATCCCCTTCTTTATTTAATAAGCTCATATTTTATTTTCCAGTTCTCATTAATTAAGCAGCCTGCCACAGAGCTTGAGTAATGAAGTTCATTTTAGCGGGTGGCTAACACTCTTCCCCCATTAAACAGATGACTGGTTATCAAGATTTATTGGTCCCCTGCAGATTAAGCCAAGTCATGTATACTGGGTATAGGTCTGTATATCAAAGCTTCCTTAGGAGAAACAGTGAGCTGAAGAGTAAAAGTTGAAGTGGGTGCTGTGATGGGACCACAGGACACTGTTCGGTAGCAGACCGTAGTGGTCAGGAGGGAACACACACTTGTAGTTGAGCGTTCAGGTAGGTAGGTGCATCTTTGTTGGCTGTTCTGAACGCAAGCAACAGTGCCTTGTATCTGATGCAGACAGCTACAGGGATCCAGTGGAGTGAAACAAAGAGAGGTGTAACATGGGCCTTGGCTGAAATCCAGACAGGCAGCTGCATTTTGTATCAACTGCAGAGCCTAAATTGTGCATGCAGGAAGGCCGGCTAAGACAGCATTGCAGTAGTCCAGTCTTGAGAAGACAAGAGCCTAGACAAGGAACTATGCAGCATACTCAGATAGGTAGGGCCTGATTATATATATTTTTTATTATATTATTATATACATATCCCTCCCATAATCCACAATCAACATGCGTTTCATCATTGCAGCAGAGCAATAGGATGGCTCTGCTCTGCTCCCTCCCCGTCAGTCTTAAGGAGCTGAAAATGACCAGCTGTGTTTGATCCTGTATGACACAGTGTGTCTCCTATAGCGTGGGGCTGCTCCGGTGCATCTGCCTCAGCAGCCAAATGGCACATTAGGCTGACAGCAGACAAGCACTTATTCAGCTCCCACCCTCCTGCTACAACAACGGAGTCAATTACTCGTAAGAGCCCCCCCTTTCTCACCATACGAGTCAGTGCTGTGCTTTTCTGGGAAGCTGCTAGCGTATCTGTAAATGCAGGACATTCATAACTCATTTTAATGGATGAACAATATGTAGCATTTGTATTTTAATGTACTTATGGAGATTAGCCAGTCAAATTAGGTGTTGATGATGTACTCCCATGCTTATACGGAAAATTTAGGCCCGTTTAGAGTTTCCTACAGAGAAAAAAAGAGCACTCAAAACCACAGAATTCATATACAACTTCATACATCAACATGGTAAATTCCCAGACTTTGACCTTTTTGCACTTCCCACCTCACCTTATTCTTTTCCTTAAACATTTTCCTATACGTTGCATAATTGCACAGCATCCATTGCCAACATACTACGTTATAGTATTAGTCTAGATGGTCCAATTGTTCAGCCAGAGGCAGCACCTGCTCATGGCAGTCAGTTGCAAGGCAAACTCTTAAGGACTTACATATTGTATCCAACAAATAAGGATGTACATACGTGATACTACTTTAACACTCTGCACCATAGCCAATTTGTGGATGTTTAGACCCCCCTTTAGGCAGATTACTTTGATTTGTAATAGCTATCCACACATGTTGTATATAATTTTGTTCTAAATAATTTGTCCAGTGGAAAACACCATGAATTATAACATGAGGAATTTTATATGCCCTTTTTATATATGAGGTAAAATAATTCTTACTTGTTGAAAGAATGAGTACACCTCATAATTTCTGGCTTTCAGATTGTAGGGGGTTAAGCTATTAACAAAAGGTCCTTGAGTTTGTGTCAATGGGTAAGAGTCCACAAATAATTTTGGCCTTTTTAATGCCTTATAATTATGAGGCACAAGTAAATAAAGCCATTGAAATTTAACAGACCCATGCAGACCATTTGAAACACTCTGTCATAAAAATGATTAAAAGCGGTGAGACTCTTACTGTTCAGAGCTTTTATGACGGGCTATTTCTGCTTCCCAGAGTGTTTACAGGACTGTGAAGCTCTATTAAAATTATCGTCTTTGTAACTGTGTGCCACTGTTTTTTCTTTTTTTTTCCAATCTTCAGCTTCCTGCTGGTTTAATCACACAGGGTCCATTAAGATGTTCTAGTTGTTTTCTGAGGTACTATGGATTGGTTAGGGAGCTTGACACCTATGAACGAAGTATTTAGCCTGAATTGTTCCAGTAAATGTACATCATTGTTATAAGACAGTAGGTGAAATTGATAAATAAATGATAAATAAATGATAAATAGGACAGCTTGATGAAAATCAGCCAAGGCAAAAAATTAATGATCTTCATCAGAATATGTCATAAATGTCAGCTTGGAGCACTGTGTGTTGTCTTGGAACACTTAGAAGATTGTGTCGTAGAGTAAAGCAATTTATATGATGAATCAAAAATAATACGTCTGTCAGGACCATTGAACAGTTAAGGAAGCAAAGCTAGTCTGACATGCTATCCCAAATGGCACAATAGAGAAGCCTATAACAGGAACAGCCTTGCCTCTTGACATGTATCCAACATACATGTTACAGTACCTGCTCATGCATTCAAATTGACTACTGTTTAGCTGTAACAAGACAATGTTGTTTAATCGCCAAAATTAAGTATTTACAGTACAACAGCCATAAACACAGGGGAAAGACTTGTGACTGTCACATTAGATGCTGCTTGCACTTTTCCTCTCAGCAATGCATCAACACCTTTTCGTCTTTGTTTTCCTTATCCACAATCCTCCCCTTTCTTTCTTTTCCTCTTTCCTAAAGGAATTGCCACAGGGAAAAAAAGCTATAGCAACAACCAGCAATCTGTTTGTTCACCTGCATAAACGCCATGCCTAGCTGGACTTTGATCACATGGCAAATAATCAGCATTCAGTCTTGATGGTACAGTTCTGTCTCAACCAGCTACTCTGGAGGAATTTCTCATTTGCTGGATATCTCCTTTACAACTTATGTAGCTAGATCCTGCATGCTCATATTCTTCTCTTCATCAAAATTCAAAAGAGAGTACTTTAATCAAAAATCAAAAGAGAGTGGTCCAGCATACGGTATGACCAAATTATTTTCAAAATGGTCCCCAAAAGTCTAATCAAGATATTCAAGACATGTTGGATAATATTGCTTTGGAATAATGTTTGCTCTCTTTGCATGTTATTGCCTCAACAAAGGGTATAATTAATTTGAATATGGATAATTTTAAGAGCAGATCTATTTTTGCATTTTTTTGCAAATTTTTACAAAGAACAAAGAAAATATCCTCCAAAGTAACTTGGCAACTTATTTATTATATGGGTTTTCTTTTGTGGAGTTCTGAATAAAATAAAATCCCATGGCGGGATTATGGATAAACCATTTAATGTGCGTAATATGTAATTTGAAAAGAAAAAAAATCAAGCTGTCAATTTTTGTTTCATTTAAAGAAAACATGCTATATGATGATTGACATGAAGGTACAGGAAGTGTGCTGGGATTTTGATGGAAAAGGTTAATCAGTCTCTTCAAAAGCCACAGAGATATCTTCCTAAACCACAGCCATGTAATGTGGACACACTGATCTCTCCTGGTCATGTGGATCCATGTCTGCTCATTCCAGCACTGCTTGTGCCTTACAACAGACCACCTAGGTGCAGAGAGAGTTTACCAGCTTGCTGCCTCCTTTTTTATAGGCTCATTAAAATTTCATAACACACAGAACAAATGTCTGAAGCATCTGTCCCTGCACTGTTGTTATTGTTTGTATGTGGTAGCTATACTGGCCTCCTGTGTGCGCAGGAGGATTACCCATGATGCCTCTCTGCACCATTAACTCATCCATCTTTTTTAATGATGTCACTAGACAATTTTCTCAGCATTGTGTACCATGAACTAACCATGTCTAAATAAAGTAACACAAATAAGATAGGTGAGATGATTGGTTCTACACATAAAGCGAGCATTTGCGTGTAGCATCAAAGCATGGATTTTTTTGGTTTACTTGGAAATGGTGCAACACTAGTTATCACTTGATTAGTAACTTTTGGGAAGTATTTACTCATTTTCTTAAATTACTTGGATTACTTCAACCATTAATATCATTAATATATTGTCACTGATATAAACAGGTACAAATTGTTGAACGCTAATCTCAGTAGTCTCTGATCTGGCTCATATTCAGCATTTTTTTAAAATAACTTTGATACATATTTAATGGCCTGTATTTACTTATTTAGTTAGTCATTTAGTTAGTTAATTAGTTAGTTAGTTAGTTATACCAAGAGTGCCATTTTTCAAGCAAAGACCAAATAAATAAATAAATACATTTTTCCCACAGCAGTTGGTTGTGGTTTTGTTAATTTTGCTAGCTCTAGCCTAAAATTTTATTAGTTTCATGCACACTGCTATGTGAGTTACTGTTCAGTACATTTACCAGAACCATATTTCATTAATTTGAAAATGATTCTGCTTTTTCCTGTTATTCTAGAAAGCAAGTACACCATGCTGCCGACACATGCAGTCGAGTGTGTGCATTTTTACAACATATGGTTTGTTTGTAAAGGAAACCACCTTGCCCTTTTTTTAAATGCTTGTATCACAATTTCACTTCTGAATTATAATGCGATACAGTCCTTTTCCACCCCTGGGTGTCAAAGGAAACCAATAAAGGGAGCCTCACATCACATACTTTATGTCATTGTAAATGTAAGCACTCTTCATGAATATAACTTCATAAAAATAGACCTTCATTAATGTAGATTTATGCTAAAACGCCCACTTTCCATCCTGTCCCTGTCCAAGGTACAGAAAATTTACAGCGTACCATTTCTGCCAATAATCTGTTGCTAGCCATTTCCCTGAAAGCTGAGTCAGAGCTTAGCCTCAGTGTGGGGGGCAGGGGCATGTGGGCAAAGAGTCCTCTACAGTCAAGCCACTAGCAGCCTGGGGCAGATGTGACAGTGACACACCTGGCAGAAAAAAGACCGGATGGGGACAGGGGACCAGCCAACATTGCTGGGGTCGAGGTGATCACTGCAAATGGAGTCACCCCCCCCGCCACCTCCCCTTCCTCTCCAGAGTAAGTCAGCAGGTCAGGGTAGCTGTAACCCAAGGTGCTGCTCGCTTTGAGGATTTTATACTGAGCTGACTGTAAGAGCACGATTTAGGAAACGCAACCCCACAAACCACTACGTGAGCAGACAGTTCTATTAAAAACATTACTCTGGATTCTGAGGACTTAATCCTGGGTCTCCCTATACCAGCCCCAAGGAATATGTTCTTTACTACCTTCAAATAACTTAAATTATGAACACAGATAAATTGCTCCCCCGCTTGACTGTGATGATTTTATTTTATTTATTTTATTTTATTTTTTTTTTGCCATATGGTGCATATTTCTGAGGAGCATATTTGAGAAGAGTAAAAGGAGTAAATGGCTGCAAAAACAGTGCACTGTCAAAACCGAACAAAACCATGGAGGATGATTGCACTTGTAATCATAATCTAAACAATTTGTGTGTTGATCGGAAGGACATTTAGGCTCCTCGTGGGTTAGCCTTAATGATGTCTTTTTTTATGCATATATCTGCCCAATTCATTGTCATTGTCATATATATATACACTGTATATAGTATGATGAATGACACATATAATATATAATTAGAATACTAAATAAAAACGTATTAGAATTAGAGTTTACTGCCATTGTCCTTCTGCACTAGGGAAGTGGTTTGCTGGATGTTTTCCTTCAACTGGTGTCAAGATGTGAAAACTTTGCATTTCCCTTGCGTTTCTGGAGGTATCTGGCTGAATTACAGCAAGGCATAATTAAATTTGTTGTCAGCTGCTGACACAACTACCAGGGGTGATATTGATAAATGTGACACAGACATGTGAATAACTGATCAGGCAATGGGTTCTGCCATTCTGTCAGTTTCTGTCATTAGCAGAGACTAATGCATATTTCTAAAATACAGCTTTTAGTGCAAATTCAGAATTCACAATGTTTTGGTAAATTTGCAAACAACATAGAAATATGTGGTAATACGTAAACTACTTCAATAAGCACTAATAATGATCAAGTAAGTAGAGGTAGTTCGTTTTTAAACTGGTTTTCTGTATATCTTCAGCTGGGCTATTGCACAATTGTGACAACTGAAATAATGTGTATTCCAATAAGTACTTTACTCGATTAATGGCTACACTGTCACTAAGAAAAGTATTTTATGCTATTTTTTTGATTTTACTGAAATTGTCTCCTCTACAGTTATCTTCCAGAGAGGAAGAACAGGTTTCTTAAGGCCAATCTTCCCCTCCTACATCAGACCAGATTGTACTAAATACATAAGTTTTCATTTTCATTGAAGGAATGAAGAAGGATGAGTTTGAAAGTGTGAAAGTGGCCCCGGCATGACTGCTGTAACATGTTTAGTTATATTTCATCAGAAATCCTTTGCTTATTTTGACTTATCATGATGGGCCTTTGTATGTTTGTGTGCACAAGTGTGCATAGTTAAGGCATCTTATGCAGATTGCTATTGGACAGACAACAAATAGCAGATATAGGGTGAGGGTTTAGATAACCTTCATTTCAAATGAGCCACCATTGCAATGTGACAAATTCCTCTCTGAATACTGGAGACTAAACTTTCTTGTAAAGTGAAGTTGTGGAACATTTATGCTGTCACTTTGAGAGGTAATTAAAATATTTCTGTGAAACTGGGAGTCATTGGAACTGAGATTAAATGTATCTACAGGGCAGGATTGAACTGTGAATGGCTGTAATTTGATATGACATTGTTTGAGCCTGTACCGACAGTCTCCATGTGGATGAGTGACGGGGCTGCAGAATGTCACCTGCTGCAGTCTCCAAAGGCCCCAAAACCTGCCCTCTTTTCATTAAACCCGAGGGCCTGGGGCAGAGTCACATGGAGACCTGGTGATTTCAGCAGAGAGGATATTTTAGAATCCAAGGTGACTCTTTAAATATCTCTTCATTTTCCATCTCAAAGATATTCTACATTTTCATCAGGTACCCAGAGAGCTATGTTATCGAACTCGGTCAGAGTTATCTGACTGTGAGTCGCGTATCACTTATGAAAGTGGAGTTAAACCATGTTGGAACAGTTTATCTTGGTGGAGGTGTATGTCTCAAAATAGTTTTGCATAAGCAATGCACTGGCCCTGATCAAATTTGAAGAGTATAAATATACGTAAGGTACCACATGTTGAGGACCACAGAACAAGTGCTAGGTTTTAATAGAGGTTTGGGGTTAGTTATCTAGCATGCTTGATTTCCAGGACTTGACATGCTGGTGTGGAGGTCTTCAGTATTAAAGCACACCTTTTACTACCCTACATACAGTGTTGGGGAGTAACTAGTTACATGTAACGGCGTTACATAATTAAATTACAAAATAAATGTAATTGGTTATCCGTTACAGTTACTGAGAAAAACTATGCAATTAAATTGCAGTTACTAATCAAAATGTTGGTGATTACAAAGGGATATATTCTTTTCGGTAAAAAGCTTATATGTAGAATATAACATTCATTCTGTTGTTTTGCATCTTTTCGCCGTGCAGGAATGCCTTCTTTTGCCATATTTCCGGACAACACGGGTCAGCAAAGCTGTTGGGACAAATTTGAGTGCAACACCGCCAAGGGTAGGACGGCTTACAAGGAGCGGTCTCTATTTTTAACAGGGTAACTAGTAATCTGTACCCTATTACATTTCAGATGTAACCTTCCCAACACTGTTTACATAGTGTAGTGAGCATCAGTAGCAAGGTAATAGGTAAAGGGAAGTGGAAACAAGAGTGCATGGAGACTCCAACCTACTGCATATCCCAGTGAATTATTCACTGGAACGTACAGGAGCCTGGAATCTCCATACACTCCTCTTCCCACTGCCAGAAGAGAAATTATTTTCCCTCATCCATTTTGAATGCAATGCTTCTGGATGCTACTGCCTGTTAGAAAACAAAAGTCAACAGACACTGCAAGATAGAGCGTGGGTCACCGTCTAGTAGCTCTGTGATAAATGGAGGAGTGGAATGGGGGTGACAGTCACAACACAGTAACATCCTGTCATTTTCATCTTCCTTCCCAGTGACAATCTGTCCATAAGTTAAAAATGGAGGCAAAGCAAATGAATTCCACACCTCAAGCTTCATAATCATAATAATCATCAGTCAAAAAAGTCAACTGAGGGCCGGCTGTAGCACAATGATGCCCTTGGCAATATATATATATATATAAACAACTTTCTAGACTACAATTGCCAAACAGCTGCAAAACAACAAGCACATTCTAGGTTGTAATATGAAAAGACATCCTGATATTAGGGAATCTTGTGGCATTAATTTGATACTGTCATGCTGCCACAGTCGTGTCAGTGGACTGATTACACTGAGTTCCCTCTCACTATTGCAGAGTTAGGAACTCAGGATAAATGAGCATGAAGAGGAAAAGCATATTTCTCCAACATCAATTATTTAACAATTGCTTAGAATTGCTTTTAATGCCTTTACTTTCATTTAGTTCCACAGTCAACTCAAAGAATAGAATATGTATTCTATACTAGTGTTTTTTTTTAATATTCACCACACAGGCCTGATTTAAATGTTCAACAAAAGTAACACATTTCGCATTAGTCTTTTGGATAGCGCAGCGACAGGCATGGATGGCCAATTGCTTAATTGAGTGTGGCGAGACTAGATTAGCTCATTGACTGGCAGTATTGGATCTCCTGAGTGAAATTAGACAGCACGCCTCACTAGGCTGAGAAAACTCTTCACCAGAAAGACTGGGCTTTCAGTGGCTCTTCAGACCAGAGGTGCCAGTCTCCAGCAACAGCCAGCACCTCTAAACATTGACATGAGTCTGGCCCAGCTTAATTTATCCTTTTTTTCATGCCAAATGTCTGTTACTGATTAATATTGATAACAATTTTCTACATTTGAAAAATTATGTTTTCATAAATTTGTCATCGTAGACATGGGCAATCATATTTAAACTTGCTGTTCGTGAGAAATCCCACTACCTTATATGTAGGGCAGTGGCACCAACAGATATCTAATGTATTTTTTTCACACCAGTAGGGGTGATGTGGGAGCAGAGAGGGCTGCTCTTACCTTTTTGTCTGCCATCCATTGCTCCTGCCCTTTTCCTCCAGAGCCTGGAAGCCTTTCAGGACCTCGGACAGCATCAGCCTCCCAAACAGGCATCACACACACCTGAAGAGCATTAGTAATCAACTCAGGTGCGTCTTGTTGCCTTCTTCAGGCTTTGTATAAAGGCACAGCTCCGTGCTTTTGCGGGACAGACATGCATTGACATGACTGCTGTGCAGTCTGCATGTCAAAACCCTCCACACTGCTGCCAGCTTGTTCTCACAGCCTCTGTGGGAAGACTTCTGTTAAGTAAGCCCACACAGGGACTTATTCTTCAGTTTACCAATGCAATTTTATTTGCACTGTACCAGATGGTTCCTGGACAAAAGCGCACACATAAAAGAAGCTCAAATTGGCCTCTGGCTATTTTAGTTCTCCTATTAAGAGAAGACAAATCAACACAAGCAAAAACTGCCAATGCAGGAAAAAAAGTGTTAATTGTGAGGATAATATTTACAGTTGGCATTAATGATTGAAATTGCAAAGTGAATAATTTTAGTCATGGTGCAAAAACATATTTTCAAAGCAGCTTCATTTGCATTATTTGATAAAACAACATTTTAGGCCTGCACTGAATTTGTGATATGTTTTAATCTTTATAACTAAAGTGACAATGATTTTGAGCTGCTCACAGAAATTAATAATTGTTGTCCAGTTAATGCCACAATGTCTACTTATGAAACCTAAGCCAAATTTTGGTAGATCTAAAAAGGATTCCATTTTTCATGGATCATAAATTGTTTGTTTTTGGAACACATGTATGAGATTGATTGCATTGTAAATGTGCCTGAAGACTAAGCAAACATCCCAGTCCATGACACATGAACTTCAAAGTTATTTAAAAGGACACATACTATTCACAATTAATTGGAGCATGACTGACACTAACTGCTCCCTCTTTATTTTATCCTGTCCAGTCACTTTTGCAGATTAAGGAATTGAATGAAACTATCACACACTGCAGCCTCTTCAAATTGTATCTAATAACTTCAGTTTTCATTCAATAGACTAATCAGCATGCAATGCACACACTACTATTTTTAAGGTATTTTGTACTTTGTTTCTGGATTGTAATTGTAGCTGCTGGGAGATGACAGCTAGCACTAACAGTCTGACCCCAGTGGCTTTCAGATCATTGAAGTTTACTTCTCACTAATAGGGATATAATGATACCAGCTCAATGTGATGATTAATACATAACATTGTTCCATAGAACATCAGAACTGTGTGGTTTCTAGATCTTATGGATTCTGAGATTGCTATCGTATTGTTTATGCTGCTTATGATGTAGATACACAAATAGCCTTTGCATTACGTATTAGTGTCATTATACTTAATAGCACAAGGCATTGTTAGCAGTGCCATTTTTGCAGCATTCTCTTCTGTTGTGGTTACTATATAACATACTCCTTTGGTGGAAATGATCTTGGCTAATATTTCCTGGCCATAAACATGCCATCTCCACTCTCCCGGTGTCCCAGAACATATGGTTTCATTTCTCCCCTAGCACTGTCCCCTGAGTCATTACTGGATACTTACTTACTTACAGTGAATATTTTTAATTCACACTGGAAATTCATTCAGACCTCCACATTATACTAATAACATATGCAATGGGAGAGAAAAAAAAAATTAATTATTAAAATCCTTTGCAAATGTGTGTTTTTCATATTCTGATTATAAAACAAAAAGTGAAATTTATAAAATATAATGTATGTCTGTAATAACTATTTGCTGACTGCAGTCAGATTGATGGACTAAAGCAGGATGCCTGGCATGGTCCCCTTGGTAACTTGGTCTCATCTGCAGTCATATTAGCCTTGCATGTCAAAGGTCAAAAGTGCAGTGGTGTTGTATAGATTATGTGTTGACTGTAATTTAAAATAAGTTTACAGGTAAAAATGTATTCTTCAGCAATGTGTTTTAGTGTTAATCTTAACACTACACATAACCAACATAGTGGTGACAGGAAACTAGGAAACTACTTTTAGAAGGTCCTTTGATGTCTCCTGTTCTCATCCTCCCATCACAGCTGTAATTTCAAAGGGGGGCTAGTTGGAACAGATTTCCACCCACAATCGCCTTCTGTTCACGACACACAGATAAGTGCTGAGAGGAAGATTCCTCCCAAAGAACAGCCTTGATGTAAAAAAGGAAACCCTCATGTGTTCCAAATATTCCCAAGAAAGCCCACGCCTGTAAACCAACATGTTACATAAATTATGAGCTCCTCTCAGAAATGTACTGGAAGTCTAAATGTTTTGTTAAAGGTGAAAAAACATCCCTAAAATATCTGTATCTTAAAGTACCTGAAAGACAGTAAAGCATTTGTGTGTGTGTGGCGTGCGTATAACACACAGGACCCCCTTTCCTGAGTTAAACTACATTAAATATCTATGTGGACAGGAGGATGAGCAGAAATAGGGGTTGATCGCCACCTTAGCTACATCACAAAATTAGTTATGAATTTTCATTAGAAAGCTGCATCAGTTTTTATTACAGACCAAACGGCGCGCTTCTTCCTCATCAGCCGCAGACAGTGAGCTGTCATTTTAGTGGATTTTCAGAGCCTGCCCTTTCTGTCATCCTGTCAAGTACTACTGTTTGGAGTGAGAGACATTTGGGTGTCAGCGTTTTGCATGATAAGACAAGAGAAAGCGGAGTGGCAGCCCTCATACTGGAGCCATTTAGAATCATACCTGCAGAAGGACACCAAAACCCTCATACACCATTTAGCATGGTATACCACACATGATGACTGAACCCTACACACTCTATTTAGCCTATTTTGTAGTTTTACTTTTTTCACTTTTTGGGCAGATTACTCTGATTACAGATCTGTAATAGCTATCCACATATTCTATATATTGTTTTGTTGAAATGATTTGTCTGACAGACAGTAGCCCAGCTCAGGTATCTCTGTGGAGACTGATGGTATAGATTTTATGGACTGTAGACATTTAAAAACCATGTCAGGCATACCAATTATTTTTTATTATGAAAAACAATCATTTGAGTTCCAGATGAAAACATGTTCAGAAATATGCTAAGGCAATTGTGTGTTTACTGGTGATGTATGTGACACATTGAAAGCAACACGCCTACTCTACATGGTAAAATAAATGATAAGTTTCTCCATGGAAAAATGATTGAGTTATTCAGTTGAGAATGGAGTAGGCTTTTACAGCTGCAATTTGGAGCTTTCAGATCGTAGGAGTTTGTTTTGGGTTGTAGGGAAGAATGTTTTAAAATGCAAGGGGTTATGTTTGCCACTTCAAAGATGGCAAATAAACAAGCTTATCGGATTCACCCTGACTCCCTTGGGACAGTGCTTAAGTAGGTGAAACATATTTTAGAAGGACAGTTTCAATATGATGAGCCAAAAAGCCTTCAGAGACCAGAAGACGGATCCAAACTATGCACTTTTAATTCATGGCATGTCACTCTAATGTCATTGAACTAATAGCACAGATTCAGTTCAATCCCCAGCCTGTAGACAAAGCAGTTAATGTATATTTTTCCTTCTTCATGCAATGTTGCTTAAACAGAGAGCCTGGGGTATGTTTGATTGGTTATCCTGCTGGTGCCATATATAAAAAGAGGACCTGAAATTACCACAAAAGCAATCTCAGCACCAAGCACACCAATTGCCCACAATTCATTGGTGCATGGGCCGCAGCAGGGGAGGCCTAGAGGTATCACTGAATTGTATATTACAGTTTGAATGGCAGTAGCTTCATCTGCCCTAAGGAGGGCACAGTTTGCCCCTAGAGGAAGTCATTGAGTTCTTTGCTGTCTCAGGATTGAGTCTCATCTATCAACTGGCCCTCATATTGCTCAGAAATTTACTGATTTTGCTCTCAATTGTGTAGCTTTTTTCCCATTGTTTGGATTTAGTTACTTCTCTGTTCAGATTGGGGAACTCCCTTAATACTCTAACAAACACTAATAAGTGTGTGTGTGTGTGTGTGTGTGTGTGTGTGTGTTTGTGTCTGTGCGTGTGTGTACGCACACAAACCTGCACAGATACAGCACATATACAAAACTGCACATTTTTAGCTTGGTCATTATTGTTGAAAATGTCTGGCAATTGACTATCTGAAAATTGGACCTCTTCAGGCTATATCTGGATACACCTAATTAATTCCCCTAGGTTATTTTGGGGGGTAAAAATACTCACTGTACACACTGTGCTGTATTTGCACTTTCCAATTTGCTCTTTTATAATTTGCTCTGTTCTTTGCCAACAATCCAATATCCTGGATAATTGTGTCGGTGAAGCAAATAAAAAATGATCACGAATAACCCATATATTCACATAATTAGAGAACACTTGAACATGTATCACAGTAAACGTTGCTCAGGGTGCTGAGTTAAATCGACCGATCTCAGATTTGCGGTTTGATGAAGCATACCTTGTTTTGCCATTTGGGAGGGTGAGGGTGCATTGTTAGCTAGCTGTGATTCAAGCATGGAATCTCCCAGTTTTATGGGTATTTTGTATATTTCTCTGACTGTAAAGGGAATAAAATCGATCCATTTGAATTTTGAGGGTGAGTTGCCCAATGAGAAGCAGTTTTGACAGCAGGGCAACCCCAATATCATGACAAACCTGGGGTAAGTACTGGAGAACCTCAAGTCTCCACTTAGTTCATGCTTCATTTTTTGTTTCTTTCTTTCTCTCTATTTTCATCTATTTTGTTTCTTGAAAAGATGAAATACCAGTGGTAACATGTATGAAAAAACACCTCAGGCATGGTCTGTAGAAACAATTCATCAAAGATTTCAATGAATACTACAGATATAATTATGATCCATCCTCCATTTATTTTTAACAATGAAAAATGTTTGATTTGCCTACACAGAATTGCTTGATATCATGGTGTATAGACATTACTGGTCCCACAAAAGCAAAACATTTTTGTAAGTCTCTACACACCATCTCATATTGTTATACATCAGATGCGATAGAGACAACAGCGATGTCTACACAAGCTTTGTGCTGCAATTGTTCTTTTGGTTTAATAAAAGCTGATTTGTAGGCTTGCTGTTGAGAGACTGTTTGCCTGTCTTCGCAGCCAATTCCCTTCTTTGCAGAAGACTCCGGAAATTTATGAAGCTGCCTCCCAGATCTCAGAGGGTAGGTTGCAGTCTGTTTTATTGGAGTGGAGCAACCATGAGAAATCTAGAAATATGGACCCCTGGAATCTACTGTCAGTGTTTATTACAGATTGTTTGTTACTTCATCACATCTTTCACACATTTTCTGCTTTAAGGCTTACATGGGTTCCACTGAAAAGATCACTGCTGAGATGCTTTTGTTCATTCTCCCTCTAGAATTAATATTAGGCCTATATTGATTGACACTGGACTTTCAAAATCACTGATTTGTGTTGTTTATTTTTTATTTACTTTTTTTAAAAATTATTTTTATATGAAAAGAATAAAAAAGAGACATGCTATTTGTCTCGAGAATGCCGGAGTCTCTGACTCCTGTATCTTCTAGTCGGTTATTTGGGCAATGTAGCCTTTTTAAAGGCTTGTAAAGAGAAAAATAAGGGCCACACACTGAAAATATTCTTATTTCCTCCTCTTTCCATTTTGCCTTATTGAATTATGAACTAAAGAAAGTGCCTATTGAATAGATATATTCAGTCCTATCTTTTAATTTCCTTGGCCGTATCTTTAAAAGGAGTGTCTGGATTTAACAGGTTTTACCGATTACAATACAATGGTTTTACTGGTTGTTTTTGTGCTGGACCTGAGAATCTGGTCTGCATTAGAACATTTGCTGGACATCAAAAATGTATGTAATATAATGTAAATTGCAGTTCTCAAGCAGAATATTTCTGCTGCTTTGAAGAAATGGGTAGCTCCTAATTTGTAGATCCTGTGAATAGGATATGTATAGGGTTCTGGAGGCTGTAAGTGAAAGCAGAGCTGCACCCTTACTTTAGAGCAGACATGCTGAAAGAATGTAAGTGTTGGAATTTTATCACAAAGAAGCAGGCAAACACAATGTATTAAAAAGAAAAAAGTATTCCTCGTGAATAAAAGGCCAAAGTATATTAACAGAATGTGAGTGCACCTTAAAGGGCAATTAAAATAACACTTTTATTTTGAGTCAAAACTTGATTGAAGTGCCAAGGCCTACTAAAAAAGGTCAAAAGGTGCAATGGCACACAGATACATAATGAATTTCAGCTATTTGTCTATGTAAAATAGTACTCATTATGGACTCAAACAGGCACTGAGTTGACATTGGTACTGATAACGTGTTTTATCCTTGTGCCTCACAAAGTACAGAAAGTGCACAGAATAACAAATTTGTCTCTCACAGAATATACTCCTGAGAGTCAAAACAATTTACTCCTGAACAACAAAAATGTTGTAGTAATTTCTTAAATCTGTAACAAGGCAAGAACAAATCATTGTGTTGGTTAGATTGAATGGCTAGATGAAGCATCTGGTGAAATTTACCTTTGTGTGATGATGCTACTGTGAATGTTCTCCATGGTATAAGACTGAGAATCACTCAGATTTTCAAAGCAAATGTAACCAGAGACCAGCACAAACTGGCATAAATTATTTCAGAATAGATGGGCTCTCAAAGTCCAGAGTCTCCCCTGGTATTACTTGCAGTAATGTTATACCCATGCCACCAGCTTGCTGCTGTGAGCAGACTTGGTTTATGGTCTTTTGTCATATCCCTTGACAGGACAGATAATGTCTTATTGACGATCTGTCCGGTGCTGCCATTCAAGCTTTGAGGCTGTTCAAGGGTTGTTTGACAGGCCGTCACTGGTGGTCGCCACCCAGTGCTGTGGTCACTCACATTTAAAGAGGCCTGTCCCTGCTGTCATACAGTGTGCCCCTAACCTGGACTTTGGAGGACAGTCTTGTCCCTTTTTCCAACAGCATGTCCTGGAGTGCCCATGCAATTTCACAGTGATTGGGAACTGTGAAAAGCTTGTGTTAAACATGTCATGTGTCTCCATCGCAAAGACTGGGGGCCTCAGAGGAGTTACTATGCAGGACAGCACAGAAAGGCCTGTATTACCAGAATTAAACCAACACACCATAGGCATCAATGTAAACAAGGATGGCTTAGAAACATTTTCTTTTATTGATACTTATGAAGAAAAAAGGAGGTAGGCCATGAGAAGTTTTTTTTTTTTTTTTTTCATATTATACAGCAATGGAATGTCTCTCTGATATTATATTTAAATGTACACAACCCAAATAATCTATACTCTGTATCAGAAATCAGCCCCAAACTGAGGGGAGTCTAAAATATCCACAAATAGGGCAGGGTGCACAGTGCAACAGAATTGTCAGGGGACTGAGAGTAGCCTTCCTTTGACTTCCCTTTCCACTACTGTAGTCACATTCTAACCTTGCTCTTCTTGATTCTTGATACAGTTCTTGTTTATTGCTGTTTATTTGCTGTTTTCTATCTCCACAAAAAATGCTTTCAGTGTTTAAACTGGTAGTCTGTACAAAAAAGGCAATCTTCATGTCTGTATAACAAATATGTCTTCCATTAAAATTGTCTGCATCAAAATGAAGCTACGTTATGCAGTTTGGTGGCCCATGTTACCTCAAGCATGTGCCCATGTGACCAAGCACATAGCAATGCGGTTTAATGTTTTGTGAATTATTTTGTGTAATCGGTCCTGTGGTTTTTCATCTGTTTCAAGTCTTTCAAATTGTATCACATCCAAGTCTAAAATACACTCTTGATGTGACACAGTATGTCTATGCTTGCTTGTACTTTCATTTTATGGACCCATTTTGCCTGACCCAGGATGATAGCTTGGTAGACCAGCAAGTAGTTGCAAGTAGCTAAACAGCAGTGTAGCATAGTGGTAAGGAGCAGGGCTTGTAACCAAACAGTTGCCAGTTCAATTCCCTGCTGAGGTACTGCTGCTGTACCCTCGGACAAGGTACTTACCCCACAATTGCCTCAGTAAATATCCAGATGTATAAATGGATAACATGTAACCATTGTAACATATGTAAGTTGCTCTGGATAAGGTTGTCTGTTAAATGACAGTGATGTCATTTATGTAATTTATGATGCAATGTAATATAAATAATCAATGATCAGGATTATGATACCTACGTTGCAGTCTTAAAAGCTGTCCTTAGTGAACATACCATGTGACACAGTTCTTCACTCATTGTGGATATTTACGTAGGATGGTCTACCTGCCATGCCAGTTTAAGTAAAAAAACAAAATCAACCTGTATGAGGCCCATAACTAAAAGTACCAGCCAGTAAATCACCACTGAACTTTGAAAACTGACTATGACTGACTAACTATGACTCTTATTCTCCCACCAACAGAGTGACATCTGTAAAGGGGGGGGGGGGGGTTGATTTAATGACATGGAAGTGGAAGTGTCATTTGTCAAACAAGGCCATGCCTTTCTTTGAGAATGCAGGATTAGATCCTGGCATGGAGTCACAGAGGGGTTAAACATACTCATATGGAGTCACAGTCCCTGCTAAACCCACTCAGAAATTTCCATCCTCATCTCCAGCACAGAGTAAGAGAGAAATCAAACACATTGGGAAAGAACTAGCCATGTGTCTGGCGTAGAGTCAAAGGAGTCTAATGCACTCAGAATCTGAGATGTGTATTTGACAAGACTTAGGCACTCAGCACAACTAAATTTGCAGTAGGAGAGGTATTTGGATCTGAAACATCTCTTGGTGAGTATTGATTGGAATGTAAGTGGAGCCTGGATAAGGTCTTGTCAAAGATTTTTTTGAGGCAAACAGTTTTCTTATGTGTTGTCTCCTCTGTGGTTTTAAATATGTTATGAAATTGAATTTATTTGATTAAGCAAATAAATCCATAGAGTCTTTCTTTTTCTACCACTGCAAACTTAATAATAGACGTTTAAAGAATATTTGCAGATTTATTCAACTCCCTAAGATAAACTTGATCCAGGAAAATGACTTTCTTTCATGATAATTTTTTTGGCAAAGGTAATAGACAATTGAATCTTCTCTCTTTGACAGCAATGCCTTGGGAGTTAGTATGGTTTGAGGCAGCATTCATTTAGCATTCACAGTCATGAGAGATGATATTCAGTCATTTTGCAAGGAAATTAAATCTCTGGCCATACTACTTTTCTGTTAATATAAGACAGTCTGAAACCAAATTTCTGCTTCACTGTTGAAGAAAATTCAGTAGTTGTCAGCTGATAATTACTTTCATTTTTACATACACGCATACACACACACACACACACACACACACACACACATTGAGAGAGATACAGAGAGAATAAAAAAGATATATGTAGGTTATAGAGAAATTAATGTTGTTTCCATATATTTTGTGTGTGTTGTGTGTGTATCTCTCAATGATAGGAATCACTAATGTCCTGTGACATATTCCAATATGGTGCAACAAATACACCACCAAAGCTGTGACTAATTAGAATCTCCAACTTTGACAGCAACAGGATGTGCTTCAGCACCACAGAGAGTGTCAGTCTCACCTGTGCTGTAGTACAGAAGAAGCCCTTTCCATGCCCTGCAGGAGCAAACTACACCTGCAGTCAATGAAGAATTAGGCACACCTGAAGGCAATGGCTTGTTAGAGGGGGATATAAGATCCTCTTTTAACCAAACCTCCTCAGTTCCCCAGATGTATCTAAGATTGTTGTTTTCAATCAAATGACTAGAACTAGAACTAGAACTAGAACTAGAACTAGAACTAGAACTAGAACTAGAACTAGAACTAGAACTATAGGTGAGCGATTGCACCACGTGATGGTGCAGTTAAGGGGGGGGGGGGGGGTCAGATATCTCTTTCTGCCTTTTGTAGATGGCATAATGAGAATGAGGTTGTGGTACCATCAGATTATATCATCAGGAGATTTTGAATATTTTACCTTTTAATTAATGCAGTGTATTACAGCTGAGTTTGTTCACACCTCATATTTCTGCAATGGTGTGAAATATAACTATAATTCTACTAATTTTACTTTTCCATAAATGTGGAATAAATTAACTCATATTTCATTTTTATGGTCACGTTGACTGATTTCACCGTCTTGTCATATATTATATATATACTATATATTATACTACAGCTATATGCAGCCAATTTTTTGGGCTTATATTGAGTCATATTGTGTTATGTTGAGTCTTAATTCTTAAGTAAATGTCTTAAAGTAAATAAGACCAATGATTTTGTGTTCCTTTTGTTTGATAAGGCCACTTATCCTAAATAAATTATGCATCTGGCCCTGGTTTTAATTGTTTGACTGCCCTATTGAAACCATTTATTGGTCATCAGAACAACAAAGTATTCAAGTAAATGTTGTTAGAATTAACAGTTGGCTCACTTGACTGGTATAGTAGTTGCTGACAACAACCAAATGTGTTTCAATTACCTGCACTTACCTCACAGTATGTGGCTTGTTATATACGGAATCAAAGAGCTAAGTGACAATTGCACTGCAGGTGAGTATTCACAGAGATCCAAAGTGCTACTTAATGTTTATAAAAGCACCTGATAAGTATCATTGTGAACGAGCTTGCCTGTTTTTCCACCATTACATATCTGATTTATAGGCCTTTTTACTTGGTTGGCACTGAAATCAGAAATTCTATCTTTCCGTGTTTAATGTTTCAGGTATTTCCCTGAGTACAGATGAGTTTTCTCAGTATTAAGCTCTATTAAGGACATCAATGATATGAAACACATTACAACTAATTTGTGTTTACAGCATATAGAAGTTCACCTTGCGTTCTAGGCCATGCCGCTGATCATATTCCCTTTGGCAAAGATAGTTGTGCATTAAAATTGTTAATCTGCTATCTCCTTAGTTGCTCTGTCTCTGCTGTTCCCCCTCACAGTGTCTGCGTTGTGATTCCTCTGGGTTCAGAGCCATGTACATTCACAGTACAGTCACACTGCTGCAGCAGCTCTCTGGCTTGACTGCTTCTTGTGATGGAAGAATATTCATTCTAGTTTTCCATGACGTAGAATATTACAATGATGTGATCTCTGATTGTCAACAATGTGGTGTGTCACTGTGAGAGGTAAAACTCTTGAGTAATAATTTGATCCTAGTTCAGTTACAGTATAACATTACATTACATTACTAAATGAATGTTTTGAAATGAATAGCATCCCTGAGTGGGGCATGAACTGTGCATAAGAAATCTGATTAAAGAACAGTAATACTAACAGTATATCACAGTAAAACATGAACCCTGTGGAAAGGATCTGATGCCAGATCAACCACTGTGAGGAATATGACAGCATGGCATTAATCTTAGAGCAGCAATCTTTATGCAGATCGGCTACAGTGTGGTGTATCAGTGCAATCAATGCATGAGCACAGAAGAAATGATCCAAACTTGCATCAGCTAACCCAGCTGGTGATCCATCACACTAACTGGTGTTTCTGAGTCTCTATAGGGTTAACGTTGTGATGAAAGACATGCTTCTTGAACTGAAGAATGAGTAATTTGCCATGTGGAATCAATAATTGATTGATTTTAACCAGTCAACTACTGTTCTTCACACTAGAGCAAGTTGATTGGTTCTAATTAGTGACTCATTAACCTTAATCATTACTGAGGTTGAAGGAATATTACACTCCCATCTCTATCTTACTGCACTGTGAAAGAAATGTGTGGAATGGACATTTTCCCACAGATCCATAGGACTGTGTGACTTCTGCTAAGGCTTCCCTTTATGAATCCAAGACTCAAAACTAATTTTCTAATCCATGTAGACTGTTTTCTACCTTTTCTTCACTCCTTAATCTGCCCTCTTCCCCAGCCCTCTCTGATGTCTCTGTGGATGAGTTTGTAGATCGCTTCAACTAACATATTATAGACAGTCAAAACTCCTTCCAGTCACTACAGCCCTCATCTCTCTCCTCTTCTTCTTTTTCCTCCCTCCCACTCTCCACTCCTCCTCACTCTAATGTTAATGTCACTCATCTCCTTACATCACATCGACCTACCACCTGTGCACTGGGTCCCATTCCCCCACCTCTCCTGCACACCATTGTTCTCAGCCTTCTACCATTCATCTCTACTCTGATGAATTTGGCACTCTCCAAAGGCTGTGTGCCTGCAGCCTTCAAGGAGGTGTGTGTCACACTCCTGCTGAAACAAAGGACCCATCTACTGACCAGAACTATTATGTCTCATTCCCTTTCTTTCTAAAACATTTGAAGGAGCAGTGGCTAACCAACTAATCTTCCTTTCTCTCCCAGAACAACCTACTTGACCCCTTTCGGTCTGGCATCAGGGCTGGTCACAGAGACTGCCCTCAGCTTGCCTGAAGGACATTTCATAGTGGATGGTGGACCACTGCTTAAAGTTCATCCTTTCTAAGACTGAGATGTTTTTCATTGATTCACAGATTCTTTTTGCACAACACCTTAAGGATTCGATCCTACCTCTGTATGTATTCTACGCAGCTCCTAGTTCAGGCTCTGGTCCTCTCATGCCTGGATTACTGTAACTCCTCTTTGCTTGTCTTCCTGCCTGTGCCATCAAACCCCTACAACTAATCCAGAATGCAGCTGCACAGCTTGTCTACAACCTGTCTAAATGTAGTCATGTTACACCCCTCCTCTCCTCACTTCAATGGCTTCCTGTTATCGCTCGCATCAAGATCAAAACTTTGGTGCTGGCATACAGGACAGTGTATTGAATGCTCCCCTCATACCTATGATCAGTCTTCAAAACTTATATTTCGCCAAGATTACTACGCTCCGCAACCATGGGGAAACTGACTGTCCCATTCAGATGGGGTCGCTCCTCTCAGACACGATGCTTGCCTGTACTGGTCCCCCAGTGGTGGAATGAACTCTCCAACTCTCCAGTTCAGCTTGAATTGGTACACTTCTGTTCTTTTTTTGCTGATAGTCACTCTGGATAGGAGTGTCTGCTAAATGAATGTAATGTAATGTAGGATCCTTTGACTTGTGAGCTAGAAAAAGGATTTCTGGATAAAATGTTTCCTTTTTCTGTGCTTTTGCATGGCTCAATGAAAACATAAGTATGAACTAAACACAGCATGCTTGAAGTGATTTAGTTCCATCGCATAAAAGCCCATCTGGACCCCTTTAATTAATCCAGTCTAGTCTGCTTACAATCGGTGGACTTATAGCCATATTCGTATGTATTAACTCCGTTTCATATGAAGTGCTGTGAGTAGAGCAGCAGCTGTGAGTTCTAGAGCAGGTGTGGAGGTTAATGGATCTGTAGCTTGTTCAGACCACACTGATGGACTCTTGTGTATTCTGAAGCAGAGGATGCACAGTTTGTCACATTCTAGGAAAACTATTAGGGAAGTCCCCACTGGAGACCACCACTTAACACACATTATAGTGTGCCTTTGTATTTAATAATCATTTCATCCTGCAAAATCTGAATGACTTCATTATTATTATTATTATTATTATTATTATTATTATTATTATTATTATTATGAGAATGCTGAACAGTGAAGTTGTTCGTAAAATCACGTTGAATGTACAAAATGTTGAATGTACAAAAAAAGGAAAATTATGTGGTGGCTCATGATTTGGCAAACTTGAACTCTGACCGTGACTAGAAGACCTTGAGATGATCTTTCAGCTTCCACAAGAAAAGCGTTCAGATTATTTGACTTCAGTCATGGGTGGACCCCACAGAGACACAGCTAGGAGAGAGTCCGTCCAGCTCTCAGCACCTCCAGCTGTTGGCAACACACTATCAGGCATGCTGTGATCTGCAGTGTTTTGACACAGCTCTCTGTAGCTGCCCCAGCAACAGGAGCTCCTAGTGGACTGTGGTTTGTGGTTCTCACCTGGATGATACCTGCATTGTCCTGAATTCACTGATAGTGGCTGGGCAGGCAGTGGATGCTCAGACAACTCCCGGGGGAGGAGATATGAGGGTTTATCACATCGGGGAGGATCTGGTGTCAACCCCACCCCCACCCCCCCCACCACCACCACCACCACACCCACAGGTCACAGATCTAATGGGAGCTTTTGGGTGATGCTGAGTGTTCCTCTGGTGTTCACACCAGAACCACAGGGCTCATTATCATCTGTAGCACTGCGAATAATTAGAGCCACTCTGTCATTCCATTGCCTTTCACCTGAAATTAGCTCCTAGTGCAGGGGAGAGCAAGGAAGTGCTATTTTAGCAGAGTGGCTGTCACAGCTGAGCCACTGGTGCTCTTTGTCTGTCATTAAGAACAGGATTTTTGTACAGTAATAAATCTGTTAGTTTTTTTTTCTTTTTTTTATGAATTACAAGACCCAGAACTGAGCCTGTTCAGATGGAGATTGGTTTAAAATGTTTGTTTAAAAAGTGAAATAAAGAAGTACAACCAGCTATACTGTACAACTTTTTTTATTTTTTTATTTTTTTTTTAACCTGGCCCACTGTGGCACCTTGGAATTATCATTTGGAAGAGGTTTCATTTATTTGTTTATTTTGTTTTTCATATATATATTTTTTTTATTGTGTTTTATTTGCATGGCCAGTTTTAAATATAAGTATCATTGAGGCAATAACAATGCAGTTAAACCAGGCTCTTCCTACAGGTGCCTTCAGCTGATTGAGGGGGTGGAGACAAGTCCAGTGCGTGGGCCTAGAGCTGTGCTCACGGATAGAAGATGCTGATAGACGTCACACTAAACACCTTAACTAAACACCCTACAAGATGTACATTGTGCACAGGGTGAGACTCCAGACCTGACTGCTGTGCAGTCTGCTGTAAACCAGGTCGTATGAGACCTGCTGTACAATACAGTGGACCATTGTGTTCAGCACTGCATGGAATGAACAATTAAAGCAATCCCTGGGCAGCTATAAACCAGAGGAGTTTCTGTCCAAATGGAGACAGTCTCTGCTGTGAAAGATCATAGCTCTTAGTTTAAAAAAAAAAAAAAAGTTTAAATTCAAGAGTCCAAATGATTTATGTAATTAATCAAACAAATGAGCTCCATCAAACCTAATTAACAAGGAGCTCAGTGGAAATGAAAGCCTTCTCTCTCACATACACACAAATGTGCATACAGACACACAGACACAGACACACACACACAGCAACACCTGAGCGTTAAGTAACACATCATTTTTTTTTTTCCCTTTTCTATTGTGGAGTACACAGTGGTGATGCTAGTCCATACCTGCACCTGTGGCACAGAGGGGTATGATGACCTCAGAAGTGAGCCCTGTATTCTGAAAGCTGGCCTCATGTCCACACGGATTATCATCTAAAGTCACACAATAATAAGGCAATTTGTCATACCGCTCGGTGAGTTTTGGTCCTGACAGGTGAGGCAGGTGGCTTTTCCAAAGTGTTAAACACTTCCATCCGGCTCTGCTAAGTGACAACCCTGTATCCTGGGAGAACAGCTGCTCCTTGCTGGGCACCCTTCCTCACACCCTAGACCATAGGGTAAAGCCTACACTATGGAGCAGAAGTAATGAAAAGGAGAGGAGGTGCTGAACAGCAAATGACTCATCTTATCTTAAGCCTGCGCAGAACCTGTAAATTTAGGCTAAACTGTAGTTTTCATGTTTGCTAAATGAAATCAGTTTAACATCTTAAAGTCCTTGTAATAGCACCATGTCATTAAGCATGGCCCGCTGAAACATGAAACGTACAAAAGAATGTGTGTAGCCGCAAAATAAGCATAGAAAACAGCGCTGGTTTTGGATATGAGCATTCACAGCCTCCTGCTGCTTGAACGTGACAGGCGTTACTGACCCGGAATCAGCAGGTGTGATGTTATTATGCAGACCAGACATATGAAACAGCAGTTGGAATAAGTTACTGGGGAGGTGACTTTACCAGTCTGCTCTCAGTGTGCTCCTGATGACTGCTCAAATAGGGAAACAAGCTGGAGTATCTCTCATTGTGGCTGTAGTGCTTTTGTAGTCATGCATAGCTGTTCCTTACAAATACTCAATATGTTTGTTCTAAAAAAATAGTTAAATAATATGACGGAAAGGGACATCAACACACATGCAAACCATCAGGAGTCACTGCATTAGCGTGGTCTGATTTATCACTGTAAATGTGTTCATTTGCAAACCCATTTTTCTTTTAGATTCAGTTAAGCTTGAATGTATATTCCATACACATATGACAATGTCTCAGGAGAATGCATTGTTTTATTGATGAACATATACAACCATGATGGTATCTTTATTTACTGTATATCACTGTATTGAAAACTTTAAAATGCCCTGAGCAACCATCTATGTAATTGTTTTGCACACAATGTAATGCATAGATCATTTATTTAAAAAAAAAGTCAATGGTTTTATTATTTTTCTCCCTCCTTGTCTGATTGCTGGAGCCAGATATGTGTCTGTAAGTTATCCAGTGTGAAATGGATTGCTGTGGGCCTGTGTTATACTATGTTTCACTGAAATCATCAACATGGAGCTGTGGGCAATGTGGTTCATGTGATGGAGCATGTGGGACATAGCGTGGAAGACGCAGCATGATCAAGCGAATTTGATGAAATGTGGGTGACAGTAGTGTGGACGTGATGTAGCATCGATGACACAGTGTGGGTGATGACATCTGGTGTCTCCCCACCTCAAGGTATTCACCCCACATTAAAAAATACAAAATACTAAACATAAAAAAACAACGTACATTGCATGTGAATGCAAAATGTGCTGCTAATACTGATGATGGTCAAAGATAAGATCATTGAATTATGGGAAGAAAAATTAATTAATTCATTAATTAATTAAAATAAATAAAACAGACTGCCTCCCATATAACCCTGAGGTGAGTCCACATCACATTTCATGGTAAACAAACAGTTAACAGTATGGGCTTGGTAATACTTCCTCCTGATACCCATCTACCGCTTCGATTTCTTGGTGTAACTGTATCGCCCCTACGGCTTGCTGTCTGTTTATCCATCAATCCATCCCCGGTGTCTTTCTGACAAGTTTGACAGTGTGGGTTGTACCACTTACCCTCTGAGAGAAACATGAACACATGATAAATAGATAAATAGCAGCCATTCCCCAAAGCTGACACATAATATCAGCAGAGATCATGATAAACTGCACAAATGGATCCAGTTGATTAACTTTGCAGATAGCGTACATGCAGATTGCATTCATCTTTAATATTTAATGAGAAGAAAAATCCAGAAAATAAAAACTGCTCACAAAAAGCACATCTGAAATATAATCTGAAATGAATAATTTATCATATGTCATTATATATTCATTTTTTCTTTCTTTTTGTGTCTTAGTGTAACCTCTCTTTCATTTGACTTTCAGATAGAGGGCACTTAACTTCTTTACAAAAGCTTTAAATAGAGCTTGGTGAGTTCAAATCCTTTATGTGTACAGCTTCCTTATGTTCTATGCATTTTCCCAGCGTGAGAAAGCTATTTGTAATCTAAAGCATTTGGAGTAAAATTCAAAGCAAAACAAAATGTTGCTCTCATGTATTTTTTTATACATTTTGTAGTTGACGTTGAAGTTAAAATCAAATTAAAAGTTATTACTTGTGAAAATATAGCAAAATGTGATTGCTATATCATACTGATACAAACATGATTGCAATATAGTATCACCTGTTAAAGAACTTCAAATCAACAGAACACCCTGATGACCCCTATGATCAACAGTACAGATGAAATGGTACAATGGTATCACAGTATATTACAACATTTAATTATAATCCAAAGATATCATAAGCCACTCATGTGATACTCTGTGATAAAAAATACATCACACAGTCAGGTTTTAGCATGAATCTGTCAAAATATGTCAACTTTATCCAAGCTACGCATGACAATGGAACAAGTGGACAAAGACTGTTTCCACTCACTCTTTGAAAACTCTTGAAAAATAACAGTGTGAGTTATCACCATTACTCAAGCACACTTGACAATTTCCCTCATACGCAGAATGCCTCATATTTTTTCGCCCACACGTGTTCGAAAGTTCCAGGATGCTATCATCTCTCACCAATTACAACCCTCACCCACAGTAAACTGGTCTGTTCAGCTGTTCAGCTGAGTCATTGAGTGTCAGCTAGAAAGAAAGAGTTTTAGTAGAAAAAAAGACTCCAGTTTGCACATGATGTGGAAAGAATATCACGGCTACAGGAGGAAATGTGTTGAACTTACTACCTCAGTAAGCACAATCCATCAAGTTATGCCCTTGTAGCAGAAACTATGAAGCCTATCATGTTCGTTAACTTGAAGGTGGGATATAATATTAAGCAATTTAAAGTTGCATCACAGTTAACATAAACATTATTGAATGTTTTAAACAGTAGCTAGCACAGCTGTGGTACAAACGTTATTAGCTTGCTGTGGAAGGAAGGAAGAAAAATTAGTTTAGCAGGGCATGTTTAGTTTGTCGAAACATAACCACATCATCCTCGTTTTCATTACATTTATATTTACATTTATTCATGTAGCAGACGCTTTTATCCAAAGTGACTTACAACACAAGTGAAAACCCATGAGGAGTCAACAATATTAGAAGTGCTGCATGACCAGGTTTCAATGGTTGGCCAGCTGATTTTCAAAGCACACCAGTTATTTCAAAAGAATTATAACACTTTTACAAAGAAGCTAAAAGAACTATAGAACAAAATAATCATATAAAAACCTGAAAATGAATGTAAGTGCATTGGACAGAAAAGCCATAAGTCAGTAGTTAAGTGCTACAAAAGGGTTATGACTGCCATAATGACATAATGCATGCAATTATCATAAAAGGACATAAGAATGACAGTCGGCTTGAAATAGCCTGTTCTTCCCCATTACTTCTATATCCAGACTCTGGCATTTGTTTAATAAGTGTCTAACAAACTATTCATAAAGTTATGGTTCAACCCCTAAGAATTCAAAACCTTAAATTTCTTCGAGGAATAATTTGGTCATTCTTCTACATGCAAATTTTCTGTTTGTTTGGCGGTTCTTTCAATGTCTCTTTCAATGTCTTGAATACATAAACATAAAATTGGCTCCACAATAGCACTTCTCTAATTTACTACAAAAAAAAGAACTTTCAGGATGTAGAAACTTTTCTTTCAAGTCGGTGGTACAAAAAAAAAAAATTATTTGGATGTGCACATGAGACAAGATCCATATATCTCTACAAATGAATCAATGTAGAAAAGAACAAATTTTGTCAATGAGATCAACCAGCCTAGTATGATCAAGATCACAGACTACCCTGTTAATCATTTCGTAGGGACTAGTGTATGCTAAAAATCCCCTGCATGTGTGAATACAAATCATTTATTTGTACAAGACGTATTGAAATCTAAATAATGCCTAATCAAAGCGCTAGAAGTTTGACAAATACTTTGAAAAAATGTATTTTACCTGACAAGTGTTTTAATTATTGAAACTATGCCTATATTTATTCTTTAACAGCATTTTCTCTACATTTTCATCTCATTCTCAATGGACTGTCTTTATTGAATGAATGAACCACAGGCAAAAACTAAAGGCATAAAAAGCCCTACCAAAACTGTTTCAGCAATTAATGACATATTTTATACAGTGCTTGAATACAGTGCGAGAGATTAATGATTTGAATGCTGATAACCATTTGTGTGCTCAGTAAAAGTGCATAAAATATGCAAACAAGATGAATGTTTAACATAATAGCTGTCAAATACACTGGCTGTTGTCAGTACAGAAATTTCTTATACCATCCATCATATTAGCACC
This sequence comes from Megalops cyprinoides, assembly GCF_013368585.1. Taxonomy (NCBI): domain Eukaryota; kingdom Metazoa; phylum Chordata; class Actinopteri; order Elopiformes; family Megalopidae; genus Megalops; species Megalops cyprinoides. The sequence goes on from NC_050596.1 coordinate 20,801,122, forward strand.
ATCGATCAAATTTAAAACTGAGCCAGGAATTCATTCTTCAGACCAGCCACATAAGTGTTACTATAATATTTGATAGTAAACTTTTAACACAAATTTTCTTAAAAACACAATGCATAACTTAATTACAAAATACACAACCTGTAATATTTTAACAATCAATTAGCCCAATTTTAGTTGGCAGATTACCTTTGAAATCTACAGTAGCTGGTATCTATGTCACACAATATGCATGCTGACTACCTTTTAATCTGGGAAATGGGAATTGTAACATGTGACAACCAAGTTACAGATGTCACAACTTCTAAAAAGACTTAAATTCATATTAAACTTACATTATCATTTATCTCTATATTATTTAAATAGTAGGTTTATGACTGACACACAGCATGTTGTCAATAATAAGCTGTGCTGGACTCATGTGCCAAGACCCATTCATTAAAATTTCAGAAGTGCCAGTATTGTATCCTGGACAGCTCTGGCTCAATTCAAGCACTGAATATTTACCAATATAAGTGGCTAAAGGCTTAACACTAAGGCCATTTTTCTGCCAATATCTCTTGCTGGTATTTATTTTTATTGGAATCTAAAAGCCCATAGCTTTCCACAGAGCTCAGCCTTTATAAAAAAAAATAGTAATGTGAAATCTAAATTACAGGATCTTCAATGTGCAACTATGGCCTGACTTCATGTGCCTTTGTCCCAGTGCTATTTGGTTTAATAGCGAGACAATATGAGTTTTCGGCTTTGGAATGATCCAGAAATGGAGGGAAGATTTGTCATTTAATCAGGGCTGTATTAGCCTTTTTTATTAGCTCTGGTGCTCTCTGCTGCTGAAGTAATAATGTTACAGAGGCAATAAGTGACAGTGCTTGTGGGCGTGTGTTTCCACAGCTGCTGCTTTGTCAAGGCAAACTTTTTACAGAAAACATAGAGGACTGATTAACTCTGATACGGAAGGAGCCAGAAGAATAAGCTCATGTTCACAGGCAGAGTCTTCCCCCTCATCTCACGTGAAGCTCAAATGAAAAGAGCTGAAAGCCTCTCTGCGAGTGGACAAAAACCTTGGTCTCACCTATAGTTAATGGTACTGACTGACAGTTTGTCCTCTTCCATCACAGATGTTTTAAAGTACATTACATTACATTACATCATTTAGCAGAGCACTCTTACCCAGAGCGACTTATAAAAAGTGCTTAAGAGTAGACATCGTAAGGTATTACAAGAGGTCAGTAAGATACAAAGTTAAAATGCTAAGCTAGTGTGGAGTTTTTTTTTGTTTTTTTTTTTTAACATAATACATAACAAACATAACAATACGTAACAAACATAACAATCAAAATGATGGAAAGACATACATGGGGGGTAGGCTACAGAGACAGCATGAACAGATGAGTTTTAAGTTTTTTCTTGAAGGTGTCCAGGGAGTCTGTTGTCCGAATCTCGACAGGAAGCTCATTCCACCAGTGTGGAGCCAGTACTGGGAAGAGGCGGGACCGAGAGATGCTTGCCCTTGTACTTCAGGACATGGAGGCGACCCGAGGTAACAGAGCACAGCACTCTTGCAGGCTTGTATGATTTTATCATGTCCTGTATGTATTGGGGGGCTGATCCATTAAGTCCTTTAAGGGTTAGTAGCAAGTTCTTGAATTTGATCCTTGCTGCAACTGGTTTAATCAACATGGTGTCTCTCATGGGCAGATTATGAAGTTAATCTTGTAAATAGGATTGGCACTGTACCCTTGTATCAATTGGTTTGAAAATACAACCTTGTAGAAGCATGATTGGTAGTAAATTGTACTGATACTGCAACCCTGCTTAGATTTAATTTGATACAGTAACCCGTAAACCTGTATTAATCAGACTGCTACAATGACTATCACCTGATTGGATGGGCAAATGTGACCATTCAGCTGACTGTCTATCTCCTGTAATGTTCACCCCACAGCTGATGTGTCTTGCCATTTCAGAGCTGTGGGCCATGGCTGTGTCCCTAATCCTTAAGGATTTATAAACTTTCCCAGAGTGCTGTAATCCTGTTTGTATGGACACTGCTCTGGAAAAAGGATGCTTTCATTAGCAGATTTACTGAATGACTGGAACTGTAATTGGAGAATATCCTCAGGAAAATGTGATTGGGCATAATATTAGATTAAATTAGTATTGGCCTACTTTTTAATTCAGCTAAAATGAAGTAAATACTGTGAAATATTTCATCATCATTCACATCCGTTTCAATTTTGCAATTTGGTAAAGGGCAGCTGTGGAACATAAGTGGGCTATCTTCTGAAATAAAGAGTGTATTGTAATAAAGAATGAAGAATGGATGAAGAAATAAAGAATGTACTGCAGGTTTAAGGGCATAGATCACTCGCCATGTCTCTCCCTGCCCCTCCAGGAAAATCCTTTGTATTTCATAGCTACAGAGGGCTTTGACAGGATCATTTCTATCCACATAGCACTTTAATATGAAAACCTCATCAAAACCCATTGCCACATGATCAAAAGTTCCTCCTGTTATATATGTTAAGTGCTGGTTGTGAGTCTATGGTTTCAGAACCGAGGGCAGCTGCAGGTGTTTCCTTCTTTATGATTCTATACTGATGTAATGCATTTTTTTTTAGGTTACTGCATTGCTACATGGCATCCATTACATGTAGGTTACTATACTGCCGCAATGCACCGCTCTTTAGGTTACTTTACTGCTACAGGGTACCCCTCTTCAAGTTTTACTGTACCACCAGAGAGCACCCCGCTTTAGCTTACTGTACTGTGAGAGAGCACTCCTCTTGCAGTTTATTATACTGCAAGAAGATACTCCTCTTTAGGTTACTGTACTGCTGCAGCACACCCTTCTGTGGCTCGATGCTCACTGTGTGAATCTTCTGGCTGGCTCACGCTCTGTTCTGTCCTCTCAGACCAACTTTGGCAGGACCTGATGGAGAGGCTTGATGGGTATCGATATGCTTTGTCTGAGGCATGATGCGCAGCCGGTGCAGAGGTGTTCTCTGGGTCTTGCAAACAAATGCATCCTTCATCCTTGTCACCGCTGCACTTAGATCCAGCACAATGCTGGTTACAGTGTCCTTTCCAGTCTTCTCAATGACTTCTATGTAGGGGTGTGCATTTATGTTTACATGATTAGGACATTTCTATTTGTTCATATTGCAAAGGTTCGTGTCTGAAGAAAACAAATTGCTGTATTATTTATATGATTTTATATATATATAAATATGATATATATATATATATATGTATGTTCAATACTGTGTAAAACATGTTTATTTAATGAAATGTTTTTTTTTCATCTTTTGTGCTGTTCTTGTTTAACTTTGGATGAAGTCTATTTATCTTTTTGAATGAGATGTTAAAGCAAATTTTTGATCATAATTAAAGGTAATGATTGCCTTGGTCATCTGTCTATGAAAGTCCATAAAACGTGTTTGTGTGTGTGTGTGTGTTTGTGTGTGTTTTAACTCCTGTCATTGTATCACAAACATTTCTCTCTTCAAGGACTGAGGTCCATATCAGTATTCAGCCAATGGCTCAATCACTGCTGATTAATTAAAGCAGTTGGAATAAACATGAGCATACAGTGTCACCCCCAGGCTGGCAAACACTCATATACGTAATCATAACTGCAGGACAGCACAGTTTAATGGAATTAATGAGCAATTTACCCACACTGCAGAAGACATCAATAAATGCATCATCAGTGTCTTTGACATTCATCTGGCAGTATTTTCACTCATATGAATCTACACATATCAGTTTATGTGAGGACAATTAGAATAATCAACAAACTGGTGACCCAACTGGTTATGTGGTTGTTTATTTATATCCACTGGAGAGAGCTGTCAACAGAGAGATTTTTGAAAATGCCCCCTTTATTTCTCTTAGATCTCCCTCCCTCTCTTAGATCTTAGGTCTTTGATCTCCCCCCAAATTTGGATTTTGGCATTGAATTATTACTTGTTTATTTTTCGTTTATTCATGAAATTGTAATGCTTCTGGTTGATGTGTGTAAAAGACTGGCTATATCTTTTCACTTCAGACCAAAGAAAAGACCATGCTTAGTCATGCTACATCATTTCTAACCATCAAAGCAGGAAGATCTGTTAGAACCCCCTGAGGATTCCCCAATTTCCTGTCCAATTCCCCAAGGATAACAGCCATTATGGGTCTTTTTATGGAAGCCTGACATTAAACAGGCATGTTCTGCAAGCTCTGCTGACCCATTTCCCCAGCGAGAGCTGTGAAAGTGACAGAACAGGGTGTTCGGTTTTCTTACAGTGAAAAGAAATCCAAAATGTGCTGGGATATCAAAGAAACCTCTCTGGTGACTCAAAAAAGAGCAAGCTTCTCTGTAAATCATACCAGTAGTAGTTGCACAAGGATGTTGCTGACCTGTTTAGACCAACCTGCTAAGTGTGGATTCCACTCTGTTTCCTTTTTTCAGATTTTATTATTTTTTATTTATTCATTTATATTCCTGTAAAAAAAAAAAGACTTTTTCTTACTGAATACATATTTGTACAGAGAGAGTATCAGATGTTATAATGACACCATGTTCCCCTGCATTTCCTGACCTGGAAAGTCTGATTAAATGTCCAATCAATTCACTAATTGCTGACCATTCCATAGACTGAATGCCAGGAAAGTAGAATTATTGCAAGAGGCTTCAATCACTGTCAGGTTTCCACTTCAGTATGTAGCCTGATGGCTTGAGCTGATAGGTTCAGATTCCTTACGTGTCCGGTGTGCTCTGCCCTTAGAGAACTTGAGGAAGGACTCATTTTTCATGGCGAACCTACTATAAATAATATAGAGGCCAAACTCTTCTGAGATGTCATTATGACCTTGTGCATTAAAAAGTCCTTCCATGCAAGGAACTGATCCCATATTTGTAAATGAAGAAAATTTCAAAATATTTCTCTTTCCCTCTCATGTGACTCCCTCCCATATAACCAGAAGATGACAGTTTGTTTAGAAGATTGATAACTGTTGACTTGGATTCATGGTCGCCACCTGAAATACTTTTCTGACAGTCCATGGTAGCAAGATAGTACAACTTCAGTCAAAACCATATTTATTAAGAATAGAAATAGAATTAAAGGCAAATAGTAAATTTTCTTAAAGAATATTTTGCCCTTGGAGCTGATTCTGATCCCACAAGTAGATTCCATTTGTTGGGTCAATCTCTAAATTGGAATTGATTTCAAGGTCCAAGACTGTGACAGAATTGTGCAAACAATCGTTTTTGGAATCAATGTGCATATCTATCTTTGTAATTAAAATGATTATTGTTAACAGTGGTGTTGGTAGTAGTAATAGCAGTATTAATAACACTGCACCATCATGAAATGCTTTATTTTAAAGTGTTCAGAAACTATCCATTCATGAAATGAGTATGACATTTTTAACATAATATAATTTTCAAGGGAATAGATGGGATGAAACATACAAACAACAACACTCAACATGGAAAAGCCATAATTGTGTCAATGTTTCAGAATTATTGTGTCAGTATGCCAACAGTGGGGAATCTAGTGGATGCTGGTGTCTCTTTATTCTGTTACAGAGAATATACCTGCTGTATGTTCTCTTGTATTTACTTCCTCTACAGCACATGAAAGGTGTAGCTGTAAGGCTCCTCTGTTAAAATGGCCATCCAAACACTTTCCATTGGCTCTATGACAATGTAGGGAAAATTTATAAGTTTGCTGGATCAATATGAAAATTGACCTTTTTAAGAGCCATCTACTTGTCCTGTGCTTGGTGTATCCAACTGATTTTTTTTTTTTTTCCAATAATCTCTAAACCTTATAATACACCACAATTCATGTAGTTCATCTGTAGGCTTACAGTGTGGTAAATATACAGATTGCATATTTTCCGAGTACCTTTGAAACACTGAAAATATTCATTTCTGTCTTTCCTGGCAGACCAGTTGTTTTAAAGTATGTTTTCCTTATATTTTACTTATATTTTCTATAAGCACTGACAACATTGTTTGGTCTTTGGCAGGTAAAAGGTATCAACATACTTGTTAAATAGACAGTGAAACCATGACCGCAAAGCACCATTTCCTTTTTCGTTTTATGTGTGCTTGTGTGGGTGTGGAGGATGCTGTGCCTATTTTCCTATAGCCATATGTGAGTAGGGGTATGTTTACTTGCAGCTGGGTGCTGTTGTCCAGGGGCAACATTGTTAGCCATGGGAGGGAAGTGTGGGCGGCAGTCTTAGTTCCCAGTTTCATTGAGTAGAAAGATCCCTGGAAATTCTTAGTTGAATAATAGTCATAATCTAATTATTAACATGACAATAAATCAAACTTTAGAGCTTGTAAAACTAACCTAAAATGCCTATTTCTGTCTCTGTTGGACATAAAAATAGAGAGACTGCAAAGGTGTTGCTCCTAGCTCTTTGATTTGTGCATGGTGCTTGATTAATGCAGTCAGGCAGGACATTAGTGCAGACAGGGAAAATAATCAAGTTCTGAATGTGTGTTTTTTTTCTCCTCTAATAGTTTTCCAAACCCTACCATTTGTCCTGTCACTGTGGTACCGGTGGCTTTACACAAAGTCTGGTGGTTCTGGATGTAATGGCCCTTTGTGCTCCCTTACCCAGTGCCCACCCAGACCTGGCTGGCCACTGCTCCCAGTCGGACTGTGCTCAAGCAACAAGCCTCATCATTATCTGTGCATTCTTCACAATGCTAAGTGCACCCCTGTCTTACACACTGTGGATACCAATGCCGTTTCAGATGTACTCTATGTAAATAATGCCTTTCATATGGCTCAATGAGCTACTGTGTCAAGTATTTTAGAAAGCATTCATGAATTACTGCAAGGCTTTTGGTGTTTGGCATAGAGATTTGATTATAGAAATCACAATAACATGTAATTGTAATGACAGAACTCTTATGCTTTTTACTCCTATTTATAGTACTTCCATTGCAACACCAGGAAGCCCCCTGAGATTTTCGAGGGAGACTTCACCAAGACTGCGGCTTTATAGTAAACACAAAAATTAACATAAATGAGCAATACACAATATAACAACATACAAAGACAAATATAAAATACTCAAGCTTATGAAAAACAATTATACCCCTCAAGAACAGTGTTTTGCACAAGTATCTGAAATATATAAGTATTTATAGTTTCAGTTGTTCACTGTTCCCATACAGCATAATAACCCTAGCCCTGGGAACATTAAAAAGCAACCATTGAGCATAGCTGATAAGAACAAGAAATGCATGAAAGAAGTCTACATGGGAGTTTAGCAAGTATCACCTTGTAAATAAAAACATAGTCTTCCTGCTTACAAATGGAAATTGAGGCCTGGTACAATGGTATGAAGTACAATACAATGATGTGTAAGTGATTTTCCGTTTTTTAATTAATCATAATCAAGCGTGTTAGGCTGAGTGAAATCTCTGCATTGCTGACAAAGCTCAAACTCAAGGAAAGGCAAAACTCCACTGCAGTTTGCAGCTCAGCTTCTCTGCAGTTCTGAGCCTTTCATTAAAGTGATACCAGGGCTGCAAACCTGCCAGTTGTTCCAGATCCAGGCATTCACTTCAGGTTTGGCAGGCGGAATTTGGAGAACCGAGCTTCTTGTGCGGCAGTGTCCCTGCAAGTACAGTAATCCAGCAGGTGTAGATAGGCCTCCCTCAGCCCAAGGAGGGTAAACCCATAATCAGCCAAGATTCAGAGCTGAAAAATGTCAATAATTTACAGACTGGGGTAATAAAATGTAAACAGTAATACATCCACACAAACTGTTCAGATGGAATATTGTTTCTCAGACAGGACAAAAATACATAAAACCCCAGGCTTCAGGAGCAGACACACAATTTACTGACTGGCTGCCATCTCAATAATAATTCATGTTGTGTACCGCATAGTATGTTTTCAAATATGATGAGATCTAACTATCGGTATGCTCTAAATATGAACTTGCCATTTGTAGTCAATTATAGCTTATGGTATGTTTAGCAACCATATAAAACAGTTATGAATGGGATAAGTACTATGATTCCATTGCATGTATTATATCAGTAATTACATGATGCAGACACTTTTTCCTCAAAAAGATGTCTGCATCTGCATCACACTGCACCTATTTTAAAAAAACATTGACTATTGTGTCTTTGTTTTAATTAAATACAACAGTTTGACCATGGTTGAAGAATTGAGCTTGAGAAAGCTGGCACAACTGTCTGAGCTGTCTGAGACCACTTTATCTAAAGAAGGAGAAAAAAATGACACTTCACTCTTATACTGACTGGCACCTCTGCACACAAACCATTGTCACATGTGACTTAAGGAAACAAGAAAAATGGAAAGTCATTTTGCACAGGACACGTTATCAGCAGGAGCCAATTCAGGGGTCACATCACTTTAACAACCACATCATTCAGTTATTAGTTTTATAATATACCCTGTGAAAAAGAATGAGATGTGATCACTGATGGAGCAAGCCGAAGGACAAGTGGACAAGCGCTCTAACAGACAGAAAAGGAAATCCATCAGCGGTGTGTCACTTGTCATCTTTTTTAGCGCGGCAGAGGTAGCAGCACCTCTAATGAGCACACCCATGTGCCTCCTGTGTCTGTGTGAGAGATAGCAGTGTTCTTTTTAGCTCGGCTTCTTAAGCAGCTCTATGTGAATCTATGAGTGTATATCATGAGATATATATATATATATATATATATATATAGTTCGAAAGGAAGATGCCCTGCTGAGAATGAGAGTGTAATTTTGAGTGAGCCTCAGGCAGAAACAGCAGGGCATTTCATTACAGGAACTCATTCTGAAAGTGCAACCTCTGACACACTTCACTTAGATACGTGTCCAGTAGTTTATCGCTCTGGGTCCTGAAAAACACAAGTGGGAGACATGTTGTTACAAACCAAGGAGAATCAGCAAAAAAAAAAAACATTCAGAAAACGACCCCGGGGCAGATGCTGTTTGCAGAAATGAACAGTTATCATAGAATGAGAAACTCCAAATTAGTGTGTTGACATTGTTAGAACTTTGGATATTTTCAATTTTCACTCCATATTGGTCTGACTGCAACAAACAACCTGAGGGTGATTTGTTATGGCTGGTGATGTACTGGACAAGTAGTGTAAAATTATCTTGAAGACATATGGAACTGTTTCACCTTAAAGTGGCGAACGTTCACAGTTAGCATACTGTATGGTAGACCATAGCAGGCAGGTGAAAGTCAGCGAGTGGATTTAACAATAAGATTAAGCTGTCCTTTGTCCAAATGTATGGTACTTTTTTTAGCATTAATTTAGAATATTTAATATCATAAAATAATCTGTCAGTTGTTATTAGGCACATGACTTTTCAAAAAATTGAACACATTTTGTCAAGTCTTGGATTTTTTTTTTCCTTTTTACCTAAGCATAACTCTATGAAAATGGGTCCTTACATTTCTGCTTTCTTAGCTCTTACATGTGAATAAAATTACTCTTGCTGAACATGATCCAGAAAGAAAAAAAAAGAGGAAAATATCTGGGAAATGTGATCCGAGGCAGTTTGGAGCGATACGTTTCCTGTGAGCCGTATTGGAGAAGCAATGAAAAAGCCGTCTCACCTGATGAATATGGCGCCAGTGCGGCCCTGTGTATCTCCAGTTTAATCACTCACGTACTGAGAGCGCTCCTCTCTCGGCCCATACAGTGTGTGCTTTAAATAGCACTCTCTGATGCTCATTCTGCTCTTTCCAGCAACAGCATGAGACGCACCCGTGCTGGTAAATATTGACCCGATCAAGAGAAGGACAGACCCGGTCAATATTGCAGAGATTGATGTTGTAGATGCAGGCAATAGTGATGAGGAAAGGGTAAACTGGAAGGGCTGTGTTTCAGTCTCATGATTTAACCAAAAGCTATTACTTCTCCATCTGTATGGGGGGCATACAGGGTTCCTGGTTTTACCACTATTGGTGAGCTTCTTGTCAAATGAAGTGTACACATGTACAGTGTACGCATGAGACATTCTGAAAGATGAACTTGACTTAGAAACAGGCTCCTCAGTGCAATTGTAAGAGCAACAATTTGTCTACCTGAGGCTGCGAGATGAATTCAGGCACTTTCTCATTCCCACCAACTAGCATGCTGTTACTTCCTCTTGCTTTCTATGGCAACACTGAAAAGGAGTCAACTGCACAGGGTCCAGCTCCACATAAAGTACCAAGGAACCTTTTACATCTTATTCATTTTGGGGTTTCTTATTCATTTTAGGACACTGCACTGCTATCCTTGAATGAATTCCTTTACCTGAATTTGGTACTGAAAAAGAACCTGTGTAAACATGTTTTTTTTTTTTTTTTTTTTTTTCGCAGAAGTCTGACTTAAGATTCTTTTTCTGTTTTACACAGTAGCCATTACCAGTACACTTCAGATCCAGAGCTGTTGAAATGCAATGAAATAATAATATTCAAAATGTGCATTTAAATGTTGAAAACAGTGAGCACAATCTGACAGTGCTTGACAGTAAAGCTCTTCAAGTGAAGAAGGATAGAAAATCCTCAACTACTTCAACAGACAGTACAAAACATTCCAAACTGCTCCTTCACTCTCCCTCTCTCTGACAATGTGCAGATGTATTTAAGTTCTATTTAATATTCCAGAATCTTATCATATCTGTGAAAGCATATCCTAACTATCAGGTTAATGTATAGAATAAATAATGTTTACTTCAGGTCTTCATTAGATGTTGGAAATTACAGTGGAGATGTAATGCTGTGTGTAATGTGTTTAATGTCATCCTCCATGTCACCTCTGATTACCTAAATATGGACTGTGTGATCCCTCTACAGACAGGCAGAAAGGCTGCAGTGTTTGTTCCACTCATCTGAAATTGTCATGCTTTGAGAGCAAAAGTGTCAGGACTCACACTGGGAGTCTCACTCCACTGATCTGATACTCACCAGAGCTAATCGACAAGTAATTTTACTCTCTTTTGCAGCGCCACACAGTGCGGGGTGTTGATATGGTGTAACAGGTTACACATGCGTGGGGGTGTCATTCCACAGACAGATCTGCTCAGCCCTGACACAGCAGTGCTTTTTAAAGGTCCAGGAACATGGGCAGTAAAGAGGTTCTGAAATAGCCACACACTGTCCTTTTCATGCAGCCAAAAGGCATGTCTTAGTAAAAAAAAAAAAAAAAAAAAATTAAATAAATTTTCATTTGAAAGGAAAAGGGTTGTTAATACGTACAGTGAACAGCCTTATGGTTATGGCGGGAATAATTCTACCATGTCATTGGAGTCAGAATAAGAAATGTCATTCCCAGTTCTGCTGAAATGGTGGAAATAATACTCTGGATTTTTGGCTTTTGAATAGAACATGTATTTTTGAATATGTACCTGACACCATGCATAAAGTACTGGAATGAATGGTGCCAGCTTTTTAAGTGATGTATTTGACCATGCCTTCAGCTAACCTTTTAAAGCTTCATAACTTAGCTGATGTGAGACCATTAGGTCTCAATACATTGAATCCCAGCCATTCTGCTCTTTAGCAGATAAACATTCAGTGGATATAAATGTCCATATATTGAAAGCGTGAAGGTTGCACTTGATGTGGTTATACCTGCCCTTCTATTTAGCTTGGATTCTGACAAAGGAATCACACCAGACTGTTGATGCACAATTTGGACATTACAAATGGGGAGATGGGGTGGAGGAGGGATGGGTTTGGTTAATTGTATAGCAATTGAAAATTATCCCAAGTATTTGTTTGAAACTACAGCTTTAACAATATGCCATCAAGGCTTAAGATTAAGATGCTGCACACACGGTGTGACAGTGACAACAGATTATTATTTAGATGTTGATGGTTCTACTTTTGCCGTTGTTGTCAAAACACAACAAAAGTCTTTTATACATTGGAGTTGTACTCAGCAGTACTGGGAATGGAGCCGTCTATCACCACAGCTTGAATGAAGAGTACATTTAGCTTGCTTCCCCTAAACAGTTATTATAGGCTACATTGTATAATTATTAGTGAATGATAGCAGACTAATTCTGTGCATTTGTTTGAGCTATTTATCAATATATTGCATAAATGAGAGCTCAGTCTTGGGGAGGTGACCAAAAAAGCATAAAATATGACAAAGCACGTTTTGACTTGATAGTATTCAAAACCTCTCTGTTCCAGAGAATGCATTATCGTGCAATTGATGTAGTCCTTTTGTTTTGATGCTTGGAGGCTTATTATGAGCAGTTGTAGCTTGATTTTGCAGTCACTTGCAGCATGTTCTTTTGCATATTTTAATAGCCAACACCACTCTGAAAGTGCATCTAAAAATATTATTTTTGTCCCATGCACTAGTCATTATATATTCCACTGGAAAATATCCTCCAAGTACACAAAAGGTCTCATCCCCAGACAGAGAATGTTGGCACAAAAACAAGATTTTTAACCTGAAAGCTAATCTGTTTTTTTTAATTGCTAATTATTATTATTCTAATTGATCATATCCAGGAAAGGGAGGGGTGCCCAATTGATGTGGACAAACATAGCTCTAGGTTCTGTGTCTTAGGACAATACAGTACCACATCTCTTCATCACTCTATCAAGGCACACGTCCACAAAACTCAATCTGGGCCAGAAGCTAACTGGTTAGCGATGCTGTGCCTGAAGGGTGACCTGACCAGTCATGGATCTCAGCTGCTTGATCCGTGCTGCAGATCGTGTGCCACTTTATTGACTCCCCTGAGGGCATTGGACAATTCCCAGCTGCACTCCAGACTTCTATCAAGGACTTCTATCAAACAGAAATAGTCACTAGCACCAGGAACACTCTTCAGACTACACTGAACAGATGTCTGTTACAGTTTTGTGTGGTGGCATGTTACTCATTTTGTTATCAGAGAGGTCAGAGGTCCACAGCCTCAGTATCACAATTTTGAGTTTTGTGATCATTTTTACTGTGTTTTCCATACAGACACAACTGACGACACAAAAAGCTTGGGGTTTTGTATACTGCATACCATCTGTTTTCTGTATGTGGCAAGAAGTTGTCTGGGCATAGATACAGTACCTCAGTCATTGTCAGAAATGAGAGAGCAGGCAGAGGTGCTGAAAACAAATATTCAAATAAAACTCTCCTTTGTGTGGCTGAATATGCTTTTGCTCGTGGCACAATGGTTGTATCAGTCTGGGGATGTTCATGATTGGGGAGTTTGGAGACTCATTCAAAAGAGAAGAATGAGAGATGCCAGTCCACAGTCCACTGAGATGCACTGTAATGCAGTCTGGAGACCAGCACATGGTCAAAGCCAGCATATGGGAATTTTCCAGCAGGAAACATTAAAATGAGAACAATGTCCAAACATCATGGCACATCAGTTTATAAATCTGTACCATCGCTGCACTTTCTTCATTACAGGAACTCTCACCTTCAACAGCAGATGTTTCAGGTTATGCTTTTTTAAAGGACATTAAATAGCTGTTTTCATACCAGTGAACAAAACACATTCAAAACATATACAAAATAACACCATTCATATGATACATAAATGTGATTGTGACTGTGATTGGTACAGCTCCAAATGCGCATGTGTGACATATGAGAAGGAATTCTGCTCCAATATTGTATGATATTGAGCTTGGGTTCTCCATTCTCTGATTACTGCACTGTCTCAGGAAAGCCTATGGCCTCTGAAACTTAACCTATTTTGATATTTGGTACCCAAGAAAAGCATATGTTTTGTTTTTTCTAATAAAAGACAACACAATCCACATCAGTTAGAGGAAATCATGCATCCTGGTCAAAGTGAGAGTATTTGAGAGAATCCCTTCGGGCTTACTCTTTTTAAGAGGTTAAACAGCATTTGCATTAAACATGAGGTATGTTGCCTAAAATCTACTCTGCATTCAGCAGACCCTCTCCTTCCCCCAGTGTTTTGATGTTAGAGAAAGGCAATTACTCTCACCAGCAACCACAACCAGCCCTAATTCAATTTTATGAAAAGGAATAAACTAAGTACACATCTTTCACAGGCTTGCCCAACACTGTTTCACTGGAACTCAATTATTCCGCATACATTTTATTTGGAAAAAGCTGTTTCTGCATGGTTGAAAAAGTCTATCTGGTGCATAGCTCCTTGGTTGTGATTGAAGTGCTTTGCTCATCTGCTCATAATGTGCCTGACAGCATTAATAAGGCAGATGCTGAATGTCACAGAATGTATGAATTTCAAGATGGATATGAATATGTACATTGGTGTGTATTAATATGAAGTTGGAGATGAGTACCTACATTAGGGAATATTAATATGAAAATACACATGAATGTTTAGATTAATGTAGATGAATATGTGCATTGGCTGTCATGGGTCTGTATGGTACAGTATGTTGGGGATGCTTGATGCTGTGGCAGTGACTTTGAGGTCCTTTATTTTCTGGGCATGCTGATTACAGCAGCATACAGAGCCACTAATGGAGTATGGAGTGATCTGGCCCTGCTTGTCGGTCTTTTGATTCTGAGTCAGCTGAAAGACTTTTTGTGCTGGTGTAGTTTTGTGCTGGACTTGTGTTATTTCAGCCACAGCAAAGCTAAGCTAAGAGTATAGAATGGTAGAAAGGAGCAGGGCTTGTAACCAAATGGTTAGCGATTTGATTCCCCACTGGGGCACTGCTGACATACTCTTGCCAGAGGTACTTGGGTTCTGAACAAGACTGTCTGCTGAATGACAATAATGCAATGTAATGTAATCTATATGTGTGTGCTTTTGTTGAGGCCCCCTGCAATTTTGGGCATGTCTATTTCGGCTAAGCCTGGTAAATATAGTGGGCTCTGATACGTACAGGACTTCAAGGGGATTTTTAGCATCCTTGAGACAAATAGATACAGTCTACACTTAGTCAACCACTTTCTCTGTCGCTCAGTTCTGTAAGACACTAGCTGAGCCCTCACTCCCTTTCTCTTAGAAGTGTGTAACAGTAATTTCACCCTCTCGGTCTTTCTTAGCTGTGGAAAATTTTACACCAGAGATAGTATTTTATTGTACTCTATGTAGTACTATATTGAATAAAATTCAATGTATTTTTTAGATGTGAATATATAGTTTGACACCTTTGCCTTCTACATCTTCCTAGCACCAGTGCTCTGTATTGTAGTATGTTATATTGGGTAATTAATGGATCTTGATACTCTAATGTTGTATGGATTGGCATATAGCTGTTCTTTACAACAAAATAAAATGGGAAAAAAGACACTGAATAAATAATCAATAGCAATATTCCACTATAATTAAAGGAGTGTGAGAATATGAGATTGGCTGGGGGGTTGCAACCAAGTGTGAGAGAGTGTGTTATAGAAAAAGATAGACATTAAAATCTACAACAGCATTAACATTGTTAGTAAGGTGTATCTGAGGTTCCGCCTCAGTAAGTACAATGAACAGAGACTGATATTATACTGTATTACTCCTCCACATCAGCCTTTTAAACAACAGCTTAATCCACTTCAGTCCCCATTTCCACAGACTGCACACTTATGCTGGCAAACGATCTGAATGGCAGATGAACCGGGTCACTTTAAATCTGGGCCGCCTCTTGCACGGCTGTGGTTAAAAAACAAGCCTCAGCTGTCATTTTAAATGTCACATTGTTTACGCGCTGGCTCGTCATTAGATTCTGCAGATGCTTCAGGGATGGTTCCAGTTTGGATCAGATAGAATCCAAGATAAAATATCTTGTATGAACTGAATCCACATCTCACAGATGGATGGACTGTACTAAATTAAGTGAACTTCCCTTTGCCAGTTTTAATGATGTCCCTAATTGCTCTGTAACAGATCACAGAATTGTCCTTATTGTAAAGGCAGATAGAAGATGCTGTTGTAATTGAGAGAGATATGTTTGCCCCAGACATTATTTACATCACCTGGTAGATAGGAGTCTGTTGAGGATGAAGTAATGCTCAGATCACGGCCTCTTCGCTATATTGGAAAGGGTGTGATGCCAGCAGATGAGATTAAATAGTTAACATCATCATGTAATAGAAACTGCTAATGGCACACCATGCAAATCATGTAATATTTAATACAATATACACAATAAATCTACTTACAAATCTTTCAATAGTCATCAGATTTGCTTTTGAAGAAGAAGATGAAAATGGTTCTATATCCTGAAATAACCAAGATATTGAACAAAGATGAAATGCAATCCTTTTTGGGGTAAACATCTAGACAGATTTTGCAATGCTGTTGCGGAGTCAGTTTTATGTTTACTGGTTGTGCATGTGACATATTGAAATTGACCCCGTACACAGGGTCAAACTGAAAATTTTGGAGAAATGGCTGAGTTACTCACTGGAGAATGAGGTAAGCTCATATGGTGACAGTTTCCAGCTTTTGTAGAGATTAGTAGACTACCCAGCATGTATTTAATTTTGAAGTGTGCATGTGTTGTAGTAGCCAGACTCTCATAACCCCCAATCCTACTCACTGAAAAATTATTCATTTGAAGTGCATTTATCTCAATTCTATTCTCTGAAAATATCAATATCTTAGCTTCCATTCCATTGCATTATTATACCTTGAAATCAAACAGAGTTTACCTGGAAATTAACAGGTATTTGCAAGGGACCATAGGGAAAGTGTCATGATATGTACTTGGTCTGTCCAAACAAACATTACTGTTGACTGAATTACAAATGCTTCATACCTCAATGTAAAGATTTCCTTGGGTTTTATTTTCTTATAAATGTTTGATACCTCAATGCAAACACTTTGCTTGAGCTGTATTTCCTTATATGACATTTTAAAGCTATGTAGATAGTTACATGTGTTGAAAACTCTCATTCAGCAAGATAAGGCCTCTAAACCGACATATATATTAATTAATTTGTAGATGCTGCAGAGTGACAAAAATTCATTCAGTGTAGTTAAATGCATTCAGTCGTGTTAGACGTACTGTATAGCTATAAATTTTTCATTCTGAGTTCTCAACTGTCCAGCAGCAAGACATTGTTCTGCTGTTCATCCTACAGATTTATGTGTGCTCAGAGACTCTGTCATTCGGTTTTTACCAGCCCAACTTCCTTTTACATTAACAGCCAATCCCCCAATATGCTGGGAAATGAACCTGGAGCCTTGAGACTGAGTGCGCTGAAATAAGAGATTTTTATAGAATGTAGAGGCGGATGGCTTTCTCAGCTGAGTAATGGTCAAAGTCAGCCCCCCACCACTGTCCCCCAAGAAGATCATTTTGGTTGAGTTGAATATTGCACAAAGCAACAGTGAATGTCATATGCATTAGTACTACACTCACTGTAAAGGATTTCCTCTGGTTGGTTGAATGTAAGTGCAAAGGACAGGGTCATCACTCACCCATTTACAACAACTGGGTAACGTTTCGACAGCCTTTTTCTTTCAAAGAGAACTTTGAAAGACAAAACAGGACCCTTGTTTTTTTAATTACTTGTGATGCTTTACTTCTTATAACCACACAAGGACTGTACTAATGTAGATCAATACAATATGTATAATTGCCCACTGACTGTAATATCACAGAGCTGTACAGAGCTTTGATCTCTCCTCACTTAGTGCTTTCTTGCAATGGCCTAACTGACATTAAACTTCACCAACTATTTCTCAACGTTATAACAATTGCCATTTTCACCCTTCTTTATGTCAAGGTTGCCATACTTAAGGACAAGCTTAATACAGAAAATTTCATAAATTTGAAGAACTCTCGGAAGCAAAGCTGGCTGAAGGTGTTTCTACACATTATCCGTGTCCTGTGTGAGAGAACAAACATTTTAAATAGCTCCATTAAATCAATATATGCTCTGGAATTCTGGCTTATGCTCAAATTGAATAATTAAATTATGTAAGAGGCAGATGGGGTGGAGTTTACTGTGCTGTGATGCTGATGGAGAATCACAGCCTGGGAAAAATGAAGGTTCTGGGCAAATGATAGAACCCTAAGCTATGCCACCTACCGTGACTCCAGAATCAGTACATAATGTTCTCCCCATAAAACATGTTATGTACATGGCCCATTACTGTTCCCACTGGATCTGAAACATTTTAATTTGTCCATTTTCCTTCACTCTTCAGCACATTGGTGCACTCTCCTGGAGGTTCCTGGGTAATGGCATGGATGCATTTCTGCATTGAGAATATCATTTTCATTGTGCATCTGGGGAGACTGGAATCTAATAAGATATCATAAATCACTAGAAAGTAAACTTTTCCTGTTGCCCAGCTCAAAGTTACATTTTGTACCTTGGTAGGACCACAGTCAGTTCTACACAGGCAGTTCTCCCTGTTCTACGATGATCCAGTTTATAATGATGCACTTTTAAGACACCAACGCCATCATGGATTAAAAACAGGTTAACGATGAGCAACAGGCTAGGTGGTGAGAACTAGACCAAACACAAAGTCTCAGTGGAAGCTTTAAACTGAAAACCGAAAAAGCCTGATAAAATAACCAAGTGTTTTTGTTGTTGTTGCTTGTGCTTGTTTTGTTGTCTTATTATTATGATTGTTGTTTTCCTTCAGTGAATTTGTGACTTGTAAGGGGGAACTCAATATTTGATTTTATCCTTTGAGACTCTGTACTTTCTCACTTTCTGTAATGAAGATGTCATGCCACAATTTACATCTTATTGGTCTCTCTGTCCCGTGATTCCAGAGTAGTCATTCAGTGTGTGTCATAATACTAAATATTCATGCTCTACTTTGTATGTAGACATGTTAAGTACATGTTAAAGAATTAATGCTTACACAGTATTCCTGCAGCTCCTGATTGCCTCAGTCAGTAAAGGCACACATTCTGGGCACAGGCTAAACCCTACAGCCCATGACATCACAAGTTCGAATTTAGTGTCATTATCTGACCATGACCAAGAGCCCTTTACAGGAGTAGGGTGCATTACACCAAGGTCCCCTCATTGTACTGCTTATCAGTGCCCTCGAGTGACTGTCATGAAGGAATGTGAATTAAACTATGGCCATTTTATCAATTAAGTAAAAGGTAACTGGTTTAAGGTCAAAGAGCTGTTAAGTATGGAAAAACAAAAGAAAGTGCTTTAAAAATTTTAAAGTTTATGGCCTTTAACCATTTGAGACTTCTCTACTCCTCATTCTTCCCTCTGAAAAATACCCAGCTCTTCATTTCCTCTGAGTTACCCTGACTCTCTGTACAGCATTGAACAGCTTCCTAACCCAAAAATGCATTAACAAGCGGCAAGCCATGGAGATCAGGAGTATTCCCGGTCCTGTGTCTGAAAAGGAATCTTGTTTTTTTTTCTCATTCCAGGAGATTCTGAACACAGCAAGAGCAGCAGACTTTCTTCACCTGACAGACAGCTGAGAAACTTAAATCTCCTCCTCTTCTTCTTCTTCTTCTCTTCTGTCTTTCCTTACCTTAGCCTTTGACATGAGAATGGGTCTTGGTAATTCAGCTTCTCCCACTTGCTCTAGAAAATGGCAGGCTTTCTGACAGTGTTTACTTCTGTTTGGAAGTACTCATTGAGAGCTTTGGGCTGGTAATCTAACAGTCATGCAACAAATTTGGCCTCAGATTGTGGGATTCACAGAGTTCTGGTTAGCACTTTTCCTAAAGCTGGCATTAGGGGTAACAGGCTCTGTATATGCTGTGTTTGCTCTGATGTCTCGCAGACACACACATGCAGAGCATGAACAGAGAGCACTGCTGGCTTCAGGCCTTTTCTTCTGCCTCCTCTCTCCCTCTTTTTATCACCATCCCTTTCTTTTCTGTCCTCCTACTCTAGCTCTCTCTTCAAGTTGGAAAAAATTGATTCATGACACTGAGAGCAATTCTTTTTGATGTCAGGCACATTCAGGATGTTTTTGAAAAGTTAATTGGCTGCATAATCAGCTTAGTGTCACTGAACTAGAATGAGGACTCTGGGGGGGGGGGCACTTACTGTCACTGTAGGATATATGTATAAATATATATTTTATTCCATCAAAGAGGGCCACACACATGTTTAAATGACAGTTACCAGGGAAACATATTGTGTGGAGCACTCAACAATACACTCAAACATACAGACTGAATGTGTTTAAGGGGCACTAGGGGTTAGCATATTTTTAACATTGTGGATGTATCTGAAGTGTTCTACTGAAGCAAGCTGCCCATGCATGTGGGGGGGGGGGGGGGGTGTTTGTAGCCAGGGTCACAGCAGAATGGCTGGAAGGTATCACTTATAGTGAATTCAGAACAGCGGAACAGTTTGGATTGTACTGTGTTCAGGGGGGAGTTAAAATGTCATCTAATGAGAGAGGTAGATACAGAGAGGAAGAGAGGACTAAGAGGGGGGCAGGGAGAGATAAAAATGGCCGTCTTGTCATCATCATCATCATCATCCTTTGGCCACAGCTGAAATCGAAGTCACTAGAAGTCTCCAGGCACCCCTGTCCGCCAATAATCTGGCAGGGTACTCTGTTGGCAGCTAAAGGTCTCTGGAAGTGGCATTGGTGTAACTGAGAGATCTCCTACCCCTGTTAGGAGGGGTACCTACCCCAGGGGAGCCTCAATAATAGAAGGTCTGAGGTGACTTTTTCTATAGCACGGAAGCAGTGTCCAGCATATCTAGCTCTGCATTGTGCTACAATGGTGGAAATTGGTGGCAAGTCACCATAGATTTCACGCTTCATTCAATGTTCTCACCAGGATAATGTTCTTGACCCTCATGAGAAGTTTTGTGTAGGTGCCATCGTGTCTATCCTGAAGATCTTTCCTCATATTCCATGTTTCCACACCATAAAGCAGAATGCTATCCACAAGTCTTGGACAAGTCAAGTGCTTTAACCCTTGTGCTGCTTTGCTGTGACTTCATATCTCATTGACTTGCTATGTGAAACAGAGGGCACAACTCCTTCAGCTACCCTTTTCTGTTGGGGCTATTCCCCTAGCCTTTGACCTTGACTGGGTCTGGCTCCAAGGCAGCAGCAGTATTTGACCCATAGCCAGGGTAGGGATTGGTCTAGGGCCAGGGAGTGTCCACACATCGGTGGGCCATGCGCCAAATATCTATTGCGGGGTCCTTCCTCCTACCACTGGCCCTGGCTTAGTTGATAATTGCAACCTTTGCAATGAGTTAATATTTAAACTCAGAATTTGCACATTGAAACCATACACATATTTATCGTTACAGATTGCACTGTGTGAGGTGTTTGCAGGTTATGATAATTGGTCCCGCAAGCATCTGCTCCATGTGCATCAAGGGACTTTTTGGGAGGACAGAAAATTACAATCAAATTCAGTGTCAGATTTCACATGTCAGCAAGCTGTTTCCTGCAGAGTGTCAGTTGCAAAGAAACAGGAAAAGAGCTATAGAAGATGCCATGGAAGATGAGATGCAATTTTAATGAAGGTGCAAGCATGAGGGCAAAATATGGATTGGACTGTAGTGACATTGTTTAGCTGGGGACAGAGCAAGAGTATTTATTTGACTCCATACTCAGAGGGCTACCTTCTCTTACATTGTAATTAACAATGGGCAACAAAGTGGTGTGGTGATAAAGAGCAGGGCTTGCAACCAAAAGGTTACTAGTTCAATTCCCTGCTGGGGCACTGCTGTTGTTCCCTTGGACAAGGTACTTAACCCACAATTGGCTCAGTAAAATATCCAGCTGTATAAATAGTAGTGTTCCTGTAGCCAGCTCATATAGTGGATCAGGTAAACTTAAAATTCACTTTCTTAGACTTGAAACTGTGCTGATTGTTTTAGCAAAGCTCCCCTTTGCCCTAAAATATTTATTTACCAATGATTTATCTGATAAAGGAAACCGTGGAAGGGGTAAATTGTCTTGATTGAGTTCAAACGCAATATCAGTTTTACAGTCATAATACTGTATGTGGTGGTTTATATGATTTTCGGGTGCTCTGTTTGGATTGTTATCAGGATTAAATGCATTTATCTGTTTGATTGAAACGGTTCTATAGATATTCATACATATTCAAAGATTACATCACACAAGGAGAAACCAAGATTTATGCATCAATAAAGAAACAGGCCTGGTATGTATCATTGCTGTATACGTTATCATGTATCATCAAAACATGAACTCCCCAATACAAATATACAACAAAAGCATGATTTTGCAGCTGGAACCCTTTGAAAACCTCACAACGACCAACACTGCTGTATGAATGCAATTTTTCAGAAATGCAAGTTTATAGCATCTATAACACATCAGTCTTGATGTGTACCACTGGAGTGCTGGAATTTTGCTTATTTGGTTCATCGGCAAACTGATTATACTTAATCTTGCCTTTATAAACGTACTTGTCCCACTTGTTCATTTCTTCCTCTCTAGTTTTGGTAATTTAATGAGGTTCCCTTCTCCTTATATTACACGCCTTATTTTCAACACTGCTCACCATTTGTCACAGATAGACCAATTTTTCACAGATCGTCCATGCAAAAATTTAATCAGACTGCAAGCAGCATTTACAGACAAAGCACACATATCAGACAGTTAATGTATTTTTAAGCATCCCATTGAAAGGCATTAAAAGAATCAGCCATTTCCTCCGAGGTCTTTACAGATTTTTTTTTTCTTTTTTTATGGATATTTTGGTTAGTCGCTTGACTGATCTGAACTGTCCATAGGCAGCAAAAAGTCAATATATGGGTTAATAAAGTAGAGAATTTCCTATCAGGACAGTCAGGGCATTGCTACCCTATATAAGTGGTTTGGCCTGGAAAGGCACATAAATTATAATCAATTGATTTTTTTAATTATTATTTTATCGCTGTGTCATGGTCATTTTAGTTTACTCACAATCACACTCATTAATTTGTTTTGGAAGGCAGTTACACTGAGTAAAATGTCAAAGCTTTTCAAGGTAATCACTAATCGATCAATTTTGCATTGATTTCTTTATCTCATTGTTTTCTGACAGTCACAGGCCACACTACACTTAACTGAACAGGAGAGGTGGTGAGCAAGGTAGGGGGTGCTCAGCACTCATTATTAACCAGAGTGTTTTTTTATTTACTCTCTGGTGAATGTAACTGCAAGACACAATGCTGTGTATTTGTGTGTGTGTGTGTGTGTAGAAGAGAGAATGAAAGGTTGAAAGGACAGCATATTTTGTGATGTCCCATTTCATGTTTGTGATTTTACTGTACTTAGTAGCTTTATACAAAGCCAGATTTGTCTCAAAGCCAAAAAGAGACTGACATTCATTATTCAGTAAGTTTAAAAGTAGCAAACAACAGGCAATTACATTGCATGTGATTATGACCTATAGGGTCATGTTGATACATTTAGTGACGTAATGTGTTTTTTTTTCACACACTATTACACTCAACTGCTGATTATCTGCCTAAATTATCTGTGTTGGTTGTCAAAATGTATACATGTGTAGCTTAGTTTGTGTGGTGGGACAAGCTGTTAGAAGATGATTGATAAGTCCTAAAGATACTTCACTCTTGTCAGGACAGGCGCAGACACTTGGTGAGACTTGCACGGAAGCAGTAATACTGTTCTGTGAGCCTCACTGTGCTGCTGACGTGTCGGCCTTGTTTGCCATTTTTAATTGTTCTCATTTTTAATTAAAAGGCTCTTTTCCTGGGGCTGGGAAGCTCCTCCCAGGGGAGAGCTCCAACTGCAGTTAGAAGGACTATTGATCCCTAGCCTCTTTGCTCACCTGTGTGGGTGGCTATCCAGGATCGTTGGTGGCGCTGCCTATGCACCAGCTGTTAGGCAGGGGGAGTGCTCAAAGTGCTCTGCCACCAAAGCGAGTATACCAGTAATGGCAGGAGGACATAGTTTTACTGCCTTAGTAGAGTATACCAGCAGAAGACTGCAGAGGAAGTGACAAGTGTTAACCAAGCTGGCACACACGGCAGGTAATTTTCTTTTATCTGTTTTCTGCCTTGGTACATGTCCCTCTCTTCTCAGCTCTTTCATTAAGGACTCTCGCTGAATCTCCCCACAACTCCTGTAATTTTAGAGGTGTAGAACGTCATGTCATGACTTCTTTTAAAACAACTCTGACATGCACTGATGAAAAAATGGGATTTTTGAAGAAGTGAATGCCCTCTGGCTTTGTTGATAAACAAAAAAAAAAAAAAAAAAATCTGCAGTTTGCTGTGAAAATATTAAGTTGGTATTTGCATAGCAACTAAGCAAATAAACACACAAACTGTCTGCAAGCCTGTGCAAATGTGTGTGTGTGTGTGTGTGTGTGTGTGTGTGTGTGTGTGTGTGTGTGTGTGTGTTTGTGTGTGTGTGTGTGTGAGAGAGAGCATTTAACTCAGAAACTTCCTGTGGGCTTTACAGTTTGTTTTAGCATCATTACTATGCTAAGACAGATCCTTGGAGGCAATCTAAACCATGATGTATTAATCTAATTATTGCTTGTTTTGACACTGAAGGAGTACATTACTGCACAGTAAATAAACATGTTGTGACACATTGGTGTCAATGAGAGGCTTCAAAAACATGGGTTCTCAAACATACATGTGAATTACCTCAGATGAAGTACTTCAATTTGAAAAAACATATATACCTATTGCTGAACTGGGTAAACATGTAGATGTACAGCCAGCCATCACTGTCATCATTTATATGATCATCTTTTGATGGCATTGCCATCTATGACAGCAACATATTTCCCATATTATTGGCTTTCTCACATTTTAAAAGATAATAGGCTGACACAAATGAAAAGGCACAAAATGGTAGCTGATACTGCACATTATTATATCACACTTCTCATGTGCAAGTATGTACATAAATTTAGTTGAATTTCATTGACAAACATCATTGCCAACAAATTTTCCCACACCTGCAATAAATTAATCCACATTGGCAGCATATGCATCCATAAATCAATACCACTATATCAACTCAAATATCAACACCACTCACAAAAAAATTTCTTCCACCAGCAACAGATCCATCCAAATTGCATAGCACATCTCAGGCTTATGCCAGGAGAAGATACAGAGGGGCACAATTGCAATTCATAGGGGTGCACAAAAAGTCATAAATACTACATAGACATGGGGATATAAGGAGACAACTCAAGGTGCACTGAGGTCTGTCTGGGGGTGCAGTGCACCCCTAAGCACCCTCATAGTGCTCGGCCTGGCACATCTACACGGACCTGCTACAAATTTACTCACATTGCAACAAAGCCATCCGTCCCAGCAACAGGTCCACCTACACCAGCCATAAAGAGTGGCCTGGTTCAGTGCACATTTCAGGCCAAACCCTCAGGCTGGAGGTTGTCTGAGCTCAGCACAAGCTTCCCAATTGGACTCACTCTGCAGTGACACAATGCTAAACACCAGACTCAGCCTAGAGTCTTCCATTTACTTCCCTATGCTCCATGTGTTAGATTGATCACTGTTCATTACAATCTCAGTCCTGGGCTGGAGGAAACTGTTAAAACCATTAACAGACCCGGTCCCTGCCAACCTCGACCCAGACACAGCACACCAGATGGATGTTTGTGGCACAGCTGAATTTCACATCTCACCTCCCTGTTCTAATTCAGGTTCATCCAGTCCCTGAAGCAAGCTTTGTTAAATGTACCAATAACAGAACAAATAGCACACTGCAGTCCACTTGTGTCCGGGAGGAATCATTTAACGTATATAGCTATTTATGTTTACCAGGCTCCACTCCAAGCAAACAAACTGGCCGAAAAGAGATAAGCGCGAGCCAAAGACTGGGACATATGGTCTACCCACAACATGGCTGTCATTCCCTCCAGGATTAGAGGAACTCTATTATTCATGACTCTAGCCTGTCATTAGGGGAAATGAAGAAGAAAAAAAACCAATGGCTTTGGAATTTATTTTTTTTTCTTAATCAGGAAGCAAACATGGTGTCTTAAATTCAAAGGACACTTTTGAGTACATTGATAAGCCTGTGGGTCTGTTTAGTCTTAGTATAAAATATCAAAGCAATTACATATCGCACAGCCAGCACTGCATCTCTGGAGAACCAAACTAACTGAGTCTCAGGATTCTAAGAGGGGAACAGCTAATGTGACGAACATTTAAATGTACCATAAGGGGCACCAGTAAGGGGCATTACACATCCAGGCCACTTTGTTGCATAACAACCTTGCTTTTCCATCAATTGCTCTCCAAGATCTACTTTATATTTGACCCTTAGTCATGGATGGGTACACATTTGATTGTATACATATTCCATGTAACACCTGTTCCTCCTATGCCCTGAGGGGGAATGTAAATGTTTTTTTTAAGACTGATGTCCATTGACTGCTAGCAGTGAGATTATAAATAAATAGCCGTGACATTACAATACAAATATCATTGTTGAGACCAGAAGTAGAGGCACAAGTCATTTCTGCACTACGTGTTTCTGTAATCTATTTGATCGGTCCATACCACAGAATAATGCCAAGGACAAGGTTGGGCTCCAGGAGACATGCAGTGTGTTACATGACAGCTTTGAACATTAAGATCCACGATCCAGTTGTGCCCAATTGGATTATTTCCTTACTTAGTCCTAATCCATGTGACCTTTTATTAATTAAGAAATGGTTATACAGAAGTAGCCCACTCCTTGTACTGTTCAGTGGTGCAAAATACTGCTTAAAGATTCACCCCACAGGTGAATCTGCAGGGTAGAGAGAGAACATACCGTGGGTAGGCTGTTACTGCAGTGTGTGTGTCCACAAGAAATACAAATATTTGTTTTCAAGGAAAATGACCTTAGGACATAAAATTTTGTTAGCGAGAAGGTTTCAGTACAGGGTCAGCTAAGGTGGGCAGTCAGACATTTGCCTAGAGGATGATTAGATAGAGAAAATTATGGAAACAGCATGGGAATTTGGCCAGGAGAATAGTCTCCCCCCCAACACAAACACACACACACACACACACACACACACAGATACTCTCTGTGCCATAATAAGTGCCACGCGATCTTGAGTGACTGCAGTGAGTCAGGGCATCAGTTTCAAATCTGCTCACTGCAGTGATGGGTTAACGCCTCCATCACTGCACTGTGGAATTGGTTCTCTTCCCACAGGAAGAATACTTTCTACTGGCCAACTGCACTAACCCAATTTTCCCATTCATGTACTAGGCATCCCATTAGTTTACTAACCCATCCTTGCCCTATTCCCTTCACTCGTCTAGTAAAGAAAAGGCCATTGGGAGGCATGGCTGCTGGCCAAATCCAGGCCAATACATCCATATATTTCTACTCTCGCAACCTAAAATGCCCCTTACAGTCAGTGATTTATCCTTTCTTTGACACATCTGTGAACCTGATATTCTTTGGGGGTCACGGTTGCCTTTCTCTTTATATACCACACAGCACAGAATGGTGAAGGGGGTTGTAGAGAACTGCTGAATATATATATATCATCACATGTTTGAAATGAAAATCCCCCAACTGAATGATGGAGACAGATTGAGATATCAAAATACTACAGACTCAGCTCCTCTGAGAATCTAGCAGGACATTTTTATCCTAAATACTGTGGTGTATGAAAGTCTTAAGGTTCACTTTCAAGTCAGCGCTTCCTTTGGAAGATGTCATGAGGGACAGAAATCGTTATAAGACGGGCATGTTTGCTCACGCATTCAGCATGTACATTTGAGTTGCACTCTGTGAGAGTTCTGTTCATGGCAGATTTCAGGGCTGAAGTGGTTATTGTATTTTGTATTATTGTATGGAGTACAAATTCCTTTTAAAGTAAATGAGAGTATTTTGTATTATTGTATGGAGTACAAATTCCTTTTAAAGTAAATTCTTATGTGTCATAGCAGTATTTACAATGCAACTGTAGAGAGCAGTGAGAGTAGGGTGTCTGAATTAAAGTAATTGGGAGGTCATTTGAATATATCAAGAAGAAAAGATCACAATAAGAAGAATGGATACGAAGAAATGTTATGTCAGCTTCAGCAGAGACCATGGTGTTTCGCATATCTAAGAAAAAATAGTAGAAGTGAAAATGTGTGGATGTAGTATTTACAATGCCTGTATGATCATGAAGCAGGGTATTGTTTCGTTAAGGGACAGGTGCATATGTCAGGACCTTCACCTGAGGTCCTACATGTGTTTTCCCCTGTCTGTCTTTGTGGGTGTGTCTTTGTTTTTGTAGTTGTCTTGCATGTGCTTTTGTTTACAGATGTCATGTGCTCCATCATCCCGCCTCCTGTCCTGCCAGTCTGCCCTCCTGCCACACCCACCACCTGAAGCTCATTCCACTTACCTGTTTCCTGTTTTGTCATTATTAGTCTGTGTATTTAAACCTCCCTGTTTTCCCAGTTCTTTCTCAGATCAACTCAGTGTTTCTTCCTGTCCTTCACAGGGTTTTTTGTTTGATTGATTGATTGATTGATTGATTGATTGATTGATTGTGTGTGTTCCGACCCTCTTGGCTTTTAACCTTAGACTGTTTGCGACCTCAATTTTGGTTGGGAACTGTCATTAAACACAAACCTTTCACTAGTCTGGTCTGCATCTGGATCCTTCTGTCAGATCCCTGACAGCATGATCAGAAACTAGCTGTTCTGTTCTCCAACATTCATTGAATGCACATGCTGATCTCACTGAATGCTTTATGCAGCACGGGTCTTAATTCCTGTAGCAAGACTGGAGAGCTGTGGTCGTGTTTAGCAAGTTGGGAGGACTTGGGATGAGGCAGCTGATTAGACACAACTGACTGGATCATGCCTTAATGGTCCTGATGGAATGAAACTTGTGTCAGGTTTTGCTTGGTGTGTTGGCCACATCTGTGCATGCATGAGCTACAATACTTTAAAAAAAGTTTGTAGTTCTCAATGTTGGCATGTACTAATAAATACTTTAAAGTTCATTGTTTGCCCTTATGCTGTCATCATTAATAAATGAAAATTAGAAATGCATGCACATGAATTTAGAGAGGAGAAGAGAATTCCTGTTTTTTACCTTCTTACATTCAATACTAAACACACCACCACCACCGTCCCACCCCCAAAGCCCCAGGCAAAAGGACCTGGTTGCCAGGCCACAATCTCCCAGGATCTGTGCAGCCATTCTCAGTGTAATTACACATCTTGGAAGCTGAAGGACTGTGTGGTCCATGGCAGGTCCCCAAATTCAATTATTTACTTCCTTCTTTCTGCACAGCAGTCAAAAGGGCTGTAAAATACAACTTGAAGTGAGTGCAAACCCTTATACAAGAAAACTAAAGTTTCTGTAAACATTTACTTACAGTATTATTACAATAAAATTAAAGCTACTTCTAGCTAATGGGATGTGATTCACTAAATTGAAATGAGAAGGAGTGTGTGTTGAATCAAAAGGAGTTGTTAGAAGGTGAAGAAACCTGACACAACATACTATAGATGAACGCACAAATTGATACTTCAATAAAAAGAGGAAAAAGAGAATTTCAGAACTGCAAGCATGTGTCAACAATTGCTATTTGTTCCTCCTTCAGAGTAAGAGGAAGAGACACACTCAAGTAAACACTGCCAAACAGCTTCAGCAAAGCAAAAATCAATGTTTCAACAGACAGAGACACGGTAAATCTAGTTTTCTGAAAGAGAAGAGAAGAAAAATGACATTAATGCAACATTCTCGGTAACCATGTGCATCACTAATAAATACTTAGCGAAGGGATTGAATGAGAGCCTGGAAGATGTGAGCTCTAATGTAATAACATGGGAACAGGGAATGACTGTGTTGAACAGAGGTACCGAGTGCATTGTTTGTGCTTAAGAGTGATGGTGTGGAACAGGGGCATTGTGTGTATTGCGTGCAAGAGTGTTGGAATGGAACACAGATTTTGTACACATGAAAGGGTTGATAGTTATTAATATTTCAGTGCACTGAAACACCCAAAGTATGCACTATTTCAGGGCACTCCTGTATCCCTTTATCATTGATTGCTATTGTTATTAATTTATTGCTTGTTATTAAGATCAATTTTCCCACATAATAATACACAAAGACTGATGGTCATCATGATTAATTCATGTGTGATTGTGCTGTAGCGGTTTTCAGAGACATGTTTAAGGCCTCTTCTCTAACAGGTTCTGTTTATGGTAGAGAATAATGCTTTTTCCTCTAAAATGGATGGAGCCAGTTACTTTTTATAGTCGGCCTCATAAAATTGCAAAGGTTGATTTGTCTGCCAGTCCCATAAACAAAGAATACAAATCCTTCTATTAAACAAATTTACCTGCCTCTTCTCACTTCTCAAGGACGTGTATCTACAAAAATACTATCACATCTCAGTCATTTCAGCAGAGTGTATGGGATGTCCTTGTTTTGTTATCTTTGCTTTGTGTACCTAGATACTGTAGTTAACTTAAATAGTCTTTGTAGAGGCATGGTTGATGATGCCAGTCCTTTACAGTGATATTTGCCTTCATTCCCTTTACTGAACCTTTAGTTACAGTGCAGGTGAATTACAACAGTGCCTCTGCTACGGAAGAATTAAAGGGTTCCTCCAGTGGTCAACAGTTACCTTTTTAATAGATTACTAGTGCTTAATTACAACAAATGAGCAACATCCTATAATCTGACAAATACTGCTTTAAATGTGCCTTTAAATATGAAAAAAAAAACTTTCACTATTATCCAGTGGGTGGTTACCTGCTAACTTAATTATGGCAACTGCTAATTTATGTCAATACCTAGTTCATCTTGTAGCTTTTCTTTTGCAGTTTGTTGAGTGGCCGTGAGTTTTTTGGATGATATTAGCAGAGCATTGCCTCTAAGTCACTCCACCGTAGTGCGCTGCGAGTGTACTGGAGTGTATTGGAGGGTTGCATTGGGCTCACCTTAGCGCTCCTGCATGAGAACAGAGGTTGTTGTCATCAGAGCCGAGCCTAGTATATAGTTGGCAGTTCCAAATTATGGTTGCATGAATAGTAAAAAGCATAAAATAAAACTTATGTTCATAAATAGGATTTCAGCGGGAATTTCAATATGCTTGTGTCAAGATATTCAATAATCTAAATGTTGACATAAAATTTATAATAAAAAAGGTCAACCATTTTATCATCATTTTACCATCATACTTGGACACTAGAGTATCCTGTACATACACTCCTGTCATGTCTTTCCCTCTAGACTGTGTCTCAGTTATGCATCACACTGTAGAGGGGCGGCATGGTGTATGGTGACACCATGTCTGACCTTTACCTGAAAAGATCTGCCTCTACATGCAGGTATGAGTTTCACTGTCTCATTGACCACAGACATGGGTCAAATCTGATCATTTTCTCTCTGCATCTCTGGGTTTCTCCTACGGCCAGTGCAAAAGATGAATGTGAAGATTGTCTAGCTGAAGATGATGTGGGGAATTTGTATGTGGATCTCTGTTGTCCTAATCAGACCACTCAACACATATTACTCCTTCCAGAGACTCAATTTCACTGCAGGGAGAGTTGTAAAAACACATGAACCCCCAGGCTGTGGATTATCTCTTGCTCCACATATTCAGCACCAATGTAGAAGAGGATGTTAGTTTTGCAGAAACGAACCTCCCTGGGCTCATTGGTTATAATGATCTGCATTGGTTTGGCTGTCCCCAGGGTTACCTTTTGGATTGTCATTACTCTTTATTAGATTTTTTTTTTTTTGTATTTATTAATATGATTATTTATTTGTGTGTCTGTTTTTTATGTTGTCAGTCCCTGTTGGAAATAAAACATGTACCTAGTAAAATATTTATTACACTGTGAGGATGAAATTAAACATAGCAGATGTGCCACTTTCATACAAAACATGGCATGGTAATACTTATTCATACACTGCAATAATATCCAATTCTCCATAGCAAAACAGACATCTCTAAAAGTGTTAATAGCACTTAAAAATAATAATAAAAAAAAAAAACACAAGTGCTGCGTGTTGTGTTTTTTTTATCATCCTGTTATTTCCTTATGGTTTATTTTTGTTATGTCTGTGCTCTCCTCCTGAATGGCAAAGGTAAATACCTGGAGAAAAGTTGTGATGTTAGGTATAAATTGTCTGTCAGATCACGGTTTATTAAAGATAGAGAAAAACGGAACACCGCCATGTCTCATGGGAAGGAAATATCTTAGCTTCCCTGTCAAATGCGGTCGCTGCGGCGCTGAGGTATGCTCTATTCTTGCCACCTGGACTCCTCCCTTGACGAGCTCTGTGCGCAAGTGGTGGGGGAGGGGGAGATGAGCTAGAGGAGGTTAAAACGAGCCACTAATGATCCCATTAGCTGAGTCAAAGGCCGAGGGAGTGGCCAACATCGATGAAGCCCACGGGTTGTGGGTCTCAAGTGTGGAAATTACCAGGTGCAATATGAGCTCATGAAATTCCTGCTCTGAACCAAGTAGTCAAAGCAATCTTTGTGTATAAATTTCATAAGTATATGATATATTACAAAAAGCAGACTGAGGACTTTATCATTTGTGCTTTACTTATGTTAATGCAATGTGTGCATGCTGTTATACTTTAATGATGGATGAACTATTGAATTGACATTATTTATTTGTTTGAGGTATGCCCTAATAGAAGTACATTGCCCGTGGATGGACCAATTCTAGTCTAAACTAACATTCAAACCTTCAACCATTTTGGCTATCAACCTGTTGTATTACTTTACGCTCCTGTCCTATCACCGTAGCAGCAGGAGATGTGTTAGTAGTAGCACCTCAGTGGGAGTTCTGTCTTTGTCAATGTCAACAGACTTTCAATATGTTCAGAAAATTCAATATTTTCAGAGTTTTTTGAAGCCTTGATATACTACTACCCACCACTGAAGTAACAGCTCTACACATCCTAATCTGCTGTGAAACCACTTTCAATAAAAGCTAAAACAACTAAATTGTTAGATAATATTAAATTCTGGACTGTCACTTCTGGGAAGTATGCTTTGAGACATCGTTGTTGTTCCTTGTGTAGTGTATTTAATTTTCTCTTAGACATCAGACACAAGTGTCTGTGTGTATTTTGAGAGCTTGTTAACTTGTGGCACTACTAAGCAAGACAAACTGTCTCCTTAGAAATGAGACGCACAGATCCAGCTGATGAAACTAATAACAGGGATCACATCAGTAGGGAGAACGAGTTGAGATCCTTAATGAATGGAAGGAGTGCGTCTCATTCAGGGCTCCTTATAGGAATGGAAATAACAAAGTCTCTGTGGGCAAAGGCCTGTTTACATGACTGGTAACTAACTTGGGCTCTGTAATCTAATGGGATGAAGGAGGAGACCCACAGACATGGTACTAAGCAGGGGCGTTTCTAGCTATTGAAAAAATCAGGGGCTAAGTCAAGTTTGCCTGGGGCTTTTTTTTTTTGGAAGGGAGATCGGCATTGGTAGGTTGGGGAGGTTATATCTACCTTTATATTAAATAAATATTATAACACCTTCGGACACTGCAAGTCAAATGTTCGGGGCTTGGCTTAAAATATTTGGGGCTATAGCCCCGAATGATCAGACCTAACGACACCACTGGTCCAAAGGCATATGTTTATATGTGTAAGATTACTTGGAGGATGTACTGTTGCACCCTTTTCCAATGGTGAAAGTGAGTTGTGGTACAAGGCGCTCTCTCAGCGCCATTTGAAATAGGCCAGTCTTCAGGGATACCGTACGCTGCCTCTAACAAGATGTCACACAGCAAGAGTAAAACATCCAGGAAAAATCAGTCGATATCCAGCAGGATAAATGGATACAGTGATCCATGTAAGTTGTCCTATATGAGTACATCTGCTAAGAAAATAAACACTGTAATGTAGAGTAATCAGGCTTCTTGTCCTCTCTGTACATTCATCTGTGATTTTATGGTATCTAGAGACAGTTTCTCACTTCAGTTACATCACTGTGGAAAGCTTAGCAGAGAACTTCCTTTTGAGATGACCTACCGCCACCCACAGGTGAGGGTGAACAACTGCACCAGTGATTACAGACTTGGCTGTGTGGTCTCTAGCGTCAATTGATTGTCACTGCATGTCATGTGCATTTTCCTGCCACCCAGTCCTCTTAAACACACACAAATAGATCTGGGTAGCCAAATCAATAGGACCAAGACAGACTGCCTTCCTTTCTCCCCCCGTGTAGACATGCACACACATTCTCTAATGTGAAACTGTTTGAGGCATACAACTTATGCAGGAGATGTTCATAAAATACTGATTAGAAAAAAAAGCAAATAAGGATTAGAACTACAAAAGTGAGAACAACTAAAATAACCAGCTACAGTCTGGTTGAATTTAACAGTCTCTCTGACAAATCCTTACCTTCATGACTTCCTCATGGGAGCCTTCCAGATAACTGCTGTGCTCATTGCTATCCAACACTGCATGTAAGTCCTTAGAGAATGTTCAGCGTCTTTATGTGTCATTTTGTTTATTTAATGCATATTTCCTCTTGATGTGTGCATGTCTGGAGAGCAAAGGAAAGCTAGGTATTGTCATTTTCATGCTTCTGCTCTTTGTTCTTTGCCATTCTGGTATACACAAATCCCCCCTGCATTTGAAGATATGTTCATGATTTATTTTGTTTTAAAAATTTGTGTTAAAAATTTTGATTTGTGTGTTACAGTCCTTGAGCTTACTACCTCAGCCACAAGAACGGAATATTTACACAGGGGTGTTATATTGTGTTCTATAAGCTTATATATTTATTGATGTATTTATTTATATTATTTGGATACACTCCTCATTATAAAGTGTAATGGCAGTTTATAGCACAGTGATTGAATCCCCAAGAGATACATGGTCTTCTGTGGTTCCGTAAACGCTTTGCTTGCATCTCAGTAAAATACACCAAGCACCCGGTTCTACTTAAACTGTTTCTACTAAAATCAATGGCAGAACTTATGATAGCAGCCTAAATGATTACAGGCTGTACTGTGTCAGCTTTATTACCTCTGAGAAAACTCTTTTATTGTAATAAGCATATGTTTTTACCCAGAACATTCCATCTGTGCCTTTGGGACCTGTAACTTAGACTGTGGGAGGAAGTAGAATTAATGGCAAGGCAGGGGCCCCGCCCATCCCCCCCTCTACCCACTGGCGCAACCCCATCCACAAGGGATGCAGTGAAGAGAGGCCAGGCCTCTGTCCCACAATCCATCACTCCATAAATCTGTAACACATATCATTAGTGATTTGGCTCGTCAGCAGACCACAATCCGTTACGGTGGAAGTGGGTCATCGATCATAAAGAAGCCTCCTCCTCTTCTCTCTCCATGGTCTCATTCTCAGCCCAGCCTCATGTGTCTCAATTCAGATGTGGACCTCCTGCCAAAAAGGGCCATGCAATGCTGTGCTCTGAGGAAAATGAGAAATGAGTAGGAGGAAGCAGGGCAAAGGACTTTTTATTCCGGTTGAAACTAACATTTAATACATTTTAATTGTCCCCGGACTGATTGTGGCTTGCTAAAAGCATGTACAGTTTATGTTGTTTAAATAGTTTAAGCATCTCCCACTTGAATTGTGAGAGGGGGCATCTGTGGAAAATAGCTCTTTATCCATGCACTTGTCCTTGTTCCAGAATGACAATTGAAAGACTTTGATGAACAATGTTTTTGGAAATAATGAATGAAAATGTTCACTTTTAAATATGCCGAGTCTGTTGGGCTTTGGAAATGCATTGTCTTAAAAGCAAAAATAATAGAAACTGAAGAGATAGTTGCAATGAAATGTCTTAAATAATAAATATGAAATCAATGTTTCATTGAATCGTTTCCCAAGTTGTGTCTGCTCCTCAGTATTAAGTAGGTGGCAGCACATATTTAAGCTATAGTTTCTGTTTATGAGCTCAGTCCGGATACAATAGATTTGTTCTCAGAAGCTACAAAAGATCTTACCACAAAGGAATCCACTCTGCAACTGAAGAAATCGTTGCTTTGGTCATCTTCTATTAATCAAAACTGGAGTACTTGAAAATTTCTCTTTCTGCCTTGTTTTCCTGTCACAACTGCAGAACACTGATCTGAATTTTGATCAATGACTCATACTTCTATCAGGAATGGCTCTTCCCTATGAAAATCCTCTAACGTCTTGTTTCTTCTCTCCGTCTCTTCATTCTCGCCATCATTTACTTTCATTCACCCTCATATCCTGCCATACTATAAATCTCCCTCTTTATCTCAAATCAGATGAAGCTTTATTGGAATGACAATAGATGAGTTTTGTTGGCCAAGCTAGCTAATTATGAACAATTATGTATATAAAGAACAATTATGTATACACTATAGATTCTGTTTGTTCCCCAATGTATGCCTGAAGGATACACATTACTTGCCAAATTTGTTCAGCTTCTCCCCAATAGGATGTGA
The DNA here is from genome assembly GCF_013368585.1 of Megalops cyprinoides. Classification (NCBI taxonomy): domain Eukaryota; kingdom Metazoa; phylum Chordata; class Actinopteri; order Elopiformes; family Megalopidae; genus Megalops; species Megalops cyprinoides. The sequence continues at coordinate 20,837,405 of NC_050596.1, forward strand.
TTTTTTTTTTTTTTTTTTTATGTTACCAAGGTAAATTGTGGGAAAATAGTTTTCATAATTTTTTTTGATGTTTTGAGGAGGATAACAGGGGATGCAACACTGTTTCAGTGTCTCAAAGATCTTAAGTTTTATTGAAACTATCTTTTCACATGCATATCTCAAGACTGTCATCACTGTGCCTGTATTTTGGCTAAACTTGTATTTCCTAACTCTTCTCAGGGCCTGAAACTGAATCACATTCCTGTTTTAAATCTGCAAGGTCTGCAAAAATTCCACCTTTGTCAATTTTGATTTTATTGCATTGGAGGGTATAAGCTGTCAATGTGGTCTGAAGTGTGTTATTTTGGTAAAAGACCAAACTGATATTTTGTTTCAGGACACTGTAAGCTCTATTTAGATGATACAGATATATGGTGATGAATACAGTGCATGATCAATTGCAAGCGATAACTCATCTGCCATTTGAGATAGGGTCTCTCTAGCATTTTTGGTCCATTATTTAAACCAGTTTGTTTGTAGTTTTGACCACTCGCTAGTTATCACGTCCAGAGATCTGATGTACTTTCCAACTGTTCCAAGGCAGTTGTGTCACCTTTGTGTGTCACTCTACCCCATCCAGCAGCCATTAGCCATTAGCCATTTTCATTTGTAGCATATACATTGGTCTTACTGAACATCAGTGTTGCTAAGCCAATGAAATGTATCTATTGTAGCCTATCGTTTCAACTGGTGCTAATGTTAGTGTGAAATAAATGACTGGATTGACATTTCGCTCGCCCTTTCAGATGTGACATGATTAAAATACCATAAGATATTTTAACAACTATAATCAGGCTCACATTAGCACCACCACAGGCCCTGGAGCTATTCTATACTTTTAGGCCTCCTGCTCCTTATCCCCTCATCTCCAAACTAACAATAGCCTTCTGTGCTGACATTGACCGATCATACACCATCCATAATTATAAACAGTGTAATTATTCCATTTAATCCCAATAAAAAAATAATACAATGGATGAGTTATTGAGTTTTCAACTTAAGACACATTAGACAGCCAAAAACTCTGTACAGCAAAGGCAAAGCACTGTGAGAGAGATGACACACTGCGATACTCTGTAACTTCTCTGAATTGTCTGTCTCTGTCAATATTGCCAGAAAAGTGGTTGTACCATGAGCCAAGCTATATTCAGGCTATATTGAGGATCACAACAGGGTGATTTGTGACTGCAAATTAACATTTTTTAAATGACAATATGACATGACCAGAAAGTCATGGTACAGTTTGCACAAGGAAAGTGGGCCATTGGAAAGTGAAACTTATTGACCACTTAGTCAGTGTCATGGACTAGGTATCTAGCTAGCTAATCACACTGCACCATATGAAATACAGAAATTTTAAAAAAATGCTCAGGATGATTTCATTTTTTAATAAAACTGTCAGCACTCCAGCCTGAGCTGCTTGTTTCTTTTTGTTTTTTTTTTTTCAGTGCATGTGCTTTTGTTTTGTTTTCAGCCATCGCCCCACCTCCTGTCCCGCCTATCTGCCCTGCTGCCACGCCCACCACCTGAAGCCCATCCTGCACACCTGTTCCCTGTTCTCCCATCACCAGCACATGTATATATACCCTGCTGTTTCCTTTGTTCTTTGCCCGATTTCTCAGCTTTGTTCCTGTGTCATGCTCGCCATTTGATAGTTCAGATCTGTTTGGTTTTTTGACTCTGCCTGGTCCTGACCTCACTCTTTTTGCCTGCCGTTTTTGATACCGTTTTTTCCTGTGGATTTTTTGGTTACTGATTTGGACAGTTTTTTTTCACTACGACTTTAGCCTGTGTGTTTGGACCTGTAATTAAAGGATCTAGAAGAACTGCCTGTTTTGTTTGCACCTGGGCCCTTTCCCTGCCAACCCTGACAAAAACATGACATAACACATTTTAATTCCCCCCCTGCCCCCCCAGGTTACTTTACAAGAAGGAGAGAATTACTGCACTGGCACCAGAATAATGTGACATAACGCTAGAAGTTGCTTGTTGGAAGTGGAACAGTGCCATTGCTACTGCTATTTCACGTGTTTGCAGAGTGTAGCTTGCAACTTGTCTCAAGTTCAACTGCATTATCAGTACTGTGTTTGCAGTATTCAACTTCAGTGCATATTAAGAGCTTCTCAAAGAAGCAGATCCTATGGCTCTCCATAGCTATTATAATGAAATATAATTTAGAATTCAGATAAAAATATGCAGACAAAAACATCTGTCCAGCCAGATTCTTTTATTTTTCTTTGTCTTTACTTCAAAATTCTACACACTGTCTGAACATCAAATATATAGCCTTTGTCATTTTATCTGTTCATTTGCAATCATTCCCCTGGTGATAAGATTGCAAAATGCAAATGATTTTATGAACTTATTTCCGGAGCATGGCAGTGAAACGGCCTCTTGAACAGCATTTGCTGTTATTTTAACCTCCAATTTGAGACACGGGGAAAATTTCCCTTATCAGCCCTTGCAGTAAGATGTAGGCGTAATACTTTGCATAATTCAGTCTGATTCCATACAATCTTCTGTTCTACATCATCCATCTGTGTGTTTTTCACACAGAAGGAGACCCAGGTTATGACACAGCATCCAGCTACTGTTCTACCTTGTGCTAGGATCAGCTTAAAACTGACAGGGACAAAGTTCTCACTCAAAATGGTACAGTACATATTCACCTTATTATATAAAGCAAGGACGGATAAATGATTCCATTGTTAAAAGTTCAAATCTCTAAGTCTAAAATTTAGCTGAGCCTCTTCCCTTTGTCATTGAAATTAACAAAAACACAAATTGTGATTATAAAAAGGCTGTAGCAATGTAGAACACATTTTTTCACTCACACAGATTCTTTGTATAAGAAGGAACACAGCCAGTCTAAGGACAAATATGATACTATTGAGCAACTTGAATTAACAGCATTTCATATTTCATATATGGCTGGCACCTATTTTCTTGGTGGGCAACACATAACATGGCTTTGAGGAGCTTGTCTCTCTGATCACAAATCAATTAAAGCAACAATGGACCAGCTGTTTTTTTTTATGCTTTTACACCCTTACTTTGCAACCATGCCAAACGGATACTGTGATCTCTCACCACAACATCCACTGTACTCATACAGACGGGTGTGGGGCACAGTGAGTGCAATCCTCCAATACACCCACACACCAACTGTGACTATTCTTCACACAATGCACCGCAGTGAGCTACTTGAAGATGGTAGCAGCTTCAGTGACTTCATCTGAGAAACCTGCAGACACTTGACAAGTCACATGGTGCCTGAGAGCAGCAAGACAAGCAACCCCTGCTGACATGTGAACCCCCGTCCCCAGAGGAATGTAGCCAATGTGATTCAACTGTGGGCTCCTAGTCATCAACAGCTGGTGACATGACTGGGGTCAAAACCTGGCCGTGGAGCTCAGGTTGCACTCAAAAGCAATGCCTTAACCACGGAGCTTCTCTGGAGCCTTGCCAGGGTAATGTTGAATTAATCAATCCAAGTGTCAGCGCACCTCTCATAAGCAGCACTAAATGAATCATCTGTTGAATTAGGTTTATAATTATCCTTTAGTGACCACTTTCATTACACAGAGCCCCTTTATGCTTTCATACTATGAGCCCTGTGTTAACTCTGGGTGAATTAACACAGAGTTTTTATAATCCCATGTATAACAACTTGGTGCTGTGTCATCCCATGTTACGTAAGAAATATTATGGGTTTTTTTTGTTTTTGTTGTTTTTTCTAAAAAACTGCCTCAGTCAACAATAAAACAAACCATACAGCACTTCAAAAAATAGATATGGAGCGATAAGAATCCACACTAATTACCCAGTAGCCATCAGGTATAGACAGAGGATGACCCGCCTTCATTAAACTTCAGTGTTCGCCATTATGTTAAGAACTAAATTCAAATGTCAAACCCATGCATTGAACGTGACCGATGACCATTTTCTGGCAAGCCACCATCAGCCGGCAGTGTTAGACTCTCTTTGCAGCTAGTTAAATTTGTTGGTACAAAAAGGCAAATTTAGAAATATGCCAACCTTGAGACATGGTTAAGGTGACACCATTATATTAATAACAATGCAGTCAATATCTGTTCTCAGGCAGATTCCACAGGTACAAAGGACATTGTCAATCTAGCATTGTCCATACAATGCGTACAATGAAGCGTTTCATCGCGAATGCTTTTCTTCAGGGATTATTCAACCGAATTGTTCTTTAATGCAAGATGAGACTCTGCATGACTAATACACATTATTTCTCCTATTCCCATATTTCACCTAAGCCTCCTCTGGCTTTGTGCAGGGAAAGCAGACCGGAAAGATCAGAATTGTCTTCACCCCCCAGTTTAAGAAGTGATTTCAATCCATAGGTTCATTTCTAGTTTTGTACAACAGTGTTTTTCTTGTTGTTAAAAAGTCACTCAGGAGTCGTGCAATGACAACCCCTTCAGTTGAATTTTGTTTCAGAATGAGACAGAGATGTTGACTGATACATGTTCCCTGAGGCTGTGATGTTTAATTTTTTTGGAAACGCTTGTTACGTTATCACATAAACGTAATGTTATGTTGACCCTAATCCCACAATAACAACTTGTAATTACTGAAGAAATGCGTGTATAACAACAGTCATGTAATCTCACACAATATCTCAATACACTTTTTCCTTGCCCTGATCCTGAACCCCTACCTATTAATCTTACTCAACCAACCCAACTGCAAATAATCCTTTATTTATTTATTGAAACAACTGAAAAAGCAGGGTGAACCTACACAGCACTCTCAGAGCACCATTTTGCAGTTACTTACCACAGCATATTAACATGGGTCAATGCAAAATGAATATAAATTGTGACTACTCTTTGTTTGCATCTCTCATCCTTTATTCCACTCAGAAAGGTCTGCTTCAGGGGCATTCCACTGCCCAGCAAACCAGGGACCTTCCACATGAAGAATGTACATGGCTGCATGAAAACCTCTACTCCAATGGTATCGACATCATCGATCTGGCCAAAAGACGCAAACCCCAGATCTACAGCGTGGTAGGACTTCCCCTTCGGGCGCCTTACTGGAGCGATCAAAGGAGCAACACACACTAGCGAGGAGCAGCAGGCACACAGTGAGCAGGGCCTGAGTGAGATTACATTAGTGTGGCTGTCTCATCACTTGCAATAGAAATGTTTTATTAGTTGAATTAAATGTCAGCTGAATGTTTTATCTACACTGATTATAAACTATGAACGCAAATAATGAATGGGGATAGGGTGTCGTCCACATCTGGTGAAGATTGTTTAGATATATCACAGAACTGTCTCCTGCTATATACTCTACAAAAGCATATAGCAAACATGTTTAATGATAATGCAGTTTTTAAGTGCTTCCTGTGCTGCTAAACAGTCAAAATGGAACACACAGGAATTATGAGTGGGGGGGGGGGGGTCCGGATGCTGCAGAACTAGTGCTTCTCAGACTTGGCACAGAGATTAAATGTGGCACACAAAGACCTTAATTGTGGTACATACCTTAGAATAGAAGGTGCATTAACCAATGAGTCAAAGAGGAGTGGTTGAGAGAAAGAAAGTGATTGTGGTGATTTTATCTAATGGCAGTGTTTTTTAGAGATTCAAGCTAAGAGAAATTTTACTACTTAATGCACTTTGCAGTATACTAGAAATGGGACATATGTGCTATTTAGGGTATTTTATCTAATAACAATGTCAGCTCTGTCTGTAGCTCTGAAGCAAGTATGGGGTCATATCACCCCGAGAAACATTAAGGCTTACTGTTTCACCAGCAAGTGCATGAATCATCTCACTGATTTTCCGTCAGAGACACATTTACAACGCACGCATCCATCAGCAACATCATAGCAATTGAGTGGATTCACACTTCTCTGACTCCGCACACATAAGGCCAAGCTCTGGAGGCCAAATCTCACCGACTAAACTTAAAACCCCTCATGAACTGCAGCGTTTAAAGATAACACTGGTTCGTAATGTTCTTTTTCTCTTAATTGCTGTAAGATTTTGTTTCTCGCCTCTTGCAGCCTTGGGAGAATATCAGCGCTGCTGCCATCACTTTTCTCACACAGACGGAGTGTGCATTGGCATAACGATGGCCTCTCAGGAAGTCCTTCAGTGTCCAATTAGCAGGCAGCAGCGAAGTGTCCCACTCCGCTGTGACATCCGTCTCCTCCGTGCTGGGAACAGGAATATCTGGTATGCAGACAAGTGAACAGAGGGGACTTGGGGAATGGGGAACCCACTGAGTGAGAGACTGATGTTCTCTCATACCCTGCTAATTCTGAGTATATTCATTGCCAGCGAAGGAATCCCACAGCGAATCAAATGGCACAGGCTAATTTTGGACATTTGGGAATGCAAAAAGGAGCACTGCATCCTTCAAAGGTCAAATCCTTCACCTGATTGCCTGTCTTACAATCACTTGTGTCATTGTATGGAACAGAAAACAAAAACATTCTCTGTAGTATTGTACTGGCTGCACACCCTATACTATTTCAGACTGGACTCAACTCAATTCTGGCTCAATGATAAAAGTTCATAAGATTTCACACTTTTTTAACATGAAGCTCTTTCTTAAAATCAGAATTATTTATTGCACCTCTTTGTTATAATTTAAACATTTTAAATTGTCCCAAAGTAAGACATGATCAGGTAAAAAGGGTAGGAACTGCTGAAGTATATTAAACTCTTTTTTACCTACCCACATAACTTTTTTTTTGGACTCACAGACATCTTTCGCGATGCACAGATATCTTTTGCATCCTAACTCTTTTAGTGAGCCAGTTTTTGGAGAAATGTCACCCTCTAGGGGCTGTTATAATAATGTAGTGTTACGTTTGAGGGAAGGTTACTCAAGTTATTAAAAATATCTATTTTCACCAGTTGCAGTCCCTCTCTTTCTGTCCCTCTCTCTCTCGTTGTCTCTCTCTCTCTCTTTCACACTCACACACACACACACACACACACACACACACACACACATTTTTACTTTTTTTTTTTTTTCCCTCATACGTTCCATTTTGAAATGAATCATTAAGTCATGCCAGGTGTTTTAGTATAAAACTGAACACCTTGCATATGTAAACATGTGACTGATGTCAATTCTGAAGTGATTAAACCCTTTAAAGAGCTAAAATGAAGATTCATTATTAATAAGTACAAGTATTTCAATCTGGAGAGAAGAAAACTGGATACAGCTGTATATTGGTTTAAGGGCATCAGATGAAGAAATCTGATTGGGCTACAGGTTCAAAATAATGAAATTTTGTTTGTTAATAATGTTATAGCGAATTTTTACAGTTGAGATTGTCACAAGTGTAGTGATTGTCGCAGTGTACATGTAGCATATTAAATTTTCCAAAGGGGATGAAAATATAAAAAACACACAGAAAATTCAGGACTCAATAGGCCGCTCATGAATCGTCTTTGGCCAGCATGCATTCAACTACACTCAAAAGAGCACAGCCATGTCATTTAAAGGATTTATTGAGCAAACGCTCACTCTCTCATTATTAAACCCCAGAGCTGTATACATATGAGTGATCAGCAGACCCTGTAATCAAACAGCCTGCAATCACTCAGAGAGGCCAATATAGCTCTGATCAATGGAAGATGAAATGCCCACACCAAATTATGATGACTATTATGCCTGCATTTCCAGGTAGAAAGTGCTTCTGAGTGCTGGTCCAAGATCAGCATACCCTCCCTCAGTTCTAACGCCAGCCCATTATAAGCCAAACAACGGAACTTATCAAGTACCTAGAAACACTCTCTGCCACTTTTTGCTATCGCCCTGGTAACGATGGAGCCTACGAAAGGACTGCGCAAAAGAGAAACACAAGTGTTCATCAAATCCCATCAAAATTCTGTCTTTTAAGCCTGGTCTCTAAAATAAGAAAAATGTCAAATCTGACACCGCAAACCTGAAAATGTAGTAGTGCCTCTCAGGAATCCAGCTAATGCTGTGCTTTTCATCATAGACGTCAAAGTGTCATATTTAAAGACCATTTCCAAAAACTGAACAAACATCTTTCTGTATACTTTGATATCCACTGAGACTGAGATGGACTGCCACTATCCACCCAGCTGGACCAGCACCCGAACTTGTCCTGCAAATCAGAGAAGGGTGGATGCATCTCACCTATCACAGACCAGCCTTGCAGAAATCTGAAATGTCTACAGGTGAGGAATGAGACACCTCCATAAGCCTCAAACCCAACACAGTCAAACACAATACAACATAGCCTCAGGTAATATTACTGCATCTGAGCGCTAAAGCCTCCAATACAGCTCTGCAAATATTACTGCACCTGAATGCTGTATCCCATACAACTCTCCTAACGTTACTGAATGTGAACATCTCAATAACAACACATTTCAGTCAATATGTTTTCAGTCAGGTTTTTTTAAGCGTATAGCTTATGACAAACAGAATCCCATGGATATTGCCAAGGTTGGAGCACAACGATGTCACTCGACCCAAACTCATTGACCATTTGTTCCCAAAGTGAAAAGATATCAGCAGACTCCAGAACCACAATTCTCCACCATGGGAATATGTTGAATGTCCCAGACCCTCGCAGTGTACATATGTCTATGCAAATATATATTCTATTGATATTTTTTCTGTGGTTCAAATATATTATGTATTGGTTATCACATTATGCAGTTATACAATTGTCCATCTCATCAAAACAGACCTACTTGTGTAGCGTTCAGCTCATCTGCAGGTGACAAAAATGAGTTCTGATCCTAAATGCATATACTGTGATCCACTCAGGGAACAGGAGAAACACCAGCCTTATATTACATTGGCTTTGCAGACACTCTTATTTAAAGTGACTTGTATACCTTACATGGGTATATGTTATTCATTTAAACTGGATTTACTGAAACAATTCAGGTTTAGTGCTGTGCCTGAGAGTAAAACAGCAGTGCCCCACCAGGGAACTGAACTGCCCATCTTAGAGCTATAAGACCTGCTCTTTACCACTGCACAATGCTACCACCCAGTTAGAATCGACATCACAAACTGTGGGAGGGAAAAAGCACAGTTGGGACAAACCACCTAAACCCTCTGCCCCAGGATCTCCATAGCCCCTTACTGTTACTGCCCCTTACCTGTCCCATCGGGTCTAGTGGGGAGGAAACTGAGCATGACTTCCAGAGCGCTCCCTGCCATTTACAGCGACCCATGCTGGCATAGCTGGCATAGCCTGACACAGCTGGCACTCAGTCTATGCCCAAACCTGGCAGCAGGGGAAGGGGCAGGAAATCACCTGCAGAGTGCGGTTGGCACCATGTGTATGCCAATGTCCAGGGGATTCAGAATTGCTGGTCCCGTATGCCCGGGCTTTTAAACAGGAAATATCAGCATGGTGGTGGTATGTAGATAGTACTTTTTCAGCTGTGGTTCATGAGTATCATTTATTATGAATCCTCTTTTTGGGCCTTGCTGCCATCCAAGTAATTGATTTGCTATGCTTCAGCGTGACAAATGACATGGCGTTTTCCAGGATTTTCCAGTGAGTTTCGTAATCACAGTGGAAGAAATCGGCGAGGAGGTGGCTGAAGACTCCAGGGTGGGAGAGCTACCGCTGTCTGTCTCCAGGTTTGGCTTTAATTGAACATGGCCGGGCCTTTCCATCACAGACTCCTGCGGTTAAATCATTCATGACCAGCTGGCATCTTGCTGGCATCGGCCAGGCTCCCAGCATGCTGAGTTTGACAGTTTCAGAGCTGGTGGTATCAGCTCGGGCAGCGGCCTGAAGGCAGAACGCTCGCTGCCAGACAGCCTCACCTCTCTCTGCTCCTCATGGGGGCCTGTGGATGTCTGGCTGCTGTGGTAGAAGTTCAGAGAGGAAGCCGCTCCGGAGCTCGCACGCCCTCCACAGAACATCCTCTGAGCCTTCACCCCCTTAGCTTAGCACATATTGTAATAGTGTCAGAAAGAATTTCCCCGCTGTCTTTTGGGTAACATGTAAAAATATCCAAATGCCAAATTGTCAACAACAAAATGTTGCCAAAAAGATTAGCAATGACCACTGTAGCCAAGTGCCAAAGTGCATCAACACTGAATGTTCATTTTTCAATGTTACCAAATGTTGATGACAAAATTCCTGCTGTCCAAAGTTCTGACTGTTTTTTTTTTTTTTATCTTTGCTCTTTGTCAGCTATAACAGAAATGCAGGAAAAGATAAGATAAGATAAAAACTTTATTGATCCCGAAGGAAATTATTGTGCCGGAAATTGTTCACTTACAGTATCAGAGAAAATGCAGCAATGAAGATACAAAATAAAAATAAAAATAAAATAGAGTAGGCAAGCAATGCAATAAATAGAGGGTAAATAATATATAAATAAGTAAGACACAGTGTAATGACACAGTAAATACAGAATGAAATATTCAAGTAGCAAGGGTATTGCACAACCATTAGCTGTATATGAATATTGCAGTGTTTGCTAATACTGCCTCGCATATTGCACAGTATTATGTTTCTGTTGAGGTATTTATATTGCACCAGGTAGATGTTAATGGACATGTACATATTGCACAGGAAGATGCTGATATGAACGTATACATATACATATTGGACATACTGGTGAATGGTAGGGGAACGGTTATGGTAGCATGTACTGTCCATTTTTCACTGGTTCAGCTGTTCTTCCTGCACAAGGGGGAGGAGTTGTACAGTTTGATGGCCACAGGAAGAATTGACTTCCTGTGGCGTTCCGTAGTGCATCTCGGTGGTCTCAGCCTGCGGCTGAAGGTGCTCTGATACGAGTGCAGTGTGGCATACAGGGGGTGAGAGGCAATGTCCATGATCCTGCATATTTTCTGCAGCATTCTGCTCTCCGCTGCCTCCCCCAGAGACTCAAGTTCCACTCCTAGGACAGATGCAGCTTTCCTGATGAGCTTGTTGAGTCTACTGGCGTCAGCTGCCTTCACCCTGCTACCCCAGCACACTACGGCGTAAAAGATCACACTGGCCACCACCGAGTGGTAAAACATCTGCAGCATGGTTCTGAACACATTGAAGGATCTGAGCCTCCTGAAAAAATACAAGCAGCTCTGACCCTTCCTGTACAAAGCAGCAGTGTTCTTAGTCCAGTCAAGTTTGCTGTCAATGTGGACACCCAGGTATTTGTAATCCTCCACAATGTCCACCTCTGCACCATTGATGCTGGCTGGGTTCGGAGGGGTCCTCTGCTTCCTGAAGTCCAACACCAGCTCCTAAGTCTTCCTGATGTTGAGCTGAAAATGACAGTTTATCACTGTATGTAGTGCAATTATTTTTCAAAGTGGTACTACACTTTCAAATTCATAATAAGATATCATATCCATCTAACACATTCATACATCAAAAAGACCCTTTCCTTTCAAAAGCATATTTTAATATGTAAAGGAATGTTGACAGTTTATAACCTTATTTAGTATGATATTCAACTACTTTCAAACTTGTATTAAGATATCACATCCATCTTGCACATTTACATTTCAAAAGGATTCTTTACTTTTAAATTCATATTATAAGATGCAAAAGAATGTTAAGAGTTTATCTTCTCATTTAGTGCAGCTTTCTGCTATCAGACCAAGAGCTGCATTTTGTATTTCTTGCATATGTTAACCTTTATGTGAAAAATGATACATGTGACATTGTCAAAGTTGACAGCTGATGTTCTTATAAGAAAAAGAAAAAAAAAAACATGTCAACACTAATAAAACTTGTACATAAGATGTACATAAGATAAACATGGGTTTTTGACAACTGTATCTTATCATGGGCTCTGCATTACAATAATTCTTCCAAGATAGCACATCACCTGGTAAAATTCATTTAAGAAAAAACAATAAATTAAAAACTTGCCAGTCAAAATGTCCGGTAATAATGCTCATACAAAACGTAGCTGTAACGAAGGCTATCCCTAAACAGGACATTTGTGTTTTGACAGCGAAACATGCTTATTTATGAGTTCAGTGAGCTGTACCCCAACTGGACTACACTGGCTAAAATTGCCTGTGTTCTGCCCGTGTCAAGCGTGCCAGCAGAGAGGGGCTTCTCTCTGCAGAATCGCATTAAGACGGCGCTGCAAAGTTGTCTGGAGGAGGAGAGGCTTATGCGCATTGCAAGCTGACACATTAGATACGTTTGATTTCAAGTTGGCAGCAGAGGACTTTGCCTATAGGTTATATTTGATGCCATGTAGGCCTAGCCCTTTTTTAAACAGGCTACAGGTGTAACAGGTTACAGATGTTTCGTAATAAGTAAGTAAGTAAGTTTCAAATTTGTCCGGTAAAATAAATTCTTTCCGGACACCGAACCGGCAAGAAAAAATCCTAGCAGAAACCCTGTTATATACATATATATATATAGAGAGAGGGAGAGAGAGAGTTTGGTTTTGTTTGTTTTTGTCCCCCTTTTCACCTTGACTCTCTCGCCAACCTGTACCTAAAGTTCATCTCACCTCAGTTTCATCTGTGCTTGTAGAGGACGCTGGAGCATGACAAATGCAATCCTCTGATACTCTCGCATACAGCCCACATCTATTTTTCACACTACTTTCACAAGTCCCACAGTGCACCACAGGAGGGCAAACGCTAAATGGAGAATAGGTGCATCTCCACTGACCTCATCTGGGGTGTTCATGGGTCTCTGATGTGTAACTAAAGGGTGCTGATGAGCAATGCAATGACTTTGGCTGATGTAAAACACGCTTATATCACAGCCATTGCAACCACTGTAGCCTCCCGGTCAATGTCAACTAATGGCATATCCCAGACTGTGTATTTCCCAAAATACATAGGAATCAGTTGCAAAGTCATTAAGCCTGACAGATTTAAATTTCTTGAGACAAGATGGCAAACACTTATAAAATCAAACAAACTTGCAATTTTTTTGTCCAGTACTGAATTATTTCAAACTTAAGGTAATGAATTATTGAAAAGATACAGATTCAACTAGGCAGAGAATCTCTGAGAGTCCATCATGTCACCAAAGGAAGAAAGAACACCACTTTGAAATTCAAAGTGGTGAACACAGACGTGTGTTAGTTTTAATGTTGCCTGTCATTATAAGACAATTCATTTTTAGAATAGATACATATTGAACATATAATTTTTTGTTCAAGGGTTGAACAAGTGATGTTTTGGTCCAAAATAAGTTTTATATATGAAATGGTACCTCTTGTTGACATCTAGTTATTGGCAAAATGACATATCTAAAATCTTTAACTGCACTGAATGACATGAGAAGACAATAAAGACCTCAACAACAACCTGTATTCAGTTTCATGCAAATATTGGGACTTCTGCTAGGCTTAGCGTGTAAAAAATGAGTAGGGTTAATTTAAGCAATATTGTGTGGAATAAATTGCAATTGTAATATGCTCTTTTGTGCGTACGGTCACACCGGTGTGATTAGAACACCAGATTGGAAAAATTATAACTAACGTTAGCTTTCAGGAAACTGATTTAACATTACAAAGTACCGCAAATGTGGCAGCGAAAACTATGAGATTACTAATGCTAATGAAAACATAATGAACTATATAACATAGAAGGCGCGCTACATAGCATAAAATAAGTCACGTATGAAAGGGTTAAACACCTATACAAAATCACAAGCATGTAGGGTTTTGTCTATTAGAATGAAATAACAAGCACCAAGCAGTAATGGTAAGTTATTTGTTTCTGACATATGTCTCTCAGTTTAAAGAAATGGCTGTAACTAACAATTTTGAAAATGTCAGTTACACCCCTCTGGTTCTATACCTTCATTTTATGCAGTTAGCTTCACTTTTACTACTGACATCATCATCCTTTGTGTGTGCATGTTTATGTACGGTTAGCCTGGAGACAATTTTATTGTATCGTGGACATGCCAACCATATTGGACTCTGTGGTGGGCTCATCTCCCTGCAACAACACCACAGAGTCATGCAGGAATGCTGAGGCTAGTCAAACGTAATTCTCCAGTACACTGGCATTCAGCTAACGGCTACCTTCCACACTTTAAGTCACACATTGCACTACTCGAGCGGGCGTTTATTGAAGGATAGGTGCTACTCTGCTGATATCATGAGAGCTACTCTCAGGCATCTGATGAATCAATAGTATGCCCTCAAACAATGAGATGAGCAACCCCTGCCAACATTCCCACCCCTATCCCCAACAAATGCTGCTGTGGGTCCCGGCCATCATCAGTTCATGACACGGCTGAGATCAAACCTAAGCCGTAGAGCTCAGATTGTGGACAAGGCGACTGCGTTAACCACTGAACTATTCAGGAGGCACCATTGTATAAGATTTATTGTGAAAATTCTATTTTTTTCATCATGCAGTTTCATGAAGGGTTTGTCCCAGTTCTTTGCCACAGAATATCCACTGTGCCTATGTACACACAGCCCTAGCAGCAACTTTTGGAGGAGGGTAAATTTCAAGGTGTAAGTCCCTTGAAGCAACATTGAGAGGTTTTATGAATCCAGACGCCTTAGATCCTACATGGATTTATAGCTTTCAAAGGCAATCCAAAGAAGACATCAAGCTGCTTTCTTTATGATAATAAAGGTTCTCATTTGAATGGAATCCAATGGAGCATGTCAAGTAAGTTACAAAACGTGACATTAAGAAGGCTTGAATATTAAACCAGGAGGTATTAAACAGGTTTTCTTCGCTGAGCATTCACACAGTTTTTCTTTTGTGTTTTATAATATGCGATTATGTCCCGAGTCAATTACAAGCCCTTTGTCGCTTTTTTCTCTACTAGCAAGTACTTTGATGTTCTTTTCAATAAAATAATGTTTTTTTTTTTTTCTGATATTTCAGTGAGCTACATTTCCTCTCTTTGTCATGAGGAGAAGAAAGACTTCAAATATTTTGAAGGGCTATAATGTGATAAATTATACAATGCATTCAGATAAGTTTTTTTACATTGCATTATCCTAAGCAGCTCATCCATTGTGAGTTTATCGTCAGAGTTTTTATTGGAGAAATATTCCTTTGCTCTCTGGTCCCATATAACTTTAGACTGTCAGAATCATACTGCTTGCTGTCCACGTTCTGTGAACAAATTCTGCCTGAAGTGTTTTTAAATACATTTTAAATATACTTCCCTCCATTGTGCAGAATACCCACATCCCCACATTTATCAGGGATAACATTCATAAATATTGTCGGAGCACAAAAAATAACACTCAAGTGTGGAGAATTTAAAAAATAAACGCAAACCCCGTGCTAAGTGTAAGAATCAATCACAAAGTAATTTGTTAGGCCTTATAGAGCTCAAGATTGCTCATGAAAGGGCAAAAAGTTAGGATTACATTATTTAATCAGGATGACTTGGAAGCAAGTCTGAGGGGAAGCAAGTTTGAAAGGAATTTCTCCTGTAGGTCATAAATAAACTCAGTGTTTCTTTATGAATACGTTACAGTAGGTGCAGGTTTTAGGTGGCACTGAATTTTATGGCTCAGCAGTTACACTAACAATATTTATGGATATGGGCCCGGGAAATTCCAACTCAGACCATACATTAATAACTACCATAAAGCACAGCCATCAGCAATCATTAATCAGTCATTCCAGAGTGTGTGTGTGTGTGTGTGTGTGTGTGCGTGTGTGAGAGAGAGAGCGAGAGAGAGTGAGAGAAAGAGACAGAGAGACCATCTAGCCATCCATAGAAATGATGATCCATAGTCAAAGTAAGACTGTAGTTTGTAGTAGTAAGTAGGTAGTGGTATAATGCCCTTCACACAGCAGCAAATACATATGAATTGATGATCTGGGTTTGTGTTTCAGCTCATCATTAATGGGCATGACCGTACGCAGGGTTTTAGAAAATTAATGTTGACAATGTTTAATTAAATTGTTCAAGTAAAGGGAAATTCACACTACAGACACCAATGGAATCTAATCGTAACCAAATATGGCAGCAACAGGATGATTTTGTATTTGTGTGTGCGTGTGTGTGTGTGTGTGTGTGTTTGTGTGTGTTGCTTATCCATGGAGAGGGCAGTGGACATTATCTGAAGAGAGGGCAGTGTTTTGTCAGAGTTAAAATATGTCTACATGGAGACTCACTAAAATGACATGAATTAGTCTATACGAACGTTGATTGTTGACAATACACCATCACATATTCGAAACATGAATGGCCTTAAATAAGAAATGTTTCAAGGATTATTTAGCATAAATGTTACCTTTCTATCAAACACCAATGTGATCTTTCTGTGTCCAGAGGCATCCCAGCGCCTGAGAACCTTTTCAGGATCTAGTGCTGTGTTTCTATGTACGCGCATCATTGCAAGTCCTGATAGCCTGTCATTTCCCATGCTTGATCGTAGCCAGGTCTTCAGCCGCCTCAATGCAGAGAACGACCTCTCACATGAACAGGTGGTCACTGGTAATGTGAGGTAGATGGAGAGGATACAGTGGATGTTAGAGTAGCATTGCATGTCTACGTGATCCAATGTTTTTTTTTGCTGTTGATGCCAGCACTGTTTGAGGTGCCCTGGACTACAACTGTGGTTCGAAATGATTCCCCGCCTCTCACCAATAGCATTTTTCCAGTCTCGAAATCCTTTGTTTATGAAAATTGTGTTTGTTGTTTTTTTTTTGCTAAATGGCATACAAATAGCACAGTAGGTGGAATCTTCTGAAACTGAATATCTAAGCCAATGATATTTCTCCTCCCACTTCATATTATAGCGTAATTGCTTTTCACCAAACTTTGTTTTAGGGTAATTATGGTTATGTCTGAACCACTTATTCTTGAGAAGGCAGTACTTATCTTCATCTGTTAGTGGTTTATTTTTAAACTTGGTAGGATCAAATTCATGTAGAAATGTGTCTCTTTGACTGACATCAGCTCTCTCACCTCTCATCTCTCTCTGCTCTCCATTACATTCTTTCTGTTCATTTCTCTCTCCGTCCTCTACTCTTGTTCTCTTCTTTATTTCATCTTTGTGTTTGAGTTTGCATCATTTTGGATTTGAATTATAGAAATGTGCCTCAAACAATATATAAATGTAAGCAAAATGTGTTTTATACAATAATATATTTATACAATAATACTATATTATGACACTATATTTATGCTAGGTTTGTGTTGTTCTTAAATTAAGCCTATAGGTTCCACTGTAATTACCAAAGAACATATATTTCTATGGTAATTAGGCCTACATTGTTTGAATGTGATTAGGTCAGACAGTTTTTGTTTGTGTTGAACAGCACAGGGACATAATCCTATCCTGGGCACAGTGGGCAGTACCTGCTCTTCCTCTCTCATCTCCATCACCTTCTCTCTTTCTTTTTCTCTTAGTCTCCTCATCTTGTCCCACATCTCTTCCCTTCCTAAATCTGAGCTTTGGGAAACTGTTTTCATTTTCCTCTGTGTCAGTGAAGAAAGTAAACACAGGATCAATTGATATTTATATGCAAATTTACCGGCCAGGACACCTATCACTAGCCTATCCTTTATGTTCTGTTTTTTTTTTAGGGACAAAATATCTGGCCAACTTCTCCAATACTACCTCGTATTGATTCTCATTCTCCTCATCTTCATATACAAAAGTATGAACAATGTGTTTGACTTCCTTTTCAAGTGAATACAAGAGGGTACACAACTGCACTCCTTCCTCATCTAGCATGGATGCTATCCTGTATCTGTGGAGCCGTTGTTTACATTCAGGCCAAAGCTCCGGATGAATGAAGTCAACATTTTCGGGCAGTGGTAATTTTGCCATTAGTTATCTTCTAACACCATCTAATGTTTTTTGAATAACAGAGTGGGCTGATGTGATTGATAATTGTTTGGGGGTTTGATAATGTCTGGGATGAATGGCGTTGAACTACAAGCAGTCTGCTAGTAAAATTCTCTAGTTACCTGTATCATGCTTCGGCGGATTCAGCTGCCTGTCCGGTTTGTTGACATAATCAAACAACCAACGTGTTGAGTAAAGATTTTTTTAGTAAGGACAAGATCATTCACTCAACCCACGGTAAAGCAATGACGCTGGTGATCAGATGAGAAAGTTGGTTGTCTTGGCATTATACAATATCTTTGCAGCACCAAAGTAGTTATTTTTAGGCAATTATCTCACGACTTTTATTATATACACCTCAGAAAAAATACTCAATGGTGGGTACGGCCATATTAATGAGCATAATGCTTAGGTATAGTATAGCTACAGTCATTGAAATTCTTTTGAACTGCACACCTTTATTTTTAACCCATAGACAAGATAACAGCACATTCCCTTTTACTACTGAAAATGGTACTTCAGCTGTTTTTTTTTTTTGTTTTTTTTTGCTTTGAGTGAGGTATACCATAGGAACAGTCCTATTGAAATTAGAGACATTGATTGGTGATTACTCTCTAATTATTTGTGTGTCTCTGCTGACTCTGTAGAGTTCAGTACATAAATATTGGCAAAAGGACAAAATTACTTCACTGATGATCAAAGCCAAAATGTTTTTTTTTTCCCCTCATCTTTATCAAACTCCACTGAAGGAATTGCTAGTGTTTTGTACTGATGCACTTGTAACTTCAGCTCGCCCCTCACTCTACACCCAACTGTCACCATAGCGACAGCCATTTGTTTACCGATCTGTCTCCATCACTTCACTGGAATTGCAGAACCTGTGCTGGAATCAATCCATCTCATTTAGGATTAATCATCAGGCACACAATTCTCAAACACACAGCCAGAAAGGTAAATGAAAGAATTGCTCCCTCTCATCAGCTTTGGGGTCTTAGTCTGTGTCCTGGCTATAACTGGAAAAAAAGAAAAAAAATAAATAGGTAAACAAACAATTGGCCTCTGCTGATGATGAAAGGCACAGAATAACAAATACAGAGCACATTTTTCCTCAGCCTACCTGTTCCTGCCATTGGCTTTTTTCTGTGTTTGTTGGCAGGTCTTCAAAACCTCAGATCCTGTAATGTTTCCTTCATGCCATTTCACCACTCTCTCGGGGATTAAGGGAGGATACGTGATTTGCCTCTGCAGCCTGTCACCAAAAACATTCTCATGGAAGGAATAATGTTTATTAAGACGTTCAGCCACAGGGAGGTCAACACAATTGGAGATTATTATTATTATTATTATTATTATTATTCATCTTATTCATCTTACTTCCCATTCCCATGTAACATGCCAGTGACATGACAGGGTCCGTGTATATGTGAACAGTTTTCCTGCATATGTACAATCATTTGTAGTGACAATTTATATTGGCTTTATGTTTACATTGCTCTGGTTTTTAAACAGTTCATGTTCATGTAGCTTTAAGACCAGTGGTAAATGAATTACTTTCTGTGGAAACTCACATCTTGTTATCTCTTTAGTCCCTTTAAAGAGACTGATAAGATATGATTGAGGTAATGTTAAGAAGGATCAATGAGGTGGGAAGCAGAAGCTATTTTAGATCAGTTCTGTCAAAGAACCAGGGAGCACCAATGAAAATTAATTTGGAAGTAAATTTCACCC
The DNA here is from genome assembly GCF_013368585.1 of Megalops cyprinoides. NCBI lineage: Eukaryota > Metazoa > Chordata > Actinopteri > Elopiformes > Megalopidae > Megalops > Megalops cyprinoides. The sequence continues at coordinate 20,856,949 of NC_050596.1, forward strand.
TGACACAGAAGATATTAATTTTGGGACACACTGGGATATTCATACAAGTAATAATTTGCAAGGACTTGTAGTGTAATGTAGTGAGTGAGAGCACCTGGGATCTAAATGTGAAAACTAAATGTGACACAGGAGTTATTTTATTATGGCTGTGCAGGACTGGCCTTAACATATACTGGAAAAAAGTAACTCTTGCTGAGTTGGAAAAAATGGTTTGTAGTCAGTAACATGTTTTTTGCATTATTTGTATCTTAAACTAATTAATGAATGTTTAATTGTTTAAAACTTTCTGATTTCAGATATCAGTTCCATCAATAATGAGTTTGTGCATTCGTGTGTGTGTGTGTGCGCGTGTGAGGGATGTGTAGCTTAAAAAGCAAAACCTGTGGAATCAGCCATGTTTAAATACAGGTGAGTGGCTACTGAAGTGAGAAGATTTTTTTTTTTTTCGGTGTGTGTGCAGGTGTCAGTACACACACAAGTGTATACATTGAATTAAAAGAATCATTCATTTATTTAGTCTTAGTCCTTGGTGACTGGACTCGTGTAAGTTTTTTTTTTTTTCTTTTTTTATGAATTAAATAAAGATGTATTTCATAATCAATGAATGAATGATATATTTATTTATTTATTTATTTATGATTATATTGTAATGTTCCTCCTTTTTGTCCACCATCACAATAGCAAATTATTTAGCCATTGTGGGAAGAGTGTCCTCCTGTCTTGTATACTGTATTTAATACTATATACTGTATTTAATAACTATATATTGTATTATTTAACTTATTTATCACTCTGTATGGACACCACAAGGTTTTTCAGCCCTTCCACAATGCCATTGTGCCAGATTCAATGAGAGATGGTAAAGACTGTATAGCATCAATCAGATTGATCACACTGGAAGCCACCTTGTGTGTATATAGCGGCGGAAAATATGACTTTACGCCAATATGAAAGCAAACAAATTTCCACCACCCTGCTTTGCACTTAATGGACACATCAAGGGGTGACAGGCTACAAGTCAAATCCCAGATAAGAAGGTGCTACAAAGTAAGTGATTATCAAAAAATAAAGAGGAAAAAATTGAAGCACTAAGGATTGTGAAAATTCCTCTATTATTCATACACAAGTATGTACACTCTGCAGGAGAGGGTTAAAATTTGAATAATTTATATATTTGCAGCAGTGATTGATGTGTCTGGCTATTCTGAATGTGTTTTTTGTACAGTATCCATGTAAATATGCCACGCAAATTGCTGTCCTCATTGTCACAGTATGCGGGGCGGAATCCACCTATAGAATAAAGCTTACTTCAGGACAGGACATAAACAACGGCCTCCCACTGCTTTTCAAAACATTTAATTTCATCAGGCATTACCAGGCCCTCCTTAGAATACCCGCAGTAAATATTAACTCTGGCTGCTGGTGTCAAAGGAAGTTCAGCCGCTGCTCTTAAACAAAGGATTGTTTTCTCATCACAGAGCTGTTTCGAGAGCTCTGTAATTACAGCTTCATGCCAGTGCACTGTTTGCTTTTTATCATCACGTCTTATCAGTGTGCAAGCAGCAAGTCTCCGCTAAGCAGGGATAGATTTGTTTGTCAGCATTGAAGCCACTCCAGCCCTGATCCAAATTGACTCTATTCACATGTAAAACATGTTTGTGTGCTCTAATGATGATAGATTATGTTTTGTTGTTGGGTTTAGCATAATGAAGTTTGGAAGGTGGTGCATTGAATTTATAAAGTAGAATGTCTGCTTTGGCTCATAAAGCTGGCTGTGCACACAGAAGGAAAGCAGAAGTGTGTGTGGTTGTGCACACAGAAGAAGTGGAAATTAGACTTTAATGCGAGAACTTATACATATTTTCAGCAAATAACAAATGTGTACAGCTGTGCTTTGCTTTACAGCTCAGGATAAAGGTGTAAAAAATATGGTAAAAATGTGATACGACTGCAGTATTAACTTATAATTTCCAGTACCCCTTGTGCAGTGTGTTGATTGACACCTGGTCGAGGATTGCATTTGTCTCACTTCAGTGCTCCTGAACTGAAGTGAGACAAATGAAGCTGTTGCTGTGACATGAGCCTACTGTACAATTGGAAGTTCCAATCAGGATTATATAAAGGGGGCAAAGCATGAAATGCTTAATGAAAATTTAACTTGTAACATTATGCAAATGAGATAAATATTTGACACAATCAATCTATCAATCAATAAAAAGCCTACAATTTAAGTGTTTTGTAGTCACACCATAACCACCTATGCAATAGGTGCAGGAACTATGTCATTCAGTGGCTATATCCATTGCAATTGGAAAATCATACCATGAATCCATTTCCACTGACAGATTATGAAACATAACAACTAGAGCATAAACTAAAAGCTATCATTATGATCTTCCATTGACAATGCTCTTCTTTTACACCAAAGAAATAAATATTATATTGGGGTAAATAACTCATAGGGAAATCCTTTTGGGATTATCTTTGGTACACAGTGTTTGATATTCAGAGATTTTATTAAATTTCTACCTGTGTATCCATGGATGGGAAAATATTAATATATTTTTTATTTAATTTGAAACAGTAAACATCTTTTTCTTTCCCACAGCCAGTGATTACTGCTATGTATGAGCTGTCTGACGCTTAAGTTATGAACACAGTGCAACCATCTCCCCAGTTATGTCATATTTATTGTTCTCTTCTCATCTCATCTGACGCTAATTGAAAATTAACATCTGATTTATTGGGAGCTATCAAGGTGGCTAAAATGTAATGAGGAAATGATCATGTAAAACATGAAATCAAGGTCAAACTGAATCATATTTAAATGGGTTATTTTTTTTTTTATTTTTTTTTTTTGCTGTTACTGGGCTCCAGTCCTCCGGTACTCTGTCCCGCTTTCATAAAGAGAACATTTATTGGATTTTTCCATCATTTAATCTCCCTCTTCAGCTATAACGTCAGGGTATGCCAGCATCACACCCTCTCACAAGCCTCCTGTAATATCAAAATCACCTCTGGCTGAACTATAATGCATATCATTTCTCTCACAGCAGCAGTTTTAATGGACCATGTGACTTTGGCACTGAAAATGAAACTTATAAATGTAAACAAAATAAAAACATTATTTAAGACAAATACAATGGTTTAATTAAAAAATGCAAATGCATTTTTGCTTGGATTTTGCCTATGGAATACTTGAATATAAAGGATGGCATTTCAGCCTGCAGCATGCAGTTGCAAAAGTGTGGTGCGAAAGACTGCAAGATGTTCCTTGCAAGTCTGTTTTGATGGAGATATGGGATCATTTTTGGTGACACATTGCTGAAGCAGAAAGCTGAGGGGTTTATTTTACTTATTTAAAATTAATACACACTATCAACACAGGAGCAAGTTATATAAAAGAATCCAGGAAGGTTTGTGTTTGGTTTGCTATATGATAGTACTTGTTAGTTTTCTGTCAGGTTAAGCATAAATTGACTTCATTTCAATGACAATAATTTTAATGGCAGACCTAATTTGCAAGTGTTTCTACTGACATATAGTGAAATACTACTACACTGTGGTGAGAACAGAGTTAAATGTTTACAGTGGGTCAGACCTCAGTGTCATTTTGGTTATTTCTGTAACAACCCCCAAAAGGTCTAACTTTAGGTATAGGTATAGCATTTATCCCACTAACCCATAACTTGGCAGATGACAGTAAAGTGCAGTACAGACACAGTGTCTACCATCCCATTATAACATCCTGAAAAATAACCTCATTTTCAAGGGGGTCTTGTAGTGGGTGACATAAAAACCATAAAACTAATAAAAATTCTTAATGCTATTAAGCATGTTCAATTAATTAATTTTTCCCATTAAAAACAAGAATTTAAGGGGGGATTTTGAAACTTGGTTAGTTAGCTTGACTAGCTACTTCAAACATATTTTGTCCTACCCATCATCGATTAATTGATAATCGCTTTTCTCAGTCATCATTAACCGATGGTCAGAAATATGTGTAATTTACACACCTACTCCAAACACAAAGCCTTTTTGATGCCTCATCGTATCATCGTTGATTCATCATTGATGAAATTCATGCCAGCCGACTAGCAGAAGCGGCCAGTGGTGCTGCTAAGCCTGGCACAGCAGTGAGTAATGGGGGCAAGCTCCAGAAAAATGGTTACTCTAGGACCGAACCGTGGCAGCCTGCAATTCAAAGGCCTCCAGGGATTGCCAGGAAATAGTGTTCTGAATAAAGCAGGAGACATGACCAGTGATACCACATATACTTTGGCCAGACTTTTTTGAGGTGCTGCCCTTGGCACAGAGATATAAAATTCTTGAATTCAACACACTCGAGAGCAGAGGTTGTTTAGTCCTTCACTTTGATACTTTCATTTGGTTCTTGAATTTCAGGGATGGCAGTATATTAGTATGATGAAATGCAGTTTAAAAACATATTCTTAGTACACTGGATTCCCTGTGTTGCACCTATGGTACAATATACTATATAGTGCATACTGTGTAGATTGTTATGCTGATTATACTGGTCAATGTATTGTTCTGGATGCAGAATTGAAGGTAGTCTGATTATAACTATGATTCAGTGATAAATGAATGAATTAACGCAATGTTGTGTTATTTAATAATAAATTAATGCTGGTCTTATGATTGTGATATGAATAAGAGCCTGCATTATGCCCATTCTGCTGAAGTTTTCCTGTGAAAAGTGATCAGAACTCTGTAGGGGATGCAGGCAGCTGTCCCTGACTGAGTTTGGCAGGGCAAAGAGTGCAACACTAAGGGCCAAAAAGTAAAAGCTAGAACACCTTCCCTTAAATAACTCACCTGTATTGTGCTGCTGGCCTTTTATTGGGCTGTGATGCAGAATCCATTAAAGCTTCTGAAAAGGGTGGAGAGGGACAATGGCAGGTAGTGATTTGCAACTGTGAACTGGAAGGTCTGAAAGGCTTGTTAAATTGCTGCCTTTTATTTAAAAGTGGCACCTTCCATTTGAGATTATTCCACCTGCAAAGCAAAACGGATGAAAGCTTTGGTACATGTACATAGAGGCACATGCATGGGGGGGGGGGGGGGGGGGGGCGAGTGGGCCATTGCTAAGGTTAGATGCTTGTCACAGAGGTCACAGGTGTCAAGAATATTACTGTGACTTTTAGCTTTTTCAGTCATTGTTATTTTAATGGTTGCTGAACATTAACATATTTTAACATGTTTTTAGAGGTGTATTTAAGTGTAAACCACAGTCAAACACATTTTATATATTTTGCCCAAATCCTGACTCCATAAGTCACTTTTACTTCTACAGTGTATTGACCAAGTTGTAGAAGAACAAATATTACTGCAGCCACATTGAATCTGAAAGCAGACAAACTTACTTTTTATTTGTCCAAGGATGTTAGTACGGCAAATGTGTTTTGTTTTTAAGTTAACTGTGACTGTTCAACAGGAACAAGTAATTTTAAGTCTCTGTGTATTTAAAGATCCTAATTTGTCAGCCCATTTGCCACATTAACAACAGGCAGATCCCATTTCATTAATGTCATTCTAAACAGATTAATTGTCATTTGTAATTGCCATTATCTGTGTAATTTAATTTTGGACCAGCCATTGGTTAATGAGCCACACCTGCCTTAGCTGGCAGTGGTTAAATACTTGTGTGTGGCTGAGCTAGTGTAACACTTGAGCATTTGTTTTAAACTGTAGCTGGTCTCTGTTGGGTTTTAGTTTGTTTTATTTATTTTTATTTTTTAAATGAATCATTTGCTTCTTTTTAAAATCTTTTACTCCTTTGTTTTTTGAGGGAAGCATTAGCCAGGGAGGGAAGCATTCCTTACATTTGTTATCAGAGTGAGACTCAAAATGTTGTGATAGCAGAGGGGAGGAGAGCAATCTAAACCAAGAAGGGGAAACCAGCTGAATCTGAGAAGGTTAAGAGTCATGGGCTGGAAGACAATCTGAAAGGAGCTGTTCTGGGTGTCTGTGCTGTCCTATGGGGTTTGGAGGAGATTATTTGCAGCAATTTGGCTATGTGCTCAAAGCTGGTTTCTGCTTTTCTTTAAAATAAATTATTTGTTTTTGCAAGATTCACTCTTTCTGTTCATTTTTTGTGAGAAGTGTTGGCCAGCTTTGTCACAGGGAGTAAAATGAATATTTCAATCATTTTAATGGAATCTACAGCACCTATGATTTTTCAGGTAGGGAAAGGCACTGGTATTGTTCACTATACAAATCATTTGACATTTTAGGAGTATGCTGTTCTGTAAACTTTGAAAGCAAAATTTGCTCTTGTGAAAATGCTACATTATTTGCGTTACTGTTTATGATTATGTTTATTGTAACCATGGTCACAATTAGTTGATTGTCACGATCAGAGTTGGTGTTTAAAATCTCAGAAAATAATACAATGAAAGGGATGAGAGATTTCATGTTGAATTTCACCAGATTGAACGCAAAGCTGACTCATAGCTAACCTTTAGCATGACAGCTGCTACATAGGGAGAGACAGCAGGGAGAGTTTGCAGGGAAAACTGATCTTTAGAAGGGGCCATCATTGATACACGCATTACTGTGCTGCAGTTGTGATGAATCCTCCTAAAATTGTTTTCCCTAACAATCTAATATTATCTCTCTATACATACCCATTGTTTATAACTAAATGTTCCACTTTATGCAGCAGTAGCGCATAAACTGGAATACCAGAATATCAAACATCCGTGATTCAAGTAAGGCAGTATTAAGTCTCTGTGACCAAGAACATCTCTCCAGCTAACTTCCCAATGAAATCATCTCAGCTCTGTGCCAGACTCCACTGATAACATGAGACTTTTCACCTCTGCTCGGAATCAGCGACGGGCCCTCTCTCTGAAAACCCGGCAGCTGTCGTACTTGGCATTCCTCTCAGGTCATCGCTTTCAGCTTCTCTTAGCTCCCGATTCGGCGGCAATTCAGGATTTGTTACTGTCAAGTGGCCGTAATCACGGCTGGCAAATCTCTCATATGGATGTATTTATGAAGCAGGCTGGGGGGAAGGGAGAAAGCAAATGCGAGAGGGAGGGCACGACAGATGGAGTTGCAACTGTATTAGTGGCATCTTCAGAGTTTAGAGCTGATATGTGGCTGAAAAGTCGTTGTGTGAGCAACAGTCCTGTTGGTGATATTGTAATTCTTTTTTTGTAATTATCTTTTTATTTGGAAAAGACAACAATTTAACATACAGCTTTTCAACAATATTCATAACACACTCTTCCTGTTTTCTTTTTTTATAGTCTTATGCATATGTAACAGAAAAAAGGGAGAGAAAAAAAAAAAAAAAAAAAAAAAAGAACATCTGGGTGTCGCAGTTTTCCAGTGTTAAGACTCAGTCCTTAAATGCCTTACAGTCCATATAACTTTAATGAAGCTGCTCATCCGTATTCACCCACCAGACATCAAGTATCTTTAAAGTCCTATGAACTTCCACATTATTTAGTCAGCCACTGGGCGTTCCCCTTTTATACATATGCCACATTCTTATTTCGGAAAACATTAACTATGTACAATTGAACTGAAGGGAGTTTACATTTTTACATTTTTCTCAACTATAGGAGGAAAGTAGTTTAAAACAAATGTTATACAAAGTTATACAAAGTCTGTTCTCATTGGGGTTACAAAATCAATCCATTTTTGCCAAATTTGATAAAATTTATCTTTTTGAGCCCTCAAAGAATAAGTCAATTTTTCCATCTTAAATATTTCTAAGGTTACCCCATACCAATCTTCCACGGTAGGCGGAGTTGTAGTTCGCCACCTTCTGGTGATTGATTTTTTACTCGCCGCCAAAAGGGCCTGCAATAGCTTTATATCCCTCCTCTGTTTCAAACACACAATGTGGCCCAAATAAAGTGTCTCTATGTCCATGGATAGATGAATTTTAAATACCGTGCACAATATTTTATAGATGCCCTTCCAATATGAACTCAGCTTAGGACATTCCCAGAATATGTGGGAGTGGTTTGCCTCCCTTGACCCACACTGTCTCCAACAGATTGAACCTTCATTATTATATCTTTCCTGGTAGGGGGTCTTAAAAAATCTTACTATGTTTTTCCAGCAGTGCTCCCTCCACTCCATAGAGTTAGTTGAGGACCACTGAAAGCTGCATATCTCCCCCCAAGCCTCCTCCGAAATCTCTATTCCTGCTTCCTTTTCCCATTTTTCCTTAATATACAGGGTATTTTCATTTTTAGTCAGAAACAGAGCATTATACCACTTTGAAATTGATTTGGAGGGAACCGAACCAAGGGCCGACCTTAGAATCCTGAAGAACTCCGACTCTGTTTTTGAGAAATCAGTAGGTCTGCACTCCTGATTGAAATAGTGTCGCAGTTGAAGGTACCTGAAGAAATCTTCCTGTTCTAGACCATGTTTGTCCTGCAAGTATTGGAAACTCTGTATTGCGTTTTTGTGTGTGAATGAAAGGTAAGTTGTAAGTCCTTTCTGTATCCAGGACTTAAATCTTTTATCCCCTCTATTGGGAATAAATTCTGTATCATAAGCACACCATCTAAAGAGCCTGAGCATGTTGTGAATTTCGCTTGATTTAACCACTTTTTGCCATATCTTTAACGTAAGATTGATCCAGGGGTTATTTCTTTCTTCTAATTGAGCTATCAAACCTCTATCTGCAATTACGGCCTGTAGAGGTAAATCTAAACTAATTTCAGATTCTAGTTCCTTCCATCTGGCTTTATACTCATTATTGCACCAATATAGTAGAGGGGTTAGCTGTGCAGCGTAAAAATATTTCTTTAAACAAGGAAGTGCCATACCTCCTTTCTCTTTTCTCAACTGTAGAATATTAAATCGAATTCTGGGCTTCTTACCTTGCCAAATAAACCTAGAAATCCATTTATCCCACTCCCTAAATTGATTGTCATTTATTTCCACTGGTAAAGTCCGAAAGATATATAATAGTTTTGGGAGAGTGTTCATTTTAATTGCGCTAATCCTCGAGTTTAGATTTAGAAAGGGGATAAGATTCCATCGGTGCAGGTCTGATTTTATCTTCAACGATAATGGTCCATAATTTGCTTGAGACAATTTTGAAAGGTCTTTTGTTAGCATTATTCCTAGATATTTTAATGATTCTGCTCCCCAATCCAGATTATATTTGTCTTGCATGCTCTTTGGTGCCGTGAAGTTCAAAGTCATGACCTGTGTCTTTGATATGTTGAGCTTATATCCTGATAAATCTCCATATTCGTTCAACAGTGACATCAAACCCAAGAAGGACCTCTCTGGCTCCCCCAAAAGAACCAAAACATCATCTGCAAAAAGCATTACCCTCTGTTCAATCCCCTCCACCTCAATGCCTCTAATAGTGTCACTCTGTCTCATTAATTGTCCTAAGGGTTCTATAAATAAAGCAAAAAGGAGGGGGGATATCGGGCAGCCCTGCCTCGTTCCCCTCTCCAAAGTAAAAGAGTCAGAAAGATCCCCGTTAACTTTAATTCGTGCCATAGGCTTATCATAAAGGGTCTGAATAACTCTTATAAATCTCTCCTGAAAGCCAAATTTTCCCAAAACCTTATATAGAAACAGCCATCTAACCGAGTCAAAAGCTTTCTCTGCGTCTAGACCTACAATTACTGCTTTTGTTTTGTCTTTCTTTATCTGTTCTAGTATATGTAAAGTTCTTCTTATGTTGTCCAGAGTCTGTCTATGTTGAATGAATCCTGTCTGATCTAGATGGATGAGATCAGGTAGGAGTATTTCTAGTCTGCGTGCTAAGATAGATGTAAACAACTTGTAATCTACGTTGAGAACACTGACAGGCCGGTAGTTACCACATTCTTGTTTGTCTTTTTGCTCTTTAGGAATGACTGATATAATTGCTTCCCTCCAAGAGGGTGGAAGTTCTCCTTGTTGTAGGATCCGGTTAAATGTGTTAAGTAGTAATGGCGTTAGTTGTGGCTTCAAGGCCTTATACCACTCTGAAGTGAAGCCGTCAGAGCCTGGAGACTTACCAGGCTTCAATTTGGAAATGGCTAAATTCAGTTCTTTTACAGAAATTGGTTGGATAAGACTCTCATTCTGTAAACTACTGAGTTTGGGTAGTAGTAATGAACTCAAAAATGTATCTATTTGAATTTCATCAGAGGCCCGGGGTTGAGAATACAGCTCCCTGTAAAATATTTCAAAGCTCTCTTGAATTTTCTCTATTGTATTTTCAACTATTTTTGTTTTTGGATTCTTTATCTTATAGATTGTATTTTCCATTTGTTGCTTCCTTAGCCTATATGCTAGCAATTTTGCTGATTTACCTCCTGCCTCGTAATTTCTTTGTTTCAAGAAGACACACTTTTTTTGAGTTTCTAGTGTAAATATTTCGTCAATTTCGCTTTGAAGTTTTTTAATTTCCTGTTTCAAATTGGTGTTTATTTTATTACTGTCAGCTAACTGTAGCTTCTTTAATTTCTCCTGTAAGTCTGTTAATTTCTGTCCTTTAAGTTTCTTCATATGTGAAGTGATGGAGATAATTTTCCCCCTCATTACAGCCTTCAGTGCATCCCACAGAATTGCTGGTGATACTTCCCCTGAGTCGTTAAAGTCTAGATATTCTCTAATGTCTTCCTTTAATTTCTCCAATAGTTTTGAGTCATTGAGTATGTTTGAATTCAGTTTCCATACAGTTTTCCTTATTTTCCTTCCTAGAGCTAATGACATAGAGATAGGGCTATGGTCTGACAGGTCAATTGTTGCTATGTTACAATCCCTGATCCTAAATTTCTCAGAGCTGAAGACGAAGAAGTAATCCAATCTTGAATACACTGAGTGCGGGTAGGAATAGTGTGTATAATCTCTACTAGTCGGGTGAAGTTCTCTCCATACATCTATGATGCCCAACTCTCTCATCAGTGCTTTCAGTTTCCTAGTCAGAGATCGGTTTTGTATAGTTGGTCTTGAAGAATCTAGTGCTGGGTTCAACCTGATGTTAAAATCCCCCCCGCATATTATCACTCCCTGAGAGTTAACCATTAAGTCAAAGACCCGTCTGTATAGTAACCAGTCACTTCCCGGTGGAGCATAAACATTCAGTAAAGTTATTAAAGATCCCTCTATTCTCCCAGTGATCTTAATAAATCTTCCCCCTTCATCCACAGTCTCTGATATGTGTTCATAAGCAAGTACATTCGATATAAGGATAGCCACACCTCTCTTGTGTCCTGCCTTAAATGACGCAGAGAATACCTCTCTAAAACCCATCCTTTGTAATTTTGCATGTTCTGATTGACTCATATGTGTTTCCTGAAGGAAGGCTATCTGTGCTTTCTCTTTTTTCAATTTTGACAAAATCTTACTTCTCTTAATTGGATTCAAAACCCCATTCACATTAAAAGAAATTATTTTCACTAGTCCACTTTGCATTCTGTCATTAAGAATGTAAAATACTCGCTCTTCCTCTCTATATAAATAATAGGTGGTCCCTTCTTATCAGAATACCAGTAATACAAACCAGAACAAAAACCTTGAACATTTTCAACAAGAAACATTTTAAATTTTGTCCATACTTCCAGCCTTGAGGCTCTTTCACTCACCAGCCTCTGTTTTGAGGGATAACCTTTCTTCCCTAACTGGGTTAGAGGGCCCTCCGCTGTTTCCACAGCCATAACCAAACCTCTTCAGTGTCTCGACTTCCCTCATAATGAATTAAATTGTTTCGTCCAAATTGTTAAATTGTTAATGTTCTATTTTTACCTGCTCCGGAGTCAATCTACCGTACCAATTATTTTGCTTCAAGTTAGTCTTTATCCTCTGTGTGATCACGTCTGAATGCCAGCAGCTTTTCTTTGTATCCTGATGCTCCACTGGCTCGCTTCGCGCGTCGTTTCCTCGCTGGTGTCCATGACCCCCGCTGGATCCTCTCAAGGAGGGACGCCGGCTGTGTGATAACTTTTACCGGTAATCCACGGTCTGCCAGATCCGACGTCGCCTCTTCCACCGAGTTGTAGGTCTTAGTCTCATCCTCATAGTAGACTCTCAGTCGGGCCGGGTACAAGGTCTGGAACTTAATGCCTTTATCTTTCAGGGCCCTCCGTGTCTCTGCGTATTCTCTTCGCTTGGTCAGGATAAACGGTGCATAATCGTGGTCGAAGTTGATTTTGCAGTTTCTCCACATGAACCCTTTCTTTTGCCATGCTAACTTAAGCACCTCTTCTTTCGTTCTGAAGCTGAGGAATTTAACAAGGATCGACCTGGGTTGGGCACCTGCTGGTGGTTGTGGTGCTAATGCTCGATGGGCTCTCTCTATCTGTAGATCCTTCGACTCGGGTATGTCGAGGTTTTCTTTAAGCAGCTTATCCACGAAAGAGATCATTGCTCTGGGCCCTTCCTCTACACCTTCGGGTACCCCGTATATCCTCACATTTTCCCTCCGTGTACGCCCCTCTTGGTCCGCTAGCTTCATTTGGAGCTGCTCATGTAGCGTTAGCATTTCTGCTAGTACCTCCTCTGCGTTTTGCAGTCTCTCTTCGTTCTCCATGATCCTTGTTTCGGCTTCGACCAGCCTCGAATTAAACTTTGTCATTTCCCCTCTGATATCTTCAAGTTGTTTTTTGTTGTCTTGTCTAAAGTCGCGTATCTCTCTGAGGATCAGGGCCAGGTTCACCGGGTTCCCTCCCCCCCCCTTACTATCGCTGCCATGGCTAGCCGAGTGTGAGCTATCATTAGCATCTTCGTGTTGCTGCCCTTTGTTGCTTTTTTCAGAGTCCAGAGCAGGTTTTTTACCCTTAATTTTAGACGTCATCCTCGCCCCTTATGCTTCATACAATGACCATGAGTCAATTATTGTATTACCTCGACTTTGGGGCAAATTTCAATTTCTTTTGTCGAGAGCGCTTTCCCTACGCTGCCATCTCGTTGGTGACCCGGAAGTCGCCCCGGTGATATTGTAATTCATAAAAAAAAAAAAAAAAATCCAATTTTATTTTAATTTCAAGTTCAACTGTCACTTTTACCTATAACTGAACTCGCATCGCAGGCATGGTGTTAAAGCAGTCACTCTTTCTGAATTTTAGGATAAGCCATTTCTCCTCTGTAACATCCTCATTACATCCTCAGATGCGTTCAAACAGCTCCTCAATCCCCCCCCCATTCAAAATGCGCTGTCATGCAGAAAGCTACAAAACACTTAGATAGGAAATCAGATCGGCCTATTTATAACTGCCTTCTCACCAGTTCTGAAGGTGATCTTGCAACGCAACACCCTCTCCCACAGCTCATGTGTTTTTATTTGATCGTAATCAAAAGCACATTTACCAGCAGATGCTGTAAACTCTTGTACACAGCCTCGGCTGGCACACAGTTACTCAAGCCCCACATGATTAAGAGTCACAAGTAATTCATTGAATTTTTCAATTTTTGAATATTACAGTGGGGTTCAACTCATAGCCTGACTTCATAAAGAGGAGGCTAAAAATGTGTGGCCGTGTACGTGTGTGCCATTTACGTGGGGAACTGATGGCATCAAGATGTACTGTGGGAAGACGACAAGCCGGTGGAGGGAGTGTGATGCTCTGGGCAATGTTCTGCTGGGAAACCCTGGGTCCGGCCATTCATGTGGGCGTCAATTTAACATGTGCCACCTACCTACACATCGTTGCAGACCAGGTACACCCCTTCGTGGCAACGGTATTCCCTGATAACAGTGGCCTCTTTCAGCAGGATAATGCGCCCTGCCACACTGCACACATTGTTTGGGAATGGTTTGAGGAACATGATGAACTGTTCAAGGTGTTGCCTTGGCCTTCAAATTCTCCAGATCCCAATCCAATTGAGCATCTGTGCGATGTGTTGGACTGACAAGTCCAATCCACGACGGCGCCACCTCGCAACTTACAGAACTTGAAGGATCTGCTACTAATGTTGTAGTGCCAGATACCACAGGACACCTTCAGGGGTCTTGTAGAGTCCATGCCTCGGCAGGTCGGCGCTGTTTTGGCAGCACACGGAGGACCAACAGCATATTAGGCAGGTGGTCATAATGTTTTGGCTCATTGGTGTATGTCCATGTGAGTGGTAGCTCTCAGGGAAGGAATCGCTCAGGGTGCCATACAAGCTAGAACCGCCACTTCAATACAATTCAATACACATTTATTAAATGAATGAATAATTCATGTTTAAGGTGCTTTTTGATGTTGTCTCTTTAAGATTTTGCCCATTACCCATTTTCTAATGCAGGACCAAACTGACCTCCCCACCGCCCAGTAATGGTATAATGGAGCATAAAAGAGCTCCCTGCACAACAAAGTGTTAATGTGCAATAGTAAGCACAACCAAGCACAAAATAATGCACTAAATGGTAATGTATTATACAGGAACAATGGCAGATGTAAACCAATTCAGTCCACTCCATTGAAGTATGGCTTTTATTGAGAGGCACTACCAATAGCAATTGTTTGAGATGCAAAGTTTTGAAATTTACAAAAGGACAAATGAGACATGAAGCCAACAATTCATGTGTGAAGCCAATTAAATGATGGACTTCACTTCCCATTAATGCTTGGCACCTTGCTTTGAATCTGATAGAGCTGGATCTGATGATTTTCATACAATTGAAGGTAGAAAGATGAAAGAGAAAGGTAAGTTACATAGTTAGCCAACCTATTACATAGTTAGCCTATATAAAGTTGCAAGCTAACTGTCTTTTTAATTAGCGCACTTCATGGTGACACGTGATGATGCTGGAATTTTAGGATCACCCTTTTGGCTGCTCCACCTGGGCTTCAGTCCAGGTATCACCTGCCTTAATTTAATGTGTTGGAGTCACTATATATCCTGTGTTATTTATGTGTCTGGTAGCAAAGTTACTGATAATTAAAGGACTTATGGAATGCATCTGCATTAAGAGGTATGGCATATGCATAACACTGCAGTCAGAAAATTCTTCAGCAGTGACACTTTAGTTAAATTTCAAGGACATTAGCCATAGAAAACCTGGGTCCTGCCATATAGATCTTTCAACTGAGTCAAACACTCTGAGAAATCAGGTACAATTTAATATTTAAGACTACTCATGTTTTCTGGATTGAAATGCATTGTTTGTGAACATTACATGAAATGATATGAAGAGTAATGTGTAACGTTTTCATTTTTTAAGCATAAAAAAATTGGATTTTGTTTTTCTTTTGTAGTATGTATTGTTTGTTCCTGCTTATGTCAGGGGTATCATAATGAATGGCACTGTGCAGAAATGTAGTAACAATCACTGCTAATAGCTTTTCTTCAAATATAACAAACAAAAAAGTATTTAGTGATTATTTGGAAACCAGAAAAGATGCACTGCATTTTGAGGGCCTATAATTGCATTTACATGCATTTTAATTGCAAATGAAGACAGGGTGAGGGATGATCAGATCTACTCTCAATCTCATGTAAAAATGATGCCCTCCTTTGAATGAGCTCTCCACAGAAAACCATCAATAGGATTAAATTAACATTATCATCTTTAGAACATCTGTAGAATTTTTTAATGGCTGCATGATGTGTTCAAGGTTGTGTTTATTGTGCTTACATTTGATTTCAAGCCAAATTCACATATTCATATACTTTTATGATCACTTTTAATTACAATTTCCAGTGGTATGCCTGAAAACATTCAGATTCAATTTAGATAACATCGACAAGTGAACGAACTTCAGGCAATATTCCTGTCCTTGATGCCTACAGGAAGTGTGGTTTTGTTTGAGGAGATGATGGCGGAAGGATCCACAGGCTTCTCCGGCTGCCTTTCCTCAGCCCAGCCATTCATCATCTTACAAGGACATTTTGTGGAGTTCAACCTCGGGGTATTGGCCAACATGACCACTTCACAGTCTCTCTTAAGTAGGCTTGTGTTCTCATGCTCCGAGGTCACACAGACAGTACCACTATAGGGCCACACTGAAAATGCAACCCAGATAGAAGCTCCATTTATGGAGCCACTATTAAAACACACCCCAGAAACACAATCTCCTTCCTAATGTGTCACTATACAATACACTCCAGTTCCTTCTAGAGACCACCCTAGTTTTATACATATCTCTGAAAATGACTTCTGAAAACTCCCTGGATGTACACACACCCTCTGGTGTTATTCTTTAACACATCTGAAATAACACATTCTGCAGACTGTTTTTTTAGTCCAGAGAGGTACACAGTAGTGCTTTCTCAGTGCTAGAGTATGTGAGGAATATTGTTGACCTATTGAGACACTTGTGATATATAGTCTGGGATGAAAAAAGTTGCTTATGTGTGACCAGTCTGATAATTTATGACTTTGGTTACACATCCCATCGCTAAATGCAATATTAAAAGCCTTACCTACACCTAATTAATTTATTTAGCTCTTCCCTGTCAACAGATAATTCAGAGAAAGTTGACAGAGGCATTGAGCCATTGAGAGATGGGGCAGAGATTGATACAGCAGTAATTGGATATATTTTTTTTTTCATATTTTTTTATATTGTTGGATTGTTAGAGTCAGTCTGCTGTGAAATGAGCCCCTGCTATCTCTGACTCTTCAGATATCTCCTCACAATAACTCACCCTGGTCAAGACAGAGTACTGGGCAATATCGAGACCACTTTCAAGCTAACTACAAATGGAAAAAAAAAAAAAAAAACTAAAATATTGTATATTGCTCATGACCTTACATTTGACAGTTCCACTGCCTATTTCAGCCATATTTTTTATATTACAGATACCTTTGTAACTAGCTCTATTTATGATGTTTCATCGCAAATTCGTTCAGTATTTTTACATTTATTTTGCCTAACCAAGGAAGAGAAATGCTTTGAGACTAGGAAACATAGAAAAAAAGAGCAATTTCCTAATCCCAAAAAAATAAAACAATCATTCTGGAGTACACTGGAACATTTTTGAGCACAATATTGCTTCAGCGCTTTTTCATTGATAATATTTTTGTTTAGTCTTAAGGAATTTGTTAACAAAATTGTGTTTGATGAACGAGCAATAGAAATAGCCATACACAGGTTATGGTAAAAAGAATAGTACTGTGGTTAAATAGTTGTCTGTCTTAAATGTGGCACAGTCGCTAACATTTCTCTGACAATGGTGAAGTTTAATGTGGACAATAGTTTACTGCTATAAAGTTATCTGTTTGGGGAATGGTTTTCTCTTCTTTTCAATCTTTTCAACTTGAAAATAATTGGTGGTACGCATGCTATCACATTGTTGTACTGTAATGTTGCACTCACTGCCAAAAACCTTATTGGTTTGCAAAATGTTTCTGTGAGCGGCATTTAGCTATGGAAATTAGGAATAGCAAAAATATGTTGCTTAGTATTTATGAAGCAGTTTGAACATGTAAAATGTATGCTATTCATAGGCACTCTGTAATTCCCCAGTATATGATCATAGATCTAGGTGTTGTTAGTTACAAGCTAAACGGCATCTGTATGAAACAGGGAAAGTTGGAGTTGACCATAGTCTTCATAGCAGAGAATGGTATGATTGGCACCTGTTGGTTGAGCAGAACAGACTGTCAATGGCAGCAGTCAAAATGGGAATGTTCTTGGTGGTTGGGCACACCTTTAACATCCATTTTCTACAGACAAGAATGATTAGCCTCTTTTACCCCCGGAACTTGACCATAAATCGGTATATAATATCCCATGTTCTCAGCTCACTCCCCTATTTATGTTTAGCAAATTAAAGACCAGGCCTCTATGGATGGATTGATGGTGGTTTTGGAGAGTTTGGATGTAGAGACAGAGATCTGAAATGTGACATCCAGAAGTCCATTACCTGTATCACCACAGTTGCCATCTGTTGCCATGGGAAAGATGAGTCTCCTCTGTATCCACATGGCTGCTAGGTAAAGTTCTGAAATGTTGCCATGGTAAAAGCAACATCAGATGATAAGCCTGGTGCTTGAGTGCCTTGCAAGACTCCAGTTGCTGTGCAAACATTGTCAGTGTCATGCTTTTCCATTATAATCCCCTATGCTATACCTGTAAATGCAACATTATCCTGTTAATTAAAATAAGAATGTCAAACTTTACAAGCTCTTCCTTTTGGCATTTAACAGGAGGACAGAGCAAGTTAAAAAGAATGAAGTTCAACCGACAATGTTCTGCAAGGTTTTTATTACTCTGTTGCCACTTAGCTGTTACTATTGTGACTGTACCATTTTTATGTAGAGATACACTATTATCTGACAGATTCAGGCATTTAAATACATACACAAAGTGCATAACTGTGTTTCCATTAACTGTTGATAATGTAGATCTCCACTTGGGATAAGCCTAACTACTTCTGTTGAGTGAAATTTGAAAATGCATACATCCCCAATAAATGCTGAATTTGTCTCTCAGATGCTACAGGTTATCCCCGTGTTGGAAGATGCCTCCATCCCACTGCTGAAAATCACATTCAAGGGCCTGGTGTTTTGGGAGAAACATGACCCAATTATTTCAACAGGAAGCAAGACATGATGGAGAAAAAGTTGCTCTACATCAAGTCTTTAGTAAAAGACTCATGCATTCTAAACAGTGGCCAAAGGGCCTTTTCAATGCAGCTTAAACACGAGCAAAATTTGATGTGACGTTTTCATCTTTTCGGCTTTCCACTGCAACTTGTCCTCTGTGTGTTTTTCTAACTCAATTACAACACATTTCACACACAAGCCATCCCTTCTGCAAGCTCATTTGTACTACACTTGTCTACGTAACTGTTGCAGCACAGAGAGGCTACACTGTGCATTGTGATTGCGACTGCTCCTTGTTGTCAGCTGCTGCACTCACTGCCTCCTCACAGCCCCCCAGACCTGCTGTTGACAGTCACGCCTCTCTCTCTGACAGTGCCGAGGGGGGCGCTGTCCGTCCCGGCTCAACCGCTGACAGGTGAGTGAAGCGGAGACAATGGGCTCGTGAATAATTCACGCGGCGGCAGGATCAGCTGGGTCCCTTTCCCGTCCGTGACACCCGAGGAAGAGAGCGACAGAGGAGAGGGAGAAGTGTCAGCACGGTCTGCTGCCTGCATCACCACACAGCAGTGCTTAGACATTAGCCCTAAATAAGTTTGACAAATAGAGGGAAAAAGGACTATTGTCACTGCCCAGAATCAGTGCTCCACCACATCACTGGAGCTGGCCGGTCAAATGGATTAAAGCCGAAGGGATCAGGGTTTGCCACTGGGGAGACCCATTTTTTAGCCTTTATCACAGAAGAAGGTTTATTCATTTTCTCGTCCTTGTCTTTGTAGTAAGGGTCTCCTGGGTCTCTGTTAGAGGCAAAACTGTTTATTAAAGTTTATGTACTGACAATGTTTAGGCAGAACCAGAGAATTCATCAAGATGTGGTATTCATTTATGTATAAATGTGTACATATATACATATACTTGACAAACATCACTCGCAGTAGAGTCTATATTAATGTATCTGTTCATGCCTCTGGACCTGTGTTCCATCCACAATGTCACATTCTCAAATGTTTGATGTGACTATTAGGCCTGTATTTATCTTGTTCTTGTCCACCAGATGCAATCTTTTGCAGTGTTTTGCTGTTTTATGTGTATTTCATTTTAGAAAGTGTTTTTTAAATGAACCTTTTTGTTGCTATTTCGTGCTAAAATGTTGCCATTACGATATTCCTGTCACAGCATAACTTTGATGAACAGCAATCATAGAACAGGTGTACACCAGGGAAATGTCTGATGGCTGATTTCCTTTAACAATTCATGAAGATCTTTAAGGTTCCCCATTCTATTTTATTGGATTTCATTTGATGTTATTTAATGGCCAATATTTTATTACCAGAAATGAGCTATGTTAATTACATAACCAGAGTGAAAATACAATTCTAGTTTTCTTCCTTCATTATGAAAAATTTAGTCAATGGACCGGCTAAGCAAAGCAGCTTATTGCTGTAATGAGATTAATTTCTCTCTGGTTTGGCCTTGCCCTGACTAAATTAACCAGTCTTCCTGCATTCACATCTAAAGACACATGAATCCTCCATAAGCCTTGATATTTTCAATGATGATGTGAAATAATACTGTACATGTTGTAGTTTTACACAAATACATTTTTTTTTAAATGAGGGTGGCAGTCAACAGGAAAATGCCCTGTCAAAGTGATATTGTTAGACTACACACTCCAAGTTAATACATACGCATCTGCACAATACATATGAATTTAATTCAAATTCAAAACAAGTGTCCCTTAAATGGATACAACTGACCTGCTTAAACCCACCCCCTCTCTGTCTCCATACCCCCCGCCCCTGGGTCCTCTGCGAGTGAAGAGAGCAGGTGTGCGCTTGACAGGAAACAGCAGGGTGGTCTCCACCCCTTCAGGGTCGCCACGGAGACTGTTCTGGTTCACCTCAGTACATCTGTACAGTCAGTGTGGGGTGGGTTGGGGTAGTTGTACCCCTGTATTCACACTGATCCAGTCCCTTCCCCCCGGATCCCCCCTGGTCATTTGTACCACCATCAGCCTGAGATAAATGAGCTCATATTTGCATGAGCAGACTAATTATTCTTGTGCTGTCAGAACTGCATCCATGCATGCAGCTTTACCTCCAGCCTGCTCTTTAACTACATTTGTGCTTTATTTAATCTTACACTTTACACCTGGGCCATTTGAGTAAGTGTCATTGCAGACAAGCCAGACAAGAAGGCCAGAACACTGGCAAAATGTTTCTAATCTAGAGATTCAGCAGTCTAGTTGAGGATTTCAGGAAGCAATCATTTTTAGCCAATAAATGATTTTTTTTCTGTTTTTTTAAACATAAATGAGAACTGAAACGTGACTCTGGGCCAGGTGTGGACTCATTGGCTGGTTTGATCAACTTATCTGTTTGAAAACAATGCTAGGATTTTCCATGACAGATAAGAAATCTTTATCTGGGAGAGCTCAAACTCCAAAATGTGAATTTTCAAAGATATTCATAAATAGTCATGACCAACATGTTTAAAATGGCCGTGGCATCTGCACAAAATAGATGGAGATAAGTAATCTCGTTTGCTGTTGGTCTGTTGGGTTTCAGTCCATGATAAACTGATGTAGTGCATTGCTTTGAGCATAAGAGTTTTTCAACTTTTATTTAATCCATTTTTTCTCTATTTTTTCTCTATCCATCTATTCTCTATCATTTTTTCTCTATATATGCCAGCAAATAAAAAGAAAAAACAAACCAAAAATAAACAACCACTCAAAAATAAATAGCATATTTCTGGAGATGACTGTCATGTGCCAGTTTTGCTTTAACTTAAATTGAACTCTGAAAAATTGTCCTGGTAACCAGATCCTTTAAATAGATACATTGCTGTGTGAAATGCTTTGACATTTTCCATCTATATGCATAAATGTAAAAGAAACTTAAAATTTATCTTGCATGTTGTGCATATTTTAACTTTTCATTCCAGTTCCTCCATCTCAACAGTAGTTCAAATGAATATTTATTTATTTATTTATTTACAGTTCATTGAAGTTCATCCTACTTTCAGTAGTGACCTCCATATCATTAATGGATGGACAATGACATCTGAGCCTTCTTCCAGTTCAATTTTTGTCCTCTTTTTTATGTCTGAAGCATATTAAATATGAATACTGCTCACCCTCCTTGGCAGCTTTTTTTGTGTCTTATGTGTCAATTACAGAGGGCGTTCCTCTGCACTTGTTGATCATGCGTCTGTACACAGTAATGCAATTCTGTCTAGATCTTCTTACTCATAGATGTGATGAGTTGCATTCATCCACATATTGTGAATAATTAATGTGTCTAAAACTTTTGAACATCAGTGTAAATCAAGACCTACCAGCATTATGTGATGAAACACAAGAAATCAATAGGTACAAGCACTGGGTATTTTATTAAAATAATAAGTCAAACCCTTGAACTGCAAAAAAAATAGAAAAAGACAAAAATTGTTACTACCCCAGATGATATAGTAAAGTAGTATTAAATGATGAAACAAAGTAGTGTAGACATCATAGAATATTAAAAATGATTGAAAAAGGAAATATTATCTCAGAACCTAATGTATTAAAAATTGCAGCCGTGGAGTTGTGCAGGGTAGTGTAAGGAAAAACAAGCCGCAGTTGCGATCTTTGTGGAAAAGACTTCTTTATTTACAGGAACGGCAGTTGTCAGAAATACGTCCAACGCACTCTGGGTTCAGTGGAGTCAAAATGAACCCAGAGTGCACTTTTGCTCACAGTTTTGAATCCCATGGCTCCTGACTGAATCTCATCAGCATGGTCCAGTTTTGTTCCTAGTTAAAATAATGCACCCCAGAAGCAGTACAGGACAGGTCTTTAAGGAAATCTACCTCTCTTATGGGAGTCCAATAGCTTTTAAACAGATTACTGTGTTTTGAAGTGTGGAAGGTGTATGGGTGGTGAGAGCTTTGTCTAGTTGTGTGTTTGTGTGAGTGTGCATGCACAAGCATCATGTACGAGCATCTTCATTACATAGGCATGTTTCATTCAGATCTTCTTTTTACAAAGACCCCAATGGAAACACAAACTTTTCTGGAGGTTCAAACCTATATCCACCGGTCTGTCTGCAGGTCCTTCACAAGAAAGGGTTCTGTGTCCACGTTGCAGAACCACATAGGATGGGCCTGTCACTTTTAATTCTTACCTTACAAAGGGATCACACATCTATATTTGGCCACTGTGTCCTCACTCTCCCTATACGGCGGGTCGACAGAAGCTCTATGACAGCCTCTGAAAGACTAAGTCCTTCCCTCTCATTAAATTACTCATCCAGCATCACAAATGGTAAATGACTGTTGTAGTGCCTGTGAACAACCTTTATGTTGTAGGACAGAATTATTTCGGTTGAGAAATTGTTGTGATCTGAGGAAGATGAGTTGCCTCCACGTGAACGAGGGAGATGAATCGAAAATGGCATGTGGAGGGAAGCCACCCGCACCAGACTGTGAGGCGGGATGCCATTCACAGCACATCCAAGCCAGTGAAAGCAAGCCCAGCCAATCCCGCTTTGGCTAAACTCCATCCATTTCTGTGCGATTCACAGGAAAAGCTGGCAAGGCCAGGTGGAGATATGATTCAAACTTGGGATGCTAATATTCCAACTGCATGTGTTCCAGCAAAACAGAAGTGTGCTGTGGTTATGCTAAAATAAGGAATTAAAATTTCTCCATTCAGAGTGCCGTCTTACTGCAAAAGGAGCAATAACAAGCTATCTAGCATGCACACCTTTTTACACAAGCTGAAGCTAAATGGAGCAATATAATTGTTAATAACTGGACAATTTATTGAAGGTATCATTGTCACTACTAGAGGACAGAGCAGATAACAAAATTAAAAGCTCCAAAGAAAACAACAATATAACTAAAATAATAGAATGATATTGTGTTGTCTCTAGAGTCTTCAGCACATTTCTGCTTGCATATATTTGTTTTTGTGACACAACAGTGCCATCTAAAGGATACATGGAGTTTAAGATCCCAAAGCATACAAAGAAAAATGCACCAAGGAACATGCCAACATTTCTGGAAAAATGAAGGCTTTCAAACAGCACTAAACAGACAATTTACTCCATGTGCTTAAGTGTGCAAACTACTATGAAGAAGAAAATACATGTAACAACAATAACAACAACAATACTATTTGTATACTGTTTTATTCAATGAATATATTACATATTACAAGTTATTCATTTTTGTGTAGGATACTATCAATAAATGTTACATGCCCACCACAGTGTTCAATTAATAATAATTTAATGCATGCATACACATACACATGCTCTCTCTGTCTGTCTGTCTGTCTCTCTCTCTCTCTCTCTCTCTCTCTCACACACACACACACACACACACACACACACACACACACACACACACACACACACACACACACACACACACACAGTGTTTCCACATCAATATAGAAGATTGAGTCCCTGTCCCTGCTGTGATTTCTAATTCTCTTGAAGGTCCACCCTGTGCGGTGATTGATAAATTAGCCAAGCGACAGCTGATTGGGGTGAGCAGGTAAATTGGTTCTGTCAGATTTACAATTTGCCTGCACTGTATACTGCCTCTATTGATGCATGAAAAAATCAAAGTAAATGAAAATAAACCAATCATTAATGAGACCAATATGTAAGTTAATTACCATAACTGTAATGGTAATGTAATTAAATTATACTGTTATATTAGTTACCAAACCATGTAATCACATTATACTCATATATTACTGTAATAACTTTAAGAAGAAGAACCAAAGATTGAAATGAATCATTACGTACATACATAAAGTATCATGACAAACACACTGCCTCCTAAGATTTATTGGAGTGAAATAAAAACCCTTCTCTGTGAATATCAGGACTGCGCTTTCCATGTTAATGTCAGTCACATGTGAGCAGAGACAAATACCAAAAGACTTACAGCAGCAGAGAGATTTAAACAGGTCCCGTAACATAGGATGCCTTTGGAGACCTTCTATAATGCCACTCAGCTAAAATGGGGAGTGCTTTCTGAAAAATATAGAGTCGCACCCACTCACTAAGGAGATGGGAAAATGCCTTCCTCTGGGAGACATTACCAGGCCACTGGTTGCTCCTGGGGGAAAAAAAATAGCGCATCAAAACAACAAGCATGTTCTTTTATAATCCTGTCTTACAGTTGTGGGGGGTTACGTGATGCATGGACATGGTTTTTCTGCTAGCATCCAAGCTCCTTATCCATGCTGAATTCCCTGGGAGAGATGTTTACAAAGGAGATAGGGACATCAATGAGGGTCTTAGACATGCATCACAACACACATGCATCACATGCGGAAAAGGTCAGCTTCCACTCAACTATTTCAAAGTGAATCTTTAGTTGAGGGGCCCAAAAATATCGTCCTGGGTATTTGCTACCGATTTGGCACCACGCATTAGTGCCAAAATGATGCACTTTTATACTCTTGCTTGTGCCACTAGAGAAAGCAAGCAAGACCCGTTTCTCATCTCATGGTTATGCCAAAAAGCATTGCCCCTACTTTACCACAAGGGTTAAGTGGGGCCTCTTCCTTAATATGTGGGTTGATAGTGATCTCCATTAATGTGAAGTGCTTTTCACGCATCACTAAAATACACCAAACATTGTTTTTATGTCACAAACATACCTTGAAACACACTTAAGCCTCTCCTAATATAACTCTGTGAGTATAACTGTGCATTGCTTCTCTTTAATGTGCTCTCTGAAGCAAACTGGCAGTTCCTAATCACTGCTCTTCAGAAGATGGAGCACAATGACTCATTCCCTTGAAAGCAACCTAATGCTTTGACTGGTAGAATTTTGTGTAATGTAGCTAAGTAATTTAACAGCTAATGGGGGAAAAAAAACTTTCTTGGTCTCCATTGTAAAACTTCTTATTGTTAGGTGTTACGGATACTTAGCTTTCTGTCCATTATGTCGGTAATCAGTGGAGTCACTCACTTGCAATGCTGGGTGTACACAAGAATACAGTGAATGAAAAAACAGATGAACATCGGAGACTATCAAAGTGAACAGACAGATAATTATGCAGTTATGTTTTTTCTGACTTAAATTGTTGGTTTTCACCACTTTTTGGTGCTGTCTAGCCGCAGAGGACAAACAGAAATGAGTTCTGATAATGCACACCATATAATTGCACCTCTGTCAAACAGAAATAGCTATGATAAAAACATGGAGAGGTGAAAAAAAGTGCAAAATGGCAGGTTCTTCAGGTATAATGTTTTAACACAGCTTTCTAAATCAGTTGGTTTTTCTTTTAAATCAATCTCCAGCTATATAATTTTTCAGAATCATAGTGCACACATCTGCATGCATACACACACACACACACAAATGCACAGACCCACACACACACACACACACACACACACAGGACGTTTACTAACCTCAGCTGTAGCTTGTAGGTTTGCACATTTCGGCTCGCATTTCAGCTCCTGTCACGTCGGAAGTCAGGTGCACACGTGCAGCAAGATTGCAGAAGCCCATCCAGAACCCATCCACCCATGTAATCCCATGTTTTCTGCTGGTCTGTATTTCAGGGACAGGAGAGACAGACAAGGCATGGAGAGTGCATGGATGTTCCTTATTTCCCCTCACGTCAGGCACGGCCAGATCTGAAACTGCCGTGTCAGGTCCGATTAGGCCCCAGCTCATGCGAGGGTGTGTTCGAGTGTATGTGTGTGCATGTTCGCGTGTGTGGCGGGGAGGAGGGTTGTCAAAGTGACTGACAGTAACACCAAGAGATGCCCTGAATCCCAAAGAAGCTGAGCCCGTTGCACTGAATACAGATATGAGGGGATCTTTATCCACCCCTTCCAGTAAAGTCAAGGAGATACTGGGAAGAAACATGATAGATACACAAATAACAAAAGGCACATGTCCTACTTAGCAGAGTGGTGATCAGGAAGTTATTTTATAATCCACTCATTGCAGCCTCCTGGAATCCTGTGCAGGGTGGTGCTCCTGTACCCATGAACAAGACACTTAACCTGAATTGGGGCAGCAGTGTAGCATAGTGGTAACGAGGAGGACTTGTAACTAAAAGGTTACTTGTTTGATTCCCTGCTGGGGCGCTGCTGCTGTACCTTTGTGCAAGGTACTTAACCCAGAATCACCTCAGTAAATAGCCAGCTGTATAAATGCATAACATGTAAGAATTCTAACCTGTGTAAGTCATTCTGAATAAGAGTGTCTGCTAAATTACATTAATGTAATGCCATTCCTTCAGTAAATATCCAGCTGTGCAAATGTAAAGCACATTGTGGGTTTACAATCAGCCTTTTGGCGTTCTGTGGACATGGGGGCATCAGCTAAACAAATAAATAACGGAATGTTGCAATTCTGCTTTGTTAACTTTAAAGAAGTTTGTTACTCTGCCAACTTGAATGCAGATATGGTGAGTAAGCTCAGCAAGAACTCTGTCCTGTTCAGCAAAGAGGAACACTCAGTTTAAAGAAATAGTACCTTAATGCTAAATACAGTGCTAAATAATGCTAAATAAATTACAGTGTCTAAATGCAATATTTATCAGTTATAACAAATATTAATATACAGGGTCCTAAGTAGCTCAATTGTCAAGGCATTTATTTCAACAGCAAGTTGAACTATACAGCCCAGTCTCAAATCCGGATAGTATCATCAGCCAAAAATGATCAGGGGTCCATAGCAGTAGAACAAATTGGCTTAATTCATAGTGATGTGCAGTTCTGCAAATGATTTATTCTTTTTGAACAAATCTGTTTGGTGAATTGAAAGAACTGAGTGTCAGCATGAGTGAATTGAACCCCAGTCAAGGTAATAATCCTTGCTGAGTGAACCAGTCAGAGCTAAAATACTTTAAATAATTAATAAGCACATAGTATCAGATTACAATTTTGGCCAAAGAATACTGTGTTTTTTACTAAAGCTTTGGTATACGTACAGTTAATGTTTGTGGGTTTTAATTTGAATGTGTTTGCATTTACTTCAGTAAACAGAAATGTTAATATTGCTTGTAATTATATGTACAGTATTGTAACCCATATGCAAAAGATCTGTTAAGCCCATGCAAGAATCATATGTGTTATATACAAAGCATAGCACAATAAAATTCATACTTTGATTAAAAAGTTCTTAAACATATATGGCATCCCCTATGAAAAAGATACATATAGACCCACCTACATAGACCTAAGATATTTATGTGTCAAATACAAAGCTGTGATATAAATGTGTGGGATTAAGTTCACATCTAAAATTCATACTTTGTTTAAGCAGGTATAAGTAGCATGGTGTCAGTGTTCCATCTTGTCTGCGAGGTGATTGGTTGTCAATCAGCCTATTATATCAGGTTAATTCTGTACTGTTACCTACTGTGGGGTAAAAGAGTGTGATGTTACTCTGTGTCATAAGAAGGAATTGCTTAAGTTTTGTGCATGTGAGTTTGGCTGTTGCTGAGTAAATATACTACTGGTCTGTTGTTAGGTGTATGAGTTTCTGGTGGATGATCTTGCACATCTCGTTGCAATACTTGACGTATTGCAACGAGTATGTACTTGGTTATCCAGTGTCTGTGCATCTTACTGTTTTGTGCATCATTAATGATTGGGATGTAATTACCTACTGTATCATGACTAGTCTACATTGATTTGCAAATATTGACAAGTTTCTAGTCAACAACAAACTGAATTATATTTAACCAAATGGAAACCCTTGAAACTTGAAACTGGTAATAAAGCACTTGTCCTGATAAGCATGTGTAATTTAGGAGAATCAAATGAACAACATCAACCAGAAATACAAAAACTCAAAACTCAAATGGTTTAATTTGCCCAATGGAACAATTCAAAACAATCAATTCAGAACAAAATCAAACTGTCCACTATTCATTCCACTGGAGATGGGGTAGGTAAGTTTGCAAGGGTCCCCCCCCCCAACACACACACACACACACACACACACACACACACACACACACACACACAGACATTTCACTAAGACACTTGTCTTGGGGAAAGCAGTGTGAAAATAAGTGGAGCTTGGCACTTCTTTTGGAGGAAAGCACCAGATACACATAAATGGCACATACATAAAAAGCCATAAAGTCTGTATAGAGTGCATTATCAAAACAACTAGCATGTTAAATATTTTGAGAAAACAGCTCTGCAGGTTTGCTAAGTACTTCGATGTACCAGGTAAAAAGTACCAGGTAATGTCTATAGATTAAAATTAACTGTCTTACAACAGGTCAACTCAGACCAAATGCAACTAAATGCAACTAAAAAAGTGGATGTTCCACTTTCCACTAAGACTCTGAAGAACTAAGGACATGTCACTGCATGTAAAAGTGGCATGACACCACAGCAACAATTAACATAAAAAATATTAATGTGAGTGAAAGTGTGATTTAATGTTTTAATGTAGTTAAAGAAATTGAGTGGGGTATGGCAATGTGGCCCAAACAGTGCCAGCAATTCACACAGTGACACCCAGACAAGGTGAGTCATCTTATTTTTATTCCATTTAATACAGGATTGCAGGAAACTACTGAACATTTCAAATTCATTTTGTTCCAGTCTGAAGAACTTTTGTTCCTTGTTTGAAAAACAGAATCAAATGCATTCATCTCAGCCTGCCCAAGGCTAATGGACAAGTCATGTGTCATTAGCCGTAATAAACACAACTATAAAATATATAATTGGTGACTTTGTTTGGAATTAGACAGAACCAAAGAGAAATGCATTAGAGAGATGGGCAACTTTACTCAACCGTGCAAAAAGTTTCATTTTTCAACATTAGTGGAGAAAATGTTGTTCACATTTCTGTCTACTAATGTAATATACTGTATGTAACGGAATTATGTAAAAGGATATCACCCATTAAGTGAAATAATATTGAGGCTTATGCAAGAAAACCAGTGGGAGACATTATGCATGCACTCATTTTTGGAGAGAAGGGATAGGACATTTTCAGGGTGTAATGTGCATAATCAATGTTGTTTGTCACCATAACACCATGATAATGTCATTTGGTTTGTCAATCCCACTTTTCTGCAGGAAATTGTGGACCCAGGAAATTGCTCGAATGACCATTTACAATATTGATTTTAACATTTCCATTTTTCAAATGATTGTGAACGGTAGGAAGTAAACTATTGCAGAAGACTCACCCATTGCAACAGAGTCAGCACAATTATTTACATTCATAAATTGTTTAACCCAAATGAAGGTTGTGGTTAAAATGACCAAAACTAAAAAAAAATCATATTCCCTGACAGACCCTCATCCTATAAACAAAAGCAATGATAAAATTATTTGTCCACAGATTAAAATGGTAATATAACATAGAAAGACATAAACTGTAATGAGTAGTTTCCAGTAGTACTATTTCCCTTTGAACATCATTTCTCACAAACAAATATATAAATCACTTTTAAAAAATCATCTGTATATTTGTAGTACATTTTCAGACAGTTGGCCAGTTATCTAAGAGGAAGTAAGCTGTGGTCCTGACATGACGGATAACAGGGCAGGAGATGAGTCATGCTGGAGCGGGTGTAATCCGCTCCCATACTACGTGCTTCCGTGTGGTGATGCAGGCAGTAGACCACGCTGACACTTCCTTCTCTCCTCCATCGCTCACGGCATCCTGTCGTCTCTTCCTCGGATGTCGCAAATGGAGAAGTGGCCCAGCTAATCCCGCCGGCGCATGAATTATTCATGCACCCTTTGTCTCCGCAGCACTCACCTGTGGCAGGTATCAAGCGACTGTTGGTCACTTTGGTGCACGGAGCCCCTCACCTCATTTCATAGGTATCTGCTTCACTGTCCCATATCCTGTCCAGCTGACAGTCAGCCAACAGACTGCGATTAAGGGAGCTTAAACAGACAGGTAAGGACTCGGAGATGTGCACATCTTCTGTGGAGAGCTAGATTTAACATAGTTTATCAATATAATGCAATATATTCCTATTTAAGAGGAGAGATGCATAACTGAGTGTAAAGTTTGCTGCAGGCTTGCAAAATCATTAACCTCAAGTGTATCTACACCTCACAGTTTTTCATATACAGCTGTAACAACAGTGCCATGAGAATAATTTCGAAGAATCTGAGTAAGCCATTTTATACATGTTTGTCTTTGTTCTCTTGAAGACCTCATCATCAGAAAGTGATGGCTTTGTTTTTTGGGTTCCTTTTATACCTGGGTGCTGAAAGCCCTCAGGCTTTGGGACTGCATCCATGTGGGGAGGTGTGTGACTGCATTATTGAAATCAGGTTCCTCAACTGCTCTAACAGGGGATTCACTGCTGTGGAGGGAAACCTCCCCCCTGACACAGAGCACTTTGATCTGTCCTGGAACTACCTTACGGGGCTCCACCAGGGGGATTTCAGACTGCTGTGGAACCTGAGGGTTCTTTTCCTGAATGACAACAACATCAGTGTTGTGACAGGAGGGGCTTTCTCCTCCATGGAGAGCCTCCAGAGGCTGGACCTGAGCCACAACCGGATCTCAGCCCTGAGCAAAGGTTTCTCCCTCGGCCTGGGCTCCCTGAGGGAGCTGCTGCTGGCCCACAACAAGCTGACCAGCCTGGATGGAGAAAGCTTCCTGCACCTGGACGGCCTGCTGAGACTGGACCTGAGCAGTAATGCTATTCATTCAATCCAGGTGAGGGCCTTTGCCCGCATGAGCGCACTCCGCCAGCTGCACCTGCGCAATAACCAGCTCAGTTACCTAGACGACGCCGTGTTCTCCACCCTCTGGTCCCTGGAGGTCCTCAACCTGCGGGGTAACCGCATCAGCAGCACAGAGGTGGGGGTCTTCACACCCCTCAAGAGCCTGGCCATGCTGGACCTGTCCCACAACCGTCTGAGCACCATCCAGTTTAAGACCTTCCTCAGCATCCGCACCTACAGCACCCACATCCTGCTGGCGCACAACCCCTGGAACTGCGACTGCGACCTGCAGAGGGTGTTCAGGAAGCTGCGCAGCGTGCACAGGCTCTTCCTGGACGACTACCTCAACCTGAGCTGCGGGGAGCCGCCCGAGCTGCGGGGCTACTGGCTGAGCCAGGTGGACACAGAGCTGTGCATCGCCGAGACCGTCACCGTGCTCATCATCACCGTCACCGTGGTGATCACCGTGCTGGCGGCCATCGTCATGGCCGAGAGGAACAAGAGGAATCCCACAGATTCCAAGCAAGGCACAGAGGAGAACAATGCACTGGAAGGTGACTCTGAAGACTAGCATTTGCCTCTACATGGGCTGTGGCAACAGTCTGCTCCAGCATGTTTGTGGGAAGAGTGACTCAGTGGAAAGAGATATGATCTGCACTGGGTCTGGAGTATATTTCACTAACTGATTTCTGGAGCAGACAGATTGTGACCCATCACAGCAAGGCTTTCTGTACAAAATGAAAGGGATACAAATATTTTGGACACACTGATACTTCATTTAATCACTTTATTACATTAAATATATTACATTAAATATTGGGCCACATTAACTTTTTCAGTTTCAGTTTCAATGAAAAGTACAGTGCACTTCGTCTGGTGGGGAAGATTTTCAGCAGAGATACTGTTTTTATTTTTGCCACATCTATGCACATTTTAATGTGGTCTGTCAGGAGTGAGTGGTCCCCTAAAGGGAAGAGTAATGGGCACATGGCAAAATCCTAAAATTAGAATATGTGATTATCCAACGCTTTGGCAATCCAGTGCAGGGATATACACTTCCAGTCCTCAAAGCTAAGCGGCCCACAGGTTCTAAACACTATGTTCATTCTGCTCATGAATGACACTGGGGACAACAGGTAAGCTAACTCTCTGTCCTGTCAATGGTTGCACCTGAACAATCACGAGGTATAGCAGAATGAAAGCCAGCAAAGGGCTTGAATTGGCTATCCCTGAATCTAATGGAAACCCACCCAATAAAGACATGTGTCTGTCGGCCATGTTTGAGAAATCGATGCAGAACAACATTCTTGGAATCGTGAAAAAAGTCACTTTGTCCAGAAACATTAATTGCTGTTGTTGTGCAGTGAAAAGATCAGAATGAAGTCGTACATGTTTTTTTGCAGGAGGTATTTGCTTTTTGTCTGTCTGCTCCGTGGAATAATGTGCACATCAAACACATTGTTGGATCTTTCAGGGATTTAATTCACTGGCCCCAGGTCAAATAGAAACCCAGCCACCAATAGAAACTGGCATGTCTATCAGCCAGATGTCATCCACATTATGAGAAATCAATGATAGAAAAGCAACAGTGAAGAGAGCTTGCACAGACAATGCTGTAAAACCTCAACAAACACAGTTATCATGTCATACATTTTTCTCCTTATCCGCCTGTATGCTTTCTCCATTTGTCAAGCAACAGTATGGATAAAAGTATCACTCAGATGCTATTGTCAAGGGGGTGACTTAAGTGAGAAATGTGCTGTAATTGAGTTAGAGAAACACAGAGAACAAGCTGCAACAGAAAGCAAAAAAAGATGAAAACGTCACATCAAATTTTACTCATGTTTAAGCTGCACCGAAAAGGCCCTGGGGCCATCGTTTAGAATGCATGAGTCTTTTACTCTCTTACTAAAGACATAATGTAGATAAACTTGTTGTTTTTTTTTCTTTTTTGTTATGTCTAACTTTATGTTGACATTGAATTTTTCTCCTCCTACAATGCTGAGGCCCTGAATGAGAATCTTCAGCTGTGAAGACATCTTGTTCTAGAGGGTTAACCTCTATTAAGTGTCTGAGAGAGGACTTTTCAGTGACCAATTCAGCTTTTGTTGACATTCAATTATCAAATGCAAATATGTTGTCCTGTCAAACACATGTATGTATATTGCATTCTTGTTACTGATCCAGTTTCCACACAAGAGGGCAGTGTTGCTTACACTGCAGATATACCATTTTCCATGAATTAAAACATTTCATACATCATAGTTTTCACATTTGTGATGATTTCAAAGTAGTTCTAAACAAGCAGAAAACCCCTAAATACATTTTCTTCCCTTGGTGTAATAAATAAGGGTGCCGGGAGTTATGTCATAGCAGGAATGTTTCTAGCTTTTGAAAAGATCCAGGGCTAAGGCAAGTTTTTTTTTTTTTTTTTTTTTTTGAAGGGAGATTAGGTTGGGGAGGTTATATCTACCTTTATAACAAATAAATATTATCACACCTTCGGATGCTGAAAGTCAAGTTCTGCTCTGTTACACAGTCTCTCTGTTGTTTTGCTATAAACACCTCCTTTTTCAGGGGAAAAATATTCATGGCTAGGCTTAAAATATTCAGGACTATAGCCTTGAATGATTGGACCTAACAACGCCACTGTGTCATCATGTTCTGTCCCACACAAAAGTGAACAAATGTATAATATGTTGAAGCTTTGTGTTTATATTATGGTAAGAGAGACATTATCACACATGTAGCAGCAATGTAAACACAAGAAGAGGGCCCTTTTGAACAGATCATTTTATTCAGGGTCATCACAGCACATTGCAAAAAATCTTGAACATAATTCTTTTTTTTACCTCATCATATGACTTGTACCATCCCAACATCACCCAATTTTCCATGCAAGCCAGCTAAGAGATTGGATAAAAAAGAAAGATATGCTTACCTAGGCAAAGTGTCATGTGTCTCTGCTGACAGAGATTATTAGAACTGTAATATCTAAGGATTTCAGGCAAGAACTGTCCTCTTGCTGTGGTTAGATCTGTTGTATGTTTAGTATTGAGGCCTTGTGGTTTCTGTCTCTTAAAGCCGTATCAGTAAGTCTATTAGGGGTATTTCTGATGATGATGATGATGATGATGGTAATGACGATGATGATGATGATGATGATAAGGAGGAGACAGTAGAGGATGAATTACATTTATGTATTGTCTTACAAGGTACCAAACCGCTTCACAGCAACAAATGTGTTCTTGATTTGTCATGTGTTATGCTTCTCTGGAAATGTTAAAGCAACAGTCTGAGTTAAAAAAAATATTTTAATCCACTGTACTCATAACTGTCAGAGATGATTTGGGAGAACACTGCACATTTTTGTTTAACTCTGCATTATGTAATTATCACAGTAATCATCTGTGGAATTCATTGTCAAAAATATGATGTTTTCTTTTACTGCTCAAACATATGGAACTAAGTACAGAGGCTGAGTTGAACACAACCTTTAACTGCTTTAATCTGAATCTTTGATCAGATATAATGCTTTTGTTTTTATTTTGTTCCTGCATATTGCTGTTCTCAAGTTGTTCATCATTTCTTATAAGTATGTACTTTGTAAATCCACAAAATTTGCACCTAATATTTGCTAAATAAAAATGGCACAGTTGGCATGGAAGCAGTCAAATCCTCTGGGTGCAAGGAATTGTGGGACAAGATTTCAAGCTCCACTGAGAAACATTTAATAAAAGGAACTGATGAGAGGTCACTTTGAGAAGCTAGTGCAACCAGACAAGATACATTCCAATCACCCCAAAATCTATAATAGTCTAAAACAAGAGTGTGTTAAAAGGTTTACATTGCTTTATTTTGTTAAACTAGGCAGTTTGTTCCTCTGTTAAACTGTAGCCTACTCGTCTTCATGGTGCTCAAAGAATTCGTGGCAACAGATGGTAACCATGGTGATGAAAGTCATGAACTCTTGGAAGTCACATTCAGAGTCTCCGTCAGCATCCAGGCTCTCCATCAAACTGTCAATGGTGGCCTGGTCTTTGATTTGCTGAAAGCAAAAGAGGATAGTGAACTGAGAATGTGAATAGCTTGTACCCATGAATGGTTTAGTTTAAATGAATTTAAGGAGATTAACAACAGCACGGGGTTTGCAGTGTCTCACCCCCAGAAAGGATGATAACTCATTGTTGATCAGCTCTTTCAGTTCACTCTTCTTCAGTTTGTGCTTGTCCCCTTCTTTCTCTGAGTATTTGTGGAAAACCTCAATGATGGTTGCAAGAGCATTCTCCAAGTCACTCATTTTCACAAGCAATGTTCAGTCTGTAACACAGGGGCCAATTGTTGAGAAAATATAAAAGACCTGTCAAAGATCTTAATTTTAACATTGTGTTCAGAATGAGAGCAGTGTTTTGCTCAAATTTGTCAATAATAATTAAGTGGTGTTATTGTCATACAGTATCCTACATTAGACCAATTTCAGATTCATGCTTTCTGTAATTACTGTTATAGAACAACAAATGTTTGAAAACAGGACAGGAGATGTAAGCTGATATGACACCTCTAGCGCATTAATGTTTTATGGCTTGTTTGCAATACTACTGAAGGGCTAATGCCTAATGCACAGCATCCCATTTAGTGTAATTACATCAATTTAACAGCTTGCCATTACGTTAGACTGTCATTACTATAGAAAATGCCAGTATAAAACAGTATGTAAAACCGTGAACATTATGTCAATAAAGCGTACTGCTCTGGTAATAAGCCTTAGACAGGTAAACAAATCAACAAAGAAATTTATCAGGGCTTTCCCTTTGTGTTTATGAAATTCCTTATAACCAGGAATTTCCTATTTATTCCTATTCACATTTTTCCCTATATTTTTCCCTTTATTTACCCTGTCTGTTGTTTTATTTCATGCCCTTAACTGTACAGTGATGGCCAATAGTGAGCATTATTTGGGCTGGCAATGAATAGAGAGTGTTCACTGCAGCATTCAGTCTTTGCTTCCAATTCCAGATCAATGTGTGGTGTCAGATCAAACTAATGTCTCTCTCAGTTAATCCAAGGTTTGAAGAAGGTGATGCCATCAAACACCAGGAAGTATTCATTACAAGAGATGACCCGGTATCTAACTATCCTCTATTCAGCAGCAGGTGATTGGTTGATCTAGCTCATGTTATGGTCCGCCGTGATCAGTCTTGAGCCCTCTCAGAATTTGTCTTGCTGTGTCCATCCTTTTAATTAGCCCACTGGTCCTCACAGACATGCTCACAGACATTTTCATGTCCATGAAAAAAAGCTGTTGTGCCTGAGAAGCCTTTCTAAAATGGACTCTTAGGCCAAAATTACACTTTGAGACATAACTGATAACAAAGATCTTTTTTATCTACATTTTTTATACGCAATGCCTATTTTTCATCCATTTTTGGAAAAGGATGCTGCTTATTCCTACAACATTGCCTGACAATCTGGGAAAGCGCAGATAAACACTCTTTCCCCTACGCCAAGTTTCACTTCTTTTCACAACATAGTCTCCAAGCTCAAGTTAACTTATGTTAATTTAACTCTTTGTGAACAAGATGGACACACACACACACACATACACACACACACACACACACACACAAACTCACATTTAATAACTAGCCAGATCATTTGATTATCTGTAGCTTATTGTCACTGTTCTGATCACAGCAAACAAGCGAGGATGTATTATGGTGATCAGCACTGAGTTAGTCCTGAGCTTTTAAGTGTGGAAACAGCATTGCAGTGCAGAAAATGTGGTGCATGGCAATATATGAAAATGGATATACCTGTAACGGTACCTGTCATCATTGAAACTTTTTTGTCCTGTACAATACCCATCTTGGTCATTTGTTGTGTGTTGGCAGTGTGCTTACTTCCACTGCATCATACACTGATCGAGCTTTTGTCAAGGATGAATAGTGTTTATCACTGACTCATGACTTATCAGCTTATTCTAGAATCTTTCCATGAAAAAAACAAAACATCAAACATCAAGAAACACAAACAGTAAGAGAATATACATGTACAGATAATTACCCTGAACCTTTTCTTTCAGTTAATTATTTCAAATGGGATGACATTACCTCTGCAGACTTCACACGGAATCATTTCAATGATCAGGAGATTGGTTACAGTATGTAATTTTGATTATGACAAGGAGATTGGGTTCAACTGAAAACTATTTATTGCTATCACTAAAATTGTGAAGTGCATTTATGTGTGGACAATTTCTATTTCAACATCTGAAAACATTCATTTCTCCCTTCATCGTTTTAAGAGCATGTTTGGTAGGTTTTTTTGTTGTTTGTTTGATGAATGTCATCTGAGTGTTCATTATGATAATGTTTGCTTTTTTCTATCACACCCTTTATAGGCAGCTTAGATCTATGTAAATGGGGAAATATCAATCCAATCACTTCAATCCAAGCAGTGGTCCAATGTGATCCAGTTGTCCAGTGATCCAGGTACAGTATTTCATAACTATATGATGAGACAGTTACACACGACTAGGTAAACAACAAGGAGAAGCTGATCCTTACAAAAAATTGTCAAGGTTATTGTAAATAATAGTCAAAAATTGGTTGAGGCTATTCACTGGTTTA
Source organism: Megalops cyprinoides (assembly GCF_013368585.1). NCBI lineage: Eukaryota > Metazoa > Chordata > Actinopteri > Elopiformes > Megalopidae > Megalops > Megalops cyprinoides. The sequence continues at coordinate 20,894,739 of NC_050596.1, forward strand.
AAGGTAAGTTCGCGTAAAACCCAAAAAAAGTAAAGTATCACAAAAGAGGAGGTTTTGGGTTATAAAAATGCAAAGAAAAGAGGAAAAAGAAAAAAGAAAACTTACCAGTTTGGTGTGACAGTGGAGAAGAAAGTTATTTTGCAGGACAAAGAGAGTAATCTCAAGGAGAGAAAGAGAAGGCTTTTATACAGTGGGTGTGTGTGTATGGGGGTTGGGTGCCAGGCTTCTGGATGCCACCCCTGCCAGTCCAGCTCCCTGACCAATGGAGTGGTCAGTCAGTGGGACACCACCTCTCCTCCTGACAGTCTCATCCAGGTGACCTCTGATATGTGTCTTTCTATTGTACTGGGGTACAATGGACACATTGCTCGGTTGTCTTTAAAGGGGCATGGCTGGTAGGAGTATATACTCAGAACAACTTCTGTGATGGTACATGATGTTACAGTTTTGTAGTAGTTACCAGTAGGCCTACAGATTATTTGGGTTCTTCTGTAACAAAAATGTAGTAGCACAATCCTTTTTCTTTCAGATGAAATCTATATGCATTAATCTATATGCCACATTCACATGAAGCCATGAAAATACTTTTAGCTGATCATTTTAAATTAGTTTAGATATGTTTTTATATGTGCTGATGTGTGTATACATATGTGTGTGCATGTGTGTATCATGTACCTCCATTTCAGTTTGAATTTCACAAGATTACCCCCTTTCAATGCTATTGTATGTCAGTCCCTAATGTAATCAGCAAAGAAAAACCAATATCAACCTTAATGAGAGGGAATTGCCTTTTCCACTCTTCCTGCCTACACATTATACATGGCTGCATGCTCCCAAATGTAATCCGTTTCACCCGACAACATATAGAGGGTTTCTACTCTCTCCCTCTTTCTTCGATTGTCTCTGAGCTTCTGGTCACCACGATTAGCACAAAAGGTCTGTTGTGGGGCGTTCTGGACAACAACGGCCTGCTTCAAAGGAAATGGATGGCGCTGCATGTTAATGACTAAATCCTTTTCACTGGCGGACTTGGCCAGACGTGTGCCAGGAACATGCCCGGACTGCTAAGTGGAGACGAAATACCAAACTCATGCGAGCAGTGTGTGACAGTGTATGTTTTTGCTGTACAAGAGAGTCAAGACGGTTGTGAGAGTTGAAATCGGTATGTACCCTTCAATAACTTGAAATAAAAACTCTGTCACCCAATCCTATGAATTTGATCTAACAAGTTGTAATGATGTAATATCTAGTCAAAAAGCACAAACGGCCATTTCCTGATATTTCTGAGTGGTTAGAAACTAAGCTTTGTTGTTTCATTGTACTTCAATTTACCAGTTTTGCTGTAAAACCCATTAGTTGATTGTTGTTTCTTGGTAATTCATAAAACACTAATATGTAATTAAGGTACTGACAGCTCTAGTGGTTGTTTCTACAAGCCAATGAATTAGTTAGTGACAACAATGAAATAGGTTGCACTTTACCTGACACCTCATGACAAAGGAGTAATATGGTACTAATATGGTAAAATTGCAACATTTAGTGAATTTGCAATTGCCTGCACTCCCCTCATAGTGAGTGGGAAACAAAGATCAGAGTAACAGCTACATTAAAATTAAAAGGTATCAACACTATCAAGAGTGTAGCTTGTGTGGCTATTCAAAACATTGATATAAAGCAATGTATAGAGGAGTTGACTTAATACCGATTATTTCTTCATGGGTCAGCAGGTTTACTAAAAAGGTATACCCTACTGCACACTATCTTTTCCTACATCCTGTCTCATCAATTTTTAATTTCCTGGGTGACCCGGATACAAATGGGAGTTGCTGTGGAGACATTATAGAGTTGGTTTATTTCATCCTCACATTAAATCTGCTTTGTTGATTTGCCATTATAATGTACAAATATCACTTTTAGCCATCCTTTATCTAATTCTCTATTTTAATTCCATATAAATATATACCTTTCAAAAGGGCAACTAACATCTGTTTCTGAAAAGTTAATTCCAGGTAAAGTGTTCAGGTGGATCTGCCAAGCTCACACCAAGTGCACGGCCCTGAAAAGGCCCTCTGATTGGTTAAGGCTCAGTACGTCCAATCAACAGCTTTTCCTGTTTTTTATTTATTTATTTATTTATTTTTTCCTCACCAAACAACCCAGTATGCTTCTCAACAGGGGGAACAACAGAGACCAGTGAGTGCCGTAAAACACAGTCATATTCTCAAAGCAGTTGCTTTTCCACCCTCTCGGCCTCTCCTACATCTGTTTGTCAACCAGGCCAGGAAGGGACCCTGTGAAAGTGCTCTTTATCGCTCCAGAATTAATTCATTGTTTCTTTCCCGAAAATAAATTTCACATACGAAGGGACAAAAAGAAAGTGTTGTTGTCTCCAAACACTGCTTCTAGTGTGTGAAAATTAGCGTGGTCAGATGGCTGTACCGCCTGTCTGCCTGTCAGTAATCTATACTTCTCTCGCCCCATCGCTCCCTCTCCATCTCTCGCTCATTCCATTGCTATGTGAGGAATCTGCACCCATTGCAAGATGGGATCCCAGCTGGAAGCTGTGCAGGACAAGTTGTAGAGCCGTGTTTTAAATATTAAATGTTTTCATCACAGGACAATGTTATCTGTCATCTATTTTGTATTGTCCTTTGAGGCCTTGTCCCAGTTATTCAGAGCTGAATCCCACAGAATCATCAGTCCCTCTATATCACACTCAATGTACATTATTGTGACTTGCCTCTGACTGCAGTCAGTCTTAGTGTGTGAGGCAAAGAGGGTTATAACTCTTTTGTTTTTTATTTTTTCTTTAATTCTGTTTATGCTTGCCACGGCTGCTGTGTTGCCAGAGAATTAGTGTTTGACTGTTGAAAAGAAAAAATGAAGGGCTGGTGCTGTGTAGTTCCAACTGTCTTTTTGTTGGGCATACTATGAGTGGATGCTAAGGGTGCTGGGATGTCCCTATCTCATGAACAGACAAGGCACAGTGAAGCACAGTCAGGATGCCATTCACATGGTTCCATTAACTCTGTCTCAAGAACACTGGTTTTGATGCTAAGAACAGTAGTACCAGGAAGAAACTCCATCACCACATCCGCAGCGTCTTCGGCTATGCTCTGGAATTCAGAACAATAACCCCTGTGCATAAATGTGTAGCTGTACTGTCAGAGGTGCCTTATAGGGCAGAAAGTTGCATGCACAGCGACGTATAAGATGTGACTGCATTTAACATTACACTGACATCCAGCAGAGACTCTTACGCAGAGCAACATACAAGATGAGCACATTAAATGTTACATTTACATTTTTGACATCCAGCAGATGTCCATTACTCGCAAGCTTTGCATTGCATATCATAAGATACACGTTCACTTTAGTTCCACATTGCAGTTTTTTCATAAAAGGAGATTCATGAATAGTTATTGCTGTTCTACAGGATCTAACAGGACTCTTCCTCACCTGTCTTCATCCGTATTGATTACAAATCTGCATATATAAGGATGCTGTGTGCAGTGTGAGCACACACTGTCATATTGCTGCACACACATTTTCTGACTTTTTTTTTTTTTCTGCAAATTGTACTTTCAGATATTACTTGTCAACAGTGGTGTGGACCATGTGGCCATCTGTGAAGAATCTGTGATTGATGATAAATTATAAACAAGCTTTTGCCTCTATAAAAGCTGGATCCTACTTTATTAGTAGCACTACTGGTAGACAGTGTGGTGTGTAATAATAGTGCCGTTTATAATGTTATAATGTTGTTTATTTTAAAGCATTGTAAAAAAAAATCACATCACAACTTTTCCTATGCTAATAACTGCATGAAATTACATTCTTGTGATGGTATCTTCACAAAGGTAAATAAAGGCAATGAGTCAGTAAAATCTTGAGCTGTTTGAAAGAATACCAAATGTTTATTGACTGGAATTGGCTTACAGATTTTATTGGGATTTTGTTTGTTTTCTTGCAGCTGCAACTATCAATTACATTTCCGACTAATCACGATGGCTTGACCATGGGCAATCAGTGCATTTCAGAAGCACAAAGTCCAGAGTATTTAAACACCATCGCATGGTGACTTTTATCATTATAGACTTTGAAATCTCTTCCATACAATGACCACTGTGGCTTCATGGGCAGTCTTGTTACTCTGTAAGCTATATGTTTACTTTTAGTCTTTGATTCAACTTAGTATATGTGTTTTCCCCAAGGTCTTTCTCTGCGAAAGTACTTAACTTCAAAAAAGAAGAAGAAAGTTCTAAATGTTTCTGCTGGGCAGCAGCCTAGTTGTGAGATCATGCGGGTGCTCGATGCTCTGTGTTTGGCCGTTGCCATGGTGACAGATTCTCGCCTGGTGGCATGGCTACCCGCAGCCTCTACCCGCCGGGCCTAAAAGGTATGCCAAGGGGTTGACTCATTGCCTGGCAACTGACCATGAAGGGCTTGGTCCACTGGACCAATAGGTGGACTCCAGCTTCCGGCTAATCAGAAGCCCAGCTTTGTCCTGTTAGCTATGTCCTGAGAGTTGAATCATATGAGCTTGAAAACAGGCCCCACCTCCGCTCAGTCACTGCAGGATAGGGGCTTTTTAGGAGAAGGGTAAGGGCAAATTTCTCCTCCCTTAGTGTGTATGGTTGTTTTGTTGTAGGCTATTTTATTTATGGTAGGTCTTCTATTTTAGTTGTACAACTTCAACACACACACACACACACACACACACACACACATACCATACATATCCCAAAACTGTTTGTCTTTCAATGAACAGTGGTAACTTATGTGGCCAAACAAAACATTCCTCTCAAAGTCTTGTAAGTCAATTTGAATAAATGTCTGCCACATGAATAAATGTAAATAAAGTCTTCTTCAAAAAATGAGGTCCAGAGGCAAAGTTTCATCCAGCCTGTTTGGATATCAAATGCATTATCTACCCCTCTGCAAGAGAATAATTATTCTGCACAGATAAGGACAATTCAAACACTTTGGACCAGAATGTCTGTATGTTCCTTAAAACAACACTTTATTTTGTGATTCGAGTTTCCCTATTCAAAAGTAAATGAGTAGACTTTAATGGAAGCTTGTTAGTTTTGTCTGTCCAGATCTCTTCACCTGATCATTGGCTGTGGCAGACATGTTCAGTTAGAGCCCCAGCAATATGTACCATACAACAGAGCACAGTTTCATTTACATACAAATAATACTGGCAGATGATAGGACAATCAAGGATAAACAAGGTGAAACGAAACCTTAACCTGAACTTTCTGTTTGCATCTTTAGCTGAAAAGGTTCATGAGCAAGTACAAAGCTGTTAGCGAGTTATCTTTAATGGTCAGAAATAAATAATGTGGATAAGACTGTCCAAAAAATATGCAGTCATATATGAAAAAAGTATTTCTGAACACCATCCAATAAAGCTTCAGTCTTAGTTTTGTGTGTTTCAAATTACAATTTCAGAACTAGAGAAGAGAATCAAACTTTAGCATACATATATCGAGTACCAGTCAAAAGTTTGGACACACCTGACCACAATAATATGAAACATGCTTTCAAAGGCATTTTGATCTAGAGACTTATGTTTAAATGTTTGAAATTCATTCCTTAGACAAATATACTGTAAATAGCAAAGTTCATGCCTATGCATGGGTTTCTTTCCAAAAAGTCTTTAACTTATATATATATATATATATATATATTGGCTATTTGGAAGAATTTAAAATATAAGTTTTGATTTGTTTATAGCATTTTTTGGTCACTGCATAATTCTATTTGTGTTAATTCATAGTTTTAATTGCTTTACTATTCTAAAATGTGGGAAATAGTAAAAGTAAGGAAAGAAAAATATGTCCAGATTTTTGACTGGTACTGCCAAGACATTTCATACAAATTTGTGTCTGCCTGATAGTTATAGGATATTTGAGTGGGAAGGAATGCCATGAAACAATATCCGTACTAATAACGTGATTACAGCTACTTTCATGGAATGGGAATGGTCATGGTGTCAGGATGTTTCTTAGTAAATAAGATAGCCAATAAGAGGGGGCCAGAGGAGGTTCATGAGAGACATTGAGGGATTTGGTTAAGCACAGTGGAGTGAGAGACCATATATAGTCTGATATTTCAAGCAGCAGCTCTCATCCTCCTCACTGGCCTCTCTGTGGTATACCATTAAGACACATTTTCAGCATATGAAAAGCAGGTAAGCAAACGGTTTTGGACAACCAATATTTGACTGATTTGTATTGCATTGTTTGTGCTCTGTAGCAGGAGCAGAGTAAAGAACTTTTTTTTTTTTCATGAAGTTGAAGAATTTCATCATTGTTCCTGGTGAAGTTAGTCCTGTAACTGCATTTAATGCAAACGTAGAGGTTGCTCTTCTTTCTGTTTAGCATTTATTAGTGTGGGAAAGGTAACTATTGCAAAGACAAAGCAAACGTTGTGATTATTCTATGTGTAATGTTTGGTCTCATGGTATCCCTTTGGATTTTTCAGCACCTAAGGCTATGCCACTACTTGAGATTGCTGTGAATGGCACTGCAGAGCCCATCAACTGCAGTCATTCTCCTTTCTCATCCAGTGGTAAAGCGCCCCAGCGCAGCGTGGCCTGGGCAGATGTGTGCCTTACTGTGTTTTTCATCCTGGCTGGTAGCCTCGGCAATGGGCTGGTAATTTGGATCCTGGGTTTCCGGCTTAAGAGAGGCGGCTTCCTCACATTTGTGCTGAACCTTGCAGTGGCTGACTTTGGGTTCTGCGTCGTCCCCTGCTCTCAGATCCCTATTTTCCTTGCTAGCCATGACTACGTGTACGGGCTGGGAGTGTGCCAAGTGGAGCAGTACCTCACGCGGGGCTTCTTCTATGCCGGCACCCTTTTTATTGCCAGCATCTGCCTGGACCGCTGCCTGGCCATCCAATACCCTCTCTGGCACAAGCTCCGCCGGCCCCAACGTACCCCTGCGTTCATCTGTGCCGTTGTCTGGTTGGTTGCTGGGGGCATGGCTGCCCTTACTCCAATCAACCTGGAGCTGGAGCACATCCGTTGCCTGGGCCCTCGTTGTAGAGTAAAATCCTCCAAGGCCGTCCAGCTCATAGCCAACATGGAGCTCGTCCTGGCCTTCCTGCTCCCTCTCTGTGTGATCGTGACATGCAGTGCCTTCATAGTCCACAAGGTGGCAACAGAGAGCAGGGTCGGCAGACAGCGGGGCCGGGTGAATAGCACAGTCTGCATAACCGTGCTCCTGTTTCTGCTGTGCTGGACCCCTTTCCAGGTGGCACAGTACTTGTTTCAAATCCAGAACACTTTCTTTCCGGACAACAAATCCCTGGGGACCATGGCAGCACAGGCTGGCCACTACTGCTCTTACCTCTTCTTCGTCAACAGCTGCCTCAATCCCTTTATCTACCTGCTCATGGGCCGAGAGGTGAAGAAAAGGATGAGAGTCTCGGTGCAGTGTCTCGGGTTCATGTTCCAGAGAGCCTTCACTGATTCCTGCACAGAAGGGGTCTCCAGCACTTCCTCTACCCTGTCAGCAGGAAACTGAAACTAAAAGATCAGAAAAGTTTAGGAAAACCTGTACCTTCAAATGAGTATTTACAACCCTCTATTTATTTGTGTGAAATCTCAGTTTCATAATTTGTACCCTCAATTTGTTAATCCCAGTCGTTAATTTCACAGTGTGTTTCTCAATCAATGTTACAATTCCTGTCCTCAAATTCCAGCAAGTTTTCCAGTTACTGAATAGGGGTACAAATTACCAATGTGAGGATTATTTCAGAAATTACAGGTTTAAGGTGAAGGGTTGAAATTGTAATTGTGGACCAGCATGTTGTGCATCCAAGTTGGAGAAGGATTTTTTTATTATTTTACTTCCTCTTTTTTACATCCATTCTGGAACTTTGTAGCATGGGTTAGCATTTGTGCAGATTGAATGTGACAAATGTACCTGTATGCATGGCCTGCATGAAGAAAGCTCTAAAATGTTAATACTGTCTTTTTTAAACTGATGCTTGCATTTTCCGGCTGCATACTCACAAGTATCTTGACAGCATAGATTCTCTCAAAAGCACAAACTTTTTTATTATGAGCAAGGCTTATGACAAGGTATCATTATTTGATAAATAAATCATTATGACACATAATAGATTGACAGTTACTGTTTTCTTGAAATCCTGATATAGTTTTTTTAATTGTTTAATGAAAATTATTTTTTAATTATTTTTTAATGAAAATATTTATATTATATAACAGATACTATGATTAAAAAATAGCCACAATGTCATCAAGAAGTGCAGAGGCTTATGTGAATTGATCACAAAATGAACCATCTTTATGTTCCAATTTGTTCATTGAATTCTGAGACATAAAAAATATGCTTGTCAGATTTTTTTATTAGCTTTCTATCTATTTGCAGTGACCATAATTTAATTTAAACCCTAGAAAGCATGAATGTAATGGCTTTTGGGTACCCAGTACACCAAAAAGAATAAAAGAGTCAAGGTAATGTAGGTGACATATCACTATGCATTCTCACATTCATGTCAAAATAGCCTTAAATGGAAAATCAAAGGCTATTATCAATGAGTCTATTTAAAGAAATGTAATCACAAACAAATCAGAAAGACCAGTGTCTGTATGTGAAAACAACACTGGTGAATATTCACAAGAGAGACAAGAGTACCCTCTAGTGGACAACTTGAATACATGCTGTTACAAGTGGGTTTGACAACTTGGTTTTCCAGTTTTCTCCAACAACCCTGTACTGGTCTTCCAGTAAATACATCCATCACCCACAAAACACTATATGTCTGTTTTATGTTTTATGGCATTACTCTCAAAACAAAAAGACCATAAATGTTTTCCTCACTGTATCCTTCCACTGACACAGAGTTTTTTGAAACACATGCTCTTTCTCTTTAACATACCTCTACCCAAACACACGCACACACAAACACACACACACACACACACACACACACACACACACACACACACACACACACACACACACACACACACACACACACACGTGATGTTATTCTGTGTACCTGGGGCACCTGGGCATAGACTGCACTTTCCCTGCTGCTGTGTGACCTTGAGTCTGCAAGTCCCCTGGCACCCTTCAGCTCCATCCCATAATGGAGTCACTGTGTGATTATAGGGCTGCCTCAGCTGCGTTCCAGTGTTCAGGGCTCTCAGCTCGATGCGGCATAGACAGATACAGAGCCATCATTTCACCAGGGTTACTGAGTCCATCTGTGACCACTGACCTTCACTCTTCTCCCTTTGAAGTGACCAACTTTTGAAGTCTCAGACATGCTTTTCATTGTCCCCAAACCATACCCTAACACCCTCAAACAACTCCTTTGGCTGTTAAGATGATACACCAAACTTAAGCCAAAGAATAAAGAATCAGATCAAAAAGTTGTTAGGAATGGAATGGATTCAGCTGAGTTGAATACGCACACAGAATAGGACAGCTACTTTGAAACTATGTTGTATGTTGTAACCAAAAAAAAAGAATTACTTTTACTGCATACATAATCCTGAGACACAAAATGAATACAGTAATCAGGTAAGTGGAGAAAATCTGAAACATACTGTATGTCAGTCCATTTCCAAATAGCTCTATGCACTTAATTTCTCACAGTTCACCACTAGAGGGAGGGATATGACCAGTGTATTCAATAAAGCAGAATAGCGTGATTTGTGGTAGTGTGCTCCTAATCCTTTAATATGGGTTATTACAATTACAGAAAACAACAGACAACAGAAATTGAGTAACTTTTGATGGTTCTATTTAATTATGTTCAAACCAGTGCTAGTGTGAGTGGCGTAAGAGTGTACAGTATTATTGTGTGTGTAAGATACTCCTCCACCAGCAACATCAACAACACGGTGATGTCATCACTAAATCCCATTCAGCAAGAGAGGACTCGGTCACACTACTTGGGGTCATGTGACACCTTGCTGTCATGAGAAGTAGGGCAGCTGCGGGTCAAGACTTGAGCACCGAGGAGCCAATGGGCAGAAGGTCAACAACCGGCGGAGAAGGCCCCTGAAAAACAGATTTGCGCTCACATGAAAGGAATGAGCAAGCGGAAGTGGTCAGCTAAAGAGGGCAGGGGCCTCACGGCTTAGTTTTGTTTCACCACGTCAGCATGTTCCCCTCAAGGGAAAAAAAAAAACAATGCTGCAATACAAACAAGTAAATAGAGGATTAGCGTTATTCAGGCTAACCCCCACATGGCCCCGTGTTGACACAGGATTAGTGCGTGTCTCTCTTCTCTTGTTTTAGCATGTTGAGCATGTTTTACTACTACTACTGTTGAAAAATCTACTCAGGAGTACACAAACAGTAAAGCTCTGTGATCTTTGCAGGACTTGTTATACCCTGATCAGAATAACAAATGGGACTTATTGCCTTTTGCACAGATTTGGCCCTGTCACATCGCCCATCAGGGCATGTAGCCCCATGCTTCCTGTTGTCCTCGTAGCATGATTATCACAGCCGTGGGGAGGGAGGGTGAGGGAGGGGGGGATAGATTTGCAGATTACCCTCTGAGTTCCACATGGTCAATTAAGGAGAGATCAGAAGAGATCTTGAATCTGTCACCCAATCCTAATCTTACTGCCTCTCTTTTCCTGACCTGGTGTGATCACCAGTGTGGTCACACCCAGTAGGACCTACATTCAATCTCTCATCAATATATATATTATAGCTCAATCAATATATTTGAAATGTGTGAATTACTGTTGTATTCATATATTGCAATACATTTCTTATGTATTGCCTTAATATACTTTCATTGTATTAACAATTTGTTCTTTCTGTGTAGAAAATCAAAGCACATATCTACAAATAATATCTAAAGGTTCATCTAAGTAGCTGCTCTGCTGACACATTCACGTTATACTATTACTGCGTGATGCACTGATTCTGCGGGGAAAAGTAAGCAAGAGGAAATGAAGACTGTGAATAATGAGGTCAAAGGTTGGGCTAGGGGTGTTCACCAGAGTGGATCTGTGCATTAACTTCAATTCAAACATCTGAACACATTTAGGGTTTTTATAACAAAACAGGTGAGCACTCGGGGTGCAGATGGACCATTAGCGCTTAAATTGAATGTGCCACTCTCAGTGCACTGAAAGATAAATACCTGCTCAGGACTGCAACATTTCTGAGGTAAGAACAAGTTTGAGTCTTGTTCAGTATTCATTATCTCACTTTGTGTGATGAATATATGCTGTATACCCTCCAACCATCAATTACATTTTGTCTTTGCTCAACAGACACTCTTAACTGTGATAACTTACATAGCTTACATTGGACATATTTTCCATTTATACCATTGGTATAATTACTGAAGCAATACAGGTCCAGCAAATCAGGTATCTTACTCAAGGGCACAATGGCATTGCCCCAACAGCAGCCTTTGGGCTATAAGACAGGTCCTCATAGCAACTGCAACTACGCTGTTGCCACTATTGCTGATTATTGTAGTTTATTAATTGACTCATTGCCAGGAGTAGAATCTGATCATGAGAGGGGAATTATCATGCACTGCAAATCTCCCGAAAAAGCCGTCATTGTTTTCTTCCAGACAGCCCCGACTGTTATTTGTCTGTGTCAGGCGTTCTGCAGATGCTCTTGGCTTCATTGTGCTCCATTCCATTATGTATTTCAGCCCTTCTGCAGATATTAAATGCTGTCACCCTAGGACTGAGCTCCCAGCACATACACCACTGCACCTGTCTCAGAGCAGAGAGAGCACACAGCCAGCTGAGGGATGGCCTCAGATCCTGAGCATGATGTGGTACCTGTCATCTCACTCAGAGGACCGGGGTGTTTTTGACTCCACTGCATTTCTCTTTGTTGGCTTTGGCCTTCCAGACCCGCCGCCAAATTGCTTTTTTCCGACAGACTCCGACCCTGGTGGCGGTGAAGGATAATGGGTTTGTAAATGGTACAACAAGCCCCCACAGCCTTCACCACACCTCGCTGTGACAACCCTGCCGACATCCTGCTTGCTCACACTGATGGTGGCTGAACAGACTGAGACCGGACACTACACCCACGCACGTCTCACGAGTCCTAGATCAGGAATTTCCCTCCCAATCCCGCACCATTTCCAGGGAGGCTAAAACACCGTTACGTCTGTGACAGTGAACCGAGGGGCAGGGGAGGGTTAATTCTCATCAGCTAGGGTCAGTCCCCTTCACTGCCCACCTCCCGCCGTGGGACGTCCCATTCACTGCACGGCTACCGCGTAGAGGCGAAAACAAAAACAAGGTAAAGCTCCTTAGTCCCCAGGTCACCTCCAGGACATGTAGTCTGTGACGTGGCCTCTGTGTGACAAGAGAGCAGCGATTGTTAAATCTACTGGGGTACACCAGAGAAAACCCATAGGGTAGGGGAGGAGCAGGACAAGTCTGGGCTTGAATTCGTCCACTGAATTCCTCTCCAGACCCCAGAACAATATTATATAATTTGCTGCCTATTGAAGCGTTACAGCTGTTGTTTCAGATATGCTACGGTATGGCAGTATATGAAAAATTCATACCGTATGGGAAATTAAAACCGGTATACAGGATGAACCCGGTATACCACCCAGCACAATTAGGATTTTATTTATTCAACTTCAGGAACTCAACCAAATTGAAAGCTGAAGAGGACAAACAGCCCCAGAGTAGGACAACCTCCTGTTTGGGTTTGATCTACTGACACCACAACACCACAACATAACAACTTTTAAAGGGTTTGTGTCACAGCTAAGCTTCGCCTTCTTTTAAAAGAGGTCAGATTACAGAGGAGAAAAAAAATCTTGAGACTAATCGGACTCACCGTGGCTTTGGTCATTACAGAAAACACCCAGGAGGCTGTGTAGAATTTTCCAAATTAAATTCCTTTTGGAGGGAGTTTAGGGGCAACTGCTAACATAATTGATCTTTATTCTTTTTGACAAATGGAGGCAGAATATCATTTCAGGTCCTTGAGTAATGTGTGACTCAACTGTTATCTCAGAAACAAAAAAGTAAATGTGTCATATTTCTTTGTTGTAGAACCAAAGAGATAGAAAGACCTGCACTTAGAGTCCCTGTCAGGTTTTGGACATTGCAGTTATACCCTTGGGCAGGTTAATCTATCTGCTGTATGTGCTTTCAGTAAAAGTGCTGTTTTTAAAAGGGTGTCAGGGTGTGTAAGTTGTAAAGCAGTCATCATTGTGAATTTCCTTGTGTAAAGACATTGTGTAATGTTACAAACTGGAGGAATTTCATTTCATTGTGCTCGCTAGAGGCTCAACACTCATGACCAGTGCTTCTGTAACTTTTACAGTTGTTCCTCCACAGCCCAGAAGCCTGTCAAATATCAAATGAGCACATGCATATGAGGTCAATTGTACCTTACCTGGAAATGGTCAGATATCAGTATTTGCCAACCAAGGACTACTGCCTGAGAATGAATACATTAAGCTGGAAAGACCATAGGCCACTATTCTTGAAGTCTTTTTTTATATCATGTGTAAGTTGACTTGTTGTTGGTTGTTGTTGATCTTTATTAACACTTGGGTAAGGGTGCTCCACCAGTAGTCAACCTATAACTGTAAATATGTAAGACTTGTAACTTGTGCATATTTCAACATTAAATTTTAACCTGTGCTACAGTAGATTATATTTGTGAAAGCTTCCAGTGAGTTATTGGTACTCTGCATTTATGCCTTTATTGGAATATACTGTATATTGCTTTGCATAAGAGCATCTGTCTATTTTTTATTATTGGCAGTAGTAGGAGTATTCAGAGGTTATACCTGCATTCTTTTTTGCACTCCCCTATAAATCAGAATTTGTTTTGGATATATTTCTATATTTATCCCACATATCCTTCCCTCTGGTCACTTGCCCCATACTGTACTGCAGTAATTCCTACTGTAAACTGTATTTAAAGGTAAATATGGGCAAGTGAAACTGAACCAGCATGTCACTATTAAGAGGATACCCCTGCCCCAAAACTGCCACAAGCAGAGCTTCTGCTAATAGTGCCTCTGAAAAGGACTGTAGGGGGCACTCTGAATATTGAGTTACAGTGCATTTATTAACTGGTACATCCATCTCTAATTAAACAATGAATCACAGAGGAAAGAGCCTATTGCTCTGAACAACTCTTCAATATGAATATCCTGATCTCGCAATTGAACTGTTTGTAGTGTCTCATCATTATTTTATTATTGATTCTTCAGCAAACACCCCTATTCAAGGCAGATAATAAAGCTTTCATTTTTTACTTACTATTAAGATTTGCTGCTGAATACTTTGAATTGAATTGCATCCCTTGGTAAGAGCTACAAAATGCAGCACTCCCAAGAGAGATTTGAACTTATAACCCTAAGATTACAAATACAGTTCTCTAACCACTACACCACAGTCAAAAACTCACTTGCAACTTTTTTAGAAGGTTTGTTCATTTTCACTTGTTATCACTGAAGTTTCCACGCTACTCTCAATTAAGCCACCTACCACGCTATTTATCTGACTTCATGAAAGCCCTCCTGCTCCTGCATTAGCTTAATAGTCCGTTGCTAAGTCTGGGAGTCCTGGTCAGCACAATCCACTGTGCACCTCAGCGATGAATTCCACCCAACTCGTTAGCTTCCAGGGGGCCAAATTAATCGTGTTTTTGTGTCTCTGAAACAAGATCCGGAACCCAGCCAACTTAATTACAATTAGAGCCAGGAGTTGTCCTAGGGGGTTTATACCAGAAGTTGCCAGTGTTGCTGTGTAGCTGTTTAAATTCATCCAATAGGAGAGCACAGACCAGAGAATACATTCAGCAAAGATACAAAATAAACAAAGCTTCTCGACCACAGTAGCAATAAAGTGGGGGGGACACTTGGCTCTTTAAGATAATGATATCACTGATGAGCAATTGGGATTTTTTTTCTTGTTTTTAATAATCGTCTCAACAATTTTACAACAATTTAACATTCAGTATAACTTGGTTCAATTCACATGTTCCCATTGTACCTGTCTGTGCCGGAGGCCCTATGCTTGTGGCTTACACAAACAAACTGGCAACGCCACTACAAAGTATTGACCCAAAGAGCAGCCTCAGCAAATTAACTGATCCAGCGCTGCACTCCAGCATAAGTCTGCAACTTCGTCTGGCAAAGTGCACAGCGGGAGAGGCAACAGAGAAAGGACTGGCATCGATTTAGACAAACACAACCCTGACATCCCTCCAGCTCCACCCAGAGAACAAGGAAAGCTTATATCAGCAACAACAGCTTTCTTGTCAGATAATAACAGAAGGTTGTAATAGCTAGAAAGGCATTAAGCAAAATTAAAAAGGTATTGAGTAAAGCAAAAGTAAGTCTATCCAGGCCAAAAAAGTCAAGCTGTTGAAATGTGACCTTGCCAACAATTAGCAAACCCCTGCAACTAATTAATCTCCAATAAAGTAAGTCAGGTGAGGATCCATCTGTGGTGGCAGAGAGCTCTATGTGGGCGCTCCTAGCATGCATATGTGTGCATGTATGTGTGTTTAGAACTGCTCTCTGCAGTGGTGCTGACAAAGGCTACATGCAGTTGAGATCTACTACCAAAGAGAAAGCATTACTCACTGCATATTGAAGTCCTAGGTAGCCCATTGCTGCTGTACCTTTGAGTATGGTACTTATCCTGATTTGCTTCAGTACATATCCAGCTGTACAAATTAATCAGGGCCGGCTAAAGGCATAGGCCATATAGGCGGTTGCCTAGAGCGCCACCACCACTGGTCGCCCTCAAAGGAAAAATAAAAAATAAAAATAAATAAATAATTTGCCAGTGTATGTTTGAAACTGAAAATCCAGAGATTTTTGTAGGATACATCAAGTACACACAGCATCAATGGCCTTATCTGGCTTAATCAGAAATGCTTGGCCTGTCTAACTGAACAGAGTCCCTCAGCTTTTTAACAGAGCCACCCAAGGAGTCTGCCATGAATAGGGTCTACACTCATCTAGATTAATATACATCAATATGCCTTTTGTTTTTCAGCCGGGGAGAATGAGATGACAGACATTCCCCTGACTCTGAAGGCTGTGTCGTTGTCATGACAATGTTCCGAAGTGCTTACCACACGACCAGTTTCCATTTGTCAGCGAGGGAGGAGTAATGCCAGGCATGGAGAGTCATTGTCAAACTCTCAGGCAGATTCAGCGTGAACCTGTCGGCTCAGCTGAGACAAGAAACAAAGCTCAAAGCGTAGTGCGCTCAGCATTACAGAGATAGAGTCAAAGCCTGTATAAAGGCTTTGTCATAAAGGCTGCCACATGCTATGAGTTCACTGGATTCTGAAGCGCAAACAGAGTATGCATGCATTGGAGAGGTTTTAACCTAAATAGCCTCCACATTCTATGACAAACAAATAGGGGCAACAAGTTCAGCTTCACGATATACTGTACACTTAAGGAAAATCAATTGATCAGAAGAGATGGAAAAGTTTTTGATCAAGTCTGTTTTGTGAAGAATATATATTGGAAGGCCTCAACCTCATCTTTCAGTCATCTCATCCTTGTTGAGTTCATCTAAAATGTACATTGTTCTTATGAAATTACTGAAATATATTGCACCATCTTTATGTAACTCTGTAGCTGTACAGCTTAAAAAAGCCACAAGGTGCCCTTAAACAGAAATATGTTTGACACTGCATCAAAATCCCCCCAAAAAAGCTTTGTTTCAGAGTCTCAGATTTCTGAGGGCCATGTGTTTGAAGAGGTTTCATGTGTGATTCCACATTGCTGCTGCACACCTATGACCCACAAAGCTGATACCGTGAATCAAACAGATCTTTTGATCTGGGCCAACAGGAATCAAGTCCTGAAATATTCAAAATGGTTCTGACATGAGTGAAATTGCAACCCGGCAGACATTTTTTTTTTCTCCCAGTGGATTCTCAAGTACCTGAGCACAGGGTCAGAACGTTTTTTTTTTTATGGTAGGAACAGAGTTTATGCAGCTTCGGGGTGAAGTCAAAACTGTCTTTTACTTCCTCCATGAACAATTGAGCCAAGGAAAACACAGGCCTGAATATGAATGCTGATTGTGGGAGTTGATTCATACCATCTCAGAATATACGAGCGTGCAACTTTTCTGTCACACAGCAGAAGAATTAAAGGAGGCTGGCTCAGTGTGATGTCAACATCTGTGAGGGCTCGGGTAATTAATTAAGTATGGCTCAGGAAAATAATTGATCAATTTCAACGCTCCGTTAGCACACATAATTAAATGCGGCGGCTGAACGCCCCTCGTTCCTGACGCACCCCGGTCTCCAAGCACAACAATAATTCAAAGTTCTTATCTGGCTGCTCTTGGTGCTGTGTTTGTTATTGCACTTTCCCTGTTCTGATGACGTCCAGATATTTTGGAAGGCTGTCGCGTTGTGGTCCCGTTGTGAGCGAGACGCAAAAGAGGCAGAGACAATTACAGGCAGATATGCACAGAGCATGTGTTTGTGGCTTATTGATGTAGTGATCAAGTGCTGTTTTGTCTCAAAGAGAAAACAAACATGTATGTTTGAGATGCTGAAGATGAGCAGAATTATTGTTGTTGTGCATTTGCACTATGCTCCACTGTCCCCAGGTATTTGAATGTGGTGGTAGTGTGGGGGGGGGGATGAAAAAGCAGGAAAGGGTATCGAGAGTATGAAACAACATAAAAATTCAATATTCATAGATCTGGTGTAGCCCCAGACAGAAAAGAGAGGCTTTGAAGACCCCATTTTCTGCAAGCAGGCATACATCTAAATTTCCTGAGAGTTCTTCTGTTCCTCCATTATGCTTGTGATTAGAATTTCAATTCTTTTGGCTCCAAAGGGCTTGTGGTGTTTTCGTGTTGTGCCTCACCATTTCTCACACCTACCGGAAGAAGAACGCATAAACGTCAAACCTCTGAAACGTTACAGTATTTGATGGATACTAAGCCACACAGAAAATATTAAATTTAAAACCACCTCTTTTTTACAACATGAAGCAAAATTAATACGATTGTCTACTTCTCTTTTCTTTGTCATTGACTGTTTGGCTTCGTACCCACTTTGTTCAAATTTCTATATTAATGCTCATCATGGACTGTAGCGTGCTATTTTATTCTTGCCTGCAAGGTGTGTCCTTCTCTCTTCAAGTACCCTCAGAAGTAAATGATTTAAATTACTTCTTTGCTCAACAGATGCCCTTATTCAAGGCAACTGGCTCAGTTCATATTTTTTTTCCCATATTATAACAGCTGGATATTTACAGAAGCAATTCATTTAAGTTCTGTACTTGAACATTTAACAGCAGGTCTAAGCTAAGCTCCTTCATCACTTTTCCACATAGTGCCTCATATCTGCACTGGGGGTAACATTGCAGTGAGCCCCCTATATAATCAGGGAAAGTGGAGAATAACACGTAGGGAAACAGGACTTCTAATAAGCAGACTGCAGGATGAGATCCAGTGTTGGATGATGTTGTACCATGAGCTCATTTACTTCAACTACAGTGTGTTGCCTGAGAAACCTCCCAAGATGAGTATGTTTGCTAGGCAAAATAAACCATGCAAATGTTCATTTTTGGGTGGAAAATCTACATTTTGGTTATAAATCTACATTTCTACAAAAGTGCACCGAATTTGTCAACACAGATATAGAATTACAAATTCATTCACTCATTCAAAATTACTCCGTTGTCTATTCAACAGCAAAACTTGACTTTTTCAAACACAATAGCCTTACTATCCATTCAATAATTGGTTTTTATTATAATAAGTAGTGGGTCATCTTATCTGAAGGTCACAACTTTTAAGATACAGCACAGGGAGGCGGTCTTGTACCAAAAGGTTTTCAACATCAGGCCCCATTATCTTTATGACACACCATCAGGTAAACTTAAAGACAACCAACTTCTCACCAAGCTAAAGACCAAGGTTCCTAACAATTAAAACTTATAGTTCTTTCATTATAACTGTAGTGAAATGATGTCATTTGAAGCAGACATCCATGTGTTCATGCCCTTGAGTTCTGCTACGCATGGATGTTGTTATTCTTTGTCTAATCACACACGGTCCACCAAGGTGAGAGTTTGACAGCAATTAGGCTGCAGAAAAGACAGAGGAGCTGCCAGGGGATCGCTTTTGCACCAATGCTATTGTCTGATTTCCTCGATCGTTAAATGTCCTTGACTCCCTCAGGAAACAGACTCTTGTTAGTTGGTATCTCACAAAAAGGAATAAAAATAAACAACTGGTATAAGCAGTGTGGACTGCCGAGCAGCTCAGGGTTGCTCAGGTATTTATTGA
Source organism: Megalops cyprinoides (assembly GCF_013368585.1). Taxonomy (NCBI): domain Eukaryota; kingdom Metazoa; phylum Chordata; class Actinopteri; order Elopiformes; family Megalopidae; genus Megalops; species Megalops cyprinoides. The sequence goes on from NC_050596.1 coordinate 20,914,045, forward strand.
AATGCATGTGTTTGTAAAAAAAAAAAAACAAACAAAAGCTTTTCAGTGGTTTGCATGATGCACAGAGGAAATTATCTCCATACCTTTAATATCCTGGCTAGAATAGAAAAACCTCTTGTCCCTGGAGGTATTGTCTACATTTCAAATTGTTTTTGGCTCCTGAAGACAGCCAGGAAACATCACGATCCCAGAGATCCTTCCATACCCCTAGTGAAGCAAACCAGCAGTTGCTTCTCAATGCATTCTCTGCAGCTGTGTACCAAACGGAATGCAACCTGTTTAAGGGCTTAAATTATTCATGATTTTCCTCTTTGTCTCTGGCAGCTTCTAATGAAAGTGCTGGAGAGAAGCAAGAGCAGAGGATTTATTTAATGCCTTTGGCCCAGATAAGAAATATCCAACCTGTGTCCCATGTCTTACAAGCCAATGTTACTGTTCTTATCAAGATTCTGTACCACTATAGCAGGCCTTTCACATCTGGCATTCACATTCTCACCCTATATCCTTCTAGCTGCATCTTTTTTTTTTTTTTGATGTGTCTAGATGACAGTATTGGTATCACATGGGTTAAATATTATCTGTTTGCTGCTCTCAGTGTACCTGACAAACTAAAATTCTCAAATTGCAGAAATGTTGCTGTGAATCATGTATTAACTACACACAGTTAGCTCACTGAAGACTAGCTACTTGTTCTGTTGAAAAACGCCACTGTCAAAACCCCCAAAACAAGGAAATGTAACTACATCATGCAAAGTGCTCAGTCTTTTCCTTTTGACTCTTCAGGAATGATACATAAAACAGATGCACACATGGAGTGAGTGTGCATTTGGTTTCTGTATACATGTGTACATGTTTATGGAGTAATATGTGTGTGTGTGTGTGTGTGTGTGCGTGTGTGTGTGCGTGTGTGTGTGTGTGTGTGGCAGTGGGGGTGGTAAGAGGAAAATGGAACATGACTTTTCTCTAATGTCTGAACCAAAGTTCCTATTATCTGCTACCCCAGGTGTTAAAATACCCATGCAATAACCTATCACAGTGGAGGCCAGCCTCGATAAATCACATTAGACCTTTACCATGTATTTATTAGAACACTCATTATTATTAGTCATCTCACACCAGAAACTGCAAAACACGTATGCAAAACACATATGCAAAAACCATCTGCTCCAACTCCCACCTAATGCACACTAGTGCTGGAGCACCTTTTCAGAAAATACACTTTGGTGATTTATTGGATGATGTTAGGGGTTTGTAGACAAGAACCTTCCAATAAACATACAGTATATTAAATATGCACATTTTTTTGGACGTAGTACAGTCTAGGACCATAACAAATGTGAAAGCGCCATGGAAGCTTTGACAAACACGATCACTGAAATGTTTAAATCAATCATGGAGATTCATCTATGTACATGTAAAGATATAAACAGACATAAAACATACCTGTGAATATAAAACAATAAACCTCCTTGCTTCAATCAGCCCGTCTCACCTCTGAGGTTTGGGAGACATTGAGACCCTCTGGTTGGAAGGAGATTTTTTTTTTCTTGAGCTATGGGTGCTGCAGAACTTTAGGCTATGTGGCCTGCAAATGATTACAACTCAGGGAATGTTTACTTCCCCACACTTAAGAGTGTTAAGCAACCATCTGGGAATTGTACCATCAATATTTAATAATGTTTTTCAGCTTCACACCCACGGCGGATTTTGTTTTTCGCCACAGTCTCTTTTCTGCATTTCGCACTTTCTAAAATTTATGTACTTCAGAAAGAACCAACTCTTGACACAGAGACTGTTGTGTATTCATGTATTCAGGTTCATGTAAACTAGCAAACCATTTTGGCTGATATGAATCTGATAGCTGGTGTCCAAAACCCCAAATTTTAAAGTTAAAAAGGTTTTGTTTGAACGTATAACAATTTTATCCTGCTTAGAATCCAGTCCAATGCCCCTGCTATGAACAATCCAGTCAGTCACCAATATTTATATGCAAGACAATAACAACAGCCTTAATCATAACCCCGTCTGTGCACTTACAGGGAATAAGACACAGGCAACAACCTTATAAGATAGTAACAAACACTATAAGCTCTTTGACACTGAAGAGTTAAGTTCTCTGGATCAGAAACCCCTTTTAGTAGGACTTGTTTCGGAATCAATCACTGGCAGGCTTGCGCTGTCTCTCAAAAAGAGCTGCGGCCACATCTATCACTTGTGCTCAGCCACTGACAGGAGGGAATGAAATTTTTTGGGGGGGGGAGCATGGTCAAATAAATCACACAGTGCACTGCTGGAGACAACAAAGCAGCCTATGCCCCAACGTTTTAACGGACAGTTCCTCCTGCTCCTCACCGAGACATTAACTCTGTAGTCGTGGACTTATTTCTTTGTGGATTTTTTTTTTATCTTCAGACATAAAGTTGTGCTAAGTTTCCCCCATCCTTTGGCCCTGACACAGAGCCCTATTTGTGATTATGCCTGATGCTATCATTTTTGTGATTGGAGACTTCACAACTCTGACTTGGGGCACACATTAGGTGAATGAGAATGAATGAAAAAGGGAAATAATATGGGTAAAGTTACTTTGGATCGACACTTGCATTGGCATCTTTTGAAGCAAGGAGCAATGCTTTTGTAGAGTAATGCTTCTGTGCTGGCAAAAAGGCAGAAGCTTGGTGATGTCACTACTTTTAATGCATCACTTTTTCACCTACCAAACCTGGCAACTTTTCTTAATGTTCATTGCTCTTATAATTCACATTAAAACTCTCATTAGTACCCCTGAAGCTATGGCCAGCCTGCGACATGTTTCAATTCCACTGCTTTAAGAAGCTGTAATACTTCTTTTATTGCTAATTCTACTCTCTTAATTACTGTCTGCTGTTTCCCATCTTGGGTGCTAATGTGTTTCTCATCTCTTTGACAGCTTTGAAGATGTGAATATTAAAAAGTGGTGGTCAATGAGCCACAAACAGGGGAGGAAGAAGTTTTGGTCCTGTTTCCTTGATTTACAAGTTCGCTGGTGTTTCAGAACCGCCTTTGTGCACTTCATATCAGATTCACTTGTATGGTAGATATAATGAAACAATAAATGATTCTCTTTTTTAATAAAGTGACTGGGAGTTCAAACCACTTTTGTGTTCTTTTTTTCCAGTGCAAGGATAATGATTTCACGGGTGGTGCACAAAAGCAGAGCTACCACCTTAGATGCAATCAAGTAAAATGAAATCAGCCACTAAGGGGTGATGCTTATTTAAATTGGCGACATTGTTAATCAAGTAAAACAAACAAAAACAGGTTCAGCATAATTAACTGATGAAGATAAGCCACTGATACTAACTGGCCATTGTTTTGTGCAGGTCACCTCCAAAATATATGCATGTCTTTACAAAGTGCAGGGAACAGACACTCTGTGAAGTAAAGAAATGAGTCTGCACTTTGAGCAAGGTTGACTTATGGCCTCTCAGAACAGACACCGTCTTTAAACAAGGAGCTGTTGATATTAGCAAAGAACACTGCTTCATTTTTTCCGTGATGTTCTCAGCTGCATTCCAGCTCTCGGAGGCCTCTGGTGGTCTCTGTTATACAGTGTAAACTCTGTGACACATTCGTACTTATAAGTCCTTTAGGCAGTGTCTGAGTCTGGGTGGCACCTGATGTGATTCCAGTTTCTATGGCATGAAACAGACGCACAAGTTAGGGTACAAGCACTCTCTCCAGACAGGGGCCCAATGTATCACAGGGTCATTACCCACAATGCATCTCTTGTAGGGCTAATTGCCATGCAGAGAGGAAATGCAAACCACAAAGTCTGTGGTATGAAGTCGGTGCTAGATTTAACCGCCAGCTCTCTGGAGACAGGGCAGACACGTAAACCGCAAAGGCCTGTGCACTTATGAGGGTTGGCTCTAGTGTCTCAGGAGACCATCGAAAGGTATGGCTGAAAATATTTGACAGAAGGAGGTACAGAAGGTACTGTGGAGGTATCACCAATGTCCCCTGGAGTTCAAATGGTGCACCCTTTCTGTCACATATAGACACCTGTCTCTATGATGACAGAAGACAAATGTTCCATGTTTGGTGCTCCTAATATTTTGTTCCTCATCAGACAGTGTACCTCTCTCTGTATTTATTCAGTTAGACACTCATATGATTTGAAGCCATATTGACTGCAGGTCTTGCTCTCTCTCTCATCCCACACTCATACAGTAATTTCAAACTTGCTCCCAAAATCTCCGAATGCCAGAGGATCACTGGGCTTAATTAAATTCCTCTCACAGCATAATCATGTTTAGGCTTGAGAAAACACAAGCAGTGGAGTTTAATTAAAAAATTTTCCACAATCAAATCCAGCAATGAGTGTCGCTACCCAGACAAGTGTATCAAAGCAATCTGTTTTGTTTTTTGTTTTTTTTCCTTTCTTCCCCTCTCTTAGCAAAGCACCAGATAAGGTAATGCATGGCTCTCCAAATTCGTCTTGTTTTTATCTGCATTCCATTAAACTTATTCAGTAGTCATAGAGTGACTCAGATAATATTCTACTGAGGGAAAGACAGTGCCTCTTGTGTACATTTTAGTTCCAAAATAAAGCTGTTGAGCCAAGGGTAAGTCATGCCAAGCAGAACGCTGTAATTGAAGCTGCCCAATTCTAGTCTGTGACTGTTGCACCAGCATTCACCGGGGTCAGAGGTCAGTGAGTGTTTAATGTTGCTGAAAGTTGAACCTGCCAGATGGAGGACTAAGCTGCAGTCTCCTTTTTAAATATGCAATGATTTTCATGGCACAATATTACAAGGAGTTGATCCACTTCATTTTTACAGCCTTTTTAAGGAACAGCCCAAGGCTCCTATAAACCAATGAGAATGCAGTGAGTTAGTCTTGATGCTAACAAACCTCATCTGTAATGTAAATTGAGTTGACACAGCAACAGGATTATCCACATTGAGGTTACCCTCTGTAAGCTCATAGTGAGTTGAGGACGGCTACATTTAAGCACAAAAAATGTTGCTTGAGGTGTGCAGTGGAAACTCGGGGCTGAGTAAATTGGAGAGGGTGGAAGAGCAATATTAAGGACACCCTCCCCCGCAGCCTCTCCATAATCTTCAATGCCCTGTATGCCTGTGAGCCTATATGCTAATGCTCTGTCCTCCAGACGCCTCAGCTCTTCATCATGTGCCCGCTACCTCTCCTCACACATTCCCTGTCTGCCTTCAATAGCAAGGAAATTTACCCCCCTCCCTGCACCCGTGCTAGATGCCCAGTCACTGAGACCTAATGAACTGTAATGAGAGGCGCTCAGGCACAAAGCAGCGCCTCTTTCAGCTGTATGTGTGAGTAAATTCAATTTCCATTGAGAAAAGCACATCTTGTGAAAGGAAGGGAGTTCAGAAAACCGCGTGTGTGTATATGCGTGGGTGCGTTTATTTGTATGTGTTTATGTGAGTGCATGTTTTTGCTTATTTGTGAATGTGTCTGCATATTCATGCGGGTGTGCTCACGTGAGTGTGTCTCTTTCGTTCGTGGCATTTTTAAGGGGTTTGTATGCCTGTCCTTTGTGCTATTTGCCTTAGAGTTTTCATGTTTTCCTTCTGAGACAGCGGCCTCCCCTTAAGGGACGCACAAGCTTGAAACTGTGTTGCTTTTGTTATTCCCCTATAGCAGCACATACCCATCCGCCTTCTGTTCCTGCACTCCCGGCGCTGCCATGGGATAAAAGCAGCAATGTGATGGGAAGAGACGGGCAGTGCAATGCCTGAGCTTGAACGAATTCCTTTTTGTGGGAATTCAAAAGATGCGACAAAAAAAAAACCTGAACCCTGTAGCAGCCTGTTGAAACATCCACTGACTAAGAGGGCATGAGCGTGGCCCCTGAGGGCAAGTAGATCTGCTCTAAACAAGAGAGAAAAAGAGAGGGAAAAATCGTTTTCATGCCTGGGATGGTTTGTTAGAGGGCATAGGTACATCCTGGAAGGGAACCTTGCAAGCCATAAGCAAGTGAAAAAAAAAAATGTTTCAGTTTTTCATATCTAATATGCGTTTTAATAATCCCCAAAGACCTGAAGACAAATGCTGCCCTTCCCTTCACCTGTGCATCTAGGGAGAAACTGGAGTTCTACATTGTTTCATTCATGAACTTCAGGGCATGATCCGGCTTGTATTTTGAAAATACATAGCGTGATGCGTCACAGCGGCCGTTACTTCTATTGCTACAGCAGACCATTGTTTGTGTGCACAGGCGAGGTGTAAACTGAACAGGAGGGAAAAGTTACACAAGGACCGATATCTGAGAGCCTTGAGGGTGATCATTCTAGCATGATCCACATAGATAGGTCATCCTGCCCAAAATAAACAAACAGAATTGAAGCATCCGCAAGTGGACACCCTCAGGCTCCTTTTAGTCAGTGATCATTATCAGTAAATACTAAAGTGACATCTCTGCTGCTAAAGGACCCTTCTTTCTCTTTGTAGTTAGGCTGGGGCTGTGTTTCATCTCTCTTCTACTGTGCCAGTGTATTTACCTTCTTATCACTGCGGCATATTCTCATTGCTTGTTTCTGTGAAGCGTGAGATGAAACCACACAGGAGTTCTTTGACAATCCTCCCTCCATCCTGCTACATTTTTATTCTTTTATTTTCATAATTTTATTCTAAACACACCCTACTCATCGCAAAATAGAGAGAGGGCTAATTTGGGAAACTAAAGTGTCACTTGCCACCTGAGGGATCCTGTCACCTTTCTCATCTTCATTTGAAATTACACACAAATTGGTCTTTTTAACTCGGCCCTATCTAATGCCAGCAATGTCCCTGTCGATACCTGCATATGAATGTAAATTAGTTGAGAGCAGAAGCTCTTTTCAAGGGTATATCCAATATTCAGTTAGCAGCACCTTAATTAATGTAATTATAGTCAGCATCTTCAGTGAGCAATAAGACCTTCAGAGTGGTGTACATTGTGTTGATAGAGGAGAAGGGTGGTTGCTAAAGTGTTTCACGGATATTAAAATAATAGATACAGCAGTACAGAAATAAATTATTTCCGACAACAATACAATCTTTGCGCAGAGGACCTGTAGCCTCAAGCTTAGGAAAGGATCAATATCAGTGCCAGCTGATCTTACAAACAAATCAAAACGCTACTCAACACTCATAATTTACTGAACTTTCGTATTTGGCAGCACTTCAAATTTTAGGACCGCAGGGCACATGGAACCAAAACGGCTTTCCACTTGAAAGTGGACTTTTTACTATTATTCTATAATAAATACCTTTAGTTCAAAATATTATTCACAACTTCGTAACTGAATTCACATGGTTTTGTTCGGTTGTTCGTTTTCTTTTACACTTCTTTTACTCGTTTTTTTTTCTCCTCTGGACTCGATAAATAGGGCTAAAGGTTAAATGAAAATGAATCGAGTAGAACTTTTCAAAGGATATTGAGTTTGTCAAACTAAAAAGAATTAAAACGTATTTTGCACATCACGCATGATCTATATTCATTAATAAAATCCATAAACGTCAATAAATAATAAGCAGTTTAGTTGAAGGATTATGAACATTTGTCCTCGCTCTTAATCGTCCTGCATTTCAGCACTGTATACCGCGCATTTCTACAGGTGGGTTGGGGTGGTGTTGGAAAAACCATAGTAGAAAAGCGTAGAACAGATGATATCAGTCACAAATAGACATTGCGCGACGTTTTGACCCGGCTGCGTAGGCTTACCGTGTTTGGTAAAGGGCATTTCCCTAAGTCCTATTTTGCATACAGACGCTATGGTGTTGAAGTGTCGAAGGGATAATCGGCTAGTACAAAGTGCCTTGAAGCAAACAATTTTGGGAAGATATACGTTTACTGGCAACTCTCAACTCTATTTGTTCTTAACACAATGCGTACCAGAAGCCTAACGGACTTCAAAAATAGAGTGTACACTCTATAGCCTATATCCTTTTATTTACCTAACACTAATTATACTAATTTGTTACACTGTCAATCTTCTTACAAACGGCATCATTGCATCTATATATCAAACTAATAAGAAAAAAATAGGAGGCAAAGACATCCCCACCACAAGCTACAGCCTTTCGCGACGCATGTTTCTAAATGTAATATGAAACTCCAATTGGATGACATCAGCGAAGCCATCGGTTCCCGTCCACTCCCTCGCAGTGACATCACCAGACTCCTGCTTTTCGCCAGCACAGTCTACTGAAGTCTCACAAAGGACTGGAGTAGCCGACGATCGCTAGGACTATTGACACGAAGACCGGTGCCCGCTTGGATGCATTCACGGCTACGAGACCACTTTACAGCAATTGACTCAGGTGATTAACGAAGATTTTCAACTTTAAAAATATATATATTTTTTAATGTGCTCCCGCGTTCGTGTGCAGTTCGAATCCTTACACAGTAGTTATACTGGGTAGTTCCGTTCAGTAAAAGCTGAGTGTTTTAGGTGTAGAATATTTGTTCGGAGCTCCGTGAGCTGGAACACATGTCTTTCTCATAATGTAATATGAAGCGAACTTCGCTGAATCAGTTTTGCCAACGCTTGTGGATTTGGGAGATGAATCTGACCATTAACTATTGTGTTTTGTACATGTTTGACGTCTAGCTAATGCACGTGTTTACTGTTGCAGTTAACCATGGGTACTTTCAGTGAATTCATGGAAATCTTAATGTAGGCTATATATCAGTCTAGTTTTGTATGGCAATATAATCCATTTGCACCGCGCCATCACTTTGCAGCATTGTTGCCATATAATCGTATTACCTATTTAGCCTACCAATAACTTCAAAAATGGGTAAAGTTATTCCGATACCGAATAACGGATCCATGTTCAGCAACTTTAACCAGCCTAGACTTTCTGCAACATTGCTGTCATTTTTAGCCGAATAACTTTAAATAAGGTTGTGGAGTTTATTACAGAATTGTTTTCCTCTGTGTGCATACGTTTTTTCCTCATTAAATTATTTCCATACGATTTCCGATTTTCCGAATTGTTTCAATTATATGATTATTATTCGCTAAGAATGTCGATATTTGTAATTTGCAGTATTAATACCGATGTTGAAAATTAGTCTACACGTTAATTAAAAGTGTAGTGTTTATAGAGAACCATCCCTCTTAATGATAAATTCCGACCTGACAGACATCTCGTGCGTGTTAGTCGTTACCATGGCAGAACTACACCCCCCGACCTGCACATTTCTTTAGGAATTTGAATGCAGTTGTGTTGCTCTAGCGATAACTTACTTGGCCCCTGGGTTGTAGTTCGTGCAAAAATAATTTCATATAGAATACCACACTTGCACTTTGCTCAATCGCGACTAAAAGCGGTGTTTCGACCACGGTTCTGCTACCTTCGATCAAAAATCTCCCAACAGCTCATTCGCTGTCAGAGGAGATAGCTTTGTCGATTGTTCCACGTTTTTATGACAGCGTATAGCGGTATGAATTGTTTCTACATTTTACAACCCAGCTGATGTTCCTGAAAGAGACAATGGGAAAATCTGTGCAAACTGCAACTGAAATTTAATAATGAACTGTTCTGTTGGCCATAAAAGACTTTTTTTGCGCAGTTGAAGTCAGTACAGCATGTCCGCGTCACTCAGATTCCGGTTCATACCGTGTTCTCACGACCAAATTTCCGTCAGTATTTCATTCTCTACAGGCTCTCCTACACGCAGCTGTCCCGGGTGGGCTATAAATACGATTACAGTTGGATTATGTTTTAAAACGAAACGTGGTAACCAACGTAGCGCTAGCAAGGATACAGTGAAGCCATTATTAATGGCATGTATTAGTTTTCTGTATGTACAGTTTCCCACATCACTGCACGTGTCTGCAGTGAAGATGATGGGAAAATAAAGCACTTAAAGGCGTCTCCAGGATTGCAGTGAAGTAAAACAAATGAAGATTTAACAATAATGATGTAATAGTAATAGTTTTATTTTAGTATTTGTGTAAAACTGTTCTAGATGTATTGGCTGACAGTTGTGGCCTTGTTCATTACCTGCTGTATGAAGGTAGCTGTGTAGCAGGTGATAGGACAGAGCCTCTAGAAACGTTAACCTGTATTTCTTAAAAGACCTTTTTATCCTTTCTCAAGGCATTGTGGCCATGCGTTTTGGTACAAGAAAGGAGATGGAAGGTCGTTGTTGGGGGTGTTTTGCACCCATGTCTAGAACTCATTCACTAGGCCCAAATTTATACTGAATAATTTATATGCTATGTATGTTTTATTTAGACTGCAGGGATGGAAAGAGGGAGTTTCTTTTTGATGGTACTTTCATAGAAAAGCGCCTTTTGGCATTTGCTTTATAGTTCATTTTCCAGACGATTTCTGGACACAAAAAAAGGGCTGATACCTCAGTGTAAGAAACAGTCACACTGACACTTAATTGATACATCAGGGTTTTGAAGGCACATTTTCAGTGGGTCCAGCCTCTGCAAAATTTTACCACACAATTTGATTGACAGCTGGATTGAAATAAGCACGTTGTGTAATGAATTAACATGTGATTGCAGATAAGCTGCTCTTGTGGTGACTTGACTTACCCTTCCCAATTCCCTAGACGGGGATGTGCGTGTTGATGCACGTTCCAGAATGTTGCATTTTGCATTCTGGTTGCAAGGGCAACCACATTTGAATAAATGAAAAAAAGATTTTGATGTAATGGGCACTGGCATACACTGCCGTCACCCAGCCTCACAGCCACTCAAATACCACATGTGTATAATGGATGTTTAAGGGAGAGGATGGCTGTTTGTTTCCTCCCAGTAGTTTGTACAGATTGTGGTACTGAATTCACAACTGTTATTCTGTGAAGTGACAATAACACTGATCAGCCACCTGAGTCATGTATTTTTTTTTCTTTATCGTGGGATTTTATCATTGGATTTGAATTTGGAAAAAGGGAATCAGATAGCAGGGGAACAGGGCGAACTGGAATTATAAATGGAGGTGAGCAGGGATACATGTGAAGAGGTCACTGACTCATTGAACCTAAACTCATCTGTCTTCCACAAATAGATTCAGCCCCCTGTCATTTTAACATGTCCCCCAACCAAGGAGTGGTTCTATGTTTGTCCTCTAGTCTTTTTCCATTACGTAAAGAATGAATGACTTCATCTGTGCATTCCTGACATTTTTATTTTTACTTTGTCCCAGACAAGCATTCTGTTGGCTATTTTTATCAAGGAGAAAAATTAGAAGGGGGAACCCACGGTTAAAGAAAACATTTTCTAATGCTCGAATGGCTGAAAATAGATTTCTAATTGCCATTCAAGGCAATTGCTTGGCGAGTGTTCCTGGCCCATGGCACCTGGGGTACACAGCCATAACATGATTTTACTATGCATCTAAGGAACTTGCTGTGTGGGCAAAAAAACTGATACAACTTACTGCTGTAATGTGGGAATCATTGAAACAAAACTGAACTTTATTGAGCCTATAAAAAGGGGCATTGGCAGCCCTGGCAAGGCTGGCAGCAGACACCTTTGGGATGTCTGTTATGTATCTGTAATGATATGGCACTCAGTGTTCCAGGTGGTTCCATACCTGAATCATTTATTTTGTTTTATAATGGTGTCTTTTAGCCCAGATGTGCCCACCAAGTGGATACGCATGCTGGTCTGGTCAACATGTGCTTCTGTCCCCCAGACAGAAGCACAAGTTGACTGAATGCCTCTTTTAATTCTTTTCATATTCATCTTTTTCTTTCTTAAGCCAACAATACTGAATGTCATCCTGCTGGGAATGAAGTGACTCGTTCTAAGGGGCGGTCTTGCTTGCTAGATTTCAAGTTGATTGAATTTGCTCAAAGAACAACCTCAGTTGCTTTTCAAGGTTGGTTTGTGTTGCACAGCTTGAGTGGCAGTTGTTTCTGTTATTATGGCATGGAATAATATAGTCATTCTCAGTCTAGGCAGCCACATGTGCATACCGTTTGTAGTTTTCAGAACATGATACGATTCTGTCTTCTTGGTCAAGAAATGCTCACCCTGTATCACATTAACATTCACCTCCATGTGTGATTCAAAGACATAGACCATTACATTACATTCATTTAGCAGACACTCTTATCCAGAGTGACTTCAGGCACAGTAGAACTTGAGTGTATCTGTTCAAGTTGAATGAGCAACAGTTAAAAAAAAAAAAAAAACAATCAGGAATCATGAAGCCCAAGAAATCAAACATCTGTCTACTCATGTCCCTTGGAGGCCTTGAGATGATGCCACTGTCTCCATCAAAGATGCTTCCCGCCCTGCCAGGGTAGGGGACATCAGCCTTGAGAACTGAAGAAACTGACACCTGATAATTCAGCCCTACCTTACCATCTACCTCGCCTGACACTTTCATGTCAGCAAAGTAATTACCGCTAGCTTGTGCTGCAGCTGCCCCTGCTCCTGGTCTTGGTCTGCACTGTGCTCTTCAGCACTGCAGAGTGGGGATTCACCTTGGACTCATGGACCTTAAACTCTCCCAGACTAAAGCTGTGTGAGCTCTCCAGGGAGCACTGCAGAGCCACCAGGGCAGCGTTTCCTCACATTCTGTTCAGCATCTCCTGTGAACATTTAGTTACACTCCTGGCAACACATTGCATTGTAATCATGGGAGACTGAGTGGTTTAAGTCTCAGACATCACAGGCCACTTACGGATTACACCACCGCGTGTGACTGTGTGCGTGTACGTGTGTGTGTGTGTGTGTGTGAGAGAGAGAGAAAGCACAGAGTGCACATTCACACCTATGTGTGTTGTTGACTTTCAACAAGAAAGAATAGCACCTGTGTGTATTTTTGAGAGAAAATAAGAGTGAGAGAGTGGTGTTGTATTATGTTGATGTTTGAGGAGCTTGTGTTGCCAAGTGGTGAGAGATCCTGGCCTCAGACAGGAAGTGTGACAGTGGATCGTGTGCGAGCTTATTATAGCCCTCACTTTTGACCGCTCCGTCTCTGTGTGGAGTGACCAGGGGGTTCCAGGATGCAGGCCGCTGGAGGGATTTGGGGCTTATCAGATAACTTTACTCACGCAGGGCAGGGTCAAGGCAGGCAGTCTCTGAGACATCGGTTCCAGGGCACGCCCAAACACTCACACCCACATTCATGCTTCCTGTTTCCTGTTTCCTGCAAGCATTGTGTGTCCTCCTCTGGGAGTGAAAGGATTACTAAACTGTGGGCTTGTACTCTGGTTGGTTCAAGGAGAAAACGAAACCCAGAGAAAGCATCACACTTATGTAGGCTATCGACTTAGTGCTAGCTTCATACAACTAGTGTTTTTCAGAAACTTATTTCTTTATCCAGAAAGAAAAGAAATATGTTAACATGAATTTAATTGCTAAATAATAACTTAATGCTCAACTACTGACCTCTTTTCAAACAGAATTTTTGAAAAGAATGTTTTCTTTACTTTTCTATCTTTACTTATCGGCCATGTATGGTGATGATTTATGATATGATTATAACAATAATTACAATAGAAGCCCTGGTGACATTTTAACGGCTCTGCATATTAGTGCATTGGGATTAAGTTGTACACAAACCTAAATGTTATGCTTTACTTATTACTATGTAGAACTGTGACTCAGTTCTAAAGTGCCAAAGCTACACTATGTGGCTTTATGTGTAAGCCTGAATGACACACAGTTTCTTTACAATCCCATGTGGAGAGAAATAACAAACAAGGCAGACTGATTCACAATGGAGGGGGATATGAAAGGCTTACATCTGGCAGTTCCTCCTCAGGAAGGCATTTCCTGTACCTCAGGCACTTCCTGTCCGGGGAACGACCCTCCCAGCCTCCCAGATCTGTAAACAGGGGTCAAAACTACCTCCGGGACAGCAGGCCATGTCTTCCCTTAGCGGCCCCGCCCCCCTGTTACCACCACCTCTCTTCTCTTCTCTTCTCTTCCCTTCTCTTGTTTTCTCCTCTAAGTAACGTGTTTGACCGGGGTTTTCTTGTACAGTCTGGCAGATGGAAGAGGTTAAGTATGTATGCCCATGGGGGTCTTACACAAGCACAGCATAGTGCATAATCCAACTGTTGGCTGTTTTTTATCCAGGGTCAGGTTTAGCCAAGGTTGCATTTACCACCGAGTTATTAAATAGCAAAGTGTCCTGGTTAGCGGTGGCTTATATTCCCCTAGCCAGGGGGAATCTTGGGTTGTGCACTGATGTCAAACCCTTGAGCTGGGTACTTAACCTAAATTGCTTCAGAAACTGTATTTATGTGTGTAAAATAAAATGTAGGCAATGTTAAACAGTGGCATCTGTTAATCACATTGTTATTATTATTCTTCTGACTATTGCTTTTTCAGAATCAAAAGTACATGATTTTCTATTGTTATTTTATGTTTATTTTTATCTTACCGCCTTAGGTGTTGTGTAATGCATTTCATGTCAGTACAAATTAACTATTTAAATAAGTGGCTAAAGCATCTGTTCAGTCTGGCACCAGCTGCAAAGGTGGCCAGGCCTAAAGTGCAGCTGTTGTCTGGGTTATCTCTCTTATCAGTGGCTGTGGAGATTTGCACAACAGTCAGACGGTGGTGGCAAAATGTCAGGAATTTGAATTAGTCTTCTAGACAGCACGCTCTGACTGGGTTCAGAACAGACGTCATTTGAAATGACAGGTGTCTTGCAGTGAAGTGTGTAGATTGCCAACATGCCCCATGGAGTGATGAGAGAACATCAGTTCAAGTAACTCCCGGGTGTTAAAAATGCATTTATTCCTCCCTGCACACGTCTGTGTAAGTGTTTTTTTTTTTTCCCGATGTGCTAAGTCAAGTTTGCTGTTTACTTCCATTAAAACCGAAGACAGTAAGATAGCTTTGTTGGTACAGGATAGCGGTGTCCATCAGGCATAAGTAGACTTCTCAGATTGATTAATCACTTGCATACACAGGTTGACCAGCCTTATCTTTTAATAAACTTGCATGTGAGATGAAGTTAGAATGCATTATCATGCCACATGAGACACTATGGTCCACTGCAAATTCTGCAGACAGTGCTGTTACACTTCACATAATCCCAGTGTCTTTGTTTAGTGTGTCTTTTAAATTGTCTTTTGTGTATTCTTCAGCATTTGAGTGTGACGGATATGGAGGGTTGCCAGATATAGACCTCTTCCAAATATACACTAAGAAGGGAATGTTACAGGGAAACTCACATTGTGCATTCTCACCCTCTATTTCAAGACTCGGTGCAAGGCCTCTCTCTCTCTCTCTGTCTGTCTCTCTGTCTCACTCTCTGACCTCCTGAATTTCTGACTAATCTGTAACTTCTTCACACAGAAACAATGAAGACTGCAGAGAGGTTCTTTTTTTCCATTCTTATTCAGGAGATTTTATGATAGCTGAAGCGAACGCGGTACTACATTAGAGAGGAGACATCTAATGACAAGTTCATGGGAAAAGCTTTTTTGGAAATTATCTGCTGCTGCTGTTTTGCTGCGGGTGCCCTTTCACCATAAAGCCCTGCAGTATCCAAAAAAAGAAATAAACCGTCACACTTGCAGTCCGTTTTAATAAGGGAAGTCATATCGTTTTGTTACATCAGCCTCAGAGAGGAAAACACTGCACTTGCTGTTTGTGATCGACTTTACCCTTCCCCATGGATTTACAGCCTTGTCTTTTGTCTTGAGCTTGAATGAATTCCACACTGCCCACATTCCGACACCTGATTACACTAAGGAAAGGAGCCGCCTCCACATAAAGACTCATGGGTAATTATATTGTTGCAGTAATAAAAACATTTTGACAAAATACCCTGAGGACAATGAACATGCCAGAGCAGCGCTGCAGGAGAATAGGAGACGTGTAGATGGTGGATGCCTTTTACAGTTCCTGTCTGGTGTTGTGCTTGTACAGAGAGCTTTTTTCTGGCCTGCCTCCTGTCTGTGCCTGTCTCCTGGTGTGTAGTGTATTAGTCGGGCTGCAGTCTGTCCAGTGCTCGGGTTAGGTTTCTTTATGCTCTGCTGGGCCCACCCTGCTTCCCGTTCCCAGAAACCCTGCCGCTGGCCTGTTCCTCAGGGCCAAGACTGGTGAGCGCAGAGTCAGTGCAAGGCCTCTCAAATTGCATGCCAAAGGAAATTACCACACACGTATATAAACTCACACACATGCACAAAAGAACATGTAGACATGCACACAGAAGTATGCATATACACACAGAGAGAAAAAACTCACAGTGTACTGACTGATTATAGTGTTATATCCCGCTTATGTGCAAGCAAACTATAAATCCTTCACGGATACAAAGGCATAGCTTTTCATGCATGCAGACACCATGCACACAGGCACACAGACCCAGACACGTACTGCGAGAGAAAGCTGGCAAAGTTCCTATCCAGCTTGGTTTGTGGAATAAAAGTTCCTTCCAAACCCATCCAGTGTTTTTCTGCTCATCTTGTGGTTTTTGGGGAAAAAAAGAGCCTGCCTGCTGGGTTGGGGTGGGAGGGGGTGCTGGAGGGGCGGGTTAGAATGCCATCGCTTTCCAACTTTTCTGGACCACAACAGCACACTCGTTCCGTGTTGTGTTTCATAATTAATGGAGGCTCTGCACAGCCCCAGACTCTCTGCTCCTGTAAAAAAAAAAAAATTATGAAGGCCCTCTTGTGAGAGAAGGTATTCAGAAGAGTGCCCTTTTCAGTTATCAGAATGCCTCCCTCGCCAGACGCAAGGCCGTAGCCGTGGAAACTGCTAGTGTGGTGGCTCTGAGCAGCGGGGCATGGGCGATTGGAGAGGCCATTAGCGACTGCCGAACTCCAGTTAATTATTGTGTTGTCTATCTGCGGAGAACAGATTTGGGCAGTGTAAGAACAGCAGCATTAATTTGTTGAAAGACTTTGTTTGAGGCCACGTTAATCCCTCCCCCTGAAACTCGCCCTGAATGCGGAATCACTTTCGGATCGCTCTGGGGGTGACATATGGATGCAAGGTATTAAAGTTTCATTTGCTAGAGTATGGCTAATTCTGTGGTGATTAGTTGTTGGGCTTATGGGCAGGACCCCTGCGAAGGATTCACACTGTGACTGTGTTATATTTTGGGGGCGGGGTGTGGGTGACAGTCACTTTTGCCAAAATTGGCATTGGGACAACCCCCTGCTGATAAGTCCTGGTGAGTAATGGACTACTTTTCCTCTGTCTTACCAACATAGCCCCAGCCAAACTATGCTTATTTTGTTCTGTAGTGTCCTCCAAGCCTTGCCATGTGTTAGGCACCTGCCATTTCTGTCCAAGGGTTCTGCTGGTCAGGGGAAGCACCACACATTGAGGGCTGGAATCATATAATAAGAAAAAAAAATAGTCCCTGGATTCACCCTTGTAGGCAGGATTATTAACCTTGGATACTGCTGCTCACTGGTCTTAATATTTTGACATTTATAATAATCTCATAAATAATTCTCATTTTCTATTATTATTGTTATTTTAATGATCTGAAAAAATTCCTCGCCTTTAACGATGTAGTTAACCTGTCTGTGATGAACTGAGGGCAAAGATGAGCACTGTAATATGAATAAGTCAGGATTAATTAATGTTTCAGGTAGATTCTGGGTTTATCCTGTCTTAGCCTCAGTTGAATTCTACGGATATTCTTCCATCCACTTGCACTGCTCACGTAATCTGAGCCAAGTGATGACGCATGGCTGTTTAATTTGATTTCATTCATTTTTATTCATATTTGTTATGAGAGGGCATGGCGTGAACTGTTTTCTCTTGTCAGATAAAGATGAACTATGATCATAACCACAATCCTCTGGAATTGTACAGCGCCTTGTATTGTAAAAGCACAGGGTTATTAAAGTTGCAGCAGTTCCACTGAGACCCATTCTCCAAGACTGGGGAATAGAAAATTAAGTGATTCCTGCTCTGAACTCTGAATTCATAAAAAAAGATTTGAGACAGTCCCTGTGCAATCACATGGGCTAAATTAACTGTTTATTTCATGAGGTAGTACCAAGGAGTCTGCGATTTCAGCCTGACAGCTCAACAATGCAGAAACAGTGTTTAGGCCTCCAGTGGGCCTCCCGCAACTGAGAAACTAGATGGGAATAAGACTGCAGCAAACCTCCTCAGATCCATCAAAAAGTCTGCAGCTGGAAAGTTGTTGCAATGTGCACAGGCTTCTAATTTATCATGTCTGCCCAAGGTATTGGTGGATTAATCTCCGAATGCCTTCATCTTAAGGTCCTCTTGATCTGCGGCAGTAGTGGTTGCGGCCCGGGGGATAGGGGAGGAATCATTTAGCGTGGTGCTGATTGATCTGGGTTTGTATCAAAGTGGATGGCACAACCCGCTTGTCAGTCCCAGGGTATTGATTTGCACATCCATCAGTGGTGCTCCCCCTGAGTCCTTTCCAGGGGAGGCAGAATCCTGAGGCTTGCACGGCGTACCGAGCACCCCACACTAGGAGAGGACTACACCCAAAGCCACCAGCAGAGAGGAGGTCTGTGGCCCTCTGTAATAAATGGTAACCAAGAGTCCTTGAATGACTCTTCTTGCAGTTTTATTGGATTGACAGTTTTTCCTGTCACGGAGCTGACAGCAATCCTGGGTTGTAAAATGGGCTTGGGGAATTTTATTTGCTGAGATTAGTGGTGTCAGAGACATTGCATGATACAGTTCAGAAGATGTGACTGCTAATCGATAGAAGTAATCACAGTATTAAGGAACATCATCAGTTTTGTGTATCCCCTGTATAACATACTTCCACCTTAATTGGTTTTAAGTGTATTTATTTACTGGATGCAGTGGTCCCACTTGAGTATGAAAGTGCAAAGGGTTTGGGTGAAAGAATATGTAAATGCACAAGTACTGTTAGCCTGATATTTTAAATAGAATACAGATGTTGATATTTCAAAAAAAGATATGTTTTCCTTTGTGTAACTCTTCCTTGAAACTCAACTACATGGTGTGTAAGTATATGTCTTCCTTCATCTGAGCTTCTGTAACGTATTGTTATGTCAAAATGGTAATAATATTAACACCACAAAAAAGTCTGTATGCAAGTTGTGAACATTTCTTGGCTTGCTATATTAGATGCAGTAACTTTTATCCTATCTTTTTTATCCTACTGTATAATACCTAAGCGGTCCATATAAATAAGTGAACCCCTCCCTGGGATAGTCCAGCTGGCATTGCTAGTATCTCTGCATGGTACCCCCCTCCCCGCTGGCCTTACAAAATGAAAATACTGGGATATCAGCACAGATAAATAGCTTCACATCTCCCTGAAAAAGACCCCTGTCATGACTTGACAGTCACGTGAAATATGGATTAAACGTAAAAAGGCTTCACAGAAGATTTTGGAGCTTGTTTGTTACAAACTCCAGGCTGGGTTACAGTAATCCATTTCAGTCTCTTGGCAGGAAGCGGTAACAAGTAACAAGGGTGGCTGGGCATGCACATGGGCCCAGTGTGTTTGTGTGGATGCGTGTCCGGTGTTGGGACAAAAGCCCAAGCAAAGCCATTCAATCGCATCAAAATGCATTACACAATCTCAGAACCGTGGGCCCCACAAACAAAGGCCGCACAAGGCAGTGCTCAGCTCATGTGTCCTCATGCCACACTGGTTTATGGGTAAAAAAAAAAAAAAACGATGACCAACACCACGTCAGAGCTCCATCACAGGATTTGCTTGCGTCTTCCATGTGACTGCGAACACCTCCGGGAAGCAGTGTAAACAATGCACTATTCATCCAACTTTTCCTCTCTCATAGTTGGAGGAGGATGTGCCCAATTGATTTTAGCTGTGTGAAGTGATTTTCTGATTTCAGCTGTGCTAATATGGTTTTCAAATCCATAAAACTAAAGGCTTATTGAATTATGGGCTATTTGGAATGTGCATTATGGTTTTCAGTCATCTAAAGCAGTGGGCCAAATCTTGGATTTCACAGAGTAGAACCATAATGTACCATAAACCTTAAAATTACCAAATGTCTTTGGCTTTTCTGTATAGTACTTCCTGTATACAGTACCAATAAAATAACAGACATTCTGATTCATGTCAAGACTAACTGGTAACAGATCATATCCAGACATAGATATGTATGTAATATTTGTTATTTCAGTTCAGTCTTTAAATGTAGATTTGTGCAGTGACTATATTAACAGGTGAAAAAAAACTGCCTTTTAAAACAGCAGACCTGATATATTTAATAGGCTAAATGCTACTGTAAATGAAAACATCTTCCTTTTCACTGTCAGCTGCATTTAAAAAGATATTTTAACCAATTGGAAACCCTAGATTCCAGTTACAGGTGGGCAAGGTCCCTAGGATGGTGCTTTAGGCAATAATCTCTCTGCGTTGTCAAATTGGTCATACTCTCCATGATATCCGCAAATATGTGACCGTCTTCCTCTAGCCCCCTCATTGGCAACTCATTTGAGCATTTGCTGTGGTCATCTGTGGCAGCTCCCCACAGGACTTCAGTGAGGCAGTGAGGCTACAGAGTGCTGAGATGGCAGGAACAGAGAGGGGGGGTGATAAGATTGCCCTGGGTTTGGCTTGGCATTCACACTCCGTGGCCTTATTACCTTGCCTGTCCCTGCTTGGAGGGAAGTGGGATGGCTGGTAAAAGTTACTTTTACCGTTTGATCATTCTCCGCATGATACACTATAGGGCTCTGGGGAGTGATCTGGAAGGGAGGCAGGCTAGATGAGTTGTGACCCTCCATTGAGTTAGTGCCAAACATCTGCCTAATTACACAAGAGATGGTGTTTTGTGTTCCTAAGGAATCATATACTTATTAGATTCCAGGCGATGGGCTGTAATAGCTTGGTTATTTTCTGTTTTAATTTGTTAAGAAGATTCTCCTTTTGTTTAAACCAGTGATTTCTCCCTCTCCCTTGTGATATGTTGTGTTTGGGGTACCTTAAAATTCCCACCTTGTGAGGGAATTTTTATTATCTCTTCTCTACTAAAGCCTCAGCCCTGCTCAAAAGAGCAACAGGGAAAAATTTTAGTTGGCGTGAAATATAGGCTGAGATTTCATCTGTTTCCCTTTATTCAAGGTTTTATAGATATGATTGAACATTTTGATTGCCTACTGCCTTGTGATAATATTGGATTGGAGGCAATAAAGTTAAAAAGATTAAACTCTATTTCAGTTGAAATTGTAAGCAATATCTGTATTTCAGAAAATATTTAAATGTGTAAATGGTTAGCTGTATGATGTAATATAGCTATATAACAGCTACCTATGCATGCGGTAAGAGTTTGTGTGATGATCAAGGGAGAAACGACTTGTTGCAGAGAGTTAGAAATCAATTGTCTGTGCATACATTAGACAGGGGAAGTGTCACACAATAATATTGGAGCATGGCTTTTTTGGAGGAAAATTGAGATTTCTCTGGTGTGAAACCAGCTTCTAGCTTTTCAGTATGCATATGTAGTACAGCGTAAAGCAAGGAACCGCATATTAAATTCTATATATTCAGTGAAGTTACCCTTTAAAGAATAGCTTGGGGATTTCGGATTTTAAACATCAGGGCTTGTGCAATCATTGAAGGACATTCGAGACAGCTTTCATTTCAAAGACAAAAAAAAGCTAACCCTTGAGTATTTTATTCTGACTCATGTCCTTACAGGAAGGGTATTCTTGGCTGAAGTACAAAGGAATATATGATCGCAGGAACGATTGGGCGTTGAGGAGAGATTCAGTCTTCATGGTCCAGTGCCTCTGAAGCTGGCTTTGTTTCTGTAATGATACGTTTTGACATTTTAAGAATAATTACCGCTGTGAATTACATAGTTGGGGGAATGTAATATGAACAGCTTCACCCTGGGACGTAGCACGGATGGGCCAACGAAGGAAGAGAGGTGTTTATTATTCCAGTTGAAGTCAGGGGGTGTTTGGTATCTGTCGGAATTTCATTCGTTCTCGTTTCTAGCCATAGCTTCTCCTTGAGAAAAGCCTTGTCAGGACATGAACCAGTTTCCCTGTGAAATTTAAGACGCAGGAGGTTTTTCTTCCTTTCTTTCATCCTTTCTTTTAAGTTCTGACCACTAAACACAGGGGCCTGGATCACTTTCTGTCCATACTTTCAGCAGGCTCCCTGTGTGGAAAAAATAGAATATTTTTGCAGATTTTGGGCCATGCTGCTGTTTTGAGTTGCACTGTCACATTGATTACATTATGATGCATAGTAATAGATGACATTATTAGATGACATCATAGCCATAGTAATTGTACAACTTCACAAATGTAAGTTTCAAAGCAGAGGATAGAACCTCTCAGATGTTGATGTTGAAACAAACAATAACTGAAGACCTCAAAGCAAGTTTAAACATTTCAATCATGTATTTTCAATCAAATGTTCTGTCCATGTTTTGATGTAACAGGCTTGCTGTTGTACATCTTTAAGTACCCTATTTTACATTTTAAGCATTCACTGTGGAGCACAGAGCATGCAGGTCTGCGGAGAGATAAGCTCTCCACCCACACTTTTAATCTCTGTAAGTGTTTTTGTCTTAATTGTCTTTGTAAGCAAGATTACAGCCTGCTTCAGGGGGTTTATGGGGATGTGTCAAGTCTCTGTAGTAAGGCTGTCTGCTGTAGCTAACCGGGATTTCTCCCTGTGCTTCTGTGCCTCCAGATAAAATGAAAAACCACCGATGACTGATTGTCATCGTTGGTGGAATGGACCTGGAAGCATAGCCTGACCCGGGGAGAAGAACCAACATGGCCGCCCACCGAATCCGAGCAACAAACAACAACAATGCACTTCCTCGCTGCAAGTCTGAGGGGACTCTCATTGACCTCAGCGAGGGAATTTCTGAGGCCAGCCTCACAGATGTGAAAGGTCAGTGCGGGCAGTCTTGTCACTGTGCTTTCATGAATTCTCAGTGTGGCCTTCATAAATCATCAGCTTCTGAATACCTCACGATTTAATCAGAAATTAAACTGTTTTATTGTAGTAAAATAATGAAAAATCACAACTAAATAGAACTAGTTTGGGACAGAAGTGAGACTGTTTTTATTAAATGTGAGCAAGTCCTGTCTAATTCCTGTCTTGTTCCTTACATTTGCAGTGCCTTCTCCCAGTGCCTTAAGACTGGACACCACAGCCTCATTTGGAACGGCCCGGGAAGTCGTTGCCATCAAGGATTACTGTCCCTCCAGCTTCACCACTTTGAAGTTCTCCAAGGGGGACCGCCTCTTCGTGCTGGACACGTCGGGGGGAGAATGGTGGTATGCCCACAACAACACAGAGATGGGTTACATCCCTGCAGCCTATGTTCAACCAATCAACTACCGGAACTCCTCACTCAGTGACAGCGGGATGATAGACAATCTCGGGGAAGGATCAGAAGAAGGAGCCAAGGAGCTGGACCTCCTTGGGGAATGGACAGGGGTGGCCCCAAAGCCCATTATTGCCTACGACAGCAATCCCTTCACCAACCGCACCTCCACTAACCCTTTCCTCAATGGGGCGCTGGACCAGAACAGTAATGAGAAGTCCATGCGTAACACTGTGGACCTACTGCTCTTTGACACTCCGGTGCCCGCTGTCTCCAACTCCACCACCAGCACCGCTATCACAGCCAATGGCTTCAGCAGCAGCATCTTTGACTTGGCCCCCACCAGCCCCAACCAGGAGGTCCTGCATACCCTCCGCAAAGACAACCCATTTTTCAGGAGCAAACGGTCCTACAGTTTGTCTGAGCTGTCCATCTTGCAGGCTAACTCCAACGCTCCTCCGGCCTCCTCCAGTTTCTTTGGTGGCCTAAAAGCTCCATCCCCTGAGCAGTTCCAGAGCAGGGAGGACTTCAGGACTGCATGGCTGAACCACAGGAAGCTGGCACGTTCCTGTCATGACCTGGACTCCCTGGGACAGAACCCTGGCTGGGGTCAGACGCAGCCGGTGGAGACTAACATTGTGTGTAAGCTGGACAGCTCTGGAGGTGCTGTGCAGCTGCCAGACACCAGCATCAGTATTCACGTCCCTGAGGGTCATGTAGCCCCAGGGGACACCCAGCAGATTTCCATGAAGGCTCTGCTGGATCCCCCGCTGGAGCTCAACAGCGACCGTTGCACCACCGTAAGCCCGGTTGTGGAGGTCAAGCTAAGCAACATGGAGGTCAAGACATTCATCACCCTCGAGATGAAGGTTTCGGTGGTGGTGAAGAAGGAGAGCCGGCAGGTGGCAGAGGTGATATGCGTCCGAAGCGACTGCAAGGAGGGTCCATACTCTCCGATCCCCCAAGCCTACGTGTATGGAGACACGGTGCAGGTCCAGCTGGATAACCTGGAGCCTTGTATGTACGTAGCCGTGGTAGTACAGGCCCAGAACCTCTCCTCAAACTCCACAGTCTGGGACCACGTTCTGAAGAAGGTGACCCTGGGCGTCTATGGGCCCAAGCACATTCACCCTTCCTTCAAGACAGTGGTGGCCATTTTTGGGCATGACTGCGCCCCAAAGACATTGCTGGTGAGTGAAGTTGGGAAACAGGCCCACTCTGCTCCACCTGTAGCTCTACAACTGTGGGGAAAGCACCAGTTTGTCTTGGGGCGACCGCAAGACCTGCAGGTTGGCGTGTACTCCAACATGTCCAACTATGAGGTCAAAGCCAACGAGCAGGCTAGGATGGTGAGGGGCTTTCAGCTGAAGCTGGGCAAGGTAAGCCGGCTCATCTTCGTGATTTCCTCACGGAATGCAGAGGACATTTCAGACTTCACTCTGCGAATTCAAGTCAAAGATGACCAGGACTGCATCCTGGCACAGTTTTGTGTCCAGACACCTCAGCCCCCTCCTAAAACGGGGGTACGGACGACAGGCCAGAGAAGATTCCTGAAGAAGAAGGAAGTTGGAAAGATTATTCTGTCACCACTGGCTATCACCACCAAATACCCAGTGTTTCAGGAACGCTGCATCACAAACTTGAAATATGGCAAACTGCTTAAAACAGTGATCAGACAAACCAAGAATCAGTACCTCTTGGAGTATAAGAAAGGGGATGTGATTGCACTGCTTAGTGAGGAGAAGATTAAACTCAAAGGACAACTGTGGACCAAAGAGTGGTACATCGGATACTATCAGGGCAAGACTGGGCTTGTCCATGCAAAAAACGTTCTGGTCGTGGGGAAAGTCAAGCCTATATATTTCTGTGGGCCAGATCTCACCACAACCATGCTGCTGGAGCAGATCTTGAAGCCTTGCAAGTTCCTCACCTACATCTATGCCTCAGTGAGGACAATACTGATGGAGAACATTGGGAACTGGAGGGCTTTTGCCGACGCCCTCGGCTACACAAACCTGCCTCTGACGTACTTTTGTCGGACAGAGCTGGACAGCGAGCCTGAGCGGGTGGCCTCCGTCCTAGAGAAGCTCAAGGAGGATTGCAATAATGCAGAGAACAAGGAGAAGAAGTCTTTTCAGAAGGAACTTATGACCGTAAGTACCAGTTTGAGTGTGTGTGTGTGCGCTTGTGCATATCAGCGGGTTTGCCTCAGCCTCACTTAAGCACTCCTGTGGGGCTTGGTTCCTCAAAATGGAGTGAGACGGTAGTTGCAGCAGTCCCTTATCTGACTTGTGCTGCTTACGGCTATGGTTCAGAGAGCTAATTCTGCCGTGAGTGCAGGAGATAAGTACTGCATGGCCTTTGGGTTTGTTGGGCTGTGGGAGTTGTGAAGCGCAGCAAAATGTTTTGGTAGAACACCCCCCTCACATGAACCACATCGGCTAAGAAATGAACGCTTACACGAGGCTCGTTGGGCTCAAAATAGGTCTGTAAGTTTATTTGCTCTCTTTGTTTAAAAAACCTGCGCTGTCTGTAGATATTCCTAAGGACCATATACTGACAGCATCATGCGGCAGACTGACAGTGCGTTCGTTCCTGCTGACCGCATCGCAGTGGTATACTTTTTGTTTTTTGTCATGCAGCAGTAGTGTTAAGAAAGGAGGCTGTCATTTTGGTGCCCTCGGATTGCATCATAAGCAGTCACGGTTGGGATTGGCCGCCCCAAGCGGGACTTATGTGTCCGTGTCGCCAGACTCGGTCAGAGGGTTTTGTTAGCATCTGCATTATTCAGCTCTAGTGTCTCGGAGGGCTGTAGTGAGGGTATCATGACTAGCATGAAGGAGCAGGCATGCCGCCCCTGTGGCCATGAATAGAACATAAACAGAGATAATGGCCCCCTGTGAGGTTTTGTGCACAGTGGAGCTGTTAAGGAGAAATTTGTGGCAGCCTAGACTGCAATGACCTCCTCTCCCCCTTCTTCCATCCCTTTTTCACAAGGAGGGAACTCTGTGCTGTAATCTGCCACTAGCAGAACAGGCAGCAGTTCTTTGTACTTGAATCTGTTGAGAGACTCTGTCTGGAAAGCAAAGATTGACCCTTTTTTTGAAATCATGGCAATCTTTTCTTAAGCAGCCAATGCACTGATTGTGTAGTTGATTGCAAAAAATGTCTCAGGTTGATTTGAAAGTGTCTGCATTTTCGCTTGCTTGTGCGTTACAGTAAATTGTTTTTGGTAGTCATTGTGCATAACTTCAGGAGTTAAGCCCGCTGAGGACAGGGTAAAGAACAATCTGCAGTGTTCTTAGTTGCTGCTTCTCTTTGACAGCTTTGTTATTGATTTTTCTCTGTTCTCTCCTTCGGTTTGTTTAGAGGCCATTGGCACATAACCTGGAGCCCTGACTTAAGGCAGCTATAATTTATGTGCAGTCTGCAACATCAGTTGCAAACATTTACAGACACAAAAGCATATTGACATGGGGAAAAATGTACTTAAAATTAGCCGGAGGTATATGACATAGATCTTATAATTTACTCTTGCTGGATTATGTTCTGTGCCATTATGTTGGCAGTAGAGATACAATGCCTGAGAGGTCTTTGATTTTTTTTTTTTTTGCTACATTGATTTTAAAAAGTGCTTTTGGGTCAAGCTGAAATTTCACAAATGAAATTACATTGATCTGAAGGAAATTATTTTTTGTTGCCTTGATGAGTTGAATCAATGAAGACAGCTACCTAGAAATGTGGTCTTCTTACAGCCTTTCTCTTTGTCATGATTTTGGGTTTTGGGAGCATTTTAAACTCCTGTAGGATATTCTTGGACAATACATACATCATACAGAAGGCCTTGGTGTGGTATTTTTTGTTACACCAGGCCAACAAATTAAGGACTAGAATGAAAGCACTCTGCCTGTTAGATGCTGTTTTTCAAAACTGAAATTATGCACTTTGTAAGGATGTTTGTAACATTTAGCTATACATTAGGTTGATATTACACCACCTAAATTACGTTTATAAGCATTTAGAAATGACAATTGTTTGCATTAAATACATGTATGATAATGGATTTTAAAACTTGATCTCCAAGAGTATACTTTCTGCAGATAGAAACATTTATTTGTAGCCTCCCGCAATCCTGAAAAGTCCTGCTGTCTGCCATCAGATGTAGACATGGAGAAGTAAAGGGTACAAACCTCAAGGTAAAAAGTAAAACTTCTCAGAGTGCAAATGACATAAAATCTACCTACTAACAAAGTGTTTGTGAAAATGACCAGAGATTCACTCACCCATAATTACAATATTGCTGATGTTATTTTTAAGTGTGCTCATTGGTCTAATTGGTCTACTAAACTGTTGGTAGACTAGCTTGCCAGGGTAAATATTTATTCTGATCGCCTGCATGGTGCATGTATGTTTATGTTAAGTCCACTGGCAGTTAATATTGCTTCAATACAGTTACAGTTACCACTTTCTTCTCATCTCATTTCTTCTGTTGTCCTCATATTCAGTAGTCAAAACATACTGACACCTGCTGATGACAATTTGTGTATAAAATATGTCTTGTAAGTGTACAGAAGCTGAGTTATCATTCTCTATTGTACATTTTACATTTTATTTATTTTTTGTATTCTCTGACTTTATTGAAACATGCACACTGAAGGCTTAGACACTTTAATCTAAGGACAAAGACGGTCAATCCTTTGCTGCTTAATGGCACAATGAGAAACAATGAAGCACATTCCATCGAACATGTTCATCACCCTGCAAATGTACATAGCTCCGAGTCTGGCGACAGAGGTCCCGAGTGGAAGTTCACTTGATTTCCATGCCCTCAGTGAACCCTTGCTGGAAACACATGATGGCTTGTTTATGTGTCTTGTTGAGGTTTTCATTCGATCTTCTTTTGCCATGACTTTTCAGCTTTGACTTTTGACTTCCATTTTATGCATTTTTTCTGACACATGAATGATTATAATAAGAGTAAAGACGATTATCAAAAAAGGAGAGAAGAAGCAAATGTCATTCTGTTTGAAGTTGCCGTTATTATTCAGCCCATGAAAACACGCGGCACCGCATGTGAAGCCGAACTTGCCTACAGCAAATTACTTGAATGGGGAGCTGCCGGTGTTGTGTAGACAGCCCTATTTTGAATGTGGTGTTTGTGTTTGTCAGCATTGTGGTGTGTGGGGCTTTAGCTTAATCACTTGAGAAACAGTGTGTCATGCCCTGTCAGGTCAGCATGGGACATATAAGCTAGAAAAGTGTGTGGGGGGGGGGGAGGGGGGCATGATTTATGACCCTACTCTACAGCTGTCAGTAGGCAACAGGTACTGTGCAGAAGACAACAGCTAACAAGCCCTCACCCAAGAAGTGTGTGAGGGTGTGTGATTACAGTCGATGCGGTCTTTGCTGAGAATATTCTTAGCTTGCTTTGAGGCCAGGGGTGTCATTAAGGGACACTGTAAGTATATCATTTTTGCAGCTGGTGTTAGTGTCTGTTTTGTCTGAATAGTGACAGGGAATGAGGGGACAGAGACAAGAAGGAGACTGCTGTGGAGCAGGGCACTGAGGACAAAACTCCGCATGGCTTCCAAAGTTATTTGCAACAGCAGCAATTGTCACATTTTTACATATAAAGGAATCATGTAATGCAAACAATTTTAGGGATGGGTTGGCTCATAAGTACGGATGGATTTACTTTGTAGTTTGATAGAAATCAGCAAGCATTGCCATAGAAATCAAGCCTAACTAGATGATCATGGAGCAAAGGAAAAGTTGCATGTTGAGGGGGTTTGGTGCAAGAAATGCCATTGGCTGATTCAATGTGGCTTTTGTTTTTTTACAAACCAAGTGAAAATTGCCCATTGATGTGGACGGACAGTCACTGGGTAGTTACTCCCACTGCAGTGTCACTCACTGTGAGCCATACCTTACCTCTCATTCCAATCAGCATCTCCAATAGTCCTCTATCACTGTGCAAATGGCTTCAGACTCACAGAGCAGCTGAGGTCTCGTATCATGGAGCCCTGATATGAAAGCGATGGTCACGACCCTCTGAAAAATAAAAATTAAATATTTTTTAAAAACATGATTGTTGTGACTGATATACAGTGCAATCTGAGATTTCTTCCAGCAAGGCAACATTGTGAGAAAGAGGCAGGTGGCGTGTTGAGAATGAGCGTTCTGTGTGAAACGATAGGCTAACATGTTGGCCGATCTCATTGTGCTGGATGTGTTTTCACAGTGCTGTAATCATATGTTTCAAATTACCCTTTAACCATCGTCTTTTTTGCATGTACAGCCACTCTTCATAAAGAAAAAAGAAAGCATAACATCAATAGTCTGATAAAAACTAGTCCAAATAATTTTTCAGAAGTGAAATCGATGATAGCGACAGCCATCCTTCCAAGACAAAATTGTTGCTTTGAAAATTACAGTCAGTTAATTATCTCCCGAGCCTCCAGTTGTGTCTGTGCCTTTCTCTTGACCGTGACAGCGCCAAGCTATTTGCCGAGATGCCTTTTGAAGAAGAGACTCGTCAGTGTATTTTTAGAAGTGAGGAAAGGAAATCAAAGGGATTGCATATTTGACTGAGAGGAAGATGAAAGCTTTGGCGACTGGGCTTTAAATTCATCCTTTGTTGGTGTAAAGGAGGAAGAAATGATTATTCACATATATTGTGGAAATGAGCAGACACTCCACACGTTTCACAACATAGTTTTTTTATTCCTTTTTCTCTCTTTTAAACTGTCTGTTACTATAAATCCCACAAGGCATCTGACTGCTTGCACTTCGACCAACCTTGTGGCAACGCTTCAGCTGGGTGGGTGTGTGCTGTTAATTAATGGATGCATTGAGACTACTAATGTGGGTATCTGGAGTAAGCAGCCATCGTGGATCACTTTTTGCGCTCCCACAGTGGCAGTAAGTCCAACTCGTATGGTGTGATAAATTCATGGCAGTGGGGGGGTTTACGGTTGGCTTGGGGTGTAGTGGGTAATTTCTGCGGTGACAGTAATCTTGGACGTAGCTCAGTTTCCTTGTACAAAGTCTCTCTGCTGAGAAGAAAATAAAAATGAGATGAACTTCAGAATGTCAAAATACTAGGAGCTAGCATGGCAGAAGCAGCTCTGGCACCTGAAGGGAAACTTAATTATACATTACTTTGCTTTAGAAACAGTTCAGTTCGCCTGACCTTTTGTGGTGCCTCTTTACTGGCCGACTGTCCCAGTCTCCCTGCAGTGTCAGTACCTTGTGTTGGGTAGAAGCCTCATTTAGCCAGCCTCACGTATACATTTACAGCCTTACTTTAATATTTATTCATACCATGTATTAATTTTTAAAGCCGAGGAAATGTCTGACATGTACTTTTTTATACACCATGTCTCTTGGAAAGGGTATGAGGAAACATGGAGGGCACTTTAAATCTGGTGGCAGCAATGTGCTGCAATGGCATCAACAAAGGCAGCAGCGTTGCTTGTTACTACGGGCGGCTGATGCAATGAGAAACGCCTACCGCGTGCTGATTAAGTGGGTGAAATGCCCTCCGCTTTTCCATTGCCCAGCTTTTGGGCATGCATTATCTGACTGTAGAGCGTGCGTATTACCAGATGTGTTCTGAGAGCTGACACAAGGCTTGCAGGCAAAACCAGCATTTTGGTGGCAGGAAAATGCTTCTGACTGGGTATCAGAGATCTGAGGATACAAAACAAACAGACAAGGCAAGGATTTACGGTATCATCACACTGCCCCGCTCACTGGGCGATGGATCAATGCCACACATAGTTGTTTGCTGCCCCCACCCCCCACCCCCATAAAAAAAATAAATAAATAAAAGGAAATAAACCAAAAAGAAACACTGTCTCCCATTTCAGGACATAGTTTCTTCAGTCTTTAAAACACCACACAGACAGTCAACGCTGTAGCATTTTTTGTCTGTTTTGTCAGGTATAAATATTAACTGCAAAAAAGCTGCAGTGGGATTTGTCCCAACATGAAAGGCCCTTTGGTGATGTAGGGAATATAGCATTAAACTTTCAGTGGCCCTTCGTGAAGTCTGAGATGCATTTCCTCACCAGCCTATATCTCTGGAGCTCATGCTGCCTAGAATACCTCATTGCTATACAGGCACAAACCTGCCAAAAGAGAAGTAAATAAATGAATAAATAAAACCTGAACTGAATAAAAAAAAAAAAAACAAATCAATCTTGAAATAAATAATGAAGTTGTAATAACTATGAATAATAAATGAAGCGACCATATTGCTGTGTTAGGAATTCCCTTTTTGTGATTTATTGATGTAGGTATTTTCAGATATTTTTTATTTAATGATTTAATTCATTCATTATTTCTTTCAGGACTTATTTATTGAGGTTTGGCATGCTCAACCCTCCCATCCATATTGTGCAGAGTAAGGCATAGCTTTGAGCCAAGTTTCTGCTCAGCACTGTGGATGCCTTCTTGTTCTTTCGATGCTGGATGAAGGTTTCTGTTTCATCATGTTTTTTTTTTTGTCTCCCTTTTACTGCCTCAGATTTGTTTTGCTCACAGCTGAACAAAAGGTTTTGCTCTATAAATTGACCAGCTGGCCCCAATCAGGACCGAAATGACACTCTAAACATAGTGCCAAATGTCATAAAAGGGAATTGCCTATTTGATGCATCAGGGCTTCAGTAATACCCTAGCTGAGTCGACAGTGCCGTTTGTGCAGAGCGACCAGATACGCCCTCTCTGAAACCTCTCTCCTCAGAGAGACGCCCTCTATCCTCACGGACCTCACCCTGCCTCTCTCCCTCCAGTGCGGTGTAAGGAACAGATCCTTTCTGTGTTCAATTCGGTGGAGGACCGCAACTGAAACTGAACCACAGCAAAAGCCGTGCCTTCTCTCAGAGCTCTGGTCGTCTGGGTCAAGCTGTCAGTCACAGCTGCCAGTACAAGGCAGGAAGTGCCACATACATCCACTTTGGCGGAACAGCGGCATTCTCCTCCATTTCACCGGCCCCATCAGCTTTCATCTGCTTTTTGATTCGCAAATGAAGCAGGTCTGCAGGGGTACAGATGTAGTTTTTCCATAAAAGCCTCTCCAAGCAACATTTGTTCAATTTATCTACACTGATGTCCTTGTGCAGTACGTGTAGGGGAGATTTATACCAGATGCCAACATCATCTAAATCAACAGGGGTGAAGAACAGGATCTTGGTACTGATGACAAATATCTCTTACCTACAAGCTATTGCTTTTGACAAACAAAGAAACGGTTTATCTTGTCAGCTGAGCTTACTTTCTGTTTACATAAAGCTTTTTGTAGAACAGTGCAGTCAAGATTCTTGCTGGCTGTATTTTCTGATAAGAAACAAATATAAAGAGTTTTATAAAAGCCATTCCCGTCCTGTCTGAATGACAGAGATTAATCCTTGCCTAATCTCATGACTAAACCTGCCAAAGCAAGACTGCTTCATAAGATTCTGCTTTTGCATTGTGTCAGTTTGCTACAAGTAAGCAACCGACTGTGGACAAACTGAAAGTTTTAAATTGCAGGTCTTTTCACCTCATCACCATGTTCTTTGCCACATTCATGTGCATATTTAAAAAAAAAGGGTGTGTGTGTGTGTGTGTGTGTGAGAGAGAGAGAGAAAGAGTGTGTGTGTGTCTGCGTGTGTACACCTAAGTGTATGTAGCTTTGTGTCTCTGTGTATGTGTGTATAAGCTTGTAACCCAATCTTTTTTGGGGGTCTCAGTGTGTTTGGGCTATTTCTACAGAGTATTGTGCTCTTCACTGGGTATTTGTGACATGTTAGCCCAAGTTTGGAGAGGAGCCAATCTTGTAAGGCGGTGTTTTATAGTCACTCAAGACTTCCCGGATAAAGACTTGAGTAATACTTACCATTGGTGGAGTGTTTAAACAAAGATATGTATTCAATGTGTACAGTTAGCTGTATCTCTCTTAGCAGTTAATCATAAAGACTGGTTTTGAATTTGTGGCTATTGGGGTTATCAGTCAATCTCGGTACAAACATAATACGTATGGTTTTGAGCTGGCTGTAAGATGTGTCTGCTTCTGTGACAAGGTCAGTGTCAGTATTCTGCTGAAATGTCAGTATTCTGCTCTTATTCTGTGTGTGTGTGTGTGTGGGGGGGAGTGTGTGTGTGGGTGTGTGAGTGCATGTCTTTGTGTCTGTCTGTATATGTGTGTACACTCTTGTGTTGGGGGGGCAGTTGCAGGTTTGCAGAGTTGTCAGTGGGGACAGACGGTGGGAAGTGAGCTGGTCCAGATGGTCAGGCGTGTGGCTATTTTTAGCAGTTTTGACTGTGTAAATGGGAAGTCTGATTCAGCACTCAGAGCTCATTAAAACAGTCTCTCTCTCTCTCACACACACACACGCGCACACACACACACACACACACACACACACAGACACACACACGACTAGCTTCTGCAGCGCTAAGCTGCAGGACTGGATTAATGAACCTGACTGAAATTTTTACCTGCTGTGTTTGGGTGAAAGTACTGCAGGAGACCTGTGAGCACATTCTGTGAGCAAATATTCTGTATTTTTGGTCATTACTGTAAATTTTCACATGCAATATAAGTCATCCTGAAAAGGTTATCTGATGATGGTGGTGATGATAATAATAATAATAACTCACTCCCAATCTCTCACACACACACACACACACACACACAGGCACACGCACACACACACACACACACACATACACACACACACACACACAGGCACACGCACACAAACATATACTGAGGCTGCAGTCTGCAAGCTCAGGTAATTAAACAATGGCCATAAGTTTGAGACATCAAAGCTTCTATAGTCATGCACTGAACATGTAACACTAAAATTAACTAAAATACTAACATATTTTATTGCAGCTGTAACAGACGCATACACACACACACACACGTACACGTGCACAGAGAGAGAGCCACACTGTTATTTTTAGTGCTAGACCTCTGTCTCCTTTTGTTTATTCTTTCCATTCTCTTCTAAGATGCACGTTTGGGCCAGTCAGCGTTGTCATTTGCAGCTGGTCACATGCACCTCACACAGGGCGGGGAGAGACAGACGGTCTCGTCCTGTGTGGCGTCAGAATGTCTTATGTAACTGTGAATAGGGGATCTGACCACTGCAGCAGAATCTCTCCAGATGACCCGGGGGGATTAGGAGAGGTCTGTAGTGGTCATACTATTGCAGAGGATGGAGCGGGGTCAAGGCCTCTGTGGGGAATCTCTGCTTCACAGATGGTTCCTGTGCATTGTTAGTGGCTAAACACAAACTGGCGTCGTCATGTCTGGAGCGACTCTCCTCAGGTTTGGAAAATATTGTGAAAATCTAGCATCAGTCTGTAAAGATGTGATTTTGATAATCAGTTTGTTTGGAGCTGACATCTCAAAGCGTAGAGTTTGAGTGAACTGGTGCAGGCCCCGTATGCAGTGTTGTACATTGCAACAAGCTCCTTGCACGGCAGCTTTCTTTTCTTCTTCCTCCTTGTCACCAGCAGCTGGGCGGCACGCTTTTTCTGACCTATAATAAAGAAGTATTTCGGGAAAACGGTTCTCAAAGGTCGAGTGGCCTTTACAACAATTATGTGTCATTACTGGCATCTGCTGAGTGTTGTTTGTTTACACTGTGCTGTGTTCCACTGACATTCCATTTTGCCATTTGGATCTCCTCTGCGGGAGGAGGAATTGTGTTGGAATGATTCACTGCTATTGCCCTCCAGTTCTTTTTTTTTTTTTTTTTAAATAAAGCGTGTTAGTCTAGGTGGAGGGAGCATGATACAGTGGGTAAGGAACTAGGCTTCATTTGATTCCTAGGCGGGAACAGCTGTTGTGCCCTTGATCAAAGTCCTTAAACTGTATATCAAACATATACATATATATATATATATATATATATATAAGTATAGACAAGGCATGTTTGTATAAGTGGCAAGTGTAGTATTTACTCATGCAGTTTTCACCAGGCTCTGAGATAAAGAACTGCTCTGTTTTGGTTTATTGCACAAGTGTTTCGATGGGAAAACACAAAACAGTTGTGCAAAGATGGCATTCCAACCTTGAGAGAAACTATGAGGGGGAGGAGGGGTCATGCTAACTAATCATCACCAACCTGAAAACCATCTGTCTTGTGGCAAGTCTGAACTTCCATGGGTGGAGTGACTCAGACCCTGTTGACGATGTGGAGATAAATGTGCTCTACAAGCCCTCCTTGCCCCTCCTCTGGGGAGCTCCAGCTTTGAGGAGGACTTTATTCTATAGTCTTCTGAGGGGGTTTCAGATTTAAACACACAAATGCAAATAGGCTAAATGTTCTTAAAAGAGCAAGCCTCCTTTATAGAGTTTTCTTCTTCTTCTGAAGTTTGAACTGACACTGTTTGGATCAGTGACAGAGAGCAGATCTGTAAATCTGTAAACATGACTGGTTTCTTGATGTGCAGTTGGCTGAAGCTTCCCAACACTTGAAAACAAACTGCAGTGCAGAGCTGTTCTTGGGGTGGTGCGTAAGAAGTGTTTTATGTTTGGCGCTGAAGTGAAATAGCAAGGCGGCACCCATGTACGAGGCACTCAATCCACATTGCTCCTGTAAACAAGTGTGGAGCGAGTGTGGATGTGCCTTTGAAAGAATTTCATATTTAAGCAGTCAGTGGCTCCCAAAATGGGCATATTCAGATATATTCTATCTGGGTAAACAACGGCTTGCTCTGAAGGAACCGGTAATCGTACAACACCGTCAGGCCGAGAAATCAACAACATTGATGTATTACCTCTCCATTTATGTAGGTCTCTTAGGTGTCTCCTTCACCAGTATTGCTGAAAAAGAAAGAAAACACAGATTTTTTGACATTGTTTATTAATGACCCATCATTGAAATTCATCGAACGGTGGTCTTGGTGTTCTAGTTTTCAAAGAATTTAATAATCATTCTCAACTGAGTTGATAAGAAATGGATAAGAGTGTGTGACAAGCACGTAAATAACGTAATATAGTGTAAAATCTCTGCATTAATTGCCTCCTCTCATTTACTATAGGGCTGTCGCTTAAATTTGGAAACGCTAAGTACCCCTAATACTTGATTGGCCAGCAGTGCCTGGACCTTTTTAGCAGTTCCCTGTGCTGTCAGGAATTTTCCAAATTGCTGGGAACTGGCAGGGGCCCACAGACTTCATTACCAAGTTGGGCTGCATCAGAAAGATAAAGCGTAGATCATCCAGTGATTAAATTAAAGTGCCCACTATTATGTCAGGGGAAAAGCCTCAGAGAAACTGAGGGAACCGCTAGCAAATCAATGCATTTATTTTTCCATTTTAGAATTTGAAAACATGGTTTTCATTGATAGATCCTGTCACCCCACAACAAATATTTTTTCTCCACCCAAGCCTGAGTAATCAGTCTGCTTTTCAATGAGAAAAAAATTGCTGTATGCTTTTAATGATTACTCTGCAGAAATACCTCAAGCCAAACAAAGAGTGAAGACTTCAAGACAATGTAATCCTTTCCTTCTGAAATCGGTTACAGATTGATGAAGATTAGGCCTTGTTCCCCTGAAGTAACGCATTACCTTTTTTTGTATCATTTCCCTCAGTGTTGGTCTACTCAATTTTACTGTCTAGACATGTACCAAATACATGATGTGTTGCTTGACGTGATGTGTTCCAACTTTTTGGGCTTTGTTTTTACCATGGATAGGCTGCCGAAATCAAACCTGTTCTTGATGTCAGCACACTGTCTGAGCTCATTAGTCATATGTTTTTCTGTATCTTTATTTTTTGAGTCCATACTTTGTGGTTAATTAAGCAATCTCCAATATCCCCCACCCACCCACTCTCAAGTCCTCTCTGAAGACAGATATTGCGTCATTCTCAGTTCATGCCATCTTTCAGTTCCTTTCAAAGTCAGTTGCAGAATTATTTTCCTAAGTTATCCGTGGTCCACCTTTATCCGTTCGTAACTTCCTTTACTCCAACATGAATTCCTGGGATCAGAGGTGCTGGCATCCGAACTATTCCCAGAGCACACTGGTAGTCTGTCATTCACTTAGGAGGCTCTCGGGTCTAAAATCTCAGACTTTAGACATATTTAGATCCTGGCTCAAGGCCCACCCTTTAGGGCTGAAATTCAGCTCCTGCTTTTGAAGTGGCTTGAGGTAAAACGTGAGTGGGGTCTGCACTTGTGTGGGGTTTAGAATTGGAAAAGGGGCAAGACCCCTTCCTTTATAGAGGGGCTGATTCCTGTTGTCCACACAGGAAACAGGTGTTAGTCTGAGGTTATGCCACCTCTTTGTTTTCTGTGGCCCCTCCCATACATATGTGTTTTATTTCAGGATATTAAACAGGAGGTGAGACAAACAGTGTTTGCTCCTTAATCAGGCCTGACAATTCTGAAAGAGTCAATGCGCTCCTTAATCAGGCCTGACATTTCTGAAAGAGTCAATGCGTACATTGAGCGGGTCTGACAACTGAGATGTGTCCCTGAAACTAGTCCTTTTTCTTAAGCCTGAATGAAAGCCACTGTTCCTGTATAACTGTGATGGACAGTTCTGATACACCTATCTAAAGGGGAACAGAAGCAGCACCCAGACTCCATCTCTTTGTTCTGAACACATCCTGCAGCGAGAAGGGGGGGATTACCGCTTCCCTGTCATTCCAATCATTCCTGTCCGAGTTGGAGCTCTTGAGGACCGTGCCGTGCTAGCCACACAGGCTGGGCCAACTGGGGTGCATGCGTGTATGTACATAGTCATGCGCATGCGTTCATTCCTGTGTGGGTGTTTGTTTGTGTAGCTGTGTGTCACATCTTGTGGCTTTGCCTGCGTGCGTCAGTGTGTGCGCGTGTGAGTCTGTGTGTTCGCCCTTTGCTGGCGCCCACCCAGGAAGTCCCAGGCCTGACATATTTGTGAATGAATAGCAAATGTTTAGCCTGAGCAGATAACAGGGCTTGTTTCTCCCGGGGAGGGCAGTGCTGTCATGTTCTGAGACAATGAGCACCGGCCTGCCAGGCTTGTTTGGCAGAGGGAGGTGTCAGAGGTGGAGGGGTAAGAAGGGGCGTGGGGGGCTGGAGGGGTGTAAACAGATTAGGGAAGTGGATACCAGGACCAGGGTGACCCTGTGACGTCCTCCTTTATTTCCCTGGACGTGAAAAGCGTGCACTCCCCACAGCGTGGCCTGCGCTGTAATTGCACGTAGTTGGCTGGTTTTTCTGCCTTATCTCGGCGTAATCAGCGGAGCTTGTTTTCTTCGCCAGAGCAAACTAATTGCATCCCAAATCGCTCCTGGATTCGTTTATCCTTCTCGGTAATGCGCTTAGCAGCTCGCCGGCCCTTGGCCCCTCTCGATTCCTGGCCCGGTGGAATTCAATAATGAACGGAACAAGCGTGTCAAGCAGGGCCCGCTGCACAGGACCCCACCTGGTCACTCACAGGCAGCCTGCTGAATCACACCCTGTTGCCGGAGGGGGCAGCCGTCGTAGGAGATCTCAGGCTCTGGAATAATGCCCTTAACATTTCGTAGCATCTTAGTTTTGTATCTACGTTGGGGTGACAGTTTGTAAATTGCTGCTGGGGAAGTAGGGCAGTAACCAGAGGAATGGAGGGATGATTCCCGCGAGGGGCCCCTGCTGTTTTGCCTGTAATCGTGGTACTTCACCTTGTTTTTGTATCTATCCATCTCTGTAAATATTTTATGTGTTCAAATATTTAAAATGTATAGGCAAGCACTTGAAATGTATTCTGTGCAAGTCACCCTGGATGGTGGTTGTGTGCCAAACCCATAAATATGTATCAGTATGAAATCAAACCACATAAATCAATGTAAATGTAGGTAGAGATTGAAACAGCAGTGTAGCATAGTGGTAAGGTGCAGCGCTCATAACCAAAAGGTTGCCGGTTTGATTACCATCATGGGCAAGGTACTTAACCCAAAAATTGCCTCTGTAAACTGTCCAGCTGTATAAGTGGATAACCTGTAAAAATTGTAACTTATGTAAGTTGCTCTGGATGAGAGCATCTGCTAAATTACATTAATGTAATGTAATGAGATGGACCCTGCTTGTGTGGATGAAGATAATGTGGTTGTGCTATGTTTCATTTGGTGGTATCCCTGGGTAACGTGTCCACATGTCCCTCTCCCCCCTGTCTCCCAGGCCCTGCTGAAGATGGACTGCCAGGGGCTGGTGGCCAGGCTCATCATGGACTTCGTTCTGCTGACCACGGCCGTGGAGGTGGCGGCCCGCTGGAGGGAGCTGGCCGAGAAGCTGGCCAAAGTGTCCAGGCAGCAGATGGACGCCTACGAGGCCCCACACAGGGACAAGAACGGGGTGGTGGACAGCGAGGTGAGCAGAGACACACCGGGACAATTCTCAGGGCCAGACTCTACCGCCACAATGGGCAAGAGCAGTCAGTGCTGCCTCATTTAAATCTGAGCTAGCTTTACATTGCATTTTATTATAATGAACACTTGCTCATTTCATATCTCACTTACTATCCCAAGCTGTCCCCATACAGCAATGACGAGTCGTTTGTGCGGCTGTCTCATTTAGAATATTTTTTTCTGCTTGCATTTTTTTTGTTACTTTTTTCAGCCTTATTAGATTTGCACAGCATAATGAGAGAACTGACTCACTCTGATGTGTAATGACTACACTGTTCTGTAATGGCATATGCCTTGAAGAATCAATGAATTTGCTTTGCCTGGCCCATATTAAATATACTCCTCTGGAGTTTGTGTTATTCATTTATTTAAGTCTTTATTTATTTTAAATTCCGTCTGTCTGTTTTTGTATCTTGTGGTGGAATTACATGTATAGTGAATAGAAATGAATTGGCATTGATTGCTGATGTTTTTTTTTAAGATCATGGTTAACTAGATATTATTACAGGCTGAAAATAAACAGGGCTGGACAGTGAGAGGGTGAGAGTAAAAAACCATTAGCGGGTATTAAACCATGTAGCATTTGACAAATATACAGTAGCTGGATAGTAGGACATATTGGAATAAGGAAAGGGCCATTTTAATAGTGTGTTTTCACAGCTTTGACTAAAGTCCTCCTCCTCCTTCCCCACCCCCTCCCTCTCCACCCTACAACAGGCCATGTGGAAGCCGGCGTACGACTTCCTGCTGACGTGGGCGGCCCAGATCGGGGACAGCTACAGGGACGTGATCCAGGAGCTGCACATGGGCCTGGACAAGATGAAGAGCCCCATCACCAAGCGCTGGAAGCACCTGACGGGCACGCTCATCCTCGTCAACTGCCTAGACGCGCTCCGAAGCTCCGCCTTCAGCCCCGCCGCTCAGGATGACTTTGCCATCTGAAACCCGTGCCCCGATGCCTCAGCCGCCAACGCTGCCCCTCAAAGGGACCGTGCCATCTGGGCCTTGCTTCCTTTCACCCTGTGTCATCACTAACTGCCACAATGCCCGCTTCTCTCCCCTCCTCTGCCGTCAGGCCCCTTCATCCCTCAGGATGACCTTGCCGTCTGTGCCCTCCTCTTCCTCTTCCTCTTCCTCTGCCCTGCAGTAGGGCTTGTCGTTAACCTCCCCAGCCAAACACTGTTGTGGTCTCAGTATTTGTTTTGTTTTTTTTTTCCCCTGATTTGTAAAGGGTATTTTTATCGTTGCTGTCCTTCACAATATATATTTTTTTATTCTTAAAATGGCACAGCAGCAATTTTTAGAACCACTGTGATACTGTTCTGCGTCAATTTCTGTACTGACTGAATGATAATTATGGAGAGGGGAGTTTTGGTAAAAGGCAACCCTGTATGGTCTCTTGTCTCCCAAGCAGAGAAAAAAAATATATGTATATTTATAAGCATTAAAATTGTTTTATGTTGACAGCACATTGCTTTGACTGCATTCAGTTGCAGGATTTCTGTTGGCTGTGGTCTGTGTGCATTTCATTTTTACTAGACTGGTCAACAGGATGAAAATGGTCTGTAAGTATGGGCTTGTATTTCATCCTCCTAAGGAAGCAGTGAAGTTGTCACCTCTGTGTTTTTAGTATGTTAAAGCTTTTGGCATCTCTTTCTTCCTACTGCAGCTCTTTATAGAATATTCCAGACTACATTTCTACCAGTTAAATCCACTTTTTACAGTTTTGTATATTTTGTATGAAAGCCTATCGAAACATGAATACGGATTTTTGACATGTTTAGCCCACATGCTTTTAAGACACATATCTGCCATTGCAATGCCAACTACTTTTTTTTTCCAAGAATTCGCCCTTCATTTGAAGGGATTGGACCTATTTTTGTTTCATTTGTTTTGTTCAATGTGTTGTATTCAGTGCAGAGTACTGTATAAATGTTCAGTGCTGAAGCTTTTTGTATTATTTTGTGACTGCATCTATTTGTGGGAACAATAAAATGAAATGTTAATATTTGTACACATGCTTACAGGAATATTTTAAAGCTGAAGTTACGTCTATGTGCTGATTCTCACAAGTCTGTCACGAGGGTCTCTGGGCAAGTAGATATGTATTCCCTGGTAGTGCACGTTACTTTTTTCTGTTATATGTAATATGTTTGTTCAGTTATTATATCATCCACTGAGGTGTGAAGTTGGATGGGCTCATGAACAGTGTAGACATTTTTATGTCCTAATTTTATGCCAAAAAAATCTGAATAGAACACAATTTGAATAGGTCTGTCAGTTAGTTTCCATGAATTTCAATAAAGTGGTTGCGCATTTTGAAATATTTCTTGTGACATGGCAATGCCCTGGTCATAATTCCTTATGATAAAAGAGACATTAGTAGCTTTCTCCACCATAGCCAGGCTCATGTGAACTGGATCCACAGCTGGCCAACCTAGTATGGCACGATCACACTATTTTCACTGCATTAATCTGCAGCCAGAGCTGCAGCACATGACCTCAGCCCTATCAGAGATTTTTTTTATCAGCCTTTAATTTTTTTAAAGGGGAGGAGACTCCTACTTCTTACAGCTGTTGGCCTTGGTTTGTTTTACTGTGATAAGCTGGCAGATGTGTTCCTTTCTCTGTTTCATGTTCACCTCCACAGATTTTAGCAGTGACAGGGAAGGGAGCGGTATAGTTGTGTAGCTTGAAAGTACCGCCAGCAGGCTCAGCTGTCGCGGGTTAGCACCACAAAAAAAGAGATAATGGAAAACCTCCCTGAATCTGTGAGCCTGCCTGGTCCAGCAAAGGAGCTTTACACAGCAAAAATGAGATCCTGGCAGTCTGGCTGGGAGTTTTATTAGTCTGACCTGTCCTGAAGTGCATTGATAAAAGCTGATCCTAGTGGCTTTTGATGCTGTGACGTTTAAATGGAGTCTTGGCCTTAGCGTGATTTTTTAATTTTTTTTTTTTTTACATTTGCTCAGACACAGATTAGCACCAGATGCAGGGATCACAGACAGGACAGCCGTTTTGATCAGCGCTCTTAATGATGCCAAAATCTTGAAGTGCACTGTGTCCTGAGCTGACCCACAGATCTCCCTTCCAGCTGCTGTAAGCGTGTGGCAATTTGAGGTTATCCCTCATTATCTTCACTTCTTCACTGAATAAGGACGCCTTGGCTGCGGCAGCTTTACAGGGAGGCTGTGGGATGTGTATGCCATGCGTGTTTGGTCAACCCTGTCTGTCTCAGATTTTCTACGTGAACGAATTCAGCCATGCTCCATTGTGTGCATTACCAGGAAGCTGACAATTTTACAACATTAAAGCAGTAGAGACTTCACAGAAAGCACACATGCTGTTTAGGTCCATTGGGACACAAAGGGG
Source organism: Megalops cyprinoides (assembly GCF_013368585.1). Lineage (NCBI taxonomy): Eukaryota > Metazoa > Chordata > Actinopteri > Elopiformes > Megalopidae > Megalops > Megalops cyprinoides. Next base: position 20,957,039 of record NC_050596.1, read on the forward strand.
AGGGGAAAGGAAAATAATGTTTCAGTTGTGTCTGGAAGCCTTCCAACTCGCTGTTTATTTAACTCATTTGTGCATTCCGAAGCACTTTGATCACGCTGATGCCAAAAATCAATGCCATACAATATTTAAATTGAGGAGTGGTTTTACAGCCACGCTGAAGGAATTCAAGGGTGCTTTTTTGCCATAAAAATGAACTGGTCTTAATTAAATATACAGATTAATGAGGAAGGGGAAAAACAGGATTGGAATTAATTAAAAGAATATAAAGTAGAATGTAGACAGACGCGTGTCACATTCCACATTGAGCTGGGCTAATGAGCAACCCCCTTGGGAAACGGCAGATACAAAACAGTTGGCAGCACAAGTTTTGCAAGTTCCTTCGTCATTTCTGCAGATATTGTTCAAATCATGGGACCCTCAGACACTCTGATGTCCATTTTCTAGCTTGTCTAAATATTCTCCTTGACTCTTTTAATGATGTAGATACTTGGTGTGGATTGTGTGCTGGGATCCTCGTACAAAGGACCGGAGAGGGTGCAGAACACTGCTTTATCTGTGCATGATTAAGCAAATGGATTCTCTGTAGTTCAGTCCCACACAGTCTCTGCCCAGCTAAGGTCTGGTGAATCTTAGGGGAGAATGGAAGCTCTCATTAAGGCAGTGTGGACCCATTGGTTCTATTGATTGGATTTTATTACCACAGCTGTGATCTAAATTTGGCTCTTGTGCAAGCTGGATGGGCTCAGACAGGCTTGGCAACCCGTGAAATTAAAAGGGAGGGAAAAGAGAGGGCGGCAGTGTGGTGCAGTGGTGAAGGGCTGGAGGCTTGATTCCCAGGTGGGCCATGGCCGTTGTACCCTTGAACAAGGTACTTTAAATAGCTAATCAAAAACATTAGCTGTAGAGATCAATAATACACCAACAGTTTATGTGTTTCCCTATAGAAGGGCTCTGCTAAAGAAGTAATACCAATAATAAATAACAGATTCTGATATATGTCTAATCTTTCATATCCAATTAATATTTCCCATGGATGTTTAAGCACCTCCTGACATCTCCTGAAGCAGGCTTTTTATAAGTCTGAAAGACCATTGACACTATTGGGATTGCAACACTTTGATCTGTATTGAACAGGACAATCAGATTCAATCTGAGCTTAATCTCAGCTAGCACAGTTACAAGGTAGATGCAGAGCATCAAAAGAATGTCATTCTTTTTTTTGTTTTTTGAAAAACAGATTTGATTAAAACATTAGGTAAATTTGTTCTGATAATTATTATTATTTATTATTTAGCCAGCCTGGGTTTCAAAAATGAATGTGAAAGCATGCAACCCAGTTTCTCACTAATGGTTTTGGGAGCCTTCTCTGCAACCAGTTTCAAATGCCTCCCATGAATGTCCTCGGTATGAAAGTGAAAGCTAACTGACTGGTTTGTGAGAAGTAATAAGAAGTTTCCGTTGAACACCTCTTGAGGTTGTCTGACAAACATATCCCTCCAAACTGCTATGTCTGCTGTGTTTGTTTCCTCGCCCATTGAATTTTTAGTCTGGGTCTTGTACGTGTGAATCTCTCGCATTATCTGTAACTGAAACAAGTCTGGAAGCTCAGGAATAAATCTCCAAACCCACCCTCACCCAACACAAATCATTCAGAATGGAATTGGGCTGAAGTATAAAAATGATATTAAATGACCCCTATGTTGTTTCTGCCCTGATATAGAACAGGACAGCTCAGAGCTTTAAAAAAGAATGAAGCTAAATCAAAGGCTCTTATTTATTTATTTCCTCCTTTATCTTCTTCTCTTGTGCGTCTCCCCTCCAGATGCCTCAGTTTGAAGCAGGGGCTGTGGGTTGCCATGGTTACCGACTATCACATCAGACTCAGGTTCCGTAAATATGATGGGTGTGGGGGGGTGGGGGGTGGGCGCTGGAAGGATTCTTTCACTTTTTTTCTTTTTTTTCGAAAATGAATTTTCTACAGCTTAGATCCTCCACACAGTCCAGATTTACTCCATTACTTTTTACCTCCGCTGCCATCAGGAGAGCTGAGAAAAAGGTCAAGCGGGGTGCTTTCTGATTGATCTACTATTCCTCCAAGCAGGTGAAAGTCTCGCGAAGACAGAGGAATTGAAAGGAGAGCTATTATCTGAATACTGGAGGAATTTAACAAAAGGTTCTGCCTATGTTTCTGGAATATTTCTCACTGTCTGTTGTATCAGATGGAAGCAGCAAGAAGGGCATTTTGAACAAAAGCATCCTGTATAACTGTGGTGGCAGCTGTGCGAGTGAATCGCTCTGATGACATAATTGGCCATGACACGCTCTGTCCCCATAATACGGTTAATTAAAGTGTGTATAATTTTGCACGCAGTCTGATGATGGGCTCTGTGCATCTGTTTGTCTCCACAGTGCTGTTTTTTCTTACTTACCGTCTACTCCTCTTTGCCCTCTCTCTCTCTCCTCACGAGAGAGAATTCTCTCCCCGTCGCCTGGATACCGGTTTGCACAGATCCACTCTTGTATTCAATGGAGGAGTCACGTCATCGACCGCTTGGTGTTCTTGTATTCAATGGAGGGGTCACATCGTTGACCGCTCAGTCTGTGGATGCTTCCTGAGTTGACCTATGCCATGTCACACTGATTCTGACCACTCAGTCACACCCAGCGTAGTTAGTGTCACTTGAGAACAGATATGAGATCACCTTTCCCACACACACTCCTCTCTACAACGATTTAATGCATATGCATAAGAGTGGAAAAATAAGTATTTACTCCCTGAGAAATACAATTAATGTGTGATGTAAAAGCTCTAATCAAGTAAGGCCATGGTTTCATAATGTCTCATCATCAGTTCATTTTATTTATCTTTTTTGCTTTTATTAGTCCAGCATTTATTCATTCGAGCATTTGGAATCAAAGCTGAGATTCTGAGATCCTGAAAATGTCAAGTTTGTTAGTCTAATGCACATTCATTTTCACATTATATAGATACAATACAATTAGGACACTGGTGCTAGCTGCAAGTGTATGTAGTGATTTTGCTTGGGGAATATTATGAGACACATTTTTGCTTCCCATCCTTCCCTTAACTCATAATTAATTTAATTAACTCAGCACCAGTTTTAATCACCAGGAAGACAGGCAAATAAAGAATGCTTCCCATTCAATGAGAATCACCTGATATGCCCCCTGCTGGTCATCAGGAGTACCTTCATGAGTTGGTGCTTGGCCATTTAAACATGGTATGTTGACCAACCAATGAGTCAATCAAAAAATCACAAGTTGCACCTGTGGGGGTGGAGCTGGATGTCTCAACTGGAAGGCTAGATAAGAGCAGCAGTATGGTTGTTTGCTCTGTTTTGAGCCTTGCAATTCTTTACTAAAGTTTACGCTTAAATACCTCCAATTCCAAACCAGTAAGTAAACTTTTTCTAAAAAGTAGATTCAAACTTATCTGTAATAAGTGTTTTTTATGCATGTGCTTTAGTGGACTGGTAAAAGTGGAACTCGACTGAAACAACATTTCATTATCACACCAGCCGTTACATTTCATTGCCATTGCTCCATGATAGATTTCACTGGTGAAACTGATGAAAATTCCAGGTCACCTGTTTAGAAAATAGGTACACATGTTCACTGTGTGTTTTAATGTATCCAAGCAAGAGCTATTGGGTTTTTTGACCTCTCAGAGGAGAGATCACCTGTGCACCCTACCCCTGTATTTTTGTGATACGTTATCACCCATGTCTGAACTCATGTGTTTTCCTCCAGGGCACTCTGGGCTTGATTATAATTAACATTACCACTTTTTTTCCTTTCAAGTCAGACTTCTGCATACTCAATGTCTCGCCCACTCTGCAAAAAAACGGACAGCAACCGTGACCACCAGCCCCCCACACAACCAGTTGAAAAAGGCATTGTAGTCATCCTTCTGTCCAAGGTGAGTCCAACAGAGATGCAAACTTTCTGGTGTGTTCACAGTAATGTCTTTCAAACAATGCAGGGACAGTGCTCTGTCATGGTTTTTTTTTTTTCTAGCAACAGGAATGAAGTTATTTTTGTGTCTTGTTTAACGCAAGCATAAAAGACAGTTTTGAGAGCAAATTTCTTGCACTGCAATCAAAAATCAAGTTTGTCTTTTTCATTACGTCCAGTTCAACTTGCAAGCAAAATTTTTTGACTTGTAACACTTGTTGACCTGCAAGCAAAACTTGTTGACTCGCAAGCAAAGAGGACTGATAAGAAATCGCAATTTGTGACGCAAAAAAGACAAACTTGATTTTTGATTGCAGTGCGAGAAATTTGCCCTCAAAACTCTTATGCTTGTGTTAAAAAGACACAAAAATAACTTCATAGACAGGCACTTAAAAATATGTGTGCACTTGAAGACCTTCAGGCAATTGTGGTATGTTTGTGTACATGCTGGTTTTTGGTTTGTAGATCACGTAAGAGAGGCTTGTGCCCACCAGACATCGTGCCCAGTAATGCTTCAGGTGGAGGAGGCAGTCTGTGGTCACAACAAACAGTGCCATCTTCAAATCTAGGTCTTTATGCTGCCAATAACCACACATTCCTTTGTTGAAAAAAGCACAAGCAACTGTACTGTAAATATGGGCAGGCATATACTCAACATGCACTTGCATTTTTCTTGTTTTTGTCTGAAGCTGAAGAAAATTTTCCACTGTTCAACTCATTATTGTTGTATCTTGTTCTTAACCAAACATGTTAGGTTTTAATGTCTCTCTGGTTTGTTATAAAGTTTGTGTCAGATGGCAAATAAAAGCCACCACTCCCTGCCATTTCCCCTTGGGTTCAAACAGGTTCTATTCCATAGTTGTCCTCTCCACACTGAATTTGCAATGTACAGGGACATTACAAACTGAGATCACATGCCCTAAATAAATACTTTACGTTTTGTCATGTTATCTGCATCTTAACACCAATAAAAATTGTGGGCCAACAGCATTCATGAAACATTGATGAAACATTCCAGTGATTCACCATGATTACATTCTCTCCATAAAGCAGCCTAGCCACTAAACTAACGTGTGGTCCAAACTGTTTCTGTGGTAAAAACATAACCGTGTGCCTCACAGAATGCAAAGTCTGTAGATCATTTGTTTTATGAGATACCTGAGGAGACATGGTGTCTTCCCATACAGCGTTTGACACACCTTTTTCATAGCCGAATCACATCTCATATCCTTAACCTTGCTGGTCTCGTCATCTTATTAATGTGCAACAATGTCTGCCTCTTTAGTGTCAACAGTGACAGGCAGCACATTGGCTATTAGAAAGTTCAGGGTGACACTGGCACTGTCAGGGCCCATGCTTAGGGTTGCTCTGTGAGTGAACCCATTTTAGAGGTTTGGCGCTCAATTATCACTTTTCAAACAAGGCAGACAGCTTTTAAGATCTCACAATGTAAGTGTCACCCCTCTCCTTGGAAAGGGTCAGACTGACCATACTTTTGTAACGGCTGTATTCTGGGGTTGTGAGGGGGCCATCTAGTGGGGTTGAAAGTACAGTGAGAGATTGAGCATAGAGGAGAGTGTCATTGTAAATGATGAAACTTTTTTTTTTCCCCTCAATGTATTAAAATCACATTATTACACATTGTTCTGTCTGCAGTCTCAGTGCTGTGAGCTCTGGCAATTACATACAGATGTAATACAGTAAATGAAATAATCTTAACCTGAGAGTGAGTGGGAGAAAGGGAGAGAGGGATGGGGAAAGCATGACAGCGACATGGGGGCGGGGAGGGGAAGTTGGGGGGGGGGGGGGGGGGGGTAGGGCTTACTGGCTGAATGGGCCAGTGTGACAATTACCGGTCTCCTTGGTAACCCCTCCACACATGCAGGCTTGCCAAGGGTATCAGGAGACTGTGCTCTCTGTGAGGCTCAGCCTCTGCCATGCATACACCAAAGAGCTGCAGGGAAGGACAGATCCTTTCAGAGTAAAAGGATAGCAATCACTGTTTTGTGGGGACTGGATACACAACAATGGTGGAATAAGGAGAAAATTGGTCTTCCAGTAACTGAAGTCTCAGTGCAATTAAATTCCAGAAATTGGTGTGGGTACAAATTATTAGTGTTTTCATGCAGTACCCCTAATATAGGCGGGACAGAGCATGAGATCCTTTCCTTATTCTTTACGTACAGAGTTTGGAATATGTGCCCAAGACAAACGAAGGGTATCAGTCATCCAAGTGGAGTGCATATAAAAATAATCTATTGCCAGGGCAACAATTGCTTTGGCTTTGTGTTTAATCCCTTTTGTGTGCTAAAAATGTCATTCCACTCTTCGATGCATAGATACAACTCCATTTGGGATGGCTTCATTTGCGTCTTGTGGTTTTATCACGTCTGTGTTGCGCAATGCTTGCATGGTTTGAGCTGTGATAGGATGCTTTTGCATTGATATCATACATGGAGCTCATTATGAAGATTTACAGAGTACCTCCCTGCAGAATGTGCCCTCCCTGCTGCCCCAAGTCTAATTACCCCCCTACACATACCCATAATTCCTGACTCACTGCCTGAGGACTCCTCAAGATCCTTAAAACAACCAGCACCTGGCAACATAATGAGCGAGATGCGTTTTTCCTGGGGAACTCTCCCATTTTAAAAACCTGTAAGTTTCCATTACCAATTGGACAGCTGCTTCTCTTTCTCTTTGAGGAGTCACACTAACACTTTATTTTGAATTTGCTGCAGTACCTCCTTTTGTGTTGGAGGGCTGCCGCGTTTAAAACAATAAGAGCTCAGGAAGCTGGGGGCGTAAAGCAGTTTTATACACAGTGGGGTTTTGCTTGCTTCAACCAAGACCAGGGAGCCATTTATGTCAAGCACAAAGATGAAGTCCCTGGCAAAAAGAGTAGGCTTCCTGGCCCTGCCTAGCTTGAGAAACCACATCCTTATTGGATGCTTTAAAGAAGGACAGCTACCACAAGGCCAGATTTTTAGTCAAAATGGCAGTGCTCCTGGAAACACATTCTATGTAAGCTATAATAGGTTGTGTTCTGTATGGTGACAGCGTAGCATAGTTGTTGAGATGCAGGGAGCCTAAATGGAAGGTTTCACGTTTGATTCCTTAGTGAGATTGTCCTGCATCACTTGTCAAGATAATTAACCTGAACTGCTTCAAAAATGTCTAGCTGTACCAACGGAGAACACATGAAAACATAAGCTGTGTAAATCGTCCTCGATAAGGTTGTTTGCCAAGCAAATAAATGAATGAAACATTTCCCAACAGTATCACTAATGTGTGTATGTTCCACTGCAGTGATTACAAGCAGAAAACCATCCACTGAAGACTGAAGGAATTAGAATTCAAACCCAAATTAACTAAGGTATTTCTGTGTCTGGTCACTTGGCCAAGTTCTGTGGTTTGTGAACGAAATCGATACCAAAGCCTCTTCCTCCGAGTCAGCGGAGCAGAGCCAAAGACAACCAGGCACATTGGTATCCAAGGCCCTTTTGGGCACACTCCTTTAGTCATACTACTCTGGTTTAAAGAAAACAGTACCCTTGGAGACTATTGGAGTGAAGTGACATCCCTTGTTACCCGTCCATCAATATAACTTAAAGCATGATTTTTATTATTTGTTTCAGCAGTTAGTTGACAGAGCAGGTAATAATATGGCATGGCATTTACAAATTGATATTAAAAGGTAACACTTCCATATTCATATTGTTCACGTTTGTTGTTTTGAATCAATGTCTGCTTCTAACCTTGATATTTAAAGTTTGAACCTGTGTCATAGAAAAATGTAGATTTTCGGAGATAACCAAGTTTTTTTTTTTTTTTTTTTTTTTTTTTTTTTTTTTTCTTCTTAATTGTCTCCTTAACATTTGGGTTGGAGGAGTAATGGCCCATGTCTGTAAGCAATCAGCAGTGACATTGATGTCACTAGATACAGCTTATTAAACCCTCATTAAAGCTGTTCTATTAATGAACCCCTAGAGAGAGGGAGCACTCCTTCGACTGTTAAGAGGCATGAATCCAAACTTTCTAATAGCTGTAAAATGCTCCTGAACAGAGCTGTCCTCCTCTCCTTCTAACATGTACAACTGCATTGCACACTGATTATATCTTTCTGATCACAGCAGGTTCATTCCATTGTCAGATGAGTATGTACAGTAAGTACAGTACAGGGCATTCTAAAGGTCATTTGCATGTAAAGCTACACCTAAAGTGGAACTGGTCTGCTTCACTCACAAGAAGCATATTGACATCATTGACAGGTAGTGTGAGCCGCTGATTTACTTAAAGGCTTATACCATCTTCTTAATAGCCATCTACCAACTTGATCTGATACAGCATTTTCTTTGGAAAATATCTGATTTATTCAGTTGCAGTTCTGTCACACATTCATTCTATGCCTCCACCTGACTTACAAAAGAAAATGCATCATTTGAAAGCCTGTGAAACATACTTGCTGGGGAACAAATTCACTGTTTTTTTTTTTCTTAAAGAACATTATATTCTCTTCGATCCCTACCATGAGAGAGCGTGAGCGAGTGCTGAGCTGTTTTGCATATACCACCTGATTTCCCTCTGCCCCTTCTCTCTCTTTCACTAGCGCTCTCTCCCCCTCCCTAGTGAAACTGTATTGGGTGTCCCTGGCTGCCTGGTAACCTGGCCTGTACGACAGGCACAAAAGCCATGCTTCTGCAGGGGGCTCGCCTACTTCCTGTCACATGACAGCCTCTCGGATGAGACCGCTGTTCTGGCTTGAGTCTGTGTTCCCCCTATCAGAGCCTGTTTGCCACACCTGAGACCCTCCCCTCAGGATCCCCCCCACACAGGGACACACACGCAGAACGCGGTACCTTGAGGGGTAGACTTTCGGAGCTACCCAAGATGGATTAAGCCTGCATGTTTCTTTTTAGCCATGCGCTGTGTTCTGCAAAGCACCAAACTGCAAGGATATTGATCTGTTTCTGTAGGAAGTATAGGGATTAGTCAGTGTGATCCATTTGATCTATTTGTCTTGACATGTGGATCAGTTAATTGTGGTCTTATATTAGGGTTAAAGTTGGCATGCTGTTTGTGTTCTTTAATCCTCTGAATAGGAAGGCAGTTATACTTTGACAGCCCCCCTTTTTCCCCCTGACTAAAGTAGTAGTGGATGTTGTTCATGACTTATTATAACTATGTAAGATGGAAAAATGACATATATGAACTGCAGTGACTTGAATAATAGTCAATTGACTGGTATTATCCTAGCCCACATGTCAATATAAATTTTTGTTGGGTTCCTCACTGGTCTCTGTCCTGACTTTAGTATACATTTCTTTTTTTCATATTGGGACAAATGCTGCAAATAATATAAATATTATAAATTTGTCCAAAAAATTCTTTGGAGAGAAAAAAAGCAATCCGGCAATCTGTGGATGAGCCATACAATAACCACATTGCAACAGTGCTCCATTTTGTTTAAAGGGTCGGAGGGTTTTGCGATCCTGTCACATGGGGTTCACAGAGAGGCGCATCTTTCAGGCTGCGTCTCTAATCGCAGGAATTAGTGGAAAGTCAGCTTAGAGCTGGGCCTCCCAGCCTTTACCTCAGAGCAAGGACAAACGTGTCGAGTTTACTTTACTTTGGGTAAATGTCAGCTGTCCTCTCAGTGCTGTTTTATTCAGTTTGTGACCTTTTCTCTGCATGCCATCTGCTCTGTAAGCTGGGTTTGACTTGGGGCTCGAGAAACTGGAAACTGAGAGGAAGAAAAAACTAACGTGGCTGCCATCTCTCTCTGGATAGTATAGATGTCATTTTTCTGTCACTCCAAGGAATGGGGATTCAAAACCTTCAAGACAGACAGAAATGGAGATGGAGACATTAAATGGCCCTGAGAGATCAATGAATTCATTATAATGATAATGCCACGCTCTAAATGATTTTTCCACAATTCACTCAGGTGTTCTGAAGGAAGGACTAAGTGAATATGGAAGACGGACAAACAGAAGCTTTCTTTATTCATAAAAGCAACCAAAGCAGGGTTCGAGCACCTTTTGAAAAGCACTGCTCTCCTAATAAACACAGCACTCAGTGAGCCCTGTAAACACTGATGCCATGGCAACAACTGGAGCAGCCAATGGCTTTTTTTTCTGCCCTCTCCATTACATCAAGAGTGCTGCTGTGTGTCAAATTGCTGTGCACGTGTATGCATATATGTGTGTGTGTGCGTGTATAAGTGTTGGGAGGGCTGGAAAGTGAGGCAGGGGGTATTTGTTGTCTCTGTTTTGCACTCCATTATTTTGTTTCAAATAAACAATGAGAAAAGTAACACATTTTTGAATGTGTGTAAGCTGAATTGATTAGTACTCTTAACAAATTCATTGTCACATAGAGCCATATGTAGAAACAACTTACACCATGTAAGACCAATTGGAGATTTTCTTCTAGACAACAAAGCAGTAAGGTAATGCACCAAGCCAGGTTTAAGGAAACAAAGATGTGAATGAGTTTTTCAGCACCTAAGGCCACTCTAGACACATTTTTACATGAAATTCAAGGGAGGAATCAGGGTTTGGTATTTGATAGACCAAGGTACATGTCTGACACCTCTAGGTGCCTTTTAAAGAGAAATCAGGTTTCAATCAATTTGTGCTTATCCAGACAATGAGCTCCAAACTCATTACGGAGTCGTTGGCAACAGGAATACAAACAGGCCAGGCATTCTCATTCTCATACTTCATCCAGGCCATCCACCACCGTGTTAATCAGTAGGGCATGGGCAATTTAAGTTAACAGCTTTCTCTAAATACGCATCCATCCTTATATAGGAAAAAGAGAACTCGTCACACCATATTTCTTCCACTGCTCCGAAGTCTAGATTTTTTTAACTTTACTCCAGGATATACCTTATTGCACATTGGCCTTGGTTACAAGCAGCTTCCAAGTGGCAACCCTGTCAAAAATATCAGCTCTCAGCTGTCCCTGTCAATGACATTAGACTTAAGACCACTGTTCCTCTTTACTGAGGCAGTCTTTCTTTGTTTGTCATAGCTTGTCGTGATTTTTGACGCTATCCCCCTTGACACATTAATTTTTCAGTTTCTTTGACTTCTTATGCACCTGAAACTTGGGCTCTGACTATATGACCTTGTTCAAAATTTGTTGGATGTCTCATGCTGCTTTAGAAACTCATGTAAAGTGTTGATCTTTATAGCATAGTATTGACATTAATATGACACGTGTGTGCTCCTTTTTAATCGATGTGTATTTATATACTCACACATATACCCATGGAGAAATATATAAATGTGTACAACATCTGAACAAAATAAATACCACTAACACAGTTGCAGATGCTGTGAAATATATGAGAAACTCATTAGGTATGATGAGGCAGCCCTTGAATGAGGAGACTATGATATGCTGGAAAGGGTTGTACCATTTTGGACCTGGGACTGAGAACCTTAGCAGTAGAAGATGGCAGGGGGTTTTGGCTGAGAAGGGCTGTGATTTGCATTGTGCTGATCTGAGAACAGCCCGGGCCTTTTCTGCTTATTCTGTTCTATCGATCCTGCCCACATTGCATACAAAATCAGTGGGCCGAGGGGGAAAGAGTTAGCAGTTTGCCAGCAAGTAGGCAGGGGAGTGGGAGGTGGGGGGCAACAACAACAAAAATGTCACTGTTGAGTCTGGGTGCACCTTTACAGATGTACATTTTCGAACCAGTGAATAGAGGAGATCTGCTCCCCACTGAGACAATAACCTGCTGGCATGCATACAATAACAGTCAATGGATGCAACTTGGCAGGTCACCTAAACGGTGCCATCGACTGCGGTCTTGTTATTTTAGTGGCTGAGAATTGCATTTATAAATGTTTCGTTTGCTGGGATGCACGAATGGAATAGGAAGACATTCCCTGCTAACCATTTCCTGTCATTTGGTGCACATGCTGATAACAGAATGATATTGTTTCGTTTTTATTGAAACCAGCACGTTAATGGATTAGGAATTGAAGATGCTTGGTGAACAAGCGGTGATGCAGCAGTTCTCAGAGCCCTTTAGAGCACTGTCACTCTGGCAGGCCGCTCTGACACAGCTTAATCAATGAGAGATTTGCTTTCATTTTGGAAGAATGACAGACTGCATTCTGAGGGCAATATTAAAATTGAGAAGAGTTTGACCGACTGACCAGCGCATGAATATTGATTTGATGCGCGGCACAAAACGCACGCTCAGAGAAATAGCATCAGCGTTATTGCTAAATTCATTTTTTTTCCTGTTAGATCCTCTGCAGCTTTGCATGGGAAGATGGATATGCTGTAAAATTGCTGTTTGATGAGACAAGACACCATAGCTCAGAATATGCAATAAGTTCTTATTTCTACTCTCTCTTTCAATTCTTAATAGAACTTTTATTATTTTCTGTGCAGGCTGGGAATATAGGAGCCATTGGCATGTGTTTACCAAGGGCTTTTAATTAATGAAGTAGATTATGTGCTGTTTCCCAGAAATCGGTAAGCACAAGGGAAACGGAAAATGCTTGCACCAGAATAGCACAATAGCAAAGGCCAAGTGTGACCATATGCTTCCTTCATTTAAATTGGACAGTTATGGTAATGCTGTATTCATCGTCTATTCCAAGCTATGCCTGATTTCATTGTTAGACTGAGTGCAGATTTTAGTAGGAGTAGGAATCACTTACTGGACAAACTACATTTCAGGAGTCTTGGGGTTCTCTTTGTTGGCCTCTTCTGGTCTGGAAGTGCCGTGGATGGTGTCTTTCATTATAATTAGAAGCCCTCTCTCGCACAATCTTCAATGCAATCTCACCTGGGAGCTCTGTCATCTGCTAAAAGGCAGCTGGGGGCGAGGGCACAGAACAAAGCCAGTAAGCCTTTTGGAAGTAGTTTAATTTTTCCTGTCTCATGTTGCCACCGCGTAGAAGTGATATATGAAATTACCCTGTAGGCTCTTGCATCCAAGCATGAAACCTTACGGGAAATGCAAATATGATGATGTTGCAGCAGAGCATCTGTAGGTTTGAATTACAACTGGGTTTACAGCACTGCTGGAGCACTCCTTTATACCACCCCTCCTCGAGACTACCGGGAACATGTACGCTTTGGTGGGTTTTGAAGTGTCTGATTGCAGACACCCACCCCTCCCCTGTCAGCTTTCTTTTTCAGCTCTGTTCACCGCCTGGTGTCTGCCAGTTTCCTTCCTTCTCTTGTGACCGCCAGAATAGCCGGAACCTTGGCTTTTGTTTCTGCTTCGAAGACTCTGTGCTGACTCTGCCCCTCTCTCCCCTTCCCACCCTCCCACCCCCAGACCCTGGAACCATGATGCTCAGCTGTGCTTTCCCTTCATGCCTAGCAGAGGGCCACAAAGGCAATTGTAGAATTGCCACAGCACTCCCTAAATTACAACTTATCAAGCTAGCTGGCTTGGTTCTGTCAAGCAGAACTTTTACAAAAATTTTACCTCAGCATCCACATCAAGTAAACAATGAAACTGGGGCCTACATATGCACTTCCCCCCCCTTTCCTCTACATCTAGGTTGTCACAGTGTTTAAGGAAAGTGTAATGTCTGACAAGACAGCTGCAGGATTGAATCTTAGGTCAGGCTTCACCGTTGCATCCTTGAGCCAAGCACTGAACCTAAATTTCTTCACCGAGTACCAAGTTGTATGAGGGGATGTGAGCTGTGCACTTCTGTGTAAGTCTCCATGCTAAGCAGATAAATATCATTCACTCGAAGCAAGAGATACAATGTGATGGACTTCGAGATAAATGCAATTTAACTCCCGCTTGTCCCATTTATACTTTTTCATTGCTGACTGAACTATCTTCTAATGGGGCTGTTCGCCAAACCTATCGCTTTATCGAACATGGTGCTGCACATGAAATAAATCAACATCCTCCGAGTTCTTTTGCGGTCAGCTGAGAATATATTTGTTTGCCAGTCACGCGGGGATGGCTCAATTGTTTTTCCTCTCTGAGGTGAGCAGAGATGAGAACACCAGCACTCCGGGGCTGGCGAGACAGGAGCAGCACCTTAATTGCCTTAAAACTGAGGACTCGGAAGAAGAATGTGGTACCGGCCGTACCTTGCCTTTTATGTTTCATTAGAACTGCTGCAGAGAGGCTCTTATCTGCATTCCTGCTTTTATCAAAGCCGAAGCCGCTTTTTCCATCTGCAGTGTGTCTGCTTACTGCTGCTAAGTAGCTGGGGTTTTGAAATGGGAGCTTACAGAAATAAATGAACTTCTCCATTTTTCATTTTTTGGCATGACAAAATGTCTTGCTCCCCCCCTCGTGGAAAGAACATTCAGTACCTTGTACTGCACAACATTTGGACTCCTACAGAACTTTTTTAGGTTTTAGGACATTTTACATCTTCCTTTACCTGCACGGATACTTCTACTCATATCATGGGGTGACATTGGTAATCATAATTCTGACAGATTTATCTTCCTGGACAGACTGTTTTGAGTGCATGTTCTGCAGACTAAAGACACTGTACCCCTCCCTTTACTTCTAGATAACAGGAAAAGTACCCCCCCCCCCCCAGTTCCCTGAAGAGGGATATACTCAGCATGCCATGATTACTGGAATGTGTGCCCAAGAGAAAAGAGAGCTGCATCATTCCATCTTGTGCACTTGTGCTCATCAGGCACCTGCCTCCTCTTGAAGTCACACACAATCTCCCATAATGCACCTGGGTAGCCTGCAGCAGTCCCTCCAGCAAAAGTTAGCCTAGATTGACTTTTTATGTGTGAAATGTGCATAAGTGGGATATTCACAGCGAAATTTTAAGGCTCAGACATGGCCTTGTTCCCTTGCATTTGGCCTGAAATGTCTCTGAACTTGCCTAGTTCATTTGCATCTCCACAGCACAAGACAGTAATTCCCCTGGAAACACTGCTACATGGCACCTCAGCTGGAGCAGGGTCTCTGTAAGGGTCGGGTTGCGAAGAAAAACATACCACATTCTCTCAGAGCACAGTGTGCAGAGGGCAGCCATGACATCACCAGAGCTGCAGGATGTCCCTGGCCACCAGCTCTGCTCTTTGCTGGCAAACGCTTGATGTCCTCTAGGAAGAGGCTGCTCCCCCGGCTTCACTTTGACGCTGAGATGCTTATCACTATGATCATAAGTGTGTTTGGCTTCTTTTATGCCTTCACCAATTACATCAGATTTTAATCAGGTTGTTGGGTTGTGGTGTTTAAATGATTTACCGTTGTCATTTAATCCTTGCCTGCAAGTAATGGGTATAATCAAATTCATATATGTACAGTGCCTTCCATATTTTTTCATTCACTTTATTAAATGGGAACAAAAAAATGAGGCATTTGTTTTTACTTTAAATTTGTGAGCTATAGGACATTGGTTTATAACATATAAGCATTCTTATTTGATTTTGCAGAAAAAAAAAGATCCTGCTATATTTTGTTCATTTTTAACTGGGTATGAGTAAGGAGAGCACTGTATGCATGTGTTCGTTTAGCAGACAAGTGCACAGTGCGGCTTGGGGCTACTCACTAATTCAGCTGGAATTCAGTGTTTACTGCAGGATAGGTTTCTCACTAAAGTTTACTAGGGCTGTAACCCCCACATACATCAGAACCCATAACCCTTATGCTACCCTTGTGACTGGTACTCCTGGAGATTTGAGCAGGGCTGCTTCACTCTACTAGTTCACATACCTGCAGGGTCAAGCCGTCACCTCTCTGGCCCACATAGACAGGTGCTTTATCTCACCCCATTCAGCAGCTGGAATGCGCAAGGAGGTTTATATTACTCCTGACGTGGGAGGAGAGTAGATAGCATGTGCCAAATCCGTTCCAAACATTCAACTTTATGCTGAATGATGTCTTCAGGTCAGTGTGCAACTGGGAATTTTTTTTTTTGCCTGGGAAAGGGGTTTAGTCACAGTTTGTTTGAGCTGTCTCCTGTTACTGTGCAGGATCTATTTAGCCAAGCCCTTGGCTACCCAGAACTATGTTGTCTGCAGGCTTTCATTCCAGCTAGTTATTCAGCCATTTTATTCAACTAATAACTATTTCATAGAATCAGTTCAGCCTCCTGCCCTTGTTCTGAGGCTGTTTGCCCAAAATGTGGTGGAATACTCATTTGCTTTCCGCCCGTGAGTTCTTTCGAGCAGGAGCAGTACTTATAAAGTCAAATGCTTGCTTATAAGTGTGAACTGAGAGTAACTGACCCTGTTTCCTTAATTTTACACTGGCAATTAATACTTGTTACAAAACAGACTGTAACCGTAAATGTGGCTATTCTAGTTGCCTGTTTTGTCATGAACATTTTTACGTCATATAATTGAAGACGGGCAATAGGCAGATAAAAATTTGAGATTTATTCATTGAAATCCATTGATAACCTTCATTTTGCTAAAATCAAGATGCAAAAAGATTAATATATTCTCAAGAGACATTCACGCAAGTACTCTACCAAAACATTTTTGCTGTCGCTATCACTTCTGAGAACCTTTGCCAGATTTCAGTGTCTATCTGCCCTCTACTGGATAATACGTGCACATGCAGTTATGCAAAAATGGTTCCGCCTGTATAAGTCTACTGTATTTCCAAGTGTGCTGGAAACACTCTAAAATGCAACTCTACTTTACTCCTTGGAATATGTTAACATATTGTTAGTCACAGAAAATGATGTGGGAGTTTAAATATATTTTGTTTATTGTAATTGGTTTGTACTGATTTGCAATTTGATGAATTGAGTAAGAATCGGTAAGATTAAATGCACCTTCACGATATGAAGCATTTTCTTGCCTTTAGTAGGCAGTCAAGAGGTGAAATTTTCTGATTAGCAATTACTGATGCTCTCAATGGGACTGGCCATTTCCGGCCTGAGTGGTGGGATAGAGATGAGATAAGATGAGGTCAGTATTGTTGGTGGGTAGCGTGAAACACGGTGTCATTGCGTCACAGGAGCTCTTGAGGTCTACTGGTATTTTTTTGTCAAGAAGGTCAGGAGTCGTCCACCAGCACTTCTTGGGCTGCAGGAAAAGCCCGGTAAAATACACAGCAGCTCTGGTGTGTCAGAAGGGTCAGCTGATGAATCGTTTGTAGAGGCTCTTTTGAACCGATTGAGAATCCATCTGAGTATTCACAGAGGCAGAAATGAAATGCTATTTGCTCCGTTTTTAAATTACCTGTAAGGAGGCTGCAGGATTTCTAGCTGCTACTCGTTCACTGTGACACTTGCAGGGCTTTTAAGCCCGTTTTCTCCTTCTCGAAGCAAGAGCGTCACAGTGAACATGTGAAAGTTGGTGCTGAATGCTCCTGGCGGCAGTCCTGTCTGTACTTAAAGCCTTTGCATGACCAAAAGCAAATGCAATCTGAACTGGAAATGTAGGAGCCATTTGTGAACGTGATGCTTCAGCAAACAGCCCTTCGGTATTGGATGAGGAAGGAGTGATGGGGGTAAAACTCAAGACCCAGCAAACAAGATGACAGAGCTTCAGACTGAAGGGTAACTTAGCTGTTTACAGAATGTTAAATTCTTTCAATTCTATTTTCTTGCAGTTGATCATGTGTGCCCAGCTTGTGTAGTTTTCATTTTACAAAATATCCTATAACATTAACAAACTCGGGTCAAGCGCCCTCGTTAAAGGTGTTGTGCCCAGCTCTTAATTTGAAACTACTGGTTTAGACCTCTTGTCCCACTGTACCACAGAGCTAAGCATAGACAACAGAAAAGAGATCAAGATGCAACAAGGGATTTACACTTGCAATACTGGACTGTAAACTCCCTAGTGTAATAATAGTACTCACTGACAATTTGTCTGCTGAATATATCCCAGATATAAGAATCATGTTTGTGTTTTGTTGATCATGTTTATTATATTGGATCATTACCTGATAAGATTATGACCCATGGGTTCAGCCATGGGTTTTATATATATATATAAAATGCAGATGTTACACACCATTACATTAGTTTGGAAGATTCTTTTATGCTGAGCTATTTAAATAGCTCCATTTATATGGATATCTGGTGGGATAATCTGGATCAAGTGCCCTATTAAACAGAAATGGCCCATGCAGAAATCAAACTGGAAACCTTTGGGTTACAATTATGCCACACTGCCACCACCACCTCTGATCATAAAATTAAATTACTATAATTTGAGTCTGTTATTTTTATTATCTCCTAAGTAGTGGTGAACTTTTTACCTGCAATACTACTATCTTAAAAAGTAAAGAACTAATTGATTTAGGAAAGTCTTTTTGGTATAATAGTTATATCATGGGGTCATGATAGGGTCACTTTACCGTGATGCTTTAAAAATAAAAAAATAAAAAATAGTAAAATAACTTCCCTCAGTGAATCATTAAGCATATAAACTAATGATGCATAAAATGTAACCTTTGAAAGTAACCATGGAAAAGGGTGTTTGAGAAGACAATGTATATGCTTGATTATCTCATTATTATTATTATTATTATCTGTGTACTGGTGGAACAAGAGATGATGGCATACTGATCATATCATAATCTCAAAACAAACCCAACATTTAAAATTGTTGTTGTTGATATTGGGAGTAGTATGGTCGTTTGAGCAGTCCTGTATTCAAAAGTTCAGTTTGTTTAACACTCCGTTAAAGGAAATAAATTTATTCCCCCTCTATGGAATTCATTGTCCGGCTTCTTCACACTGTTGCACGACTCCGGAGATTTGACAGAAGAGTCCAATCTGGACTGAAACATCAAGCCTGTAATACAGTTCTTGTTCATGCACATTTCATACTTCAGTCATGTGACCATCCCTCATATCTAACACTGTGAACGAGATCCGAGATCATTCTACGTTGTCCATAATGAATTTTCTAAACTGGTATAAGGCGTTTACGCCTCCATCTACGGGATTCCTGCTAGAAATTGATACACTGATGTAATTGACTGCAATTTCTACTATCTCCACAAGGTGCCGCCCAAGTACAATCAGAAAAATAGCGAGTTATTTTGCTATGTTATATTTTACGAGCGGAGCCAAAAAAAAAAAAAAAAAAAAAAAACTTCCACACGGCCTTATTATTAATTCATTAACGTAAGCCTCGCACAGTTGAACGCGTGAGTCAGCCAAATTGGTACATAATTAAACGTACAATGCAGGGAACCAACGTACAAGGAATGGAATGTGCATTCTAATCGCATTATGCTGCTGGCGCAGGATGCTTTCAATGTCCATGATGACAGAGATGCCTCCCTGCGTGGTCGATAGTTTGTGCGGCCCCTCTATGAGGGGTTTCCAAAGTCCCGTACAGTGCAAACTACCACTTAACGTAACAACGTACGTTTCGCATGCATATGCTTGTGAGAACTCTTAATTTGTTTGAGGCCACATTAAGATGTAAACGCGTAATTCAAAAGGTTGCTTCTTAATACATAATTCTAAACATTCACAAAAGGTCTAGGAACGGGACAGCCTATGATTTATTTAGGCCTACTAACCTTGAAAAAGCTTCAGATTTGAAGGTAAAAACTCGTCGGTAAATGAAGTCTCTTAGCAACCAGCAATTGAACACATAACCAACAACTTCAATACAAAACGTTAATGTCCTCCAGGGAAGATTTACACACAATAACACCCACTTCACCGACAGTGATGTCACGAATGGAAGTCTTATCATAATATTTTTTTAGAAGAATAATCTTTTCAATGTTATCATGAAGCCAGCCACCACTTCAGCTGAAACTGAGAAACACCCACGTTGTACGCAACCTCCCTAAAATGTTCCATTGCATGTTGGTACACGCGTTGATGGAACAGTATCTTTATTGGAATGTGGAGCTACAGTGTGCGCGAGAGTCCCAGTAAGGTTGAGAAGGTGTTATGACATTTGTGCCCTAGAGGTGAATATTGAGTCTAATGTCGCTTGCCTGATTGCTTCAGCATCCACCTTAGGTTTTACCTTGGATGTGAAACTATCTGTGCGTGTTTTGCCGGGCAATAGTGTCCGCCTTTAATACTAGTTTAATCCAGATGTATTCTGGCTCCAGGTATAGCTACCTTAACTAACAATGGCGTTCCTATGCTATTGTAGACACTTGAGCGCTGCTGCTGTAATTTTTATTAGTAACAGCATAGCAGCTGTAGCAGTGTATGTGGCCTTCGTCACCTTTAGAGTCCGGTCATTGATATATTATACATTTTACGGTTTCCCGTCGTCAGGTGGAGCTGTTGTTCACACAATGTGTTTAGATGTATGCTTGAAATTCAACTCAAAACTCCATTAGCAGTTTAAATAATGCACTGTACATACAGTATATGAACACATCTGTTTGACAAAATCGCCGACTTTTGCAAAAAAATATCTAAAAGGCGGGTAGTACGAAACACTCGGCAATTTTCACAAACACACGCACAGAAAGAGAACCGATTAAGATCAATGGCACCTTATCAAACAACAGTAAACCACCAACACAATTATCACCATAAATCCAGGAAATCTCCGATGGTTGACAATACCACCTGTGTCGACCTAGCTATATCAGCAATATCCAGTTTTGCAGTTAAAAATAACTTCTGGCCATGAGACAACGGATCTTGACTATTGGTCGATAGTCCTATCAGATCTGAGATGGCCTGCTAGTTTCGACCCAGGGAGAAGTACATTGATCGTAATGACACAATTTAGTTAATCTGCTAGATCGTAATCATCTCGTGTCATGTCTAATGTTAACCTTTTTTGCTCTAAAATGACTACACGGTAGGGTAGAAGCGCACCCAACGCAATTTCACTTTAAGTGAGCGGAGTGCTTCGCCTGACCCGAATGGGCGGAGTCTCGGAATGTCGTGCTGCTTGTTGATTTTGTATCAGTGGCTGGACTTGCTACTCCAGTTTGAATTCAGCTGCGGTCGGGCAAGGTTCGTTGCCCCATGACAATTGAAGCTATATTCTCTTACTGAGAATCTGCGCTCCACGGGACTAGGAGACATAATGTATGGATTAAACGCAAACTGGGAGACGGTGTAGAGGATTTTACATCACCGTTTTTTATTTTAACCCAATTTGCTGCATGCGGCTCTGTGTGGATACCCAACGTACCGACGGACGAGGACAGAGTACTGCATTTTATCATTGAAGTAAAAAGGCGACAGGATAAGGGCAGGAAAAATTCTGCTACAACTGCAGCACAATCACTGTTGGTCGAGCAAGTCAGTAGAATCCAAGTGCAGCGAAATTGGATTTTAACTTGAGTGTTGCGAGGAGAATGCTAATCCACGCCACGCCACTGAGCTTGCGCTGATTCAAAACCATTTCGTTCCCTGCCGCAGAAGCTGCGAGGGTGACCATTAAGCAGGACCGCACCATGGGATTGTGCCTCTGACTTAGGTGGGCCAGTCATACTAGGGTTTTCCACGGGTATCAAGCCCTTTTTCTGTTTTGTTTTTTCTACAGAGCCGCATTTAAATCAAATTGTAAGAAACGTGCTTACTTTACTGTTTTCTGACGGAAACCAATGTTTTCAAGTAGTTAACAGCGGTTGGTGTGCCGTAAACATTCTCTTATTTTGATATTTTTGAGTAATCAACTCATACAAAATGGGAAACAGTTTTTCCAATATATCAGCATTTCAGTCCCTTCATATTGTCATGTTGGGTTTGGACTCTGCTGGAAAAACGACTGTTCTTTATCGGCTGAAATTCAACGAGTTTGTCAACACAGTGCCCACCATTGGATTCAACACGGAGAAGATCAAACTGAGCAACGGTACAGCTAAGGGCATCAGCTGTCACTTCTGGGATGTAGGGGGCCAGGAGAAACTGCGGCCTTTATGGAAGTCCTATAGCCGGTGCACGGACGGTATCATTTACGTGGTGGACTCTGTGGATGTGGACAGGCTAGAGGAGGCCAAAACGGAACTGCACAAAGTCACTAAATTTGCCGAGAACCAGGGGACTCCGTTGTTGGTGATCGCCAACAAGCAGGACTTGCCCAAGTCCCTTCCAGTTGCTGACATTGAAAAACAGCTGGCACTCCATGAGCTCACCCCATCCACCACCTACCACGTGCAGCCCGCCTGCGCCATAATTGGAGAAGGACTACATGAGGGCATGGACAAACTGTACGAAATGATCGTTAAACGGAGAAAATCGTTGAAACAAAAGAAGAAACGATAGCGACACAACCTGAGTGTGTTTTTCTTTCTGCAAAAGTAGCTGTATCTAGCCCAGTGCTGTTGGTTGATGCCACTGTTGCCCCCCTTAATGAAATGTTTACTTTGCTGTGATTCATTTTCCTTGATTTGGGCTGATGGCACAGTCACTGCTGCTAGGAAACCCCTTGTTGAGTAGCCTACGTTGCACGCAAGAGGATACTCTTAGGGTGCTGGATGTTTATGTCGAAGTTAACCAAAAAATAAATAAAACAACAACCTTGCATTGACTAAAGACTAACACAAAAGAAAACTGGCTGGTTCCAGTTTGTTGCTGCTTCAACCTGGATTCTAAATGTAGCTCAACGATTTATTAAGGAGTTCATTAAAAAGCACTGTGATGTTAACGGGACATTCCTTACGTTGCTGTTCCTCACTGAATTTAAACGGAATGCTTTTTTTTTTTTTTTTTTACATTTTAAGGCAATGATATTTACTTTGCACGTAATGTGGATGTAGATCATACACATTTGATCAATGTTGACTATATGAGTTGACCTTGTCCATTTTTAAATGCCTGTGTCCCAGTTTCATGAGGTTGCTGAATAACATGGAACTGTAGGAATGTAGATAACACCTGCTTTGGGTGGTAGGCTAAATGAATCTGTATTATTCTGTTGTTTCACCTCAGTGCTGAAGTGTTTAAACATAGACATATACTTATGAGAAACATTGAAGTATAAGGTATTCAGTGTGCTGGCGTATACTCACCAGAGAAGTTTTGCCTGCAACATGGTCCACAACAGTTGCAAACACAATTTTGCACTTTTGTTTTTTTCATAAAGCAAAATGGTAAAGTTCTACACTGTATATCAAAATGAGACTGTTTATGTACAGTGAAGCCAAAAAATTCTGAAGTATTTTTAAATTAAAAATGTTACTAAAAGCAAGACTTGTAGTCACTTGTATTTTTCATGACAGCTTGGGATACAGTTGACAACAGAGGATCATTCTGCAACTCTATGTATAGGGCTGGATAAAGGAAAGCCTATCAAAATCAACATCCTGATGGTTTTCATGAGCTGTAGGCTCGCAACAATATTTCAGCTCACAGTGTGTAGCATGTTGAATTGGTCTGAGATGTGTCAGTGTGGAACTACTGGAGAAAAACAGTGCTTCCATGTGAAGTTTTTCTTCTTTTTTTCTGTTGCATTATAGTGAGTGTTGCTTTCCACACACTGCAGCCACTGTCACCACATTGTTTTATCAAGGTAATTCTGTTCAGCTTGGTTTGTTTGCTGTTGTATCAATTTTATGCTTTCTACCCTAATACTCCGGCAATGAGTCCATGTACACACAATTATAGTAAATTGATGCAGGTTGACCCTGGTTTAGGAGCCATGCAACACAGCAGCAAGGGGGGTGATTCACTTAATACTTATGGCCTTCCCTTTTGACCATTCCCTGGTTTGAGTTCTTCATCAAACTGAATGGTAGTATGAGGCCATCTTGTACACGATCAGATTGACATGTTAATTCTGCTTAGGAGGAAGCGAATAATGATGGGTCTTTCAAAGGGTGCTGGATCCTGCTGCTGGAGGGCTATTTTCCCAAAGGTTTTCCAGCTCTCTCTAAATGGTCTGGAAGCTGGTAACAGAATTTAACTTGATTAAATCGAGGCAATCCTTTGTATCAATTATAAATGTATCTGCGTGAACTGAAGGCGTCTTGCTGAAGAAAAACGTGGTATTGGTGTGTATGGGTAGCAGCAGGCACTGACTTTAAGACCAGGAAGACCCAAGTTACTGCTGTTTAATGTTTTTATCATTTCAGATTTGAATATACTTGTACCAGTGGCTTTAATATACCTCACTGGAGGAGAGTGCTTTCATTTTTGAATAATTTATATTGTTTTCAATCTAAATGGATTATGCTCCAGGACAAGAAAAACAAATCAAATCAATAGTTAATGTTGGCACTGCATGTTTGTTTATGTAAACAATGAGGCTAGTAGAATCAAGTGCTTTGACATGCCTTTTTCACTTGTGAATCTATTCTTTTGCCAATCAGAATATACCTAACCCAGGTAGAAAGGTACTGCCAATCAGGAGTGTCTCCTTTCAATGTATGTTGTAAAATGGCCTCTCAATTCATGGAGGCAAATGCAAAAAAGCATTGCTCTAATTAACATACATTTACTGACAGAGGCAGACTGGTGAAACATCTTAACAAGCATTTTAAGAAAAATATGCTGAGTGCAAGCCTGTCTTCTGAATTTTGAATTTTTCTTTTTATGACCTGCCCAGCATTCATTGTTTCACCAGTATAAGGTGTTTTCATCAGTTTGTGTATTGCTAATGAAGCCTATTGGGCTGTGGCCTAAAAGGAATGGGACAACCATGTCATTATACCCAGGTAATTTAATAGCAGTCTGCTGTTATCTGCCCCCCCCCCCCCCCCTCTCCCTCTGGTGTTGCAACCAAACAACCATGAAAGAGCCACTATCAGGCTGCACCAGTCTTTAGTGCAGTGTGGATGAGCAAAGTGAACTTTTTGGTCCCAACCACCATGACTTTCAGTTGTTTTTCCTTACATTGAAACCAGATATTTCCAGGTGTGCCCCCTCCCCCCTCCTCCATTTCCTGCTGGTAATCGCAAAAGGCAATCAAGTGTGGAGAAGACCCAGGGCCCTGAGAGATGGTGGGGGGAGGGCTTTACTCTCATCTTGGTCTCCGATGGTTGTGGCATCTGCAGGATTGTGATGTCAGTACTTACTGCCTCATCTTCAGAGGCTAGTTAGGGACAGAAAGTGATTGTCCAACACAAATACCTCATTACCAGAGTTGTAGAGCATAGCAGCAAATGTTGGGAAGTAGCTGATGTATTTTCATTTATGATATTTTATAGCTTTATTTGGATTTTCCATCCTTATCAATGTTGATGTCTGTGCTCTGCTCAAGAATCATCTTCATTAATCAGGACATCTAGATAAATTGTTGTGTAGTCCGACTAAATCCATTCTTCTCCCTTCAAACATTGGTACAGGTCTGCTGCAAGATTCACACTCCAAGTCATTCTTTGAGTGGTGGCTGCATTGATATTCCAGTCATTTTTAAGCAGAACACTTCTAGAATGCAGGTAGAATCACAGCTGGGCAGGCCGTCCAGTGGAAAGTTACTGTATTAATGTCCTCAAGGATGCCATGTTCGAGCCAACGGCAGGCGGAAGTAAGGTGAAATTTTCATGCAGTGCATGACCTCCTGAAACCCACAGAAGCAGAATATCCACTTACCTCCCTTGTATATTGATGCATTAGTATCACATCATTACTTACTGCCTTATATATTTGCTTATTTTTAACAAGGGCAATTTGCATGGTGTTGTCGCCATCACAATGGCTTATACGTTTCATGTGTCATTCACATATCAGATTTGATGTTTGCTATTCAGGATGAGTGCCTTGCTCAATGGTGTAACAGCTATGCTTCACTCAGGATTGAAACCTGTCAGTTTTCTGTAGCTAGCTGTGCTTGTCAGTTCAATGTTGTGACCAGGCCAGGAGGCTTGTTTGTCCTGAAAGAATAACTTGCACATGCATTCAGAACAATTAATAGCTATAAAGAAATGTATACATTCATCAGTTTTGCAATGGGTAGTTATTGCTATGCATCCTTCAGCATTCAGAAGCTGGAGATTGTAAGTAATTCCTTTGGTTGCAGAAGACATTTTGGTAGGGTAACATTCCATTCCTTGAAACTCAGTCCCATAGAGGGGTGAAACACAATGCTTTGAGCTTAGAGCTTGGATTGCATGCTTCATGGAACTCTTTGTGTAGTGCTTTGTGGGTGTTCCTGTTTGGGGGGGGGGGTGGTTGGGGGCATCTACTTGGTAACCACATTTACACATAAGCACAGGGATTTCATATAGGATCTGAACAAATTTTGGCACAAAACTGTACAAATAAGGCACACAGTTCAAATAAGGCAATAAGGCACACAGTTCAAATAAGGCAATACTAGCTGTAATGGGGGAAAAATGCAAAATCAAATTCAAGAATCATGCCTGATTCCCTTCAAACTGGGCAAATTGAAAGGGTTGTTTCATGAGGACATAAAAGTAGTGTTTGGTTAGTTTGGTATTCATGATTTATAGATCAGTCTCATAAGGGCAATTCACCTTGTTTGTTCTTGATATGTCCAACTAAACACTTTCCTGGGCTTTGTAAAATGTGCTTTTTCTGGAAAAAATAAAACTGTTTTCTAGCCTGAAACAGATGTATTTGTTAAATGATATCTGTAAGGCAAACTATTGAGAGAGGACAGTTGGAATGGTTCACGCACTGATATGCTGGCTACTGGCACAGACTAGAGGACACTGAAATTGTCCAAATTGGCACAATATGTATAGTGCCACTTACTTTTAAAAAAATCAGTAGGGCGAAAGTCACATGGAGGACAGTGCAGCTGGTTAAGAAGACAGTATCGACTATAATTAAATGACTCCTTTTTTCTTTTTAAAGAGGCAAGTGACAATTTCCTGTTAGCATGGAGGCATGTAACCCTGCTGTTAAAATGTGATATGTGAGAGTGATGTACAGAGGGAGGTTGAGTCAATACAAAAATGCACTCCTTCTAAACCATGCCATGGACCACTTGCCATTAGGGGCATTTCCATTTGTCTTTGTGTCTCACATTCTGTTGTCCCCTGACCCCATTTCCTGAATGATCACTTGAGCTGGTGACAGAGACAGAATGCACTTAGGTGTAGCATGCTTGTTTTTATTCTGCAGGCCATGTTGGTGTTCATCACAAAAGCTGCATGTTGGCAGAGTGAATGATGGCAGGTGGGGGGAGGGGTTGGGTATCGAAGTGCCATGGTGTGTAGAACTACAGTAATTGTGATTTTATGTAGAATAAATATGTAATACTTCAATGACCACTGAATTCATCAGTATGATTTACAAATTGTGGGAAAACAAAAACATTGCTGTGTGAAGTGAAGAGCAAACCGACATAACGGTTACAGTTGAATGAATGCCCATCTGCTATCTGGTTGAACTATCAAAAACATAAGATCTCTTTATTTAAAAATGGCAGGCAGGATTTGTTGATACATAGCTTATATTTTGTGCCTTCCTGTGATGATTCTTTGGTGTTTGGAGACAGAGGTTTATTTTTAGAGACACTAGAATATTTAGCTGGGAGAGGGGCTCTGCATGTCAACATCAATAAATAATCAAAGCTTCGCTGGCAATTCACTGAATGAGAAACAATGAGAAACGGAGATGTACTGCTGCACCAGACATCGAGGCGCATGTTTATGAAGGTTCTGCTTTACATTGCCCCCAGTTATAGTGTTCACATTGGAAAATCTGTGGGTGTCTTTGGAAGCTGAAGTTAATGACAAAGGTGTGAATTCTGACCCCTTGTTCATGAGCGCAAATCAAAATAGAAAATACACAAAAATGCTTTTTGATTTAAATGTGCTCACTCTGATGCATGGTGCAGTTCCCTAAAACAGGACCATCTTCCAGGAGAATACACAAGGGCATGCTTTTTGCAGTAGCTGACAGATCCTCCCAAAAATCTTTGTCCACATCCATGATGCTGCTACTTTGCTTACATGTTCTGATAACAGACACAGAAGATCAGATTAACACACAGCATAATGTAAAGATATGTGCATCTGCATGCATAGCATTCACTTTAACCTGCCCATGCACAAGCAGAGCAACTCAAGCTGAAGGAGTCCATTTACAGGGCTATTAATCTCACAAATGAAATTAAAGGGTAGCACTTCCTACCCAGCAATACCTAGAATCCAAATGGGGAAAAAAAGAACGTTCCCTTCTCCATTGAACTGCAGCTTTATGATTGCATATTCCACAGAATTTGAAGACAAGAAAGCAATAATCACTGTATTGAAAATGTAGATGCTTATGTGAGTTCAGCCAGAGAGAAGCTAGTCTCTCTTCCTACCAAAAAAGACTCGTAGCACAGAGTTCCAGAGGATTCTGTCACCACACAAAGCTTGTTTATTTATGTAACCAATTTAGGCAGCAATGAATGCATCCCCATGCCAATAATTGTGAAGGTTATGTCACTGCCTGGTACCTATAGTGGGGGCTTGTGGGTCACTGGTCAAACTAATGGCCATTCTAAATGTGCATTTTAATTTGTCTCTAATGCCTCAGTTAAAGATAAACTTAGTCTGGGACTAATTGTTCTGGGGAATTATTGAGCACACACCTACATGGAAAAAAAAATCTTAAGAAAATGAACCAGTCCCTTTCTAATTTATTACAGGATTACAGTATGGGTTCAGTTAATTCCTTTTGAACAGGAATGGCTTACTCCAAGGTTCATTTCTGCCCCTGGCTCTCTATTACCTTTTATTGGAGGTGTATTGCAAGCAGGGGCATGTTTCATTTGTACTCTCTTGTTGTTGTTCCTTAGAGTTGTGGGGGGATCCAGTTTTCTGTGAATATCCAAACATCCAGTGTGTCTTCCACAAAGACATGTTTATGCTTAAGTGCTGTTTTCTCTTTCAAAAGCCACCTGTGTGAGTTTTTGTGTTAGTTGCTGGTGGACTATGCTTTTACATGTTCCAGACTTCTCTGTTGAACCGTGTATGAACATTAGGCAGAGTGTTGGTTTGTGTACCCTCCAGTTCACTGGATAGGCTGGACCATTTTGGGGAGTTTCATGCTATATTCGTATCAAAATAAATTCATACGTGATTACAAGATTTTGGTTGGGATTTCAATATAATTAAACTCCTCTGAAAACAAAACGACTACTTGGAATTTCCCAGAAGAGGTATTGGGAAATTACCAATCTATTGCGTTCTCTATTGCGAGTAGGTTGCTTAATTCTAACACCGTGGGCATTGTATGTGGAATGGGTGTGTGGCCACAGGTTTAGTGATCTTTAATGTAATCATTTGTCTGGGTTTCTTTCACCTCTCAGAGACAATAATATCTGTAGAAAAGGACCAAAAAAATACTCAGATTCCCCTAAAAGAAAGGGTGTCCTGGCAGATGCGGGCAGAAATCTGATGAAGCTGACTTTGAAAAGCGAGGAAGAGCCCATTCTCTTTGGAGAAGACCCTATTGCTATGGTAATGTTGTGGGCTGTATATGAATAGGTGTAACATGATTCCAGAAACTCAGCTAGTGTACCTTGTCCACCCAACACTTTTTCCACTTCTGAGGCAAATCCTGCTTGTCCTGTTTATTTTGCATTATCACCTTACAACCTTTTCTATGGGTCTTAGTTGTAACATTAATTTGGGGCATTGTGTTTAACAAAATGTGGGTGCTAACAGGGGGATGTGACAAATGAGGATGCACACCCCAATATCCAGTTGCTGTGATAGTATGGCTTTTCTTTCTCTCACCTGCCCTCCCCCCCTCCCTCCCTCTCTTACTCTCTCTATCCTGTTCTGTTTCCTGGTTCTTCTGTCTCAAGCATTCTTTCTCCCCCTCTCTCTTCATCCTTGTGCTTCATACTGTCTTCAAACAGCAACACACTGTGGTAAAGCTGTAGGTGGTTTTGGAGACTTCCTGTATTGATGTGTAAATTTCAGTGAAAGAGGACCCAGTGCTGAATCTTGCTAGCATGAGTTTCAAATGGCACACTATATTTTTTTTTCTTAAAAAAGAAGGTGCCTTCTATGACTGAGATGCCCACAGATGACTTGGGAAGACAAAATCTTTTGAAAGCCTAGGGACAACGTAAAGCAGTGTTCAATTACCTCTAAAACGGTATTGATAGCCAATAGTCTCATGGCACGGCTGCCCTGCTTCCCAGTGCAGCCTTAATTAAAAAGTAAATGTCTTATTTTGTAGTTGTTTGTTTAGCTGATATATCTTCACTGCATTATTAATGCTCAAGTCATTTGACACAGGGAAAAAAAAAACACTCTGCTATTTATGGCGGCTCACTTGTGTGAATGCACTTTGGTTGCCCAGGAAACAGCCAGCAATAGAAACTGTAACTACAAACATCTGCCGATAAGACGATTATCGTTTCATAATGAGAGGATAATTGGAAAGCGAACGCTCTATGTCCATGTTAATTGGATATCTGAAACCATAGCCATCTTTTCAGGGAGTCATTTGGTCACCTCCTCATCCAGCATTAGAGTTTCATGATTATCAACTTTGAAAACTTAAGTTTGTTAGTCAGATCAAAGGTTGTGTGCTCCTGTAACTAGGCAGAGAAACATCTTGTAGAGTAATTGCATCACTTTAGTGGTAAGCTTGACAGAAAAAAATGGTCCCACAGTACAATCACTGTCATCAGCTATATGCTGGCAGTATACACATTGGCATTCTCATTCCATTCCCTCCCTTACTGAAAGTGTATAATGTTGGTAATAAGTCCTCTGCTAGCTCTCAGCAATTTAGTGACAAAGGGTTCCATTGGTAAGACTCCAGCTGTGTTTCAGTCCAAATTTGATAGGCTGCCATCCTCATACCCTCCCCTTGGTGTGAACTCTTACAGTGATGGAATATTGATTAGACCCTCACTGTCAAGGAGGAGAGTAACTTGAATTTTTTCTGGGTTGTACTGTAACCATTTGAATTTGTATAATTTGTGCCAATCATCATTTATATTTTTCCACAAAACTTACAAATAGAAGGAATGGATGCAAGTCTGGGTTAGTACATTTTTATAAATAAAGAAAGTGTATCACTTGAGTATTATTCATATTGCTGCAGGTCTCCACAAGAAAGAGAGATGTGCTTGTCATTTTGTACAGTTTGGAGCAAATTTTGACAAATGCACTTCTGTAAATGTAATGTGCAGCCTCATAGCAAACTTTTAAAAGGCTAGCCTCTGGGCCAGGTCTCGATGGAGCTATCTGTTTAAATAAATGTTGAAAAAGCATCAAGACTACATCAGAACTGTCTTAAACAGAAATGACTAATCAGCCTTTTTTGGCAGATGCAGTTTTGCTGACAAAGAAGAAAAGTGGCCAACACTCTCAGTTATACAGGGAAGAGGTTACTTTTGCAGAAACACAAAGGTCAAGTTTTCTTATTCTGATTCTAATGTATCAATTTCAGGGCCTAGTCACCATAGTCAGACACAAAGAATTGACACTACCTCATCCTGATCAAATGTGTGTATCTTTTCAAGGCCATTTTAAAAAGTTTTTAAATAGGAACAAATCTGACTTGATATGGGCAAAAATAATTGTCCTGCTGTTGTTAAGCGGTTATATGCCTTAGCTCCAGGTTCTCCCCCATGTCCTTCTTTTGTTTGTTTGTCAGACTTGTTTATTGTCTACTTAAACCTCTAGTAATTGCACAGCCAGAAAATCCATGCTATTCTTGCGGCCGCAAAGCATTTTCTGCTAACTAAAAGCACTTCATTAAATGGAACATAAACAGAAATTAAGCTGCCAGTTCGCTCTCTGCAGATTGTTACTTGTGGCCACAACACCCATGGTTCTGATTTGCTTATTGAGCAGCCTGTATCCAGACACAAAATGTGGCTGCCTGATTGTGAATACAAGTGACATGTTTATCTGAAACCTACGTAATTAAATGTAACTCTTCAACCTGCAGAGAAAGTAGTTCAATACGTTTTTGTTTGTATGCCAGTATATCACGTGGATTCATTTTATTGGCCAGTGAAAATAAGTGGACATGAAACCCAACTTGCTACTTTCTGCTGAGCCTTGCCTCATGTAGAAACCGTGTGAAACTTGGTCGTGTTCATGGTCTATTGTCTTTTGCATATGCATTTCTACTCAAAGACCGTGATTGTCATGGATGTGTGTTTGTCAGATGTGGCACTTCCTG
This sequence comes from Megalops cyprinoides, assembly GCF_013368585.1. Classification (NCBI taxonomy): domain Eukaryota; kingdom Metazoa; phylum Chordata; class Actinopteri; order Elopiformes; family Megalopidae; genus Megalops; species Megalops cyprinoides. The sequence continues at coordinate 20,988,952 of NC_050596.1, forward strand.
AAGCGGTGGATAAAGATGCACATTGTTTTGGCGGTCTCAGGAAGATGTAGGTCAGTGGGCATGTGCGTATTTGTTTATGTTGGTAGGCGGGATCTCTCTCTCGCCCCATTACCCAACGCTGCATGCCAGTGTTATGATGGGAACTATGTCGATCTGTCACAGAACAATCAGGGGTTAATGGAGCAAAGCTGATCAATAGTTTAGTGAATTCCTTTTCATGCTTAGTGGGGGGGGGGGGGGGGGGCGGTGGTGGCATGTAGCATGTTACAGCTGTATCATTTCTACAGCAGGGTGAAGATGAGCTGTTCAGTCAATTTAATAGCTGTCCCAGGGCCTTGTTGAGACGTGTGTGTGTGTGTGTGTGTGTATGGTGTGTGTACAGCAGGGTGGGGGTGATCAGGGAGGCATGGGGGGTGGGGCGTCTGTGGTAGGGAGGATGGCAGTGGGGTTGGGACACTGAGAGATGGGGTGAATGCAGAAATTGAGTGCAAGCACAGCAAAGAGACATTATGTGGCTTGGGGGGCTGGGGGGATGGGTATGTTCACAGCAGGCAGAGGACTACTGAGGCAGCAAATCAATTCTTTCCCCTGGGAGAGAGAGAGGGAGAGCTTTCACTAAGGACTGCCCCTGCCACCCCAAGTCCCACCCCCTCCCCCACCCCCACTCCAGCCCCATCCCCTCAACATGGAGAGCTTTATCAGGACCACAAGAGAAAGAAAAGCCTCTACTCCCACAGGCATGATAGCACACATCGTAGGACACACATATGGATGTACATCAGTTCCAATGATGGATCCACATTCCGAGTTTGGGTGATCCAAATTTGATTTTGCTGATCTGTTTTTTTTTTTTTTTTTAATGCAATTCTTTTTTCAGTAGTAATGGACAACCATTAGCATTCTGTAGTAGAGGGATATACATGAGCACACATTTATCATCTGTCCATCACACACAAACTGCAAGCATTTGATTAGATTAGCATGGGGCATGGGTTTAAGTAAACAGGCACAAGGACAAAGAGTAGAGAGAGACTTCCCACAATTCTTCTGACTGCAGCTTAGATCAACAGCTGTCTGATCACCTGACCACCCGGACAGTTCCCTCTATGGATCTCCCAGCCCCTTCCATCAGACAAGCCTGCACAGACAGGCACACGTCTGCCAATGCCTGAGCCATGCAGCGGGGCAAAGTGTTTACGAAGCCCCGACTGGAGAGCTAAATCGACTCCAAGGCCTTGCAGCTCTCCACAGTAATCCTCGTGATTGCCATCGGGATTAGCGGAAATATTCTACATGAGTCTGATCCCAACTCCCCACTGCTACCATCTCCAAAAAAATCCCTCGCTCTCCACAAATGTCATCCATGTACAGGGAATGTCAGAAATGCTTCTGACCAAGTCACGTTTTTCTGCTCGCAGAAAGTTAAGGCTGTTGGTGGCCTGTTTCTTAGCGCTTGTAGTTTTATGGTGAAAAAGAACTTGAATTCAAAGGAGCAGAATTTAGGCCTCCAGGATTCAAGCACATTTGTCATTTTCTCCCCTTCGAACCACTAAGCCATTTGCAGTGAAAAATGAAAACAGGAAACTCCCATAAGATTTGTGCCCCTCCCCCTGTTTCCCATCCTGTAATGGCTGGATAAATTATTCATTACGTCTGATGACAGATGACCCTTGTCAACTGCTGAAAAAATACACAAACATTCAACATGGGCGACTCAAGGAATCCATCAACAGCGGGGGACCTGTCAGTCATTCAGCCCGCCAGGCTGCCACAGTGTGGGGAGGGATTAAAAATGAGTTTGGAAATGAGATTCACATTTGTGTGCGTGTGCGTCCAGCCACCCTGCCCTGGTGATTATTTGGCACATTGGCATAGTTAAGTGCTGAAATCTATGCTGAAATTTATATGCTTTTAGCTGAGGGAAAGGCGGGTTACATTTCATTACCGAAGGCCATTTGCGTACATACCCATGCCCCCCCCCCCCCCCATCCTTGCAAAACTGTAATAATAAAATAATTTTAGAAAGTGTGTGTTGGTGCTTTGTGCTTCAGAGGGGTAACAGCAGCTACAAACTGTAGTAAAGAGGTTATGGAGGTGACATGAGCAGGATACAAGGGAACACCTCTTTAATCTGGCTCGACCAGGTGTGCTGCTTCCTGCATAATGAGCAAAGCTTTTAAACTCTGCACGTGCCTTTGTCCCCTGGAGGCAGCCACGTTCTTCACCTCCCTGTCCTGAAATATTCACTAAACCCCACCTCCCCACACATCCAGCCCTCGCTTCCCACCTGAGCCGATCGCTCCTGACACGGTCTCAACAGCTCTCTGCTCTCCATAAACCGATTCTGACATGCATCTCCCAGCTCATATCCCCTCACCTGCCACCCCCCCCCCCTCACCTCCTTCCCTTCCCTCCCTGCTTTCACTGCAATCTGTTACTGAAGATCTGCACTCACATGCAAACTCCATTATGCCTGCCTCCAGCTCCCTCCTGAAGCTTGTGGTGTTCCCCTAAATACAGCCAAGGTAACCTGGCTGCTGGCACTGAGAGAGCAAACTGCACATGCTTTTAAAGAAGTTCTTGAGTTTTGTCTCCACGGCATCCCTCTCACTCTTTCTCTCTCTCTCTCTGTGAATTAGCAAACTAGAATGGCATTAGGCTGTACCCCATCAACTTTCAGGAAAGTGCCCCCTGGAACTCTCACATTGTATTCTGGGAAAACGGGGAGTCTGTACCATGAAAGGCCATGGAGTCAGTGTGCTGGTACAGTCACGCTTGTAAACAGTCATTTTCCTTACACAACTCGCTGCAGACTACAATTAGGATTTTCCCATTAAATGCTTGAGGCAATAGAACTGGATGTATTCAATGAGGATGATTCTGAAGAATTCCCCCAGGAAATGATATTTCACATGTTGTTCAAAATTGTAACTAGCATATTTTTAGCTACCATAATTTGGAGTGTTCAGTTTTAAAAAGATAATAATCATTCTTTAACCATGCAGATTTGTGGAAATTTTTTAGAGATCCCCTCATCCAACAGTACAATCTATTTGTACATCTATGAAGGCTTCTGGAAAATCAGTTATGATCCGTTCCATGTATTATACCACAATCATTTCCCCTTAGTTTCCTAGGCAAGTAAATTGTCCAAAGCACTCTAAAAATATTCAAGGCATTTTAAGGAGACTTTTGAAAAGAGGGATCTCAAATGAAACTCGTTGTCGTGCACCGCTGACACATTTCCCCAATCGGGAAAGTGAGTGTGGGGCTTAAACATTCTGCTCTGGACTTGGCCAGGCCTGCAGATGCATTCATTTTCCTCTGCAGGGTATTTGACAAGGTTATTAACAAGAACACTCAGAGTCCAGCCATTCATCACAGCCTTATACGTGCAGAGTGAAAAGGAGACAGGCTAGGAGTTTGTCAGTACCTGAGTAAAGACATACAGGCTTAATTGCACAAGCCTGGAAATACATTTACTAGTCAAATGTTTTGGAGAACAGGATTGTATAGAGGCCGGGAAAGGAGGATGCTGAAGGCTATGAGGTAAGAGCATGTTTTGTCTTGAGTTGCCACGGGACTTGCTTAGATTCTCTTTCAGTCCACGGGAACCTGGTTAGCCTTAATTAACCTGCACTGTGGGAGAGTGCAGGGCTGACAGAGATGGAAGAGAAGGGGAGGGGAATTGGTCCTTTGTCAGGGGAAAGAAAGCAGAATTAAGCCTTGATCTCTGTCTGGTCCCTGGTCCCCCTTTCACCCAAAAAAATATCCCTGTATTTGTTGGATCATCGACATGAGAGAAGAAGGAAAAATAAATAGTTTTGAGTCTGGTTAGAAATGAGCCTGCTGGATTGGTAAGATGTCTTTCACTGTAAGGACCTGCCAGCTGAGTTCAAACATGGGAAGGGTTGAAAGGGGTGGGGGGGTGTGGTGGTGGAGGTCATCTGTGGCCCGACCGAAACCCATCACTCTGAGCACTCACAGCACCAGCTGAGGCGAAGCTCTGGCTGGCCCATGCAGGGGAGCTCCTTTCAGATGGAAATGTGGCAGACTTTTTTTTTTGTTGCCCTAGTTCTTGCCATTTCTTACTTTCCTCCCTCCCTCACTCCTCTTTTCTCTAAATCTCTTTCATTCTCGGTCCACACTGTGTTTGAATCCAGCCACATACGCATATGTCCATTGTCTGCCGTAACGCTTGTTTGTTTATTCATTTATGAAGCAGAGAATTATCAGACTGTTCCAGTGCTTCTTCCTGCTAGATATATATATTTTTTGTATTTATTTATTTATTGTTGTGCATTTCCATGCGTTAAGCCCTCTTAAATTCACCCATTTTTTTTAGCTGCAAATTCAATGACTTTATCTGTGCTGACATCGGTGCAGCTTTGTCCAAAAGAAGGGATTTTCTCTCCTATGCTAAGCTTCTTGGGCCTTTTTGTTCCTTTCAATAAGCTGAAACCCTTTTCTGTCTATTTTCTCACAAACGCCTGAGATATGAGCTCCAGAATGGGTCGAGTTGAATGAGGCACCACACCTGGGCAACAAATTCTCACCTCTCATGCACCAATTTACAGATCCACCCTCTGGGGAGTACAGTTTTTTTTTATTAGGAGTGTAATTCACAGGGTTATTTTTGCCCCTTGGTTTAAAATGTGTCAGAACAAAAGGGATCTGTGAGTCTCTGCAGAGGGAGAATGTGTGATTAAGAGCTTCACCGCCACAAGCTTCACTTTGACATCAAGACACTGTTTTTTGCAAGAGTTGGTCCTGCTACATCCCCACATGAAATTTTAACCAATGATCCTGAAGCTATAAGCTCACCTACTTAAACCACAACACACTGACACCCTATGTAGTATACAGACAGTAAATAGTTTTTAATCAAAATGTGATTCGGCATTATTTTTTTTTTTACAGCAGGAATGTTGGAGTTATTATTATCCTTTTAAACGGTGATAGAGGATTTCATTCCAAATTCTTGCATGCAAAGTTGAATCCATGGCATTTTATTAGTGTGTGCTGGTCAAGGAGATGGTCTCTGAATCTCACTCAACTTTGCACCCACATCTATTTTTGCCCCCAGCTGTGATTTTGTTCTCGTCACAGTTTGGTTTGTGTCTAGCTGTAGGAGCTACCAGCTGAATATCCTCAGTTATGCAGGTGAATGAGACTTTGCACCCAAATACCTCAACTTGTAAAGAGGCTGGAAGCTCTTTGTTTGTCTGTCTGGAGTGGGTGGGGCAGACATTGCTGTCGAGTTTAGCACTCTGAATAGGGTGTGATTTCCCACAGTGTGGATAGATATTTACACAGAAACCCGCCTTGCTTTTGCATTGACCATTTGGTGCATGTGAACATAGGGGCAGTTTCTGGAAATGAGGATACAGGGAAAGTCAAGTCTGTTGGGTATCTGGCCTTAAGGAAAGTCCTTGACCAGTTAGATCAGGTGCATCCAATTCTGAATCTGGAGGGCTGCCCTGACCACATGAACAAAGTGTGCAGAAATGAGTTCAGTGAGGATGTCATGACAGTAAATTCTTGCAAGTGGGAAAGTGAGAGAAACAGTACCCTTGCATTATAGCTTTTTTACCATGAACAAAATGAGTCCTTCGACATCCAAGTAACTGCTGCAGAGCTCACAAATGTCTTGGAGAGTAGTTTAGTTCACCAGCTTTCAAAACACGCTTTTGAATCAAAACTCTCCTGTTTACCTAGACTCAAAGCTCAAAAGAAGAGTACAGCACAGTATAAAAGCAGTGTAGACAGTCGTTAAGACTACAGTCCATACAGTTTGATTTGATGTTTAAAAAAAAAAAAAAAAAAAATCAAAGTTTCAGTTGTCCATAGTTAGCCAGCTTTAGGTGACTGAAACCCCCATTTTACATTTGTCCCAAGTTTTACCGTCTTGGTTTGGTCACCATAAATCCATTTCACTTTTGCTTCCCAGTTCTGTGTATGCTGGTGGCTGTTCAAGAGCTATAAACATGCTGGATTGCAGCCCCCCTGGACAGAGAGTTGAGTTGCCTATTCCAAGAGCCCGTTACTGCCTAACTGTGTTTAGCAGCCTCTCTCTCTTTTTATGTCACTTTTATATCTGTGCTCAGAGATTTAGCCTGAGGATACTAGAAGATGCTGTGGAGCATAAATGTGGCTCAGCACCTCATATTCTCGTGACCATCTGCTTTTTGTGCACCTCCATTTAGATCCAAAACTCCATTGGACCCTCTGTCTCTCTCGTCCTCTTCTGCCTCCCTTTTCTCTCTCTCTTCAAACGAGATTGACAAGATAAGTAGATAATGTGCTGATTGAATTATTACTCGCTGAATAAGTTCAGTGTTCATAACCTCATGACAGCAACTCAGATGTACAGTTCCGTCTTGGCCTTTGTAATTTCACATTTCAGTAAATCTGATATTTTTGTGGAAATATCCCAAAAAAAAAAACAACCCTAAACGTTTAAACTTGACTGCACTGTAAAACAAGTGCTGTTCTGGTCAATGGGGTATTCAGTCACAGCTGTGGCTTCACACAGCACCTAACAATGGGAGTTAGCATTTGTACTGTTAACCTGGTCAAACTCACACATGACAACTGCAGCTGTTAGTCCTGCTGGAAGCAGGTAGCACCAACAGTTGTCACTTCCGCACATGCGCTAATTCAAGTGTGTGGATGAGAATCACAGTTGACTCTTACTAGACCACTGTGCAAGTGATACGACAGACCAAATATAGCAACCAGCTAACCACTAAAGGTGAAATTGGATTTTAAGAATAAATGTTAATATAAATTTAAAGAGCCCAGCTGGTCAGCATCTTATCTACAGCGACACTTTCAAGGTTAGATTTGAAGCATGAAAAGTTCAAAGTATTGTGGTATATTTAACACATGTGGAGGAATAAAGATGCTGCAATTTTCATTTTGTGATGCCTTGCAGATCCCTTTAATGGAATCTTAAAAATGGCTGTATTCACTGTGGGAATGATGATTTCTCCTTGTATATATGGTTTGCATCCTCACCCCTGTCATACGTGTGTGTGAGTGGGGGAATACAAAAGTGCAGTTTTCATACTTTAGTTGTGGAGACAAAAGAGTTGTGTGTGTGTGAGAAAGAGGTCTCAGTCTCAGAGATAGGTCTCAAAGTTATGAGTTGAAAGCATTTCTATACAAAGAAATGTTTTGTTTTGATGCCTCCAGATCACTGCAGCACTGCAGTTGCTCTTGAGGAAGGGGGAAAGAGGGAAAGAGCAGATGCTTTTGAAAGCCAGCAAGCAGAAGTTGTCTCTTTGTGGTGTGTGTCTTCAGGTGGCATGGTTGAAAGGGTAAAAAAAAAAAAAAAAAAAAAAAAACCTGAGATCAAGTGAAGTGTGGTGAAGCTAAGTCATTGCACCTTTTCAGAGAAGGTTTATGTGTGAAAACACCCTTGACTAATCACGGAGTTAAAGTTCAGCAAGCTTCAGAGGCACACTAGTCATAAAGTCAAACACACACTTACCCATATACCCCCCCCTCCATAGACACCCACATATTCACATGTATACACATATTCACACGTGCCCCCCGCACCCCCCGACACTCACATACACAGGTATACATACACATATGTACCAACTGCCTGTGAACAAACACTAACACACACACCCATAGCAGATCAGGTTTTCCAGGAAGAGAGATTTAATCATTTAACCTTCAATCAGCTGAAATTATTCCTTCTATTGGTCACACCTGGTGCTTCTCTGTTTAAAGCATTCAACTAACTTTGAAATTTGTTAGGTGTACAAGAGGTGCCACTGTAATTAATGTACGACTGGAGCTGAGAGAATTGCACTGATGTGACACTGATCTGAACTCCCTAGCCATTTGTGTCAGTGGTTTTAGCGGCACTTTGTCAACAGGGGTTCATCTTTCTGCATTACTGTCACTGAGTAAACTTCATAATGTACATAAAGTTTGAAACTGGACAATTTCCTGTGAAAGGGGACATTGCGCATGCTTATCGCTTCCTTAACTTATCACGTCTTTAACTTCACTGAACTTCACAAAGCACTACAGTGTGTTATCTGTTTCCTGAAAGTCAACAAGTTTATGATGTAAAGTGTGTTTTTTCAGTTCTAGCTTGTGCAGGTTTTGTTCACAGCAAGCACTGTTACGTGTGCCTGCCAGATGTCCCTGGTATTCTGTGCTGGGGAACCACATCTTTTAAGCGGAGTAGTTTCAGAGTTTCTCTCCATAGTGTTTCATTTGCTTTTGTGTTTTGCTGCTCTCATCACTCCCTGCCCACTCTAGAAATTTCAAACATCCACCAAAGCAGGGAGAGTAAAACCGGGCAGAAGCACTCAGCAAAGACTGAAGTTGTCAACAGACCTGATCAAGGTGCTGAGATTTCTCACTCTGTAGAGGAACTCTTTCTTCATCTTTCCGCATTTGTCTGGCTTCAACGTGTACTTCAAAACTCAGAACTATTCCCAGACAAAAACAAACCTGGCTTCTGTCATCTGGGGAACCCCAGAGCCAATTCAGACCTTGCATGCAAGTCTGACATATTTATTTCCTTGTTTATGTGCAAATATGTAAAGCAATAAAAACACAAAAGGAAAAGAGGAGAGACTAACTGGAATCATCAACATAAATAACTCTCAGATTAGATATGGCCGCATGTGAAAGGAGAGGCAGCAACATGTACAGACATACCGAGTGTGGATTCTTATCGGTCTCTTCAGTCTCCTCGGCTGAACATGCAAATGGCCTTTTTGCACTTATCAAGGCGTGACACGCAAAAACACACTCACGCTGCAGTGAACCAGCTTCTTGAGAATCAACATGTCACAGATAATTACTGTCACTTCCTTCTTTGCTTTTTTTAATCTTTATTGCATCCTCCTTCACAGCTCCTTGCACTTTGGTAGTAAGTTTGACATGTGCACGCTCAACCTTGACCATTTTAGAGCTTTACATATTTTAGATATTTGTGGCAGGAACAGGTAGTGAATGGTTTTCCATTTGCATTCCTCATCTTTGTTTTCTAATGCTCTGTAAGTCCTTCTTTATGAGGACAACTGAAAAACAGAAGATGACTAAAAAAATAAAAAGGCACACAAGTGAAGCTGCTATCCAACCCCCTAAACAGGTTGATGGAAGAGTTTGTTTGTAATGGTTTGAAAATAAATTTTTGTGTACCTGTGACACACAATAATAACACCAGGGATGCTTAGATTAAATAATCTTTACTTGGTAGATGGCCTACACGCCCAACTCCATTTATAAGTTAACAGGTAATCCAAGAAAATGACTCACTCAGGCGATGACCTTAAACAGTCATGCCCACCTCCATGGCCCTGCCTCCCCAGCAGAATCCAGTGGCTAAACAGAAACTCATTCCTTCCTCCCCATTGCCTTCCCTTCATCTCCTCCTCCAAAACATAAAATACCGTTTGAAATTTAATAACAAGTAAATCCTCATTCTTCTGCCAAACTACAAAAAAGAGAGATGCCACGTATCTACTGACAAGCCCCCCAACACAGCACTGTAGCTGTCTCATAGTGATTCTTACAATGAAAAGTAGATCCTTTTAAAGTCTCCCAGGATGGGTCTATGAGGAACTACTTAACACAGGAGAAGAGCTTGGTTGAAAATGTCAAATTTTTTAATTGTTAAGCTCTTGTACTCAAAGTTGCTGGGTGTGTTCACACAGATGCAATTGCCTCACAGGTCTAGGGAGATGCAGTACTTATTAATGTTTGCACAGGTGGAAGGGTTGGGGGAGGGGAGAAGCATGGAGGGCACACTGAGTATTAATGAGATTGGTATGTCCAACCAAAAATATTTACTGGGGACCTTTTTTGCATATTTATTCTTCCTGGTAAATGTCTGAGATTTTTGACAAGAAAATTAATATAAAGCTCTAATTAGACATCCATGCTATATTCTTATATCCCCTATCTCTAGCTGCCCTGTAAGACAGTTCCAATGTGGTGTTGAATTTTGAAAGGTGTCATTTTTCCTACTTGTCTATAATGATAGTCCAGTTTCAGCTGGTTTTAAACAATTCGAAGTGGAACTCCATTGAAGTGGCTGTTACTGATTTAGCTCCCTGTTGTGTTGCATTTGAGTGCCTGACTGAAATGGAGTCAAACAGAATCTTGGGTTCCTGAATGCAGCACCAGTAATGGTCACACTTTTTTATTTCTCTTTTTGGCTCCAAGAATGGTCATTCAAGCGTAACTAAATTGAGTGGTGCTCTCAGAGGGTGAGAGGGAAACGCACAGTGAACAATTCATTTTCCAGACCTTACCGGGTCCAATAACTTCGCTAAATGAAATCCTTTTTCTCTCTTGGGGGAGCATGAGGTTGAGTGTTCATGACTGCTTCATCCTTGTCATTCACTTTTTGCCTGTGTTTGCATTAATGGGAGGCTGTTCCAGCAGCCTTCATGGGCACTAAACTGATGTGAGTATTGAAAAGCTTCACTGTGAGGTTTGTATGCTCTGGGTTTAATTCATCTTGACACATTAAGTGCCTCTGCTCATGGTTTTAAAAATCTGTCCCATCCACTGGCTTCCACTTGTTTCCATATTGCTTCTGGGGACCGCTGCTTTTCAGTGCTACACTTTCGGAAGGAGCATTTTACATTTCAAATGTGATTGGCCTTTTCAAAACTGATGCGTTATGAGCTCAACAGGAAATGCTGTTCAATCATTTTAACAAATAAATAAATTGGGAGTTGGGGTATTTGCCAACTGTATGGAATAACCTGTAACTGTTGCAGTCTGTCCAGATAAGTGTATGTGTATGTGTGCATGCATGCGTGCATGTGCGCATATGCACGCACGTGTGTGTATGTATACTCCCAACTCAGATAGCACTGATGCAATTACCTTTTTCCTCAAATAGCCCATATAAAAATACATGACTCAGCTGACTACTGTGAAAAGAACTACCAAGGTATACATGAGACATGGTGCTTCTGCTGCCTAAAAAGCCCCATAAAGCTTGATTCCAGTAGAGGGAGATTCTCCTTCATTTCACTTATTTATTAGTGTGGTTTTAAACAATTATCTGGGATATTAATGTAACACACCGTAGATGGGGAAACAAGTGAATGTATTTGATCATTTAGAAAAGAAAGAAAAAAAAAAAACATGCCTTTTGCCAAAAAAGAAGAAAGGTAGTGCCCCCTGCTTTGTATTAGGAAAAAAAATGCACTTAAATTTTTGGTTTTATTCTGACTCTCTGCCTGTGGGCCAGCCTGAAACGGTGTTATGCAAGCATTCTAAAAGGTCTGGGTTTTGACCACGTCTCTGTCAATTCTGTCTCACAAAAGAGAACAAAATCACCATTGAGGCAGAAACCATTCAGTCAATAATCACATTTGTCTCTTTCCCCTGATGCAGTAGAATTACGTAACCCCTAAATAAGAAATGCATGACTCTTGGTGTACTTGTACCTTAATGACACAAAGCTTTGCAGTGACCTGTAACCTTAGTTTTTTAAGCAATGTGTTAAATACTGCACAGGGTACACTCTGTCTTCTATTTTTATGGGTGGAACACAGTGGTAAGTTCCTATTGAAGGAAGAGTCAAAGGTCAGAGGGCAACATGTCACAGCAAGGGCAGGGGAGCGGTATTCCACGAGAGAACCTGAGTAAACTTCGGATCAGTCCGTCTGGAGAAAGGCTGTCATTTCTGGTGTCCCAACAGCATGGCGCGAGTTCAAAGGTCATTAAGGTCAATCGTTTCTGGGCAAACAGACCCCAGCCATACTGAATGCGCCAGTGTTATGAATCTGTGGAGCCTGTAAGTAGACAAAAACATTGGCGTGATTTCCTTTAGACTGGGCTGCCACAGAATTCAGAAACATTTCCGCTCTCACTTACCCCTTCAAGACAATTATACATAGTAATCTGAAGACTTGTCTCAACCATGTAGGATTGTGGGTACAAAAATGTCCTTGTCTGGTTTCTTACTGTGCTAAAGCTTCATTCCCTTGGGAATAGGGATACTTTAAGATTTATTATTCAACTCATGCCCCTTAATTGTAGTGTACATGCAAGATATTAAGAAGACATTTTTTATGGTTCAAAGCTAAAACTTGAAAGAACTGAAGCTGACAAGAAAGCACATCACAAAAGTATAAATGTTCACAGATGTAAAGTGAATTAAGATTCATTAGTCTAATTCTAATGTGGTTGTCTTTAGAAGTCCATTTTATTGCTTGACATGAAAGCTGGAAGATCAAATCAAGTTTTGATGGGGGCAACTACAGCATGCTTTTCTCTGATTGTTGCATATGGAAACCCAGTTGGCTCCAAATGCATCTGGATGCTATATTCAATAGAGTTCTCCAATCACAACAAACCCCACGGAACATGGAATCTCCATAATGTCATCACTGGCACTGGTACTGGCACAGATGCGGACTATACGTTCTTCCGAGTGGTAGTACACTCAAACAGTTTTTCACAAAGGAAATTGTCACCATCACTAGCTTGGTGCCTTATGCCGAAGCTGAGGCAGGGGTCTCAGTCCTTGGTTGTGATCCTGGCACTGGTGTCCAAGCGGATATTGGTTTTGCTTTAATTTCCCCCGGGGTGGGTGCTCTGCATGTGGCAGCTTGTTGGTTGTATCCACCTTGCTGGAATGTTTTACGTGCGCAGTTTGCCTCTCTGCCTCCTCTCTCTGGTGAGTAGACCAACAGACAGCATACAGCTATGACAGCTGTAGCCCCATGAGAAAGTGGCTGTTATTTTCATTGTTTTTGTGCTTCTGATTCTGATGCACATTCTCAGGCTCTGTGTTTGTTCAGATTAGCCCCAGAGACGGATGAGTGAGTGTATGTCTGTGTGAGTGTGTGTGTGTCTGTGTGAGTGTATGCGAGTGTGTGCATGCCTCTGTGTGTTTTATCCATTCAGAATCGGAAGGAGCTGAAGCTTTTGTGAGGGAGCATCTGCTGTGGTCCCAAAAAGTCACCTTTGACCCCATGCTGAGAGGTGCAGGGAGGGGGAGGGGAATTTGAAGTTGGTAGATGGTGATAGATGGGGGGTTGGGGTGTAAGGCTGAACCACCAAGACAGCTAGCCAACCCACAGTGACGATTTATGACCCTTGAACAGGGTGAGGGGGAAGGGGAAGGTGCATTCTCTTTGGCGCTTCACATTAAAGGGAAATGCAATACTTCATGATCCAGGATTCAGTAGGACTGCATGTTAAAACTGTCATCCAAGATCCTTCTGCCATTTGATCCAAGATCCATTGCTATCTGAACAGATGAGCCGGAATGAACTGGTGTGATTCTGGGTTTCTCATGCAAAGTTTTTTTTTTTTTTTTTTTTTTTTTTTTTTTCCCCTCCAATTAAACTGGATTAACATTCTATGACTAAGCTGTCCAAGAAAAAGTCAGCTGTCCTGAAACATGGTGTTTATCGGGGCAATGGGATTAAGATAGGGATGAGCAACTCTGCTACCTTTACCCCCTCTTGGGCTTAAATCCAATTCCTCTAACTCGCAATCTCACCCTAACCCTGGCCCCTGACCTTTAACCCCTTAACTACCATATTATAGAGGAAATGCAATTTTATTTGCAGGTGTTGAATCACTGCTTCTGTATAACTAATGGTTTGAAATTAAATTTCAGGAAACATGCATAATCACATGTACCAAGCCCTGACAAAGCTGACTTTGTAATGGTTGATGTTTGCAAACATATGCATTTGCCTTGGTCTGTGTCTCTCAGAGAGAAACCATAGTTTTTTTTTTTTTTTTACCAAGATTATCAAAGTGTGCTTTAGTCCAAACATACTGTATATCATTACATTGTGCAGTGATTCAAGTATATTTTAATTCGTACTGCTGTATCAGTTTAAGGACTTGTCTGCTGTTTTGCCAAAATAACCATCTGTGTCAAGCAATGTGAGTTACACCAAATAAGCAAAAGTCTAAAATGATTAATTGTCACATGGCACATATGTGCTGGCTCAGCAGTGATCAGATGGGAGACCAGGAAGAACCACTGTTTGCGTGGACCACTATTTTGTGAATGAGATGGAGAAAGTTTTTTGCATGTCAAAGTGATTCTTTCTCTTTCTCTCTCACTTGCTTGCTTAGTTTTTTGTACCCTCCCTCTTCTCATTGCTGTCTCTGGCACTCTCTCTCTCTCTCTCTCGCTCTCGCTCTCTCTCTCTCTCTCTCGCTCTCGCTCTCGCTCTCTCTCTCTCTCGCTCGCACACACACACACACGCACAAGCAAACAAGCAAACGCACACGCATACATTTATCTCTTGCCTTGATCCTTAAAATATGTATCTGTAAAAAATCCACGCAAACCTAACTGCAAGTAAATGATTAACTCTTGAAACTATCTAACCAGTGAGACACACCAGTAACCAATGGAGAGTACCAGTTTACTTGTACCATTGCCAATGTGAGTGCAATCACTGAACAGACAGCAGGAGGTCAAACAACCATACAGTTGTTTTAAGTGTGGTTGTCTGCATTGTTTCAGCAATGACAGTCAGTGAGTTCTGGGGAAATCTCTGAGTCAGATCGGGTGACCCTCTCTCTCTCTCTCTCTCTCTCTCTCTCTCTCCAGTCATTGGGCTGTAAGTGCTTAAAGAAGTGTGACTGTTTGTTTATGAGAGTACAAGGAGACACCAGGACCAGTGCAGCCATGCGAATGACTCCTTTTTTGGTGGGTGGGTACTTTGAATCCTCAGATTATCTGGAAGTCACAGGCAGAATTCAAGGGGGCAGTAAGAGGTTCCAGAGCTGGAGAGAGTTGCCTGCCTAGAGTCAGATGGGATTGGTCAGGGTGGTGTCTTGGTGGACACTGATTGGCTGGCAAAAAATTATAAGGTTCCAGTTTGTCAGGAGGTCAGAGACTCCAGGGCTGTTGTATGATTTGTGACAGCATTCCTCAGACTCCTGATTTCAACCTAAAGAATAAACTCAGTCACATGCTAGGGTACAAATTGATCCTCATGTTAAACATGGCTCTTTGTTTTATTGAGAGGGCTTTGGTTTCTCAGGGGTGAGAAGTGAATAAATTCTGACTTTTACATTGTTTCACAGAACATATCATGGTTTAGCACAGTGTGTGTGTTAGGGTGAGGGGTGGGGGTTGGGGGTTGTCACTTGAGAAAACACAGTCCCTTTTTTTGACTGCTCTGGCCACACCCACAGAGTCTTCACCTAAATAAAGGTTTTTGTTTTTGCAGGTTGCCATGCTTAAGAGGAGTCTGGAAACAGGAAGTGGTTATGAAAGCACAGGGATATCAGTATTTCACGCAAACCTCACACCTCACAAATGCAATGCAAGTATGTTAAGAAGCAATTATCATGTACAGACAGGATTAAAATAGACTCCAGTAGCATCAATTTGACATTATTTCCAGTCAGTATTCAGGATATTTGGCTGAGCCTCTTAACAAAGTTACTAGTGGAGTTGCAGTGTGGGTTTTAATGGTTCACAAAGTGGGCTTGTAACCAGAACAGTGCAAGATCAAATCCCACATGGGACTCTCCAAATGTGCTGTGAGTTAGGTATTTTAACTAGGTCATTTCTCATTAGTGCCAGTATGTCCAGTTGTGCAACTGGATGGTCTGCAGACTGTATGACGCTTAAGGTGCTTTGGATACAGTATGTGCCTTTGCTGAGCAAATGCACAATCATAAAGTTATCTGTTATGCTCACCATGTGCATCATACACCTGTGCTTTGATGCAATGTTAAGTCAGGTCACATTGCTGACTAGTGTTTCGCTTTACCTCTTCAGAGCTGTTAGATATGTGAGGTAGCATGCTTTGACTCCTCTGGTGCACCTAACCCGCATTCAGACATGACAGGAGGATTGGGTGATGCAGTCTGTCATTGATTTCCTATTTCTGGAAAAGTGAGCCAAGAGACGGTCTCCACGGCAACCAGGAGAATTTTTGGATGGCGCAGGGAAAGAGGTTGCCTATGTGGGAGCAGGATGGCTCTTTGGGGATTTGATTTGATTTTTTTTTTTT
Source organism: Megalops cyprinoides (assembly GCF_013368585.1). Lineage (NCBI taxonomy): Eukaryota > Metazoa > Chordata > Actinopteri > Elopiformes > Megalopidae > Megalops > Megalops cyprinoides. The sequence goes on from NC_050596.1 coordinate 21,004,953, forward strand.
TTTTTTTTTTTTGTGAGGGGGGGGTCATATTGACAGCACTTAATGAGATTCAGTTTGAGCTGTGCATTCAGAACTACTAAAGTGTGAGGGGGGGGGGGGGGGGGGTGTTCCTCCCAAAAACATACTGCCCGAAAATATTATGGAAAGCGTAGGACATATTAAGTTGTGGTGCAACTTCAATGTACTTATTTTTGACAGAGAAGGCAAACAAATGAATCGAGGCTGAAGGCATGGGGGTGGGGATACTCTTGTAATCACTTTACTTTTGTATTAGAATGAGAGACTGACATAGCAACAGTCTGATTAGTGACAGCCCAGCTGCCCGGTGGGGGTGGGAAGGCACCCCCACTGGAACAAGGCGGATTACAAGCGAGCAGAGGCCAAAACCCTGCCATCCCTTTCACTGTCCATAGCAACAGTTCCTTTTTGGCTGTGTGCCGGCTACTGCATGGTTACTCTCTCCCACAGTTTGGAAATCAGACAAATCATGGCTCTTCAGGGTAAACATAAGTTAAGTCAGCTCCCTTCAGGGCAGGGCCATGCAAATGTTGTGCTTCTCTGAAGCTGCTGATGCAATGTGCCAGGATTGAACATGGTAAGACTTGTGTTGAGAGAATAAAAAGCGGTATCACTGGTTAGTAACATTTCTGTGACCTCTGTAACCTTATCAATGAAGGGCAATATGGTGATGGGGACAGGAAATAGGAGTTGTAACCAGAACGTTGCAGCAATAAAAGTCAATTGGGCTTCTTGTCCTTGTGCCTTCAGCCAAGCTACTTTTAAGGCTGATCTGCTTTAGCAAATATTCAGCTTTGTAGGTGGATGATACAGAAAATGTAAGCCATATATGTTGTCCTGGCATTTGGGCTTGTGCTAAACAAATATTGTACATAATGGAATGGAATGAAGTTACACAGATATCAAAAACTGCCATACAGGAGGAAGAAGGAAAGGGCGTATCAGGCTATTTATATATACCTCTGGGTATATCTGGAACACCACCTCCAAACATGTGACAGAACTGAATCTCCTGCAGAGCAGTGTACATCATCTTATGTTTTCAAGCCTCAATTTTCACTCATTGCTCTTTTTTTTTTTTTTTTTTTGGTTGTTGTCGCGGTGGTGAATTTGCCGGGAAAACGAAGTGGCGTTGTTTGCGTCAGAGCTGGGAGACTCATCTGCATGCCGGCGCTTTTAGACGACTCTCATTATCATTTTAATTACCGGCGCGGAGCCGGTCCTTTGCAGGGCTATGGCGGGGGCTGGAAATCCTCCTCTAAGCCCCGTATGGGTGCGATTAACGAGACGAGAGAAAAACAAGTTAACGAGCAACTGAGGGCTCAGAGCAATGCTTCAGCTTTTAAGGGGAATAAATGCCTTCTGTTGTATAGCTGGGAATGTAGAGAGGAGGGCTTATGCCTCCGAAAAATGAGACTTCTCAAAGAATGAAACATAGAACGTAGGGGGTGTTGCTCAATCAGGTGAAAGCTTGATGTTACTCATCCTGTACATGGAAAAAATGGGGCAGTTATTCTTAAAATGCTGACATTGTCTCCTGACTTAGTGGAACTTGAACGCTATTTCTGGTCGAGGAAATGACCTTGCAGACTCTCACATGAGACCAGCTCCACCAGCATAGGGCTGGCAGCAGGTGATGCCTTCCGCAAGGACAGATTTCACAACCCCTTTGTTATCTTCTGTTCCATTTGTTTCCTGCGTTACCCACTCAAGCGCATGTGTGGCATGATCTCTGGCCAGCAGTGTCAGAGTGGCCGAGAGGTCAGCTGAGAATTGCAGCCTGCTTGGAGATGTCAGTGACCCCTACATTTGTCTGCTCCTGACTTAGTCATCCGAAGTGTTATTTTAAGAGTGTCTGCATTGTCTCCTGTGAGCACAGCGGAGCAAATTTTTCTCTTCTGCATATATCTACATTTTAATAAGTAATGAAGGCCCGTCTGGCATGTTACATCATCTTATTACATCATCATCAACTCATTCTGGATCAGTGTGCATTTTTACAAGTTCAGGGTTATTTTCCCCCTGCTTAAAATAGTTATGTAATGTTTCTTATAATTTAATCCTCGCTGCGTTCACCTAAATTCATCTCCTAAACTGCATCAAAGCATTTACACGCTGCCAGCATGCCTCTGTAAGCCTGTATCGCTTTTTCTTGTTGGTCCTTCTTTCTATCAGTAATTTCACAATTTTTTAAATAAATGTACATATGTCACAGACACTCTAGTCACTGGAAACTTGCATGATTCATATTTTACATACTCATATCTCTTTTGCACAGCTGAATATTTGCTGAAAGAAATTACTTTGCTCAAGGTACAACAGCAGTCTCCCAACATACAGAGATTTGGTTACAAGCTGAGAACCCTCACTATCGCCCGACACCACTGCCCTATCGATGATGCTGTCAGCCTTAGGAAGTAGAAAATGTTGCTAATCATCTGCTGTATATGAAAGACTGTGTTGCGTAAACCTAAGCATATGGCTCCAGTTTTAAAGAGATCAGCTCTTCTCAGGGGAATGAAATGAGAGAATGGGACATTAGCAGCTGTTCTGTTTTGGCGCAGGTACCCGCTGATTATTGGGTACGGTTCTGGTTATCAGCTTTGGCCTCTGAGCAAGGCGAGGAGATGGCAGTGGGTGGGTCTGGCACTGGCATTCTCTCCACATGTGGACACCAGACCAATCGCCCCTTCCTCCACTGTGATTGCATGGGGTTGAATTCACATGTCCGACACCTGATAGTCATTTGGAGATGTTACAAAGAAAAAAAACACAGCCATGCTGACACCGTTCTGGGATAGCAAGCAGCCGCAGTAGTGCTGTGATAGAATCGTTATGCTTGAGCCTTCAAGTAGTGGTAGGTGCTGTCTTGCTTAGAGGTGAAAAACAGTAATAATTATCTCAGTAGGGATGTGCCTTCACGGGTTGAGGGGTCCTTAAACATTGTCCAAGTGTTGTATTCAGTAGCAAGGCCAGTGTGCGTGTGCATGTGCGTGTGCATGCATATGCTTAGGTCAGTTAGTGTTGACATGATCGAAGACTTGTATGGCCATGTTTAGCAAGCTTTATAATCTGACCAAATGTCAGGAGTCAGCTTGGCTCATGACCTGCTGTTCACAATCCTCATCTTCCAGACAATGTGCGATCACTCCGTGATAATAAGTGCCTGATGTCATGACTGATGACTCGGAATAATTCTGTATTTACTTGTGTCCTCTTTATCATGCTTAGATGCATAAACTTATTGAGAGATACATTATTTACACAGCAGAATTAAATATTTACACTGACTTTGATAGCTTTCAGAATGCATTGTCTGTCTTAAACCAAGACAAATTCATGACATTGAAGAGGGCTGTAACCACATCACACATACATAAGGAGCAAACATGGTGAAGCCTTTTCATTCATTAAAGCTTATGGTTTTGGTGTCTTTTGAAGGGTCATCCAACCAATGATTAATGTGTTCCTCTGCACTGAAGTGGAGAAAGAATGCTCAGAACGTTAATGCTCTCACATCCATACTGGAGAGTATCACAGCCAGATGAAGACAACTAGCAGAAATTCAGTCTTCAAATATCAGGTCATCTCAGTAACTTATGAGGAATCAAAGTCTATTTCTTTTCTGTTTTAAGCTCCTCTAATATTCTACTGGTCAGTTAGTCTTGAGGCTTTCCTGGCAGTGACATTGCAAAGGCTGTCCTGGTTTTGTTGGAGACGATGATCTAGTAGCTGGAGATGATCTCTTTGTTGTCTGTGAAATTTCCGCAACACATGAGTCTCCTTATTGTAAATACACACAGCCGTTTGTTCTTTCATCATCGGTGTCTCAGGAAATGTGTGGGATAAGGGAGTGTGATTCGGTGTTTAGTCATTTGATATGTAGGGCCATTATTTTAGTCTGACCTTTGTTCTACAGCATCGCCCTAGATGAGTATCAAATTCTTCCAAGGAAACTACTGGCATCCTTCTACTTTGAAAGCATCTTGAGATCCATTCTGAAGGTCTTGTGTGCAAAGAGAAGGAGAGAGGGAAGAGTAGCTGGGAGAGAGAACTGAAGTTTTCTAGGGAAGGTTTACAACCAGGTGAAAACAGACGCACCGTCCAGCACAATTGTAGAACAAAAGAAAAAGTGTTGCAATGTTTGACGTGACATCATTCTAATCTGGCAGATTGGAGCCAATTTGTCTCGGGCTGGTTTGCTTTGCTTAAGGTGCTGTTTGTCTGGGCTTGGGGGTGGGGATGAAGTGTCGGATGCCATTCATCTGTGTCTTTCCGTTTTTTTTCTGATTTCCAGCAGCACACACAATGCATGTGAATCCACGCACCTGAATTATTGAAGAGGTGCCTAACTGCATTCATTCAGAAATGGGGTCTTTTATGAATAAAGTCCCCACCACCTGCCAAAACTGAGAAATTCCCTAGCCATGGCCACTCAGGTGTGTGATGGCCTACTAAAGTTGCTGGGCTGTAGTATGAATATTTCATTTGAAACGGCCTCAGAGGTCTTTAAAAATCAAATTGGGAGAACAGGGGCGTCCCTGCTGCTTTTGTTGTTTTTTTTTTTGTTTTGTTTTTTTCCCTCTTCAGAAAGCTGTAAGAGAGGTTAAGCTCCAGTCAAACAGTCAAACATGCTCCAGTACTGCACCATCATCTAACACACTATTTAGGTTTTTTTTGTTTGTTTTTTAGTTTTTCTTATTTTGATTCAGTCACTTTCATTGACGTTCTCTTTGATTGACTTTCCTCGCTGCCATACTACAATGCTTAAGTAATCAATTAAATAAAAAAAAAAAATCACCATCAGATGGAGTATCAGAGTGGTTTGCCGTTTCACTATGAAATATTGTATGATTCTACAGTGAAAGGGGTAAACGTTGAAATGAAAGTGGACTAGTTTCAATTTCCACAGTATTTTAATATTACAATGTTTCAATGTCTCAGTCGTTCTTTTTTTGGTTTGTAAAATTAGTCGTTCTGGCTATGCTGTGTGTTGATGGACAAACGGTAAGTAGTGGAAAAATGTAGTCAAAAGAAGAATACAAAACTGTAATCAGTAGAGATCAGCAATGAAGAAGCAACAGTTATTGGACTAAATAATCACATACCTAGTGAGTTTTAATGTGGTGCAATATATAGAAATGGCTTTAATTGCTATATATATATGTAGCTTGCACAGGCAGGAAGTTGTGAGAGGTTAGACAGACGGTCTTTCCAGCATCTAGACAACTCTCATCCAGGATTGGGGGGGGGGTTGGATTGGGGGGGTTGGGGTGGGGTTGGGAAGTGAAGTGCAGGTCTCCCGGGAACCACAAAGTGACATCGCAAATTCTCTGCCAGTTTAAGAAAGCCTTTTAGATCCCATCTCTTGCTCCTCTCTCTCTGAGGGAAGTTATTTAAGGTCAGAGCCGTCAGAAGTGTTCACAGCCCCTCCCGTCAAGTGGTGGATTTTTGCGACGTGTCTGATCAGATAAAGGTGAGCTGTGAGGGATCCGCGGATAAAACTGGATACTGGCAAAGGGGGAGCTGCCAAAGCTTGCTGTCTGAGAGGGCCTCAGTTCTATAACGCAATGAAGTCAGAATTTGGATGACGGAAAGTTTAGTCAGAGAGGCAGGGTGGGGGTGGAGGATTATTGAAGTCTGCTCGGATGCAGTAAAATGAGATGACCCAAGCAGAGAGGTATCTAATATGCTGGCCATATGCGTTCAACGCTGCCTGACCCAGCAACCGAGACTCTTCAACAGGTGTGGAACGGAAGCGTGACAAGAGCAAGGCACATTCTGGAGCAACGGAAAAGGAGATGTATACAAGGCCTTGCCTGAATATCTCACATGTTACTAAACAAGAATTCAAAAATGGTACGCTTGTTACAGAAGTAATCTTTTGTAAATGTTGGTGTTATCAGACTGTGACTAGGCACAACCTTGAACATGTAGCTTGCAATTCATTTTGTATTTGTTTTGTGTTTCCGTACACCTCTCGTTTCTTGCATTTCTTAATGCGTCTTTCCTTGGAAAAAATATTCCATTTTTGCTCCTAACTATGTGTGCTCTGCAAAAGCCCTTATCTAGAGAAGCTTACATATTTCACGATGTCCATTTAACTGGATGTTTTCTAAAATACTTCAGGTTCAATGTTGTACAAAAGCAGTGGACCACCATATTCCTTTGACCTTCTGGTTAGGGAAATCCCCATCCCTCACCATTGCTGTGCTGCGTACAGCTGGCCCATACTTTGTGCTAGATCTTCTCTTCTCTGGGGTTCTGAGCTGGTACAGCAGCTCTAGTTCTGGTCAAGGTGCTGCTGCAGCTACAAACATATTTCCCCCTGTTTTTTTTTCTGCAGCCTCCTGGCAACAGAATAAAGCAGCTTCCTCAGTGCCAGCTGGGGGTTGGGCAAATTTGAGATTTAAGAGGCATGGTCCAGTGCCAGTTTACCTCAGGGGTGAACCTGACACTCAGATCCCAGGGGCTCTGTGAATAAGCAACACTGCTAGTCTCAGACCCATAACTGCCATTATACAGCCCCGTAAAGCTGTCGTGGAGCAAAGGCAACAGCAGATCAAAAGGCATTAAAGCAAAAATGCAACGATGGAGGTGAGCCTTTTTTCCTTCACTCTCCCACTCTCCCAGACATTACAGGGAGCAGACACTGTACACATATCTCCTAGGAGTCATTATCAATATTTATGGAGGAAACACTAACAAATCAAGCTGTAAAAGCAGGAAATTACTTCAGATATTTTAGAATGCATGTCTCTTGGTTATAAAAGACAATGATGACACACATCTCTTTGGACTTGCCATTGGATTGTTTTTCTGACATGGCTTTAGGGACTTTAATGACCTTTGCTGACCTTCACACAGGCAGAACTGACAGTCAAGGCAAGTCTGTGGTTAAGAAAAAACACATGCAGTAAAAACAGGTTAGCAATGATTTTCTTTTCCCTTCCTGACTACTTACAGGTACAAAAGAGAGGCTTGATTGAAAAGCATTCCTTTAGTGTTGTGTAACTACACTCAAAGCACTGCAGACACTGCTAGTCCCATTTAGACACTGGTGAGGGAGGGTTTCAGCAACTTTAAGTGTGACCGGAGGAGCTTTTTCTGGACAACTGTGGGACTCAGTTGCGTGACTTGCAAAGAGTCCCAAGAGAAGTGGGGTTAGAATAGACAGCTGAACCCCTACTGTACTCTGAGACCTGAGGGCCTACGAGAGAAGACACTTTTAATGTCTGTTGTGTGTTTTGCGTTGTCATACCTTGAGCAGTGAAATTCCTTTTAAAAGCAGCAGATCAGGCGTCCCTTTCAACAGAATGCCATGCAGTGAAACCCAAAATGCCTGGTTCTGAAAGGGCCCTTTATTGGCCAGTTTACAATCACGTTGATGCTGAGCTGCTTTTATCAAGGCTCCTGTTTAGAATGCTCTTTACGGTGAAAGGAGCTCCTTGAGGTTTTCTGTTCAGCAGCAGGTGGAAGAGCCATCATTTACTTAACGGGGGAGGGGGGGGGGGGCATCACAATGCCTTATTCAGTGTTCTCAGCCATGAAACGTGATTCGCTGGGAAGCCAAATCACTGGGGCTAGATGCCAGCCAATTGGATCCCTGACAGTAGAGGGCTGGGCTCAGTCAGGTGACTCTGTGAAAGGACAGGTTGTTTCACCCAGAGGAATGCACTAGGGAGGGGAGGCCTACGCCCCAGGAACCCTCCTCTCAAACACTGTGAGAACCAGACAACGGCTATGGAGAGGTTTCTTCTGAGGGGAAGGCAAAAAGAGGCTCTGTTAACAAAGGGGCTAGTGTCCGAACCTGTCACGGTGAAGATTTCCCCAGGAAGTCATTACTTTCACAGTGAGGCTCAAAAAGTGTCCCACCACTGTTGGTGGAATGGGGTTCAAAGGTCATCTGAAGAGTGTCTGTGGCTGAGGAAATTAAATCCAAGGCCTTTTGCAATGTCTTTTGAACATTTTTATTTGCAGTTCTTTCTTTCCTTGTGTTAGCAGGAAGCCTATGTGAGACAAATCTTTTTTAAATCATTCAAATGGCACTCAGTGTGGTTTTAGAATGAGATCCAAGGGAGAAGGAACTTGACATTTACTTCCAAATTCCTAGCAGGTGAACATGTTAAATGACTTGCCAGTAAACTTCTCAAAGTTTTTTTTTTTTTTTTTTTTGAACGGCCCAAGGATCCCTTGATGATGCAGATGACGGAGGAAAGGAGGAGCAGGAGAGTGCAAAGGTGAAAAATGAATTCTGAAGAGACAGGTGGCACATCACCAGAGGGGTGTGTGTACGTGTGTGTTTACATACGCACATCCTAACATGCTTTGTGCCCTGAGACAGATATTGTGTGCTGGGACTGCAATTACTGAGTTCCAGCTCAAACTGGTATGAAAATGTCAACCCTTTTTCAGCCCTGAAAATTACAGTGTGGATTTTCATATCAGTTGCTATTATTTCACAATAAAAGGAATAAGACAAGACTTGTCATTGCATGAAAAGGTGTGAGTGATTTATATAGATATAGTGCAGATGTGGTAGTACTTCAGATATGCAATTACAAGACATTGTTCCAACTACTGCTTACAAAAGCATTAATACAGTATGTATAGACCCATGAAGGGATTGATTTATTACTCACCACCAAAAATTAGACTTGCTAAAGGACTATTCTGAAAAATTATCAATCATTTATTTTACAGTCATTTAATATGTAGCTATATACTTGAGTTTTCTGGAAAATTTCAATGGATATTTAAAAATTAGCCTCAGGGAAAGCAGACACTAAATCAGTGGCCTTTGTTAGGCACTTATAAATCCTTGGTATATGTTCTGACAACAACCCTAGGGGGCCTTTCAATCATGTCATTTTACCTATGTCTTTCCTCATGCTTTCATGAAGCATGCGTTCATTAATAATGGAACCTTTGGACAGATACAATTTTTTGTCTCTTTTCTGAACACACACATGTATTAAGTGCTAAATTAATTGTGATATAAGTTCAAATTCTTCCCACTCACATTTAAGTAATTCACCTCACTTAGGCTGTGACCTTTGTCTGGGGCCAGTCTCGTTTTATGTATCGTTCTTGATCCAGGCTGTCTGATCAGCCACTGTGAAATTGCAGATTATTTTGACCGAGGACACACTCCAGGTGCTGATCTGGTGAACACAGCGTCATCAGGTGTCTACTGGTTCTCCGTGCAGGTTATGAAGGAGCATGTTTCTTGGGCCATTCTCTTGTGTGTGTCAGATCACAGTCAAAGGAACAGCCCCCTCCTTACAGGAAACAATTCTTGAGTAATCCTCATTCCGCATACTGCCTGGCGTCATTCGCTCTCCCCACCCCCGCCTCCACACAAGCACTCTTCCTGTTACACATGTGGCAAGTATTCTTCTTTTTATTTCTCTGATAGGATTTGATTGCTGGCCCTGATACAACCCATGAGCCCCCAACACACACATCTTTATTGAGGGGCCTTCTATACCCCCCACCCCCCACAGAGAAATGATGGAAACCTCAAAGAGAAGTGTATTTCAGCCTGAATGAGATCAAATGTCTAGTGTGTTCAGTTTTCTCTGGGAATACCCGATAAATAACTTCTGGATTTCTTTTTAAAATTCTCTTATTATAGCCATGTGTTTGTTTCTGAGAGAGAGAGAGATTCCGTGTGTTTCCTCAGCAAACAGCAGTGCAGTGAAACAAAGTTTACATGGCCTTGAATGAAGCCATTCGCTCACGTTATCAGACGAGCTGAGCTGCACGTCTAATCTGTACACAATTCTCTGCTGACGTCACAGGATCATCTCTCCATTTGGCTCTGTCGTATGATTAGTTTGTTTATGAATGGCATTCTGGTGGAATATGGAAACGGTTTTGTCTGCCAGATTTCACTGCGTCACTTGCAAACGTTCTCTGATGACATCACAATGGTTTCAGAATCCAAGAGCTTGATAGCTGAATGATAAAGACTATACTTTCAGTCCTTTCTGTAAGATGCCTTTTGAGAACACTGTTTTCAGCTGTAGATGCTTTTGAAATGGATGGACACATATTATGAATCTGGTGTCGCCCACACAAAGCGGCCTGAGCGGACTCCTCACAGTCTAAACACAGATCCTGGGCCAGGGGATTGTCAGGGGGAAGAATCTACAGATGTTCTCTTTATATCCTGTGCAGGCTCATAACAAAAGAGCAACCTTTTAGGGGCCACGTGATGACATGGGTTTTCCTCTCTCCATTGTCATGAAATTGCAAATGCCATGTTTTGAAACATGTACACTTTCTGAGGCAAAGCATGGAGTGGAACAGTACAACAACACAAAGAGGCTTGAGACAATAATTACCCCTAAGCCTTGTTTAGCGGATGGATACACAAAATAGTCCACACTTTTTTATTCAATAAAAATGAAGGTCCTCGTCTTCACATGGTGCTGAAAGTGTTCATTGTGCACCAAAACCATCGCCTTGATAAACTATTCCATTCAGCTCTGTATTTTCATCGATGTTGTTGTCTCCACACAGTTCAGTGGATATTTATGAATAATGTTGTGATAAAAGCTGTCCGGATGGAGTTTGGCTGAGGATGAAGTGATCACCCATTCCACACAGGCTGATTTTCATTATTATTGTGCTCAAAAAAAGACCCATGCCCTACAGTGTGTGCATCCTGTCCTCTGACATGGAATAAAAACCAGTTCAAGCACAATCCAAAGTCTCCTGATGGTGAACTTCTCTTCCTGTACAGCAGCATTCCTGAGGAGAAAACCGATCAGAAAAATGTCCGCCGAGCTGTTTGCTGTAAAGGCATTTTTAAAATGCGGAATTTTTAAAAAAAAGTTTTTTCCAAAGAAAGTGATACCCTGGGAAAGAGCTTGGGCATATGGCTGAAGCATTTGTAAATCAGCCTTTTCAGGGCTATTAATTTTGTGTGTGGAAGGCACTGTGCATCCAAGTAATGCTTCACCCGGTGATTAATTTTTAGTTATTTTTTTTTTAACTGTAGAAAATGTAAACATCTTAAACCCATTAAAAAGAAACTAACTCACTGAGTAAACACGCTACAAGTAAAAGTTGAATAATAACTATTTTTTGACATTTTACGCCTGTCAGTGCAATTTAAATGTAACCCCCCACCTGTAACAGCCAGGCACATTTTGTTGATTCCACGTGCTAGAAATTTGGCATGTTTTCCTTCATCCATTATGTCAAATGAGCCCACTGGTCCAGGTGCTCAGGATAGTGGGCTGAGGCAAGATGAATTATTAATTCTATGCAAACTCTGGTGGTGACATCATCATCAGGGCTGTTTGAGGTGGTGTCCTAGGAGACGGGATAACGAACGCACAGCAGCAGTGCAGAAACTGATAGCTGTATTTGCACTCCCATCAGCATCAATTAATAATGTCAACACTAGGATAACATGTAAATTAACTGGTGCAGGAGAGATGGCAGACATTTGGCTGGGGGATGACTTTGCTGTGAAAGGTAATATAATCCCAGCATGAAATATCTCAGGAGGTTTAAATTAATACTGGCAATAATAAACTTACTGCATAAGCAGTGTGCATGCCATAGGAGAGGAGCTGTGTGCTTGTTAGTTTCTAATAAAGGTCACCATGCTGCCTTACAGCTTTTTTTTTTTTTTTTTTTTTTTTACAAATAAGTTGTTTAACTTGGTTAAGCCCACTTCTTTTCTGAAGTGGCTTCAAGTCTATTAACAAATTCTGTTTCAAATTTGATCATGCAAATATGTTTGCTTATAACAAGTCATATAACACAGACCAAAAGTGGCCACTGTTTACATATGTGCAACTCTATTAGAAAGAGACAGATCGTGACATCAATGGGCACATACTGTATGTGCATCGCCGGTCAGACAGAGAAGTTGGGTATCAGTGCACATCAATCTTTGATTCTTTCTGTTGAGCAGACACTATTTCTCTTCTCCCTGCATATATGGCACACCACTCTATTTGCTGTGTCGAATCGCAAGGAGAGGAAATAAATCTGCCCGAAAAAGGAAAGGGAGCTTAGATGTGTCAATTACCACTGCGTAGGAGCTGCCTTTTTTTGTCCCTGTTTTTTTTTTTCTTCCTCCTGTCCTTGTCAATTATTTCTGATATGACATTGAGGGAAGGCTGGAGATGGATAATAAGGAGCTTTGCATGCCGATGTCAGGGGAAATAGGATTTGCCGGGAAAAAAAAAGTCATTCAAAAAGTGTGCTAATCTATAAGGTGCCATGGAAAGAAAGAATGTGCTTGAGAACAGAAGAGGATATGGTGTGGATATGGTCCGGAGAAAACGATCTGCAAATTGAGCCTTTGGCTGTACTCACCTTGTGAACAGCTATATGATATCTATTCTTGTATATTTAAGTGCAGCACACCCGCTTTCAGAAGAAGCAAGAGCAGATTAATTCTTTACACGTCTCAGCAAGTGTGCATTACTGTCTGAGACCCTTCTGGAGGGAATGGAACATGCGTACATCTGGGTGCTGTTGCTGAGGCTGCATGGTCTAAGCCCAACCAATTAGATAATTAGAGTTGACAAGGGGCCTTGCATTATCCTTGCTCCTTGAACCACACCAGCCCCAGTTAAACCCCAAGTGTTACACTCTAAAGTGTTTTTTTTTTTCCTCCTGTTGAGCAACACCATCATTAAGAGGCACACTAATGAGTTCCTGGTTTCCACAAAGAACGTTGGGAGGTCTATGCCTTGTGTGTAGACCCAAACCTGTTTCAATGAAAGGGGAAAGCTGTAGTACTGCTCAGACTCAGTAGGATCTATTTAGTGGAGACTGTTTAAACTTTTTTAATGCTTATGGGTATGGGAGCCATTTTAATGCAGTGCGTTTGATTCATTTTCACATGGGAAGCCATCTAAGGCTAAAGTCTTGGTCCACATAAAAGAGGGGCAGGGCTCTTTCACAGCCAAGCGCATTCAATGCATTTAAATGGCTTCGTAAATACATTAAATTAGAATATAAAAGGACACAGAGGGAGCGCTTGGCTGTAAATCCTGTTTTATTTTTGGTTGCTAGACTGGCGAGGAGACCCGAACTTGCATTAACAAAGAAATGTAATACAAATGGTCTTTTTCTAATTTGTGTTTATCGTAATTGTTGCTTTGTTGCTGTCACTATTGCTGGTGCTACTGTTGTTGTTACAGTATTGTGTGAATGTATGTATGTGTGTGTATATATATAATATATATATAAAAAATGTATGTATTACACCTAGCATTTGATACTGTCTTTGGACAGCCTTATCCCAGCCCAAAGCCCTATCCTCTGCTGCACGCAGTTAACAAGACACCCCACCCTGAAAAAAGGTGCATTAATCTATTCATGTGCATATATGCAATTACAATGTCTATGTGGTCAATTTACACTTGCATTAGCACATTTTCGGCTCGAGTCTCTGCTACATTTGAACTAGACAACTGTTTGGATTAGAGAGGGAGGGGAGAGACTTACTCTATTGCAATCATGCAGGGGTCAAACAGAAATCCACACATCCCTGGCATGGTGCGCTTGTGCCTAAGCCCTCTCTAGGAATGCTTTAATGAGTGTGCATGCCATACGAGTGAGAGAGGCGTGGAATGATGCAGGAGTTTGGAATACCGTTTGGGCATGAAGAGGCTCTGAGAAAATAGGCGCCTCCTTGCCCCTTATTAGCTACATGCTATCCCCAGAAAATCACTGATATTGGTGGAATACAGGGAGGTTCCATTACCAAATGGTGCTTTCTTGCATATACTGAATGCATGAGAGTAGACCCTACGAGCTCCCATTTATTATGTACTAACATGTCCTTGGCTCAAAAACAAATGTTTACAATGGACATAATAAGAAATTAGCTACTGTAACCTAATTGTGTGTTGCAAGTGTATGTATCAGAACAGGGCAAACCAACCCAAAAAGTGGTATGAGACAGACTTCCCAGACCAACACAGTTAAGGTGAACTCTTCTCTCAGGCTAGCCCTTTGGGATCTGAAGCCACAGTGATTTGTCATTTTACATTTAGTTTATGTTTACTTAAAAATAATGGCACAAAGGTGTTAGTCCAACTACCCGCTTCAGGGAACCAACATTGAACAGGTGACTCCAAAATGCTGTCCCAGTTGGGGAAAAAAAGGCATATCAAATAACCAAGTACCTTCTGGTGTCCCTTCCAGCCTCTTTTCCAGACCAGTGAGCTTATGCTATGCATGTTAGTACTTTCAGTCCTTTGCCCACATCTCTCTGCTGGTTCCTCAATTCTCCCCCAATACACATATCAAATGACACCTACTGGTGTCCCAGCGAAACAGTGTTTACAGATGACTGAAATCATTGAAAGCCCCCAGACAAAATTCTGTCTGCTGGACTCCCCACCCAGACTGCATCAAAACTATAGCTGTCAAATTCTCCATCTAGTTCAAAGTTGCTGCAGAGTTTTCTCTCCTCCCCTTTTGGTCAGTGGGTCACCTTTTTATGTTCACCTGGAAGGGAGGCCGCTTCACATTGTGTAATAGCAGCCACAATACATGCCAAAAAAAAAAAAAAAAAAGTGTTCCCGTATGATGCGTCTGTGACCCATTCCTAACATTAGGCTGTGAGGAATCCTGTCGAATACATATACCCCTGCAGTGTGGGACCTTGAGAGACATGCCTGGAAAGGCTGAGATGCCAGTGTCTGTCCCAGCTGTCTGCTTCTCTTTGGCTGAGCGGTATATATGGATCAGCTTTGTCATGCTTTCATCCTCTACATTCTATAAATACTCTACATTAGGGGTCCCACCCCTCAGAGGACCATTGCTTCCATTCTTTACATTTTTTGAAAATGAATTTCTGATTGTGTTGACATTCTTGAGCTATACTTAGGTTTGTATAAACATCCCTGAGTTATATTTTGCTCTCTATCAACATTCTTCAGGATGGCTTTCTGTGCATGCTGGTATTTTGTTCATGAATAGCATCGTAGCGTGAAGCCCAGTGATTGTCATCTCTGCCCTGGTTGTAACAGGTTCAGTGCAAGCACACCGGCCTGAAGTGCACCTAAAGCGCCTGGATTTATGGGAGCCATTACCTGCATTCAAACCCACCCTTTTTTTTGACCCAATCATTCCTTTATGGCGTCCTGCACCTGTTGTCGCTTTGCCAATCTGCTCGTCTCCCCTTTTTCCTCTCAGAGCCTGCTGCGGCACACAGGGGCTCATTGTTCAGCTGCAGAATGGCTGGGCCTCTTTTCCAGTCCAGCGCGCTCCTGTTGTTATGAGTAGTAGTACTTTCAATCCTCTGCCCGCATCTCTCTGCTGGTTCCTCCTCTCTCCCCCAATACTCAGGAGAGCCTCACCCTCCGACACCCAGCTTTGTACATATTTTGCACAGCACCTGCAGTTTCTATATGGTAGCTGCATCGGCTTTTGCCTTATAAACTCTCTGTGAGTCCAGCTATGTGAAGCACAGTACGATTGTAATGTGAGCAGTTGTTTTAAAACTGTCATGTATTCTTAGCATAAGATCAGGTTGATTTTTATGCATAGGATAGAAGTTGCATCACATTGATCTCTTGCTTTAGGTTTCAGTGAATAAAATCCACAGAACTGTGAGAAGAAAAAAATTATTGAAATCGACCAGCATCATCTATATGTTGAATGGAAGAGCGTTATAGAGTTAGTGACCAACGATTTGAACAGTTAGTATGGTTTTTCTCTTGCATTTGTTTAAAATCCACATGGGCCATGACCTTTGAGCCATCGTATGTGTGTGTGTGTGTGTCTGTCTGTCTGTCTGTCTGTCTGTCTGTCTGTGAGAATGAAAGAGGGAGTCTATAATGGCATAACACTGGCCCTTGAGAGAGGAAGCATGAGTAATCCAACATTGTCCATCAGGAAATAAAGCAAATGCCCCCTCTGCATATTTAGATTTGGGTGTCATGGTGTCTTTTTACATATGTGAAGTGTATATAGACTATGGCAAGTTCACTGCACATAAACACATGGCAGCTGTGACCCCCTGACCATTTCCTTTCACATTTATGAGTGGTCTGGTTCAGACCACGAGGTGCATAGTCTACTGGAGACATAACCTATTGCCTAGGTTATGTAGTAATAGTATATAAAAAAGGCTACATAGCAGAAGGAAACCATTAAAGTCATTCCAAGCATAATCGACAGTCAATAAATATGGCTGGTTTACATATCCTTACCTTTTGTTGTACAAAAGGCTTCTATGAAGTGATGAGATCTTTTTCCATGGCTTTTTGAAGTCTCCACAGCAGGTGCAAATAAAGGTTAGTGGTTAACCTCATTCTGACCCTAGCCTTTATGCTCAGATAACCCATTTTTTTACGGTTTCCAAACTGAGACAGTATTAAATGCAGACTCATACCAGACTGCTTAAACGTATAATGAGTTTTGCAGGAGTGCTGGCACGCTTCCGTCTTCCTGCGAGTGATATAATTCGGCATGGCCACGGCTCTGTGCGTGGCGCCGTGCTGACATCGCAGACTGTCCTGACCTGAAAGGCTTTCTCCACCACCAGCTCCCAAAGGCCAAGGGCCCTTCATTCCCAGGACATCACCGAGGGAGTTGCTGAGTAACGAGGACCTCCGTTCCTGTCTCCCCCAGTGACTAGGTCAGACCCATATGGGGCTGAATAGCGGTCTCGGGTTTGCTGAGGCAGCAGGTCCATTCCAGCGATGTGGAGCTCCTGGGGTATTTCCTCCTGGACCTTACAACGGCACCAATTACCACAGCTATGACCAAAGAGGTTTACACTTGGAGCCCCCGGTTGTAATTTTCCAACATGGCAGCTCCCTCATCTCGCTGCTTTTTTTTATTGCCCCAACCCCCCCCCCCCTTTTCTGGCTTCTTCCATAACAAGCCTTTCTTTCCCCAGGTCTACAACACATCTGTGGTTTGGGTACGCTGATCCACTGCTGGCCTTAAATTGACATAATAACTACTGGGAAGTCCTGGTGGGAGACAGGAGTGTAATGGGTGAATGACTGCCCTTCCTGACTGTTTCTCTGTTAACATCGGTAAAGGGGAATACCAGGGCCAGGCTGTTGCATGAAAGTTATAGTGTCCCTCAGGTGGGAAGGCCAAGCCCTGAATAGGAGTATGTCTCCTGAGGTCCAATGGCACAGAGAGATGAATGAGGGCAGCTTTGTAGTAAATATGGCCAAATAGCAGGAAATAATGAGCTGAGCTGAAAAATGAGTCTGCATGGAGTAGCAAGAAGTGCCTCATAGGCATAAAGAGAAGTTCTCCTACTTCTGAGGAGGACTGACTCGAAAGCAAACACACAGCTCAGATGTTCTACAAGAAGCTATTTACCCTGCTATGAATTTTTTGGTGCACAATTAGTGCTTTTCCAAGGGATGTGTTTCTGGTCAAATGACCAGGAAATGAGTTTTCTTACTCCTGAATTGCGTTCACACTGTAATCAAAGATAAGTCAATATCACAAAATACAGGGATAAAATTGCAAAGAAAGTATGGAAAAAGAAGAGGGATTTACTCTTTGAGTGTACTGAGAACAAACAAAACTCGGTGCACCACTACTGGCTAGAAAGAGGCATTTATTGATCACTGCTGCCATGCTGGCATGTTGCATGTGTCTGAGAAGAGCCATGACATGACATGCTTGATCTCAATCTGTCTGGGAAGTGGAGGAGTCAGAGGCAGACAAAGGACCACAGAGGTCCTAGGCACATGATAGAGACTGTATGGAATAGCAAATGTCATAAAACTTGTGATGTCACCCATAGAAAAACAGGCCAGGGGTCAAAACATTGTCGCTGACATAATCCTTGTGTACTGAACACTCAGAGCTACATAAGGGTAGCATGCCTAAGCCCCAGGGGTTGAGGGCTGCATAATAACTGGAGGGTCCCAAGAACCCAAACCCGATGACCTGGTGAAAAACCTTGCGGCATTTACCATGGAGAGAGAGATGATGTGTAACTCAACTGGATTTCCAAAGTTTCTCTTAAGCTGGGCTAGGCAACAGTGCAGGAGTCTGAGCAATGATAGTGCTGAGTAATTCAAGCACACAGTGACTTGCATTCATTTACAGTAACAATGGATCCAGTTAAAGAATAAGAGTTCAGATGGAGCAAAACCCGGAGACGTCTCTGCCACTCCAGGGTGAGGGTTGTATCATCTCAAAAGCAAAACGTTTTGGCTCTGCATTAAGGCCTTCTCTGTAACAGTGAATTCTGTCATGTGCTGTTTTATTGTTATTCTTGTGTGTGTGTGTGTGTGTCTGTGTCTGTGTCTGCGTCTGTGACATTTAGAGAGGCCTTGATCACACAGCAGAAGGCACATGGTGATGTGAGTCTGTGTGGCAAAAGAGGACAAACACACAAACGAGAATCCACAGTCTTCCTCTTCATGCAGCTGTGAAAGGCCAGCATGCTCCACAGTGTGTCCAGTGAGGGACAGCTCCCCACAAATGGATGAAAACAGAAGCCACTTCACGTAAACAACAGCTGCTGAGTCGGGCTGCAAATTCAATTACAGGTACTCGGCGGAGTGGCGCAGGATAACTGCAGGTGCTGGCATTTTTCCATCACACTAATAAACACCTCCCCAAACCTCCACCCCCGGCCCACCCGCCAAAGCAAAGTGGCACAGTACAGAAACCCCCCC
Source organism: Megalops cyprinoides (assembly GCF_013368585.1). NCBI lineage: Eukaryota > Metazoa > Chordata > Actinopteri > Elopiformes > Megalopidae > Megalops > Megalops cyprinoides. Next base: position 21,023,618 of record NC_050596.1, read on the forward strand.
GACAATCTCCCAGTGGCAGCCACATGTGACGCCTGTAATTATACATTGAGACGTATGGAATTTGCACCCTACAGCAGAAGCATTGTGGGAATGATGGAATGTGGGTGATGGTATGGTGGCAGAGTGAGACGGGGGGGTGGGGGGGGGAAGAAATTGAAGTGTTGCTATGGAAACCACAATAAGCTTACCATATGCAGAGAGCAAGACATGCATTCAATAAATACAGTGCAGATACAGTGCTGTGTGCATATAATATGGCCTGCATGTGGACACATTAAAATACTGGGGGTGGGATTTTAAATCCTCCACATTTCGCCTTCATGCATTCTGTCTGTTGTTGAAATGAGGATTAATTTATAACAATATTCAAATTCAAGGCAGCAGTAAACCTTCAGTCTTGTTAGCATTTTACACAGACTTCACTGGCATGATGCTTCCAGCAGCACTGGGTGGGTATATGTCAAATTGAATGGTGCCTGGAAATGAGAAGAGAAAGCTTTGTGGTCAGGGTGCAGACCTGGCTGTAATCATCAGCTGGTCTGCAATCCAAACTCCTCTGATCTCTACCTCATATGAAGGCCATTCAGTGCAGTGCTGACTATGGGTTTACCTACATGACCAAACACGACCGTTTGTGGCTCCGTTTCCCAGGAAAGTGGCAAATTAAAAGAGCTGAACTTGCTTTGTCCTCTCTCATTTACTGAGCATTGGGTGTTGACCCATTGGCTGGGATCTGTCACTTTGATGAGAGCCGTGGGAGAGGCTCGTCCATCCACAACATTTCCCGTCTCCAGGGCTCATTTTCCAGATGTCCATACCGGAGATGAAAGGGTTAAGTGAGGCCCTGAATAATTGCTGCACAGTGATTTAAAAAAAAAAAAAAAAAAGAGTTCCCACTCTGGGTCTTTTTTGAACCCTTGGCTAACATCGCTCACTTGTTTTTATGGAGAGTTCAGCAAGCATTGGAGATGTAAACAAGGTGGGCTGTCTGGCTTCCCGTACTGAGCGGGAACATTTGTGAGACAAAATGGCAGACGTTAAAGCAGCCTCTGAACACAGGGAGGTCCAGAGAGAAGAGTTTCGTTGTCATGCTGGACGTCTCCCTGCTGAATTTCCCACAGACGTGATATACGACGGTGTGATTTAGCTGGACGAGCGCTGCGGTTCTTAAACTGGATACTCCCATAAGGCATTGCAGGAAGGTGGTAGAGTCCAGAATGCCTCCCCCTCTGCTAGGTGCAAGCCAAGCCAGTCCCCCTCCAGTAACCCAAAACCATTATCACTTTGTCTTAGCTGGATTACTGTATGCTGTTTGGGGGGGGGCGGGGGAGGGAGGAGGAGTGCACTACTTGGAATGGATTTGCTGCGCTGATTTCGAATCTGTTTCAGCCGGTATACTCAGTAGGTCTGAGGCAGATAGAGCAGCTGTTGGAAATTTCATCTGTTACAACGTCGTGCCCATTTCTGCATGCATGAAAACAAGAGTAATCCCCTGTGCTGAGTGGTTTATAAAGATTTGTGCCTGTTTTTCACACAGGGCTACCACAGTGGTGTTTTTCAGTGAGCAGGGGTGCTGAGTCATTAACTCTGGAATGGAGCACTCCAGTGTCAGTACATGTCTAGCATATGATGGTTTTTTTTGCTTTTTTGTTTGTTTTTATGTTAATAGGGGTTCTTTTGACTAATGAAAATAGACAGGTGTAAGATTCAATCTCTGTCTCTGTCTCTGTTTTTCAATGCATGTGTACACATACATAGAAGGACAGAAGGAAGGTGGGAGATCATAGAGTACTCTTTGTTAAAACAGGTTTACGTCAGTTTGAGCCTACCTATTCTGGACTCTTTTGCTCTTTAATACTGTTTTGTCCAATACTTTATGAGTATCTGGTTGTTAGACCTGCTCAGATCAAGTATTGAACACCTTTGTCAATAAGCATTAGTTGTGTAGCACAGGTTAACTGAGTTAACACATGGCCATTTGAAATGTATTTTGTTGAGAATGGATAGACCAGTTTTTGCTTTGATATTGTATTGATGGGACTTAAACAGTGTTTTTGGTAGTCATTGCCTACTGGGGCAAATTGTGTATTTGATATTATAAACACAGGGGTGTGTATTGCCCACAGAACTGTGACGAGTGTGTTTACCTAACATGGTGCCCACATGCCGTGAATGAAGGGTTTGTTTTCTTTCTTCTTGTTTGTGTGTGTTCAGACTTTTATCATTTGTTTCCTTATCATAGATGACTTACTAATCATAGCTTGTATTTTACACATGATTAATTCATACCTTGTGCATTTACATTTACTTATATATTTATACTGGGTGTGGCACTGTATATTATGCATTTTGTGCAAGCATATAGCATTAACCCCATATGGGATTTAAACCCTATGTAGACGGAGCAGGTGCACTTGCGCTCTGCGTTTGACTGACACTGGCGTAAGCCTTTACTCTTAACACTTACACAATGGAACAGCTCCTTCCTGCATCCTACTTGGCAAAATTGCCTTGTTGTGATGTCATCTGGAGTCCTTTGGCAGTTGGGTCAACCATGCCTGTGAGAGACAGATGCCATTTGTCTCAGGCTCATGGCACCGTAAAGCCACCCTCCCTGGATTACTGTTTGCCCACGCACAAGATGTTTGCGCATAGACACTGCCTTTGAGGCATTCTGGTCCATCCTGCCAGCTGAAATGGGTGGGGCTGGAACTGGGTGGCTGTTCAGTAGCTTAAGCTATTGTGTCTCAGCCACGAATGGGCTGTAGTGCAAAGGAGTGGCAGTCTACACAGACCTGAGGACAAAGCCTGTCACTGTTTCCGAGGTTACGTGCACAGCTGGGGGTAGGGGCTTTAATGAGGCTAATGACCTATCCTAAAAGCCCATTCCATGATCTTTGTTTACCATTACAACAGTCCAGCCTTGCTATAAAAGGACTGTCTCACCTCCTTCCTCTGCAATCTATTTTATGATGTGATGATAGTGTAGTAATAATCAGTCAAAACAATAGGATGTTAAACAGTAATAACAAAGATAACATTAAATTAGTAAGATCATTTTCATCTCACTGAGTGGTGTGAGGTGTGGGGTGATGGTATTTAAACCATTAACAGTTTCTTGCTTTCCATGGCTACAACTCTACCTTAGTCAATCACATTATCATGGGGTATTTTGTTAATTTCAATAAACATTTTAAACAAATTTTAAACAATGGCCCATCTCTGTTCTTTTTAATCAGGCTGATAAATGTTTACACTTTATTTCAATGAAAGAAAACATTTGCTGTGATGTCTATCAGGATATCCACTTTCTTGTGCATAGCTCCTCAGAGCATGCTTCCCACAATCTTGGGAAGCAGGTTAAGCTACAGAATCGGACAGAATTCCTGTGATGGGAGCGCCTAGATAAAGCCAACATAAAACATGACAAACAGCATTGCTAGGCCCGTTGATGTCACATGTCTCTTTCTCCCACTCCCCTTCTCTGCCCCTACTGTGTCATGCCATTTTCCGGGTTACAGTCCCTTCTCTGCATCATAGTCTGGCTTTAAATTGTTTCAGAGGCAGTGCAGTCTACTTTCCTGACAAGGCCTCTGCAGCATTGGGTGATTTTTGCAGGGATAAAAAAAAAAAAAAACAACAACATTGCATTACATTAGTCAATGGTGATTTCATCACCACCATGCTCTGCTTTCACTCAGCTTGCTTTGTCGTCTGTTTCACTATCATTTCTTGAAGGAAATCCATGATTAGTCACGGACAAACACACCTGCTCCCAAGCCATATGCATTACGAAATATTCTGGCATGGATGCAATGTGAAAATCACAGCTATTGCAAACAAATCATCACCTGTGAACTTTGGTTTGGGAGTGGGGTGATACTGGAGCAGGGAAAGCTCAAAGAACTTCTCCAAATGTACGCTTGTTGTGTCTAGATTGCCACAGTTTCGGTGTGTTTCAGAGGTGAAACTTAACATGAATGTGTTCTCCCTTTTTCTCCTGAAGGCACAGTGCATGTCACGTGTATCTATATCACCCAGGTGACTGAAAAGGTCTCATGCTTCAGTTTAGGCACGTGCTGTAATTATATCAAACAGAAATAAAGTATTTTCCCCCCACACACTTTCATGAAGGGATCCTTCAAAGAAAAAGATTGCAAGTATGAAGTTGGGTGCATTTTCGATATCTAATCTCATTGGATCCCGTGTCTAATATAATCACATCTGTGTTATTAGGTAAAGACATAGAAGTGACATACATTTGCAACTAAGAATACTTGGAAAGAGGATCTTGACCTCCTTTTTGAGGTTGTATAGAACCTGTACACCCTTAAAAAGCCAGTCTGGCAGCAGTGTAACTGCATCCCAAATTTTGCATTTTGTACCAGAGTGGCCTCTTAATGGGCATCCAGGGATGTTCTCTGAAAATGGTTTGTAGTTCACCTTTCAGTTGTGTTTCATACTCTTCTATCTGGAGCTTGTATTTGTTGTATTTTTCTGAAAACAACTACATAATTCAAAAGTAAGCCCCAGGGAAAAGGTTTCAGCTGAATTTATAAAACTTTGGGGTATCCAACCAAAGACTTTCCCGGAGTTTTATTTATTTATTTATTTATTTATTTATTTTAGAGAACTACATTTAACTGCCTTTTATGCACATTTGCTTTCACATATCTTAAACCCTCATCCAGCTAGCATGTTGTGGGAGGGGGAAGGCTAAAATGTTGGGCTGGAAAGAGCGGACCCCATCACGACAGGCAGCAACTAGCCCTCTATCCCCAAACACATATGGCACAGCTATGTGCTACAACCTGGACCGCTAACAGGCTTGGGCATGTTTAATCTATCAGGTGCATAAATTAGCATGTATTAGTGACTGGCATGCTGGGAATGCAGCTGTCTCATCACCGCAGTCTTTGGTGGCAACAAGGCTCAACAAAGAGATCACAGGGAGACAGATGCTTGATCCACTTGGGTAAATGTGATCTCCACGATGGTAACACCCAAATTCTGCTTTGCAAGAAGAATTTTTTTTTTTTTTTCCATGATCAATATTTTATTTTTTTAAGTAGAATTTAGCTTAGAAGGAAATTTATTGCAGATTAAAGTATGTGAGCTGTGCTTCCTCGATGCCACTGAAAATGTCTGTGCCTTACATGGGTCCACCCACAGTCCTGCATGCTGTGTGCTGATCTGATGAAATGTGAATTTTGCATGGTTACAGATGGAGCCCATATGTTAGAGCAGGGGAGGAAAATTACACTGTTGTGGAATTAAGGTTGTTGAGGTCATACATAGTGAATAATTAGGTTCGCATTTGTTTGAAACTGGTCTGGGTGTTCTCCAGTAGACTGTAGGTGTTGTCATATTCAGCTGAAGGTGACACAAACAGCAGGAATGTATAGCTGATCTTGCAATCATTGTGATTGAGTTACTACCACACAGGTTTCCCTTACTGTATTAAGCAATGGAACATTGTATTGGAAGTGTTTGTGTCACAATGCCTGTTACCAATGCAAACAGTTAACAACTTTGTCCTACTATCCAAATCGCCTGTCAAAATTAGAATTTGTGCAGTTTGCTAAACAGAGGTAGAATAAAAACTGAAATTTAAAACCATGATCAAGTAGAAGATTTTTTAAAAAAAATTTAGTTCTTGATGTGACTTTTTCCAATCTGAGAAGCTGACCTCCACCAGGTCTGGATGGATCCAGGTAACAATTCTGACCACTGGGGGGCCACTGAGCAAAAAAGCATTGATGGGAAAAACAGGTTTCACGAGTCTCATAATGGATGGAGCTACCATTTGCTGCCAAACACTGCCTTGTATGCACCAATCACAAGACTTACTCTCCATAGCAAAACGTCAGGATTTGCTCATAGAAGGGAATCATTGATGTCAGATGGTAGCTTCTTCCTTTTTGGGGTTCATCAAAACTCTCTCTCCCGTAACTAGTAAATGTCATGTTAGGAAGGAGCTACCAGATGACCTGAACGTTACCAATCAAAAAGGTTGTGCATAGGTGTGCATTACATGTGAATTCAAAATACAAAACTTTATTGTCAAAATGAGTAAATACAGTAGAATTTTGTTGTCAGGCCTTGCTGTGGCATCAAATAAAGCATGGATACATAACCAAATAAATCTTGAGCAATTGAACATAGAAAGGAGCAATGCTCTGCATGGTGGACTAGCACCATAATTTCATGTGAGTGTGAATTTAAGTTCAGTGAAGAGAGACAAGGAGTAGCTGGACATGGACATATTTTGGGAGGCTAAAGACAAATCTAGCAGTAGATTTTAAAAGGTTTAAACAGATCTGGAGTCACAGGTATGGGACGGGGACCTAAAGGATTGAATAACCAAACCTGTGTTCTCTGTGAAGGAGAGGCACTGAGATTCCTCGCTCTCTGGGAAGGGAACAGTGTACATTCATCCAGAGTCATTCTGTGTACCATAGATTGTACACTTTATAAAAACAACAGTAAGAATACTGTTGTAGTTCTGTACAGTGATGCATTATGGGCCATTATTTCTTCCTCACATGTGCATTATGACTCTGCAAGTGATACTCTGGTGGTGATAATACATCATCTGAGCCCGCTCGACTGAGAAATGCAAGCCTTCAGAAGAAGGGAGGGGGAGATGGATCACGGGCGTTCGCGAGACACGCTTGGATTAGGATGTGAATAATTCTGCCGGCGTACGCAGCGATCTGCACCGTCAGGCACGGCTGTGACTCGACTGGCCCAAACATTCAGTGCCATGAAATCTTGATTCCGCTTTATGTGTCACTGTGTCACTGTCGTTTGGTTGGCGGTGCCCCGCTACGCGGTTCGGTTTGCCCGGGGTCATTCAGCCCTCACCACACCTAATCAAATTACTCCTCTCCGGTTACCGGCCGAGCTGGGAGAGACGTCAGCGCCATTGTTCCAGTTCATATGACACCCTTTTTATGTCCATGCTACAGGGACACTGGGGTGTTGTTTAACAGGTCACTTTGGGACTATTGACCTTCTCAGAGTCTCTGTATGTAATACCCTGAAGAATAAATGACGCACATCATGATTCGGATGTGGAGCCTTTATTGATCCATTATCCATGTAGTGCAGTGAGTTAGTTTGCACACACACTTATCATGCTATGTAACCAGTGCAAACTATGCAAACTATTATTTTTTAGTTTGAGTTCTTTTTATTTGTAAATTACTGCGAGGTGCAACAAAATACATTGTTTAAGCACTGGCAATGACGGGGTTTGATTTTGAGCTGGCATGTTCTCACCACATGAGCAAGGTTCCGTCTGGACAGATTTAAGCCGTATGGCTCCTAAAAGTTGTTAGGGCCATAAATTTGAAACCCTGCACCATTTGCTTGGTACAATAAATTGAGATCCTGCCAACCTGAGCAGCAGGGTATGAATCAATAACAGCCAGGTACTGAGGAGACCAGTACAGATGCTTTGCTCCTTATTCCAGTATGCTTCGTAAAAGAGGTCTTTCATGGTGGTGGCAAAAAAAGTGATCCTCCAGCAGCTTTTCAGGTCCGCAGAGTTGTTTCAATAATTTACACCGGCCATGGATAGCCCTGAACATCGCCCTCACCATAGCAAAGTTTGGATGTACTAGAATACAGGGTCTCGTGCTGCAGTGGATAACTCCCACGTGTTTTCATCCCCTCTGTCCTTTCCCTGATTAAAAAAGGCTACATCCTGCAGATCCATCTAAATAATAACTTGTAGTATTGAAAGCCTCAGCTTACCAATCAAGCAATGGATTAAATGGTCTCCCCACTCCCCCACCCACATCCACACCCACCATCCCCCTCACAGGGATTGAAGAGTTCTTGAATCAATAATGATATAATTGCAAGCTGTGCAGGTGTAGGAAATCAAGTTTATTGTCAACATAAGGTTTATGAATCATATGGACCCATCATCCAGGCTTTCAGAGTTTGCTCAATATATTATCCCTTTCTGTGCGCTACAGTAAGCGCAGGTGGTCTGTATTGTATTAATAGAAAAGGCAAGCTAGTAACCAGGGCAGGATCACGGAGTTGTCATGAAGATCATTGTTATGCAGTCATCTGTGTGATGGGTGTAACAGGTCTGCTGGTGGAAATCAGTGTTCTGATCTCACTGGTTTTATTACAGAAACATGAGCCTGCTTTATTGTGGATTAGAGCGTTATTAAGGACACAGGGAGTGGACGAAGGAGACTTTTCTTCAAGATTACAGCTTCTTCTGCTGTTGTGTGTGTGTGGAGGGTCATGTGACTTATGCAACTCCAGTTTGGATTTTTTTTTTTTTTTTTGCCAGTCTGTTGAAAGGTGGAGGTAAATCTACCTTGCATCCTCAGCCATCAGAATCGCATTACTTCAAAGAGGCGTGCGGTACATCAAAGTCTTGCTCAGGATAAAAGGAGAGGGAACATTCCAGAACAAGGTTATAGTCTGCTGTTTCTCCACAGCTTTAGAAATTCCCTGGCCTTCTTTCTCTCTCTCTCTTTCTCTCTCCCTCTCTCTCTCTCTCTCTCTCTCTCTCTCTCTCTCTCTCTCTCTCTCTCTCTCTATCTCTCTCTCTCTCTCTCTCTCTCTCTCTCTCTCTCTCTCTCTCTCTCTCTCTCTCTCTCTCTCTCTCTCTCTCTCTGGGTTTTAAACTGGATCAACAGTGCTGGTTTCCCAACAGTCCACTTCAGGTCTGAACAGCTGCAGCAGCCATGTTGGGAGAACAGATGTTAATTTGATTGTGTCGATTAACTCGCAAGGTGGTTTCTCTTTTTTAATGCGCCTTTATATGTTTCACAGTTTAGTTGCTCAATACTAAGTCAGATGGTGACCCTGTATCGGTATAGTAGACTGGCAATCAAACATTCTTTTGTGAAACTGAAGCTGCTGTAGGCATTAGAAAGCCTTTCTACGTACCAGGACAGAAGCGGTGTGAGGACTTAACTCGGATCAACGAGGGCACGTGAGCAGCAGACACGCTTTGCTCCTCTTATTGGGAAAACTGACAGCTCTGACCCAAAACCAGCAAGCTCTATTAATCCCAGTCCTGAATATCATCAAGAACCCTGCAGCCTGAAGCACTCTGACCCACTCTGTCATTGAGACCAATGTTTTCCGCGCCGATAACTTTCTTGATTTATCTGCAAAGAGCACATGGTTAGTCCAGCATGAAATTCTATTTTTTTTTCCTTCTTTTCATTGTCTGTGTTAATAGTGTATGGATATTAGAGAACTGGGGCCATTGCAGAGTAATTAATTACCTATTGGATAATGTCCAAGGGAACACGTGGTGCGATAAATGTGGCATGATTACTTTTTCAGGCTTGACCAAGTCAATCGGTCACCAGCATGACCTGAAACTTGTTTTCAATCACCCCACAGCCTGAAGTAATGGTGGTTAGCTCAACCAAGCATGGTTAAGAGTTCTGAACTGTCAACAGCCACCCTTATTTAATGCAACATAATCCCTGCAGTATATGACTGAGTGGTCAATAATTTTCATGACAGGGATATACAATCTGTTTAGTATTTAAATGTTCAAGGGATCACGCTGCTATTTGACAATAATATTAATGTACATGATTGATTTTCTTTACCCTTTAATCAGAGAAGCCTCTTCCAACAAAGATGGGTACTCAATATTTAATGTGTTCACGGGAGTCTACATCAAAACTAAACTTAAATGTTAAATGTGATGGTTAAGCATGGAAGTATGCAGGACACCTGTGCAGCTACTTTCTGTCCTGTTTTGACCATATCTGTTTTAAGAATGTTTGCAGGCGTGCTTAAATACGTTTTTGTTAATGGAGTTCTGGCCTGATTGGGGCACTATATTTTTCATTATGTTCTTATTAATATATAGAACTAGTGCCAGTGCATCAATTCTTGGTTCATAAGATGGGATGTTGTTGAAGCATTTCTCTCTGCTGCCCCTGCCATACAGACCAGTCATAGTACATTGCATACTCAAAGTCTTCAAATCGTTGTTTGGAGAGTCACCCAGGAAAGTCCCATGGCAGACAGCTGTGCAGACACGCTCGGCTGCACCGTTTCATGCATCTCAGAATTAAGATGCAATGAAGGCTAACGACTCCTTGCGACAAACACAGGCAACAGACTGTCCGTTATTAAGACCCTTCCCTTTTAAGCACAGAGTCAGGGATGTTCTGCAGCAGGCTCTGAGGAGGTATTGTGGAGCAATGGCCAGAGCTGTGGACTTACAAATAGCAGGCTGTTGGTTGCAGATAGCACAATGCTGCTGTTCACAGCAGTCACCACACTGGTTTACCTAATTGCCTCAGTCAAATGGATAATACTAAATGTGCGCCATATCCCAGTTAGTCAGCCCAGATGCGGTTACTGGAACAAATAAATTATGATAACAGCTTAGCGTGTTCTAACAAAGGTTTCAGTGTTTTGACCCACAGATGTCTCTTTTGTGCACATGGAGTTTACATCAGTGGGTGATGTGCAGACATTTTATAGACATCTCCACATTTTGAGGTTGACAGGTTTGTTTGTGGGTGGGCACAACTAGTGCCGGTGGTGCACACTGACTTGCAAATTAAATGGCTTTTCATTATGACTTTAACGATGTGCGTTAACGAGGAGGCTGAGCACAGAACTCTGGAGAAAGTTGTTTGTCAGCAAATTCTTAGGTCTCATTAATTTAAATTTTAAGCATCATGTGTAGGAGTTTAATGTGCAGTGTTAAACAGATCAGGACAATTTAATAGTGTAACACCCCAGATTATAGTACAGCTGCACACATTGAGAAAGTTTATGCACAGAGACATGATATATAATGCACTAGGAAACAACTATTTCAGCTGAATTTCTGTGAAGTCTCTATTATATATAGTTCCTTATTGACAACAGAGAAAGCAATTAAATAAAACTAACACAACAAAAAATAAGAATCAGGGTTCTTATTAAATGTAGTCCTAAATTTGTATTCATGCTTTGATTATTTGTTACAGCATTACAGTGGATAAAAAAATCAATGGTATCAAGATATGGCTACTCGAAGTTGTACTTTAAATTTTAAATTATAAACAAACTATTCTATAGAAATTTGCTATGAACAACCAAGCAGACTAGACAACAGCAAGTTCTTAAAACCGCATGCTGTGGTATAGCAGTGTTTGGATGGCAGCACACATGATGATAAATACCAAATCCTAGCAATTATAATGTGCAGAATGTATTGTCCCAGACTGTGGATCGGCATTCCCGGTCTTGTGTTTGTGCGTGGGCATATTTTTACATACATAACCAGGCTAAGTTAAAAACACGGACTGATATCTCTTCAAGTGCCTCTCTTTTCTTTCTCTTCACACCCCACCCTTGGCACTCCAAAATTTTTGAGCTACATTCATATTCTGGTTTTCAGACTGTCCTTGGCATATACACACTCTCACACTCACACACCCACACACACGTGTCACCTCAAGCTTTTTCTGTTGCTACTCAGAGAGCACCCTGTAGCAGCATACCACATTTTCCTTTTGTTCCAAGGCTTTTTCTGTTCATCTCTTCTCTGAAGAAGAGCTCAGGTCTGGAACAAAAACAAAAGGAATCTTATCACCTAGAAGTGTCTAACAGATTGTGGATTGCCTTCTCTTTATAGCTATCATAAAACCATTCATTCAACACATTTTAGAGTGAGGAGATGCACACCTCATTGATAGTTTGTGTGTGTCTGTGTGTGTTTGAAAGATAAAGTGTGTGTGTGTGTGTGTGTGTGTGTGTGTGTGTGTGTGTGTGTGTGTGTGTGTGTGTGTGTGTGTGTGGCATGTGGTCACTGTGGAGTGAAGAAGCAAATGAGTTTCAGCCATAGAAGCATTATTTTCATTATCCAATGCTAAGAACAACAATCTACCACATGCTCTTTTAGATTATAGTGGCGTTTAAAGGGAGTCACAGTTATCAAGATGTAACACACATTCAGAGGGATGAAGATGCATCCATTCTCTTTGGCAGCCAGCATCGGTTCCATGCCAGCAACTCACTGTACGCCCTGGACAATAATTAACACAGCGTATAGAAATGTATGTCAAGGTAACCTTGGGCTTCCCCGCTCAACATTCAGGCACATGAGCATCCAATCCGTCAGCACTTTACTGCTGTATTGGACAGAAAACTTCCCGCAGGGGTAAAGCTTGCAGCCTGCTCTGAGTACTGCAATTAAATTTCACTGCTTGCTGCCCCCCCCCCCCCCACCCCCCCACTCTGGAATGCTCTCATATTGACTTGAGAAGCTGGAGTATAAATTTCCATTTCTTCTGTAGATTAATTAATGTAATGTCTGCTACAACACGTAATTTAGAAAGTGTTACTTTTACCTTTAAAATGAATAAACCATCATCAAGTGGTATATTAATTATAACTCAACAGAGAATAGAATCAACTATTGATTTAACTTTAAAGCCCACTAAAATGGCCTGTATGTCTATTGTATTGCAGCTAAAATTAGATATACAAGCTTTAAAGATTCAGTGCAATTCTGTTTAAAAAGAAATGTGTCTGTTTGGATCATGACATTCTTATATTTACTTGTCACGAATTGTTGTATACATGGCATTCCAATATGTAATTATTTCCACTTTTTCAAAGAGAAATTGATTATACCGATGCCAAAGGGTGCTATGTGGTTGTCGTCCCATCTTGATTTGTTTGAGTATTTCCTTGGAGCAGCTAATAAGATGTGCCCCCATCTAAAATCTGCAAACACACAGACTAAACCTGAAGCCCCTCTCTCCAGTACTGACCTGTCTGCTAAGCACAGCCTTGCCCAGGGGCATGAAGGCTTTGGCTGTGCAAACACCTGCAGCTCAGGATCAAATGCTGACACCAATAGCTGAACTAACGGGAGGCACATGAGAAAGCAGTGGGGGAGCATCTGGGCCAGATTACGCTGATCCCCTTGGTCTGATGAGTGGTGCTGGCCTCCTTTTACCCCCACCTGGAGGAAAAACATTTGAAACCTTTTTTTTTTTCTTCATAAAAAGTTTACATAACAGGAAGTAGCTTTGAAGGTTTAAAATTCAGACATATATCCACCAGTCGTTATATACTTATTGTGACACACACCTTATACATTGGTCATTCCCCAATATCTTCAAATGAATAGCGTGTCCGTCCCATTTTGTGGTCATTCATCACTATCTGAACATGTCACAAACAACAATCACAACATATCATCCTGAGATTTTAGTAAAATAAGGTGCCCTGTTCTTGGTCAATTAGTCACCTCAGCCGGTAGTGGTATGGTACAGTTAGTTATTGTGGACTTTCTGGAAAAGCCAGGCACATCAGCAATTGTTGATCCAGTAAATCTTACAACCTAAGTATACATACTTTTATCACTGCTTAAAATCATTGATAGCAGTGGTGTAAGACAAGGAAAAGGAACCCTCTGTTGCTCAGTTGTTTCATGCTATAGTAACAGGCAAAGGGACCTAAAACAGGAGATGAGTTTCCTCAAAGGGGCCACAGCTAATAAGTCACAAGTATGGTTCTCTCATGTTTCAGCACTGCATAGGGCGTCTTTGAGTGTACAGAAGTACATTATACAAGCATGAACAGAGGTGTTCTGCTGACTAATAAATCTTCTGAGTTCTATTATGTATCAAATGGGTGCTCACATGAAACTAATATCCATTGGAGGCCGCAGAGTGCTTACCCTTGTGCTTTGATCATGGATCGCTGGCCCTGGCATTTTCTCCTTGCTTTTGATCTCTAAGGCAGATGTTGCTCTTTCAAGGAGCTCTTTCTCTCCCCATGTCAACCCCCATCAAACCCTCGTGCACACCAGTTCTGAAAACACCCTGTTCAGGCTAAGGCCTAGAAAAAGGCAGCTCTCACAGGCAGGTGAAACATTTACATCTCACCATCTTTAAACACTTTTTGTGTCACTCTTTCAGGGTCAGTTTTCTATAAAGATTGTCTCCGAGTCTCTTAACACAGACTAGTGAATGACTTCAATGGATGAGGTTGTCTTAAAATGAAGGTGTGATTTTGAAAGTGAAATTAGGGTGTTCAGTTGATCATAAGTCATGATATATAATGTGTGTGTTAATTTCTGCTTTGATGAGTATGTGGTGTAGTGGGCTGGTAATGCTTACTTGCTGTAAGTGACTGATAATATTGGAATTTACTACATCATGAACAATGAGATTCAGGTACTAACCCCTGGGTTAAGATTTTATTTGCCATCAGGACTTGAACCTTTCCATCAGCTATGCATCCAACATGTTATTCATTGTGGTTTTAAACCTCATATGAAAGTTGTCTATAATATATGATCTTAAACAGTTTCTTTTTACTTATTAACTGTATTACTTATGGAGTTATTAGTTATCTGTTGTGATTCTGAATTTATCACCTGCTGTTGTGTTCAGCCTGTTTAAAACAGCAGTAGTTTACTGGTACACAGCTTTGTTTTCTTATTTCCATGAAGCATGTCACAGATAACAGCTAAACCTAAGTACCACAAATTCTTGGTGATACTCTTTTCTGCACATATAAGCATTTCATTGCTGGCAGGTCTGAAAAAAAAATGCACACAGTCATTTAGAACAGCAAGAGGAGGTAAAGATAAATAAATAACAATATACAGTATGTATGCCCCAAATTTTTGAACCAGGAAAAAAAAAACAAAAGCTCAGAGCATTTAATAATGAACAACAAGCTCAGGGAAGCTGCCCTTGGAATTGAAATGTAAATTTCTGCAGTCAAATATCAGCAACCAAGAGGTGGTGGGATGTAGTGCACCGGCTCCTGAATAGTGAGGCTGAGTGCAGTGTGCCCCCTTGACACCCCCTTTGATCACCTACTGTACATCACACCCAGAGGGGTTTTGCAGCGCAGTGGGAAATCACCATCTGCCTCCATCCTTGCTCATATCAGCATCCCCGAATGCTATCTACTCGCACAGGGAATAGTGTTTCTACTCTGAAGAATACAGTTACTGGGACTGCGGGATGACCCATCCTCTCACTTCGGTCTACGTATCTGCCTTCATGGGCATGGGAGGTTGCAATTCCGGTGCATTAGAATGCAGTTCGTTCTGCACGGTGCCACTCTCAATTACTGCAGCGATCAGCCTGCCTGCGGCTGAGGGGGGAGGCCCAGAGTTTCCTGTGCCATAGTGTCTGCTCAGAATATCAATGAGGGTTTGTAGGCAGTTGCTTAGCCTCGCTGAGAGGAGATACCAGAGCAGGTGAAAAAAAGACAGGGAAACTTGTGACAATGTGAGTACTCAAACAAATGGTTATTACTGCCATATCTCATTTCATCCAAATGATCCAATTCTTATAGACTTGCCTGAGAAGTCCATGCTAAGGATTTCCCTCAAGGGCATATTAACTATGGATGTATCCAAATCCAGATGCAGTATTTGAAATACATTATGCAAGAATAATGAATTTTTCCCTAATATTATAATTTTCTGAATACTGCCAACATTTACATTTATTGCATGTGTTTTGAATCTGCAGTGGCCACTGTGCTAGCAAGGACAGTCAGCTGGAGTGGAGCAATATAACTATCTAGAGAATGATATAGCTCTCCCTGGCTGGCAGCAGATCAGGTAGTCATAATTCTATCTAGTGTTTTTTTTTTTTTGGGACTCTAATACTTCTGACAGGTTTATTTATGTTTCTCAGACAGGTATTCTTGTTTATTTAGCTTATTTAGTCATTTAGTGTTCCTTGACATCCACAATCAGTTCTTGATGTCCCATTTGCTTTTCTTCCTCAGGTTTAGCTACCAATGAAGCAAGTTTGCACAGTTTTTTATTATTCTAATTATAATTGTAATTAGTAATATTATTTTGAGCTATGTTATCCAACATGACTGGATAGGTCTTTTTTTAATTTTGCAAAATTCATAATATTCAATTGAGTTCAATGTGTTGCCATATTTGGGCAGACAGTGTCCCCAGTCCACTGTCTGATTTTACTGATCTTGCCTTGCATTTAAGCTGTTTCCACACCCAGTTTACCATTATTCACCCATATTACAATGGCTGATTGTATGTGATAAGCACTAGTTATTTAGGTATTTAGCAGTAGTTATTAAGCTATTTAGCACTTGTCATAATACTGACTAGCATGCCTGTCATAATTATATATCAATATTGATTGCATTAAAACACTGGGTAAAACTTTAGCATACCAATAACTGACCCTGCTATCAACATAGTTATAGATCTTGCTCAATCTAGATCTCATCTCATCTGTTTCCAAATGGATGAGTTATTTTAGGGATGACATCATCATGACTGATCACATCTGTAAGCGTGCACGTGTGTGTGTGCGTGCGTGCGTGTGTGTGTGTGTGTGCGTGTGTGTGTGTGTGTGTGTGTGTGTGTGTGTGTGCATGTGCATATGTGTGTGTGTGTGTGTGTGTGTGTGTGTGTGTGTGTGTGTGTGTGCGCGCGCGTGCATTTTGTCAGGTGACTCTGGATATTCTCTATACTGTATATTCTTACTTGCAACTTCAACCTCTGCATATTGGATTTTTAAAAGGGAACACATGCTGCTCTGTGCTGAGTAAATCAGCCCAACTCTAAGGCTTCAGCAAGACAGCTAGAGCACATCTCTCTACTCATTAGTCTTTAGATGTTTTCACCCCTCTGAGTTTTCTTTGGAGAAAAAGTGGGCAGCAATACAAAAATTGTGTTAATGTTAAATAACTCCCTCAATGTTTTAAAGGAGTGGTAATGCCAAATTAATGACGTGCTTTCTTCCTTTGTGTGCACATCTGTTTAGAAATCATTGTGAAAATTACTGTATGCCTTCCTGCGAGTTCACAGTACCATGACTTTTACAGCTTTGTACTTCATTCACAATGCATATGTATTCTGATGTTGCACAATCTGAGCAATTTAGGCCAAACCAAGTGCCTGATATGTAGAGGCTGTTTGTCAGTGGCACAGAAATGACCTTAAATCTTACAAACCTGTCCTGATCTTTTATTCCTCCAACAGCTCAGGTAGAAAGCTTCAGATCAGCTGACAAGGTGATCCCCAAACTGGCGGTAGGAGGAAAAGGGAGACTTCCTGCCAAGGAGCGAGTCCCGGCTCCTCGCAAAAAGGACACATGCAATCTGTCTGAGCTCTGTGCCAAAAATGAGTCACCGTGCGATCATACAGAGCTCCTCGTCTCTCTCCCTGGTGCTCGTTCCTTTCCAGCTGACGGGTTCCGCTTTGAGCAACGGAGCGTATCTGAATGCGCGGCGAGTCCAATTCAGACGCGAGCTCTCCCTGTGATCAAAGAGCCGCCGCTCTCAGTCTTCCCAGAACCCAGAGCACTTCCTGCCAGATTTCATTGTGCATGTGTCAGGAGCTGGAGAGGGAAAAAGAAAGTGCTTGGCCTACATCCAGAGTTTGCATACAAAATATCAAACGGGTGATTTGAATGGCTTTTTCTCTAAAGCATGGTAAAAATAATTGTGGTAGGACTGATAGATTTGGGTTTTCTAGATGCCGAATAAAAGACAAAAGCGGATTGTTCAAGTGCAATCGCATGTTTTCCTGATTGACCCATGATGGGCTGCTAAATTCTGGTAAATAATCGCGTATGCCTCAAAGCACATTGGGAAGACATAAAATACATGGATTTGATATAAGGAGTGAATTTAGAACATCTTCCCTCTATTTCCTCACCCCCTCCTCTCTGCCAAGGAAAGTGCAAGATCCCTTGGTAGGATCACCTCTTCATGCTACACTCTGAGATTGTCTGATGTAATGTCTACCCAAGACTCAAGACGCACTGTAGGAGCCAAGAAAAGGACATTGCACATTTCTGTTCACTTTCTCATTTTCCATAGATAAGGTGTGTTCTCTACATGGTAGCCTTAGGCAGCCTTCTTGGAAATGGACAAGAATCTGAAACTAAAGACATGCTGAAAGGATGAGACACAATATCAGTGAGAACTGGTCATGTGGCCTGCGGAGTTGTGACCCAGCAGCAACATGTTTATGTAAATATTGAAACCGTACATGCAGAAATAAACCTAATAGGTTTATGAGCCTGGTAACCTCTCCAGGTAGGTCCAGGAAGGGTCATTTTCACTAACGGCCCACAGTTTAAAAGTTATGCTGGCAAAAATGTTGTCATTCATTCTGTCCCCTGGTATTGATTTAAGCACAGTACCTCACATATCTACCTTTCTTCTTCTTAGAGGTATACTGAGGATTGAATGTTGGCTTTTAACACATCGTGAAATTGTTACAGCTGAAAAAGAATGTTAGTTTATTTGTCTCTTCAGCTGTTGACATGTGTCTGCTGTTCAGCTGTCAAACATTGACCACACCCAACCCCAGGGAAAAGAGCAGCAGGGCAAATGTCAACTTAGGTGGAGCTGTCACGTCACATGCTAACAAATATGGCCATGAGAACAAAAAAGTATCACATTTAATACTTATTTTGAGCTTGTTCAAAACTGAGTGCTTCCTTGACAATGAGCTCTATCTGTACTGTAACCCCACACCCTTAGCTGAATAGGATAATTTAAGAATAGGAGGTGTTCTTTCTGTTGGTGTTGATTTTTTTCCCCCATTTTGTTTGGTTTGTTCAAAACTCAGCCAAACTCCCCCTGTGTGTGAAGATGCATTATTGATATATACAGAAATGGAGCAGAGTATGGATACCTATTGGTTTTTATGGGAAAATATGCATAATTGTTTGAAGCAGATGCATGAATAAAACAATAATATTGGTTCACCAGTATCAGCATATGCACATTCATAATTATGCATATAACTGCATATTCAGTTGCAATCTCATTTTCATGGGAGACACACAACATACACAGAAATAGTAGCTTAAGGATCCACACTGTTGGTTTTCCCATCCCCACAATCCTCTCACAGTGTAACATGGGGCGTGTATCTCTGAAGCCCCAGTCCATACATTTAGCCTATCAGAGGACCCGCACGCTGCCAAGTCATGGAGTTGGATATCCAGTCCTAGGCAAAGGGGCCTCCTTGTTGCCAGGGATGTTTGTCCCCTCAGGGGTGAGGAAGAACTAGAGCAGAAAATGTAATCGAAAATAATGTGGGGCTTGCATGCCTACGAGACTGGCTACATAGGTGCTTACCACATGAACACAAGATGGACTATATACAGGAGAGTTCTTTTTCTGTTGAAAAGCGTCAGGGCTATAGTGGTGAAGGTGTTCTCTGTGTTGTTTGCTGACTTCGTTCCTCCGATATGGTGTCGTTCCTCCGATATGAAACTGCCTGTATGCCACTACTGTGTCTCGCTCCAGAGAAATGTCTGCCTCCCCCCCCCTTCTGCTGCTCTCTTCTCTCTTTCCTCCTCCCTCTCTCTCTCCCTGTATACGAAGCGCGCTCCTGCCTGTGGGATTAAAGCTCGCGCATCCTCAAGGCACCGCTGTTCTTGCTTTATTTAACAAGCTTATACACCACGGCTCCAGCCGCTAACTTTTCTCTTCTGACCTACATTTCAGTCAAAAAAAAAAAAGAAGACGACGCTGCACTTGTGTTTGTGCCTCCCTCCCTCCCTCCCTCCCTCTCTCTTTGCTTCTCCCCTTCCTCAGCAGTCTCTATTGATGTCATGAGTGCCGGGTTGCCGTCTCTCTTTGCGGCTGGAGAGACTCCCGCTACAGAAACCTGCCGGTGTAATTGCCTTTGCAATGAGGCCGCCACCTCTCCCATCCTTGGTCCAGGGGCAGCTCTTGCTCCCATGTGGCAGCGAGGCAGGCTAAACACAGAGAATGGGAGGATCCATCTAATGAGGCCAAAGAGACAAAACACAATTTGTTTCCTGTGGGGACCAACCAAATCCATTGGTGTAAATGATGAGCTCTAACTGGGTTAAAGCATTTAATGAAGATGCAATTATAAGGATGGTCTATCATGGAGGTGCTTACCAGTTATTCTTACAGGTCTGAAAAACCTACAGACTAAGGAGATAAAGAAGAATTGAGTTTACTGTGCCGACAATCTCAACAATACTTTGAGCCTTCAGAAGGGTTGCTTTGTCAGGTCTTTTCTTTTCCTTGACTGTATAGCCGTGACGTTACCATGGGAAGTACACAGACCTTAATAATAAAGAATGTACAAGACCCTGCAGAGTGTCCTGTGACAGGCTTGAAAGGAACGGAAGTCTCATTTTACAGGGAAAGAAAAAAGCAGTTCTGTATCTGCAGTCCCGTGTGATTAAGCTTTCATTTTTTTCTTTGTGTCTACATGGACTCCCATCAGGGCATTATACAGCCGTCAGTTTGGGTCATGCTTGAATATGGTGACCCTTTTAGAAAGGAAGTCTCATGTCAGACTTGCTTTGATAACACTGCCCCCTCTCCCCTCTTAAAAAAGTATAACTAATTCATTTTGCTTGTGTAACTCCCTCATAGTGTTCTCACATACTCTGTTCTTAAGCCGTTACACTTCTTTAGTAGAACTTTGCAGGAGGAGCCTCCTGGCCTTTTGAATACTTGTCTGCCAATCCTGACAAACAGAAATTGTCATATATGTCCAGTGGAACATTACATTAGATGATCATGGTCCCAAGGCATTGGCATACTGCTTAAACAACATTTCATCCAGGTCTTTGAAGCTTACAAAATCTCCTCGGCTATGCTATAATAATGATGTTTAATCAGTGCGTTAGGTTCCTGTTTTATTTTGTCTCTGTAGTTGCCCACACTTAATGATGTTACCGATTTTGGGGTTACCTTATGACCCCCTGTGCATCCCCCAGTGGGACTGCTCCTCTTTGACATGCTAGTTGTATTAACACGGGGCACTCCTAAGGGGAGATGTGCATTTTTCATGGGGCTCAGCAAGTGTGGTTTAGTGATCAAGGACCTGGGCTTCTGTCCAAAGGGTTGCAGGTTTAATTCCATGGTGCAGCACTGTTTTACCCTTGAGCAATGTAGTTAGCCTCAGTTGCCTCTGTAAATACCCCATAGTGTAAATGCATAACGTTAAATGAAAACTATGTAAGCCTAGGTTAGGGCATCCACCAAAAAATAAGTAAAAATACTATTTGGTGAGACCAGTGCAGTCAGTGCAAATGCAGGAGTTCCTCTTTTCTATGGAGCCTAGTCTTCTTGTGGCCCTCATAAGGGGTAGGGGTGGTGGCTCTGTGAATGAACCAAGCTAGTCCAGGTCATGGAAACCCAGTACTTGTGTCTGATGTTTCCTACCCTCAGCAGGGAAGATTATAATTGCAGCACACCCCTACTGTTGATAACATAGTAAGGCAACATGCTTCAAAAGGATCGTTAACAGCTTCTGAGTAAGGAGAAAGGGGAAATGGACACTTGCTTTCTACCTCAAAAAAAAGGGGCTGGAATTTTTTTTTTTTTTTTGTTAAGGAATTTCTGGTCACACACTTAAATCCTTGCAAGTTTCTGAAGAATATCTGAGGACTTTTGGAGAAAATAAAAGGTTGTTATGTCTCAGGTCCATTAAGCACTTTGGAACAGTGGTGTACATAAACTAGCCCCCCCCCCCCCCCCCCCCCCCCCCCCCCCCCCCCCCCGGAGTGTTGTTAGCCTCCATTACAGCAAGAGTGCCCAGCTCAGATGGGGCTTTCAGAGACGTTTTCCTAATGTTACCTTCCCTGAGGATTCCATTTTTAAATGGTCAAGGGATGACATTTTCTGACAGCCCGCTAATGCTCTCCCAAAAAATTATGGCCGCAGCAATGGCCAGGCTTAAAAGGATTGCATGCATGCGTCCAATTTTTCAGCTGCCCAAAGGAGTCCTAGCTGAATCTAAGGCCTTTATCAAAGTCACAGCAAGGTTGCAGAGGGGTTGTCCATTCTGACTCCATAATGATTTTGAATGGATAACACTTGTCTGTGCTGAAAACATTTTTTTAATGTTACTGTACTGTTACAGTAATCATATAGCACTGTTACAGTTATATAGTGATATAGCATTGTTAACAGTGTCAGATATTCTAGGAGTGCTCTGTATGAGGTTATCTGGGATTCATCCATTATATTTTGCAAGACTCTTTGGCTTTTGTGCTGGTGAATGACAGCAGTTTATTGAATTCAGCAGTTGTTCCAGCCAAGCAAGTTGTCAAAGGCTGGGAAATGACTATTTCTAACACATGTTTTCCCCTTCCTCATAACCCCCTGATTAAGTGCTTCTTTTCCCACACTCTCCTCCACTCCTTTATGCTTCTGACTGGCAGTTTCCACATATGACCACTGTTCTGGTCCTAACTACCTCTCTTTTTTTCCATGCTCCTGTGTCTCTCTGTATTGAACAGTGAACTACCTTATGCCAGCCCTGGACAACTGCAAATAGTTTGCTGAGTGACTCTGTATGCTCTGCTGTCTGTACTCTGGGCACAGGACTGAATGATTAGCATGTATTTACCCCATTATGAAAGTGATTAGACAATTTTCAATTCCTTTTTTCCATTTGTATATAACTTAACTGCTCAAAATTTGTCTCTCTAAATTCCACATGAGTGTTGAAGCTGATTTATTAGTGAGATTTTCCAAGTGAGTGAGTGCAGGTGTGGTTCAGGCTACCGCAGTCTGTCTCTCTGGACCTCCATGGATAGTTTGCCTGCAACTCTCTCCTCTGCCTCTGGAGCATGCATAGTTGGAGCTCTGTCAGGCAGAGAGGAAAGCCCGGGTACGAGGAGGCCTCTTTTGATCATCTTCAAGCAGCTCAGCTGAGCATCAGCGGGGAATTGCCATTTTTGGATTTTATGGAAAAAAAAAATATTACAGAAACAACAGAGCACAGATAAGCAAAGCCTTTTATCTGTTCCGAGTAGCATTCTTTCTATTTTTGAATAGATGGCTTTGGTATTGTCTGAGTTTTCCTTACCTTCCTTTCCCTCTTTACCTCTGGACAATCCTACCCTTTCTCTTCTCACTCTTAATCTACTTCTCCATAGCCTTGTTTCTTTTTATACACATTCATATATTCACATTTGTACATTGTATTTATCCGTACTGTTTCAACTCTATTTATTTGCTTCTATGTTCCATGAAATGTATTGCCTTGAGAACTGGAAGGTCAATAATATGCTCATATTATTATAAACATATTATTCCTTCTATAAACCTCTTTTGTCAGGGGTACATTGATCATGTTCACATGTAGAAATCTGCAGTTGTTTTTTTTTTTTTATTCTGAAGTTAACAGCAAGGTGTGAGTCACACCTCATTTTGTTCAGACACATGTTTACCAAACCACTGTTTGATTCAAACATGTGTGAGCGATGCATACACTTGTCACCTTTGTGAGAATGTAAACAAATAGGATCACTGCACAGTCATTCCCACAGTTGGTTGCTAATGCCACAAAATTGCCTTTATTGTTCTGACTGGGCACAGATGATTAAGTAATGCAGCCATACAACATAAATACTTGCGGTTGTGCATGATGCCAGCTCTAAACCCACATCCACCGATGACCCATGCCTTCCTGCCTTGCATTGGGGGTTCAGATTCCAAATGGAAAGCCACCTTTCTTAATTCCTCACTTCCTGCTGCATCACAGTATGACATTCACATATGCCACATAAATAAGAGCCCAATCTGTTTTTAGACAGAATATTAGGTGAATATGTGACCACAGCCTGTGCTTCGTAGACAAGGCAGAGGTCGTGTGACAGACTTTCTCTTAGAGCTGGGTGTGGTGGCTGAGTCGTTCATAGGTTTCCTGGTTCTCCATCCCACATACTTCTTTCATCACTGACTCATGAGAAAGTGTCACCACCCCAAGGCTTCAAACTATCATCTTGGTATTCAGGGGACTGGAAAGGATAGGGATTCAAACCCCACACTGTGTTCAAAGCTAAACAATTGGTTTATAAAAGCTTGGTTTGTCAAGCATCTGCCGTCCCTGACTTTAATTTCTCACCGAAACACAAACCTTTTAAACACTTTTAAAAGGACGTGAGGAGATTTGGAACTCACTAAAGCGGCATTAGCAGTTTCACATGAAGGACTGCGACTGCTTCCCGGCAAAGCACTCGAGTGGGTGGCGTCGCTTGACGAGGCTGGGAGAGCCACATCTTGGGCCGCTCGTCGTGTACCGCGGCACGTTAAATGCGTCACTCAGGGCTCGAGAAGTCCTTTTCAACCATCTCATCCCCAGCTGCAGCTGCGGGGCGATTAAAGAGAAAATCCGCTGTTTGATTTGAATGAGAGAGCTCGCTCGCGCCCTCTAACCACACCGGGGGGCTTAATTATGGAGGGCAGGGCAAATCTGGGCCTCATTCATGGGGCAGCTGTTGCACCCTGGGAGTTCCCTCTTTGAACAGGCCAAAAGGGAGGAGAGCAGGGCCGCGCAGAAAAGGTGCGATGGAAAGCAGATGTGACTTTGGCGCAGTTGCCTGATGGTATCTGTGGTGTTGAGTGAGAGAGGGAGGAAGGAAGGGGAGTGTGTGAGATAATGAAAGAGAGAGAGAGAGAGAGCAAGAGAGAGAGCAAGAGAGAGAGCAAGAGAGAGAGCAAGAGAGAGAGCAAGAGAGAGAGCAAGAGAGAGAGCAAGAGAGAGAGCAAGAGAGAGAGCAAGAGGGTAGCAGATGTCGTTCCTGTGTAGAGAGAGACAGAATTTGAGTGCCCCATCTTCACTTGCACTCCGGATATGGTCAAAGCAATGGGACAAAAAGAAAATAAAATTTTAGGATAGAAGGAAAGAGGGAGTCTGTTTTTTTCCTCTTTTTAAATGCCAGGTTACAAAATCCAGTCATAGAGATCAATAATCTGTTAACCAAACATTGCGTGCACTCAGCATCCCCTCAGAGATATGCCCCAAAGATACACAACATAAAATGTGTCGAGTATTGTGTATCTCCATTTTTTGTTTGGATTTAAAGCAATCCTGACACATAATGCTTCACCTTCACCATTTCCACCTTTTGGGTCCCCTACAGTACCTGTACCTTCGCCATGCAGTCTCACTCCCTACACCGTCATGCTGTGAATTAGCATCGACCCTGTGTCCTCTGTACCTGGGAACGTCCGTACCGGGGATTCATCATTAATTACCTGCAGCCTCAAATGCAGCCTCTGCGGTAATATCCCGTGATTAATAATACTGAGCCGTATTACCATCCCAGGGAGAGAGGAAACGCATTAACATAAATTAACATCATTTACCCCTCCATTCCGGGTGCAATTATCTTTTTTTCCATAAATCTTCATCCACTGTCCCTTGGTTGTAGAGGTACAGTGGGCCTGTGTTGATTTTATTCCCTCTCTGCTCTGAATGAATTCTAAGAGATTTGTTGCTCAGGCCAGCCAAAGCAATTTTGTCAGGGTGGTTTGTCCCAACAATCAGTCATCTCTGTTACAACAGTGGTTGATCCAGTGTCCTTCTTGTATACCATGTACAGAGCCTTTGTTATCAGCCTGGAAAAGTGAAGTGATCAGTGAGTTAGTTATTAAGGTGTGTCATTCAGCCCATTGACATTTGTTTTTAGTGCTTGGGTATGTCTGTGAAGGAGTTACAGTATTTTACCTCATTATTTATTTTACAGTACTTTACAGTACTTGTATATATCAGTAACAGACTTTAGTTTTCTGTAAACAGTGTTTAGTTAGACGTTCAAAGCATGGACATAGCATTTGAAATGTTAAATCAGTCCAAATACTTTTCTTTGGGTGGGGAAAAAAGTAAGAATCTAAGGTGCCCATTAAGAAAACAGGGTCAAACAAGCAGAACCAAAGTTTTGAGAAGTTCCTACTTTAAATGTACTCTAATTTCTACTCTAAATCAACCTGAACTATCTGACAGTAGAATTCAGCCCCGGCTGATGTACAGTGCCCTGCAGGCGGGGATGAAACGGTGATTAATTACTGTAATTACCAATGAAGAGTGATGATATGACTCTTTATTAGTTTAAAATCTCACAAAGCAGGAGGACGTCCTCTGCTCTCACGCTCGATTTAAAAAATGTTCATACTCCACGTGAGGTTTTCTTTTTCAGTGGCACAGAAAAGTCAATACACGATGGTGTACGGTGTAGAAAAAAATTACAGCGTAGAAATAATTACAGCTTACGCGATGCTCAAAGCGAGTCACGTTAAGACGTGGCTTGAGCGCAGCCGTCGTACAGTAGTCATTAGTTTGGGTTGCGTGTTTCTGTGGCTTCACTGCGTCGGCCGTGACATGCGAGCGTTCTCAGTAGATGACCAAAAACATAATCCACCCCTTCAGTCATTTGCTTAGAGCTCTCCTTTGAACTCTTACAGAGGAGGTGATTAGAACTTCTTAGTTCCACTTGTATAACCCGTCACATCCCATCGAGATCCCCTTGTGCAAAGCAGGAGCCCGTTTGCTGGGGGGACCATATCCCACGTGCGGAAGGAGAGGGGTATACATGTCTCCGCACTAATGGTTTGTCCATATCCACGGTGATGGAGATGGAAAAAGGCTTTCAGTGGAGCGATTACAGACGAATTCCATTTGTGGATGAGGCAGAGATCTCCTTTAAGGTGCCTTGCAGCTGACCTTCATCCCTCTTAATGCCTTGCATTGTACGCTTGCCCACAGATACGGCATGAAAGATGTACAGGTGATATTAATATTGCAGCATGTGAAATCTTTCTATATATACTGCTTTCATGGGGTCTTTCAGTCAATGTCCTCTTGGCAGAAAACATGGTGACATCTCTTGAATTCTGTTTGCAGTGTTTCTTACTACTGGTACAGCAGAGTAAAAAAGTCAGACCAATCCCATATAAAGCAACTTCATCTGGGGTGAATATGGCCAGGGTTTGTTGGGTTAAGCAGTGAGGAGTTTCATTTAAAGAACTTTTTTGGCTTAAATGATCAATGTCTTCAGGGAAATCAGCAGGGGTTGTAAGCAAGAGGCATTTGTCTGTGTTGTGTCAGCTCAGCTGACAAAGAAATGTCTGTCCTCACTTTCTGGTCACCCTCCCAAAACAAAAGCCAAGAAACAAACTGTGATTACTTGCCTCATGTACTGATGTACAGTGTAACCATCGACTAGTAAACAAGCCTTCTCTGAAAAATAAATTGCTTAAAGCTGAGGGTTCATTAAATTCAATCTGTCTGAACATTGTTCAGTCCATCTGTTTTTTTCCTATTTATTACACTGTGAATCTGAGTTGAACGTGGTAGTTTAGTGTTTACTAGTGCACATATATTTGCACATCTGGCATACAGTGATATAATGAGTACCTTTATACTGCAGGTACATTCCATCTAACCATCTAACCCATGATGTTTTCAACACACTGCTCTAACACTAGCTACAGTGTACAGTGGCATGCACCTCACACCCCCAAAAAAGGAGATTGGATGACAGGCCCTCGATTGGAGCTTCCATTCAGGGTTTTGAGTCTGCCATCATATGGCAGGTGTTTCAGGTAAGACCTGGCCAAATGTAAACAGGCCAATGGACTGATTTACATTGCAATTACAATGGCAGGTAGTAGTGCTCTGTGTGCGTGCTTGCGTGCGTGCGTGCGTAAGCATGCATGTGTGCCCAAGGGAACCAATCTGTCAACCCAAAGACATCCCATTAAGAGTCACAGTAAGGGTCCTGTTTGAAATGGGGTGGGAACGCAGGAGCAGTATATGAAAGGCAAATTCATACTCTCCCCACACCTTAATCCCCTGAGAGCCAGTGTCTTACAGCACAACGTATTAACACCACGGTTATCACACCAGGGCCACAAACAGCCCCTGATCACTCTCCACGGGGGGGCATTCATCAGTAAACATAACACCCCAAGGCACTCACTGATGATGCGTCAGACTCGGTGGACAAAAGTGACACCAGTAAAGGCTTACATTTCAAAGATGCCTAGGGCGGATCTATGACTTCAGTTGGAAGTACCAAATATTTATAAAGTAAATTTGCCTATTAAGGGTGCAGGTGGCTCCTGGGTACCTGTGACAGAACACCCCTTTAGGCCTCTTGCACTAAAGGGTGTTGTTTTATTTTTTTGTTTCTCTTCTTCACTCTTTTGTTTAACTCAAAGTGCCTTGTAAACCAAGGGCACTGAAAAGAACTTCTCTGTACAGTGTGTTTCTGTGACTGGGCAGGGCTGTGTTTTGCCTTGGGATTTCTGCCATGCTGATCTCTCTTTCTGGATAGAAACAAAGTCATGGTGGCTCTACCCTGCTGTAATCTTCTGTTTCCTGGAAACAGCAGTGTGGTGTACTGGTCAGGAGTAGGGCTTTCACAGGTTGCCAGTTCAATTCCCAGGCGGGGAACTACTGTTACACTAAAGTAAGGTACTCAACCCAAATTTCTCCAGTAACTGTCTAGCTGTAGAGGTCCCAAAGTGAGTTGTATCTTAAATTAAAAAGGAAAAAATGATCTCCTCCTTTTTGATTCCATTTTAAAACAAGTTGTAATTATGAACAACAGTGTGTATTTACACGTTACCCGTGGTTATCAGGATTGCATTCACCAAGTTAATCAATTTGCACTTCACCACAGATTTACAGAACAAGCCTAATTATCAACCTAACACCTCTAAGGAGTCAAACACTTTCAATTTATTGAAGTTTTAATCATGCATACTCTTAAACCATCTAAGAATTTCACATTATAGAGGATTAGTAGCAGTTGGAGACGCACTGCTCCACTAGAAATACCGTGATGGGTTTGACAAACAAAAAGCCTTTTGGGGAGAAAGGGCTCAGTCTAAAAGAAGAGACCAGAAAAACAAGTGGACTTGCCAATTCATTCCCCTTCGCACTCCAACGCTGAATCACCCACCGACTGGTAAACAACCAAGTTCTGAAAAACATACAAGAAGGCTGAGGATTCGTTCAGCACAAACAGTCAGGATGTTCTGTCTCTTCACTGGCATCAACAGGCTTAGCGCCATAAGCCATGTGAAGGTGCTCTGAATGTCAATGAACGGATATGAATTTCATTATAAAGCCTTATAGAGCACTTAATAATATTTGGCATGTCTACCTAAGCCCCTAGAAGTGTTATGCCATGTTTACATAAGTTTTCAAGATTGTGAGAGTGGAGTTTATTCATTTACACATGAGTGTGGTCTGAGGTGAGAAAATGGAAAAGAGCCTTGTTATCAGTCTAACACCTTTGCTTAAAAGCTCAAAAGCACATGGCAGTGGGAAACACGCACTTGATCTGTTCAGTTATCTCAAGAGTTCACTGTATATTGACTTACGTGTTAGAAATACGGAAAAGTGATCCCTGAGAAGTGGTGGGTTTGAAAAACAAAAGAAAAAAGAACCAAGGTAGATATGACAAAATGGTCTCTTTCCCAGTGAAGTGACCCAAACAAAATAGTTTTTGTCAACCTCCCGACCCCATTACGTTGACTCACCCAGCGACAGGTAAACAGCCCTTCTCAGAAAAACAGAATGCAAAAAAATGGAGGCTGTGCTAAATTCAAGTGGTACAACCTTTGACCAGCCTGTCTGGCCCCACAGATAGTGTTTTTCACAGTGAAACACAGCTGAACCAGTGAGCTTAGCACCCAAAGCTGTAAGTATCCAGACTGCATATTATGCAATCCTCTGGTCTTGATGGTATCGCTGCTGTTTTCTCTCTAAATATCTTTTAAGACATCACATCTCTCTAAGCCCTGTTGAGCACCTCTGTAATTCTATAGCCAAATTCCAAAAAACAAAGTAAAGCCCTTTGAAAAATTTTCTTTTATAAATTTAGCAGTTCACAGAGGCCATCTGAAGTGAAATGGTTCTCGTAAAAGCATACACTCAGGGAATGTTTTAGCTGGATGTACCAAGTTTTCATAAATCTGTGTTAAAAAACATGGTGTGAGTCTGGTAGACACAACAAAATACTCTACCTGGGGTTCATTTTCTCAGCAGCTTCACAGCAGAATAATGACCTGCTAAATGATGCCTGTAAGATATAATATTGATTACTGTGTCAAGAAAAGCCCTCCATATCTGGTCAGATAATCAGTTTGTTAAAATTTAGTCTACACTTTCACCAGTGTATCCTAAGCAAACATTTGGTTTCTGTTTTAACATATGTTTAATGGAGCATGTGCAAATAGCCAGATTCCATCCTGCAGCAGAATTATATCTGATAAACAGGTTGGTGAGTGAACAAATACCTTTATTTATTTATTTATTTATTTATTTTGTACCAAAGGGGACAAAAGGCAAAACTGCTTTGTGACGGTGCTAATATTCAATGTCCCTTCTGCAGCTGCATCCTCTAATATAAGGCTATGGTCCTCTTTTTAACAATTCCATCCTGACCATAGATATAGGTTATTCCCTTCAGGGAATGACATTTGATATGACCATGGTTCAAATTATTAATGTTCCTAATGCCTAGTTTGTTTTCCACTAGACACCAGTAACATTCAATAACTTGTCTCACAAGCCTAAAAATCTGCAACGGTCAGATAGTAAACCAATATTACTTCTTCCCCTGCTGCGGTTTTGTATTACAACCAGGAGAAAACTGGTGTTCATCCATGGGCTAGAAAAGTCAATAAATGCTTCATTTTAAGCCCTTTATAATTTGTATGTCTGTGCATCCAATATAGATGATGGTATAAATACATGTGCTGCTTAGCTTCCATGTGACGTACTCCAACAAGGAATGCATAGCCACTCCTGACACGCTGACAGCAGATAAAATGCGGTAGCGGCTGGGCCATGCCCCAGAGCTGAAGTGCTCTGAAGAGCAGCACGTGCTGACGCTGACAGATGCATGATATCGTATCAGTGACTCTTCCTGTTTTCGTTCAGTATCAGTCACATCTGAAAAACAGCCACGCTGTTCCCAGGACCACTGTGCAGGTCATAAGATCACATACGGTCATGCCATGTAAAACTCTGAGTACAAAGCAGCTTTAAACTTACCAGAAAAAAATAAATGTGTCCTTGCTTTCTCTTTCTCTTATACAGATCATAAACCCACACACAACCAATGGAGTGTAACTTAACAAAAATTATTTGAAAGAGGGAAAGAGTTCTTCAGTGAGGACGATCCAGTGCGGTGGTGTTACACTTCTACTTAGAGAGCTCCATTCCAACAACCAGAGGGACAGGGATCTCTGCCTGTAAACAAAGTGACATCAGCATAGATGGAAGGATCTTCAGCACAACTTTGATTGACCTGAAGCTGAAGGACTTAGAAAGTGTATCCATGTGGCAAAGCCTCCCTTAATAGAATTAAGTCCAGTGCAGCCAGGGAAAGACAGTCTTCGGCAGATAATTGACTTAATACTTAATGGCTCTGAGCCTTAAAAAGGGCCACTGATACTGTAGAGCAGCCAGCCGCGGTGCTGCTGTTTAAGGGAAAATGGAAATTGTCTCTGTGTTTAATGATTACAGGGCGCACACTGTAAAATGACAGCTGCCATGGCTTTCTGTTTTCTCACTGTGCTACTTTCCCTCTCCCTGCAATGTCTTTCTCATCGCTATCATTTTTCCATGTTACATCAAGTCATTTGCATGTGGTTAAAAAATAAAAGTGTCTGCAAACATCAAAATAGGGCTGTCAGCACTTCAGTCAACTGAAAACAACAGAGTGAGCTTAGGTAGTGCAGATGCCAACCTTTTTCACTCAGAAAGCCGTTGGGGCACGTTTGTTTTGGGGGCTGAACCATCACTTTTCCGTGCACACCTGACATGTTTCTCCAAAGTGCTTCACAGGAAAATTAAATGGCTTGCCTGATTTTGTTGGGCAACTAAAACTCTTAAATGTCTGTGCAGGATGCCGTTCTGCAATCTGTGGTCAGGAAATCAGAATTCTCTTTTTCATTGGTTCTCCTATATGTGCCTGCAGGAGAAGGCTCCCCAAATGAAAGAGTCATTGCCCCACCTCAGCCCCTAAGCCCTGGTAGCCACCGTACTTACCATGTCACAATATACATAGCAGCAATGTGGCATAGTGGTAAGGAGCAAGGTTTCGTAGGTGGGGCACTGCTGCTGTATCCTTGACCAAGGTACTCAAGCAGAACTGATTCCATAAATATCTGTTTGTGTCAATGCATGACAAGGACATTGATTTGGGCAAGGCCATCTTCCAGGCAAATAATGTAACATTGTGAATACATAACACCAGGTCCACATGCAGCCAACATGGAGGCTGGGTAATGAGAATCAGACATATCTTTGTTTGCCAAGTTCTCTACCAAAAACTTTATTTTTTGCACTGAAGCTCATTTGCGTGGAGGGGACGTGTTTCTTTCCCATGTCCTGTGAGCTGATGTACTGGGCAGGCTGATGAACAGAGGAGTGCTTTTAACCTGTCTTATCGAGGTTCAATATAAAAAAGCCCCTATTGTGAGTTGCACAGTGCTCCATGTGTTGTATTAGCTAGGCAAGGGATTCCATTTTCTTGGATGGGATTCTGTTTTGTTTCTTACGTAACTGCTGCATGCATAGACAGTGACTAAACGGACAGGTGATTGGATGATTGTATGCCAGCATCTTACAGTATTTGTCTTTGTGCGGTTAAATCTCTCTTGCATAGAGAGACAACCAGGGATTCGTGAGTGCTGAAAACTCTTTAATTGGGGCAGTGCAGAAGTCCCAGGCTAGTCTGAATCAAGTGTAACCTTTACCCTCTCTGCGCCGGTGGAGAGAGAGGGCAGACAGGGGAAAACAGATGCAGAGAATGGGTTGGGATTCTTTTCGCGTTTCTGACATTTGTTTTGAAGCCTGCTGTATTTGTTTATATGGTAGCTGTGTAATCAGCGACAGCCTAGGAGATGTGTAGGGATTAGCAGTTGGAGAGACTGCATTCCTAAAGGGAGTGGGGTGGGGTGGGGTGGGGTTCTGTAACACCGGCAAACGTGGGAGTGAAATGCGTCAGGGAAGAGCAATGTGACATTGTCTCAGATGCAACATACGTATTCGCTGTTACAGTTTGTACGCAAATGGCATGGTGTGGGGTGCTGTACCTGTAAAAACGGCTTTGTTAGTGTCTATGAAGACTGTCTGTATCTTCTGTTTATTGCACACTCAATGTCTTCTATAGGCTTAAGAGAAGTTTAATCCGGATGTTTGCCATGTATTCTATGATATCTACAATAGCAGAAAAATAAAATGATGTGGACATCTGCACATTTTAACCCTGTTACTTTTTCCCAACATAGGCTTCCTGTTTGGCTTTGCAGAGGAGAAAATAAACATCTCATCCTACACAGTGGACTGAAACCTGGTAACTAGAACATCAGCAACTAAGCCCAGGTAAACAAAGTTATTGAAGGAGAGAGGGTGCTGCGCTTTGTCGAGATCAGTGTGCCTTTTCCCTCACTCGTTTTGTTTTTCATAGGCAGCAACAAACCTGACAACACCTCTGCCTTTTGCTCCCCTCCACGGTTACCACGGCAACGACTGCAAACTTGTTCTGACTTGAGCATTCCTGAGGAGGTCTGGTTAAGAGGAAGAGTGTGTATAAGGAAGTGAGAGAGATAGAGTTGTATTGTACACTTTTGTTTTGGATTTAAAGACACATGTAAAGCTCAAAGTTTCCCCTTCACACTTGCACCTCTTGGATCCCCTACAATACCCCTGTCTCCCCCATGCAGTCTCACTTGCTACACCATCACACTGTGGAGAGGAGTCAACCCTGTGTGTTCTGTACCTAGGGACATCCCCTTCGGGGATTCGTCATTAATTACCTACTCAGCTTCTGCGGTAATGGCATGAGTACAAGTGAGAGAGAGGAATTATGGGTACATTTCAGGTGCAATGAAAGTTCATTCAACTGCCATCCTACCCCCCATCCCCCCCCCCCCCCCCCCCCACGAATGTATTTATTTATGCGAAGTATGTCCGAAGTATGTCACTACAACCCTTTTTCTCTGCCTGTTTTCACTACTCCTTGTTTGCTGACATGTCTTCTGTATCTATATTTCTTCTTCATGTTCTCTCTCTCCCTTACACCCAGCCTCTTTCTGGCACCCTCTCTCCCTCTTTCTCTCCTGCCGGCCATTGCAGATAAGACAGTTCTCTCCACTCAAAGGTCTCTTGTGTTTTGGCAAGTGCTACAATTGCTCACACATGCTCATTTAGCCAGGTCTCAGCTATTAATTCCTGAGACAAGTGTAGCAGGTAGACCTTAGATCGTTCTTGTGTTTGCTGTTTACTGATAGTGTTAAGGGAACAGGTTATAGCTTTAATTTTAAAAAATTAGCATCTTTTCTTAATCGTACAGAGAAACAATCGTTCATATCTTGTATACCCCTAGCATAAAACTCGTGACACCTACCCCTAGCACTTCCTTTCAGCCATGCACGCAACCACTGTTTTTTAAGTTCAACTACATAAGTGGATGTGGATGGACATGGACAAGCTTGTTCATACTGGCAGTTTCTAAACAAAAAACAGCTATTTTTAACCTCTCGTGAGATCATGCCTAATTTACTTGAGGTACTGTGACACACCAGCCTACACATCTGCTTATCAGTGCACTCAAGTGTTCACCTCACACCTTCAGGCTTAACAAACAAGGGTATTTTTTTACCGTTTACTTAAAACAGGAGTACTGTTGAATTGCACTGCCACCCCCTGGCGCTAATTTTAATTGCATTTTCTTTATTTATTTATTTTTCAGAAACATCTGTTTAATGTAATTCTGTAATACTGTTTACCTTAAGGGCTAAGTCATATGTCATAGTGTTTCCTAGGAACAGAAACATAGAAATTACCCCCCCCCCCCCATTCGCACACATATGTTGGAGTAGAACAAAGTAATGTGACATAAGCCATTGCTAAAGAGTTAAATCAATTAATATTGAATATCTTATTTTGATTTGGAGTTACTCTAATGAAACTTTTGTAATGGGGAGTCTTTATCGTTAATCATTAAAGGAAATTTTTCAATTTGAAGTTTTCAAATACAATTTAATGATATTTACAGATTTGGGTATAAGTTTCATACTGTTGGAAACGTAATTCTGCTGCACAATATTGAAAATACAATCAATGATATTAATGTTAAACAGAAAGCAACTGTTCATGTGTGTAGCAAGGTCAAATAAATATATAAATCTATAACTGAATAAAAGAAAAGGAATTTGATGTATGACATCACACATACATTTTAAAGGAAAAAAGGTTGTTGACATTAATACAAATGCTAATACTACAATTACTTGTGATGATGATGATGATGATGATGATGATGATGATGATGAAAATAATCATTGCCACATGACTCTGGGAGTGGGAGAGGATTATCTGTTTGTTTGAGCCAAGCCCCTTGTCTGAGCAGTCCTCCCTAGTCTGTTAATATTTTCCCATGTCTTACTGTGCTGTAGTGCCTGCTATTGCCAGCACTATCATTAGCCTGTAGCTAACTTCTACCACACTACCAAGCTGTCTACTTTACTAGCGAGAATGCTGACTAACCAGCAATATTTCATGCTCGCTTGATGTCTCCAGCAGTACCTACAAAATATGTTGCCTTTCTAGGAAAGGATTGTGCTGAAGTCCAAAGGAAACCAATTCGATATGGTCAGGCTGGTGATTTGCTCAAGCTACGTCTTCAAAACCTTGCCTGGAGCTGTTGCTGGTCTGCTCATGTTGTCCACTCTTGCTGGTGCTATTGATTAGTCCCAGTTTTAGTTGATGTGACCACATCTGTTTGACGTGGCAGGATTAATGTTTATTTCATTTTATTCTTGCACCTGAGGTGGAGCATCATTCACTGCACTGTTTTGTGGTTACCACGTGAATAAATTCCTTTGTGGTGAATAAGGTCCATATTGCGTTTATGTTTTGAGATTGGCTAAAAGTGCACAATTGATTGAATTGTGCCTTGCTAGCAGCAGGTAAAACCAAAAGGCCCCAACCACAAGAGGGCGCTCAGTCTCCCTTTAAAAACTCTAGTCATCCTGAATGTAACAATTCAAAAACTGCTCTAAGGGTTTTTAAGGTCACATAGTAGAACTTTTGTGAGTTTTTATCCTTAGTCACAAATTTTAGACTTTTTTTTAGACTTCCAGAAAATTTCTCAATATTTTCTCATGGTCTGTGATGGGATATTGGTATCACTGTTCATTAAATTGTGACAAAGCTTTTTTATTTGACGAACAAGGTGTCCTGTTGGAACAGAATTATCGGTTGAATAATTCTTGCTTCTGTCTTTGATTGGATTTAGGTTTCTGGACCATTGAATAAAATCCCAGAATTCCTGTGCTCTGAGAGAACCGCCAGACCCTTCAGACAGACAGACAGATAGATAGATTTTTACAAAGGCTCAGGAGAACCACATTCATATCACATAAGCTCTCAACGGAGAAGATCACAATATTGTCTTATACAGGAAAGGAAAACCATGCCCTGGAAAGCCCTGAAGCTAAAATGAAACATGGCTTTCTCAATGTCCTTCTAGGTGGGCCTAAATTTCCCCATTATCTGAATAGTACTGTGAACTTTACAATGAACTTTCCCAACCTTGACCATCCACCTTATCACATTCCTTGAGACTAGTATTCTGCAGTTCACACAAAAATAATACGTCATGCCACAGAACTACAGGAATGACAGTCTGTTCCCAACAATGGAACAGAACAGTAAACATTATGCTTGAGTAAGCAGATCAGATTGTATCCCTAATGAAGGCACAGAGGCCCAGCAGGTTGGTAGTCTGTTGGTGGTTTTAAATTATGTATATTATACTCCTGTGTACCTGCCAGTCAGTTGAATGTGACAAAAAAAAAGTTTTAAAATCTTTAAGCCTTACTTTATCTGTTGGAAAATAATCTGAATGATATTCACACAGAACACTTGTGAGAATCCAACTCTAGTCTGCTGCTGATTCAATAATGATAGATTACAGGTCTTACTACATGAGAATGCATGCACAGCCATTTATTTAATTACGTCTGTAAAGAAACAAAAAAGGATTTTTCCAAAAGGAAACTGTTCAGATTCCAGCTCTGCCAAATGTATGAATACAATAATAAAAAATAAAAAAAATAGCCACTCTGATTTACATTTTGTTTTTCCATCCTCTGAATTTCAGAAACCAGCACATCTTTTGTATTCGGGACTATAGTTTACTGATGTTTTTATTTTTACTGTCATTTACAGTATTGTTATCGTACTATTACTGTTATTTGTTTATTTATCCATAGGTCTGCACTACCCCTCCATAGGTATCTAAATACATTAATAAATTAGACTACTTCCATATCATTTAATCAAAAGCTTTAACTGGGAATCAAAATTCAGGGGCAAATGTCAGTTGTTAGCAATCAAGAAGATTCATTAGAGATATCGTTACACCATTCTAAGAAGAAGCGAACACAGGACTTCTACGACAAGGAAACAGTATCGTAAAACACAACAGAGAGCGTGCGGTGAACTTTCATTCCTCTGACAGTGTGACTACCGTAACATTTTTTAAACATGCGCATAAAGAGCGGTGGCTGTCTTGGCAAATCAAGGATAACAGGACCGTAAGTGAACGGGGCGTGCTGGACGGCAAATACCAGGGGGAGGAGAGAGCTTTGCAGCGAAACAGACGAGAAGATGGCTGGGAAGGCAGAACCTGAACGTCTGGTGTTTTACGTTAACGGGAAAAAAGTAAGTATTTTCTCCTAAACTGTACTTTTACTGAAACAAACTTATTGCAATTAGTAACCACGAGTGTGTGCAGTAATCAAGTGGTTGAGACTCAAACGGTTTGGAAGGAGGTGGTGTAGCTTGCTATGTCTACAAAATAAATAAATCAGCCACTAAATAAATAAATAAAACACTTCTGAACCGTTATGCAACATGTTCTCGGTATTTTCGATTGCTTCATGTCGCCATTGTTTTCATGACTGATTTGGAATTGATTGTATTCGTCGTTTTATTTCCTGTAAAAATGTAGGATCTGATAATTAACATCCATACGAATGGAATTGTGTTCAGTGACAGAATATTTGCTGTTAGCGCTTAGCGTTCCATATAAATCAGACACGAATAATTTTTTTTTTTGTTTGTCCTCTGACTTTATAGTGATTTTTTCACTCTGCTTTGTCTCTATGTCAGATTGTGGAGGAGAATGCGGATCCAGAAACTATGCTGCTGTCTTACCTCAGGGAAAAACGTATCCTCATTTGTTTGGGATAAATTTCACTTCAGGGAATGCATGCTCTACTGTCATACTAATACAATCTTGAGCACACGAGGTGCCTTCTACAGTTATTACGGGGAGTGCCATACTGTAGGTATTGATGGCCTCTGAGTAGGTATTCACGTATGGAGTTCTGCTGTCGAAGAATTGCATGTTTTATCAGGTGGTGCAGTGTCATGGAGCACATTGCAATCGACCTCTAAATGTGAAATTCATCTGAGCTGACTGGGCAGTAGACCTTGAGACTGATATACACTCTGGGGGCACAGCGGATATAGTCATAATTTAGGATGGTCTGAAAATTACCATGAGTGGCACTAGAAGAAGTTTTATAGAGCCCCACATACTTTGTCCAATACTGTCTGAAAACAATCACTGAAATGTAAACCTAATTTATCAGCTCTGCTCCTTCTTAATGTGAAATCTTCAAGTGGTTTACAGTGGGTGTTTCTTTTTTTTCCTGAGAAGAGTCTTAAGTTTGCTGTGTGACATGTATCTTTGCATGGCAGCAAAAGAGTGTTAAATTGTGCCATGGTCTAGCTTCTGGAAGACTCTCCCAGAGTTTGCAGCAAGCAGAACGGTCTGCAGAAAGCACTGTGCTTTTAGCAGGTACTGCAGGATGTCTCAGAGTGGAATTGCTTTGGTATATTTCAAACATGATTAACTGGTCTGTGTATAAAAGTTCACCAGATTACAGCTAAGAAAATAAATACTGCAATAGGAATGTTCCAGTTTAAGGTGTCCTTGACCCTCCTTCGCACCAGTTAGGCTGACCGGGACCAAGTATGGATGTGGAGGAGGAGGTTGTGGGGCCTGCACTGTGATGGTGTCCCGGTACCAGCCTTGGACCAAAAACATCATGTATCCTTTAATCACCAGCATCTGTGGGGTGATGTGTCAGGACATGTGTTAGATCAAAGCATAATATTCTCCATCTTTGAAGGAAAAATAATTAACTCATCAAGCTGTTCTAGATACATTTTCTTACATCACAGCAACGTGTTTGGTTTGTAATCTTGATAAGCAATCATTCCATTATGGGTTAAACTTTTCCCTTATTTCCTCAGACATGTAAATCATTACTCTAGCAATAAGTCTGAATACCAAAGCCACAGAACTGGAGGAGAGGTCAAAATAGATCTCCACTACTGCTCATTGACCTTACACAGTATCAGCACTGCACTGTGGTGGTTGTTGCACATTAAATTGTTAGACATTAAAGATGTGAATATGCTTTTGACCCATTTTCCTGCATTTACTTTGACCAGTAGGTGTGTCACTGTTATTGATGTTTGAGGTGGCTGTGCTGACATCACATATCTACCTGTCATTCCCTAAAATACCAAACCAAGGTATACCGTGCCTTACTGAAAACTATCATCTTAAAAACACTGGGGAGTGGGGTGGGTTATGGAGTGAAAGCCTAAGAAA
Organism: Megalops cyprinoides; assembly: GCF_013368585.1. Taxonomy (NCBI): domain Eukaryota; kingdom Metazoa; phylum Chordata; class Actinopteri; order Elopiformes; family Megalopidae; genus Megalops; species Megalops cyprinoides. The sequence continues at coordinate 21,063,094 of NC_050596.1, forward strand.
AGTGTTTCATCAGACATTCTCATAAATTCCGTTTATAGATCAGGCTTGTATGCTACTTTTACTTGCCATGGGTTTGGTGCATTAACCTGAACACCCCCCTTCATACTGAATGGCATGATAAGTTAAACCTCTGTGGTAAGCTACAGATAATGTTTCAGAGAATGGCTCCCATTATCCAGAGGAGTTGTGATGCTAATTCTGCTTTTGATGTAGCAGTGACATCAAAGTAATGCTGAGCTGGACTTATGTGGGCTGCTCTAAAATGGACTGAGTTTCACTGATGTGGAATTTGGCTGGAATGGACTAGACTGGACTGGATAAGCCTGTTCAGTTTCCTTCACTTCACAGCCATTTTTCTGCCAATGCATGCCTGCTCCCGGTATGCCAGCTCCATGAGGCAGCGGTGACCACCGTGGAAGGCATCGGTAACACCCGGACCCGGATCCACCCCGTCCAGGTTGGCATTAGATGGCAACACTGGTGTGACATGGGCTCATACCCAGCCATATCTAGGAAGTGTTTTCACATTGTTGTTTCAGGTGCAGTTCCTGGTTGTGACCGGGAGTGGCACTGTTTTCACCCTTTTTTTGTTCATGTTTTGTTACTTCCCTGCTGTTGCAGGAACGCATAGCAAAAGCACACGGGTCTCAATGTGGGTTCTGCACCCCGGGGATGGTAATGTCCATGTACACCCTGCTCAGAAACCGCCCCCATCCAACCCTAGAGGATATCACTGAAGCTCTCGCAGGTACACCCCACCATAGGCCCATGCACGCTTCCAGCAGATGCCCCTCCAAGGTCACATCATAACCTTATTTTATCTGTCTTATTTGTTCAGGTAATCTGTGTCGATGCACTGGGTATCGCCCCATTATCGATGGCTGCAAAACATTCTGTGGGGTAAGAGTACCATTAAATATGATGCCCTGTAGGAGTAATATTAAATTAATGTTAAAATTAGGTTGTCACTTCTTTCTCATACATACATCCATATTCCATTATTTATATAATTAGTGTGGATATGAATAATAATAATAAAGAATTCATGGTCATAACCATTATGATTGTCTGGATTATGCACATTTTTGTACTAGGGCTTGTTGTAGAAGAAGTGTTGTACAAGAAGTGTAACTGCAAGTAATTGAAAAAAGGAGCACTTACCTGGAGTAAACATGAGATAATGAAGTTAGCAAGTGTAATACTATGGAAGAGACGCAGCCAAATTAAGTAAAAAGAAAACCAAGCTGTCCAGGCAGTTGGAGAATGAGTTGCAAAACATGCAACTATAAATCTCTTGTTTTTCCTCTTATCTTCAGAAAGGCCTGAGGTGAGTGTGTAGTCACATGTACATCAGCTATACATTGAGGTTGTGTTGAGTGAAATTGTAATTATCAGACAAACAAAAAGCCCTCAAATGAGATTACCTCATGTTATACGGTTTGACAGCCTTAGTATAAGCAAATTCACGTTGGCCTGAATACATATTTATAATACGATTAGATGTTTGGTGAAAGTGCAGTGAGAGCAACATTTCTGCAGTGGAACAAAGGCTGTCATTTCATTCCTTGCGTGAGCCAGACTGGTTAGATAATAGTTGAGCTCATAAATAGATTAAAGATAATAAAGTTGTTCCAAGCAGTAGGCTACTTGAAGTAATACTTTACAGTATAGAGTTAATATTTATCAAATATCCATATTGTTACCTTACACCTATATGTTGTCTTGGTAGATCTTTAAGACAAGACTGCTCCTGTGGTACCCTAACAGAAATTAATTTCTTAGAAAGGCCCTTTTGGTTGTTCTGTGAGATAATAAATCTCAGTTATTGTGTTTGTTTGACTGTACCAAGCATTGATGAGGCTCTTAAGTGCCAGTAACAGGGTCTGTGCGGAATGTCTTGTGTGGAATTTATTTAAGGTGGCAGTGTGGAGCAGTGGTAATGAGTAGGGCTTGTTACCAAAAGGTTGCTGGCTCAATTCCCCTTTAGGGCACTGCCATTGTAGGAAGGAAGGTATTTACCCCAAAACTGACTCAGTAAATATCCAGCGGTATAATGGATAATATGTAAAACTGTAACCTATGTCACTGCTCTGGGTAAGAAAGTCTACTAAATGACAATAATGTAATATACTTACTGACTTTTTTCCAGAATATGTAGCATTAAGTTCTTGACCCAATTAGTTAACGTAGTAAAAGTTAACAGCAAAATAAACTACCATAGCATTTAGGTCTCAGCACTGGGCTTCTAGACCGTACGCTCAAATTCCTGGCGGAATGAGACCCAGGAACGCATATTTCAAGTGACCTTTAATGAATTCATAGTTGTTCATAAACATTGATGCAGTTGGCTTTGATATAACCATATATTGCAGCATAAACAATATTACCTTTCATTTTTAACAGTTGGTCATTCAAAATCTGTTTTGACAAAACAAGTAAAGAATGGTTCATTGGACAATTTTCATTTCCCTCTCAGGCCTCTGACTGTTGCCAAAGCAATGGTAATGGGCTATGTTGTCTAAATGGGGACAAGACCGAGGAAGTTGAAGAAAATGTGAGTTAAGATGAACTTTTTTTTATCTGTTCTCATCTCTTGCTTTGATGATTGTCCATAGAATTGCCGTCGTTACTGACTTGGAGACCTTCAATGTAGCATAACAGTGTTAAGCTTCCCATGTCTGTTCTCTTTTTTTTTTGTTAGGCAGTTATATTCTTAATGATCCTAGCAGCTGAAATGTCAGTCTTGCCTACCAGCCATGTGTGTCAGATCTGCCTCATTCAGGCTGCTTTACACACTTCTTTTGACAGCTGTCCTTTTAATGGGGTGAAGTGTGCATGACATGCAGCACATGTTCATTCTGATGTGAAAGGTGAAGAGACCAATTGGCATTTTAACATGAATGTATGAATTTTGTAGTGAGATATTAATATATTAATAATAATAATAAATAATAATATTAATATTTCAGCCTCTCTGGTTCTTTTCCAGGGACATGCAGAGCTGTTTGACAGGGAGGACCTCTTACCTCTGGACTCCACTCAAGAGTTGATCTTTCCTCCAGAGCTCATTGTGAGATTTATTTCCTTGTTTTCTTTCTCTGAGTGACATATTAAACCAACAAGAGCAGGCAGAAGTCGCTGGGGCTGTGACTACTTTGGTGGATGCCCTTCACAGTGCGCTTTCACCACCTACTGGTAACACTAAGGTGCTGGTGCTACTGTAGTAAGCCACTAACTCAGTCAGTGAGTTGGGGAGTGACTGACTGAAACTCTTCAGTCATCTTTAGAGTTGAGTTATGAAGGCCAAAAAAAATTGCAAACCATCTATTGCTGATAAGGTTGACAGTGTTCTCAGGAGCTGGACAGAAATGTTTTGTGCTGGATCTCTTTATTGAGTTAAATCCCGCGTGCCAGCGTGAGATCTAACCACTCCTCCTATCCCTGCTAGATAATGGCAGAGACCCAGGAACGAAGGACTCAGACTTTCCGTGGAGAGAGGATCACATGGGTGTCGCCTGTGACCCTGGAGGAACTGGTCCAACTCAAGGCCAAACATCCCAGCGCCCCTTTAGTTATGGGAAACACTAACATTGGTAAGGACATGGTGAATGTCACAGATTCCCCCTTTCTGTTCTTGTTTGAAGAAAGAGTTTTTCAAAGGCGACATAATAATTTATCTTTCCCATAGTCTGTTAGTTTTGAACAAGCAATTTGAAAATGTCTTCTAAATTAATATTTGAGGTCAATAGAAAAATTGACCTCTTCATTCCTTTAAATCCCTTTTTAACTGTGTATTTTTGTGTTGCCATTTGCAAGGACCGGACATCAAATTCAAAGGCATCCTCCACCCTGTTATCATATCCCCCATCAGAGTCAGAGAGCTCTCTGAGGTTACCCAAACATCACGGGGTAAGAACTCCTTTTCCTCTGTTGCTTTGTCCCAGACTGGTTTCCACTGATCTCCAATCAGTTAACAGCACATCAATGCTGGAGACATTGTATTAGTAGTAATCAAGACACTGAACTCTCTATATTTAGATCTCTGTCACTGCCCTGTTGACTGTTGTTCTCTGGTGAGCCAGTACCAGAGTAACCAAAATACCGTACAGGGCTGCTGGTCTCTGAATAGTCATGAGCAGTTATAAGAGTGGCCATAACTATTTAGGAATGACTGAAAGGCAGCTTTTTGGGTTGGAATGAATGATGCTCTGGGATCTCATCTGAAATCATTTGAGAGCAAGGTAGCAGCTGTGGGATGTAGCATGTTTGACTCTAAATAGTCTTTAATTAGAATTCAGAATAGCCATTTTAGTACACAAGATAACCCATGTCTAAAAAATGGGTAATAAACATGTATGGCTCTAATTTATGTGACTCTTTAACAGGACCCTTAAACTGTAGTGACAGCAGCCACCCTGACCTTGGAGGGTCAGGTCCTCAGTTGAGTTATATCAAAGACCATTGAATTGGTATCCACTGCGGCAGTCAGAATTAAGGAACACACCCTTTGATTTAGGATTACATATATATCACGTCACTTCACACCACAGAAAATGGAATGTGTGATTTACACTGGTGTAATTCAGACTGATATATGCAACAGGTGTCTTGGGCAGATATGTACTACTGGAATCAATAACAGAGAAAACAAAACTCTGTGAGACCAGTTGATTAGAAATAATGAAGTAAAACATGTGAGTTCTGTAGCCGTGTGTACAGGATATGTGAGAGTCTGGTTGTCTGTTGCACAGGAGTGTGTATTGGAGCAGGTTGCAGTCTGTCTGCAGTGAAGGTTCTGTTGGAGGAGCTGGTCCAGCAGCTCCCTCTGGAGGAGACGGAAGTGTTCAGAGCCCTGCTCCAGCAGCTGGGGAACTTGGGGGGACAGCAGATTCGTAACGTGGCCGTAAGTCTGCTCTGTTTCTGAGAGTCTGCTGTATTGCTGAGAGTTTGCTGTGTTTCTAGGAGTGTCTGCTCCATTTCTGAGAGAAGGTGCTCTGTTTTGTAGTCTGCTCTGTTTTTAGGGGAGCATTCTGAGTTTGCTATATTTCTGAGATGTTGGAAATGTCAAGTGAAACTGAAGATGCAATATTAACTGGATGTTGAGAAACTCTGAAGTGCACAGAATTTCCCATAAACACGGTGTATGTTTACTGTGTGTAGGCTGGAAATAAGCTATTCGTGAGCTTTTTGTGTATGAAAGAGAAATTACATCAGAAGACTTACTCTGTGTGTCTGTGTTGTGTGTGTGTGTGTGTGTGTGCACGCATACACACGCATGTGCATGCGTGTATGTTCACGTGCATGTGTGCATGTGTTTGTATGCACATGGCTGCTTGAACATTTGTTAGTCTCTTGGAGGCAACATTGTCAGTGCCTATCCGAACTCGGACCTGAACCCTGTCCTCGCCGCTGGACACTGCACCCTCAGTGTTGTGTCAGAGGGTGAGTGACTTCGCACCTTTGGGTGTGTGTTCCATATATCTGGTGTTCAAGTTTCTGTAAAGCTCCGTCAAATCTCTTTTCAGCTGGCAAATAAGAGAGCATTCATCCACAGCAGAAACAGCTTGAATGGTCAGCAAAGTTATCACTTTACTTTAGTCTTCACATTGTGGCTGGAATGTGGTGGAATGCACCCCAGGGGAGACATTTTGGAAACAAGTGCATGCCAAGCCAGTGACGTTTCCAAAACAAAACACTTGGGGTTTTAGGGGATTTATTTTCAACATGTGTCCATAGATTCAAGATTATTTTTAACATTCTGTCATTTGCAACATTTTTAATGCTTGCTCCAAAAGCTAATATGCATTGTCTCTCTAACAGGAGGAAGGAAGGAGATTCCTGTGAATAAAGATTTCTTTGTTGGATTCGGCAAAACAGCTCTAAAGCCGGAGGAGATTGTCCTGTCTGTTTTCATTCCCTTTTCCAAACGAGTAAGATATGATTCTAAAAAAATCACAACGTGTTCATCACTGAAAATAATTTCAAGCTTCCTTGTTGCAATGAGGAAGTCTAGCAAAACACAGGGGCAGAAGTCAGGGAAGTGCTTTGCTATTGTTTGTGTGCAGCCAAAGAGAGAAAGACACTGGATGTTTTGTCTCCCTGCCACAGCTGAGTTGATCTAATTCAGTGTAAGACAAGCTGGATGGGGGTTTAATTTAAGCGTACAGTCTAAGGCAGGCATTGGCAACTGTGGTCCTGGAGTGCCGGAGATGTTTCTGGTTTTTTTTTCCATCCGAGCTCTTAACCACATAATTTTATTAGTTACTCTGCAATGTTAATGCAGATGACCATATGCTCAGGTCAGTTAACAATTTACCATTCAGACTGAATCACCTGCATTAATTTAACACGATCACTGATCCAATCAAGTCATTAAGAGTTTGTATGGATGAAAAACTGCAACCGTCTTTGACAGTGCTGGGCCAGGGTTGCCCATCTCTGGTAGAAGGAGAGAAACATTTTTGGCAGCATTGAGGCTGAAATGTTGATGTAATTTATCTAAACCTCATGAAGGTAATGAAATCTAGCCTGGTGTTACATCTGCACATCTGTACACATCTGTGCACACTGTGTGGGTAGACTGATTTCACGGTCAATTTGAGGACAAGTCAAGAGGTAGAGAGTGCATTGAAACAAATTACACAATCAATGTAAAAGGGCCCAATTAAGACATGACAGACTATGATGAGTGTAAATGCATTTGTCCGGGTGATATGATACATATTGTGTGAATTTTAAGGATGGAGTCTGATAGTTTTGGTCCTTGGCTCAGAACTCATTGTAAGCTGCTTGCTGTCTTTAAGGGGGAGTTTGTGAGAGCCTTTCGTCAGGCCCCCCGCAAGGAGAATGCACTGGCCACTGTGACCTCAGGCATTCGGGCCAAGTTCATTGTGGGCACCAGCAAGGTGGAAGACCTGAGTATCTACTTTGGCGGTCTGGGGCCATGCACTGTCGGGGCCACCAAAACCTGTCAGGAGCTGATTGGACGGTACTAACAGAAAGTTGCATATCAAAAGATTGAAATTGTTTTAGAATGATGGTGACACTATTTACACACTAATATTACCCATAACTACCTATTGTTAAGCAATCTCATACACATAGCAGCATTTCACTCTCTTTTGTTTTGCAGGCTCTGGAACGAGGAGACCCTGAACCATGCCTATAGGATCCTCCTGGAAGAGATTCCCCTTCCCCCCTCTGCCCCTGGTGGGAAGGTGGAGTTCCGCAGGGCCCTGACGCTCAGCTTCCTTTTCAAGTTCAACCTGGAGATGCAGAAGAAGCTTCGAGAGATGGTGTGTGTGTGTGTTGTTTGTGTGTGAGAGAGAGAGAATTTCTAATTTTTATTTTCAGATGTTTCTTTTAGCAGGGGTGGTATTGGGGCCATTCAACATTTATATCACTGTATTAGTGAAGAGCATCAAAATACGTTTGGATTTACTGTTCTCTGTTGTCAACTTTTAAACTGAGGGAAAGAAATGAGGGGTGAGAAGATGAGGTGAGAAGAACATAAAATCATTCACTGTGCATCCCATAGGTAAAAAAAAAGTTGCTGTATTACACATTCCCTTTTCTAGAATGTTTTTCTGGAGGACATACCTGGAGAAGTGTCAAGTGCTATGCGGCCCCTCCCCAGACAGCTACAGTCCAGTCTCCAGGAGTTCCAGGTCTGATAAAGCCTTCAATACCTCTTTTCCACTGTAGAGCTGGAACCAGGTTGGCTCACGCATTCTGTCCAGTTCCACTGTAAAGATGGAACCAGGTTCCATTATATTTATTGTGTTGACCTGTCAAGGAGCGTTAATGGTGAAAATACATTTTCAAGGTAGCTAAGGGCACTGTCAGCGAGCAACATACCAATAATGCTTTTGGAGGGATTGGGTCTAAACACTGAGAAGAGAAAGATGCAAGGAAGAAGAACCCTACAATCACAGTGTACAACCACAAGTAGTTAGCAGTAAGAGTAGTGTCCTCTTTTTTGTGGGAAATAATACTCCATCTTGGACTGTAGACAACATAGAGGCAGCCATCTCTGTCTGAGGTTGTGGATTTTAGCAGGACAAATCAAGTATGTGACAGTACCCTATGTTTGCTTTTCAGGAGGTGGCCCAGGGTCAGCATAGTCAGGATCCGGTGGGACGGCCAATCATGCACCGATCTGCCATCAGCCAGGCCACAGGGGAGGCAGTGTACTGTGACGACATCCCAAAATCCCAGGGGGAGCACTTCTTGGCAATAGTGACGAGCACAAGGGCTCATGCAAAGATCCTGTTAGTGCCCGAGATTCTATATCAGCTCTAGTTACATGTCTGTCTCTCTCTGTTAGACATCCCTTCATTGTAGGACCTCAGAAGTTACATTTGATTATTCATCTGTGCCAAGACTATTACTTGTTGAAGTTCCTGATAAATGTTCATTATTTCAGTATTAACACCCCCGGTTTCAGTATGACCCTCACTCTTTTTCTATAAATAGAGTCAGTGCAGTATGAAATTATTTTTCAAGCCTGTCACCAGATGAATATTCATGTTTTGACTGGACATTTTTTTTTGGGTTTAATGTTCCAAGTTGTGCTGTTTTAGGTCAAATGTCATTGCTGTTGTGTCCCTGAAGAAAAAATATTTTCCTTCACTTACTTCCTGAGCATAGAGTTTAACCTTATTCACTACAGTAACAATCTAGCTCAAAGGGTATCTGCCAAGCAGATGAATAACGTGGAGCTTAATGATATAGATATAGGTGTTGTAACAGAAACAGAAAGGCCAAACTGGACTACAGCCACTGATTGTTATGGTAAAAAAAAAAAAAAAAAAAAAACAACACATGGAAAGATAGTGGCTTCCTCCCCTTTTCTTGTAGCTCATCCGGTTTTGTTAGCCAGTGCTTATTATCTTATTCATACAGTCTTTTCTGGTAAGATATTACAGTATCTAGCTATAAGTGTGTTCATGAATATTGAAAACTCACGTAGAAATCTTCCACTAGTATTATTGATATTTCCTTATTATGTTTATTATCTTTTGGGCTTATTCATACAAATCCGGTCTCTCAAAACTGGAATTGTGTCCTGTTAGTGCTGCATTCCCTGCCAATTTACCCATTTACAGTGACCGCCGGCCAGATAAATGTCCTATTTCATGCCCAGACAATGCCAATTGGTACGCTGTCCAATTCACATGATCACAATTATTACGCGGCTCTCACCCCATCCTTCTGGCTTCTGTGTGGTAGTGTATCACTAGGGAAATTGCTCACTTTACCCCCAGCTGCAGTACATAGGAATAAGAATCAGCCTGAAGGAGCTGCCATCAGTCAGGAAATACCTTGTCACTCACCCTGCACTCTGTAAAGCTCAGCATTTGACCCATCACATTAACCACTTAGGGGAAAAACAATGATTCATTGATCAGTTCGTTAAAACTGGACAATGAGCAAAATTCAAACAGTGGGACCTTCGTTTTTCTCCCCCTGACAGAAACATAGATGCCAGTGAAGCTCTGAAACTGCCGGGGGTGGTCGACATTGTTACTGCCAAAGATATCCCGGGCAAGAAGTTCCGCACTTTCTCCGGCATCGACGAGGAGCTGCTGGCTGTGAAAGAAGTTAGTCTGACCATGTGACCTGAGTCTTGGCATTGCTTAGTCTACTCTTTCCAGCCCAAAAATCTCTCCGTCCTCCCTGACCTCCTGGCAGTTTTATAATCTGCAGCTCAACCTCGCTGTTTAATCACTCCTGCCAAGAAAAGCTAACCCATTGCTTTTTTCCAGAGGCTCATCTGCAGGCATGTGAGATGGATGTTGACACGTTCATGCTGTCTGCATCTTTCTCTTTATTATGAAAATGAAGTTATGGGAAATGGTGGTACATGACAGTACCTGTAATGAAATGTTTCATGGTGAGCAGTGTGCCCTGCAGCATTGCGTGATGCCTTTTGGTAGATGTAGTTTATCAGAGCTGGCTTCCTGTGGGCCATAGCCTGCCTGAGAATTGAATAATGACCGGTGTCTCCCTGTCCCTGTGCTCTTTAGGTGACGTGTGTGGGTCAGATGGTGTGTGCGATCATCGCAGACACCAAGCAGCATGCCAAAAGAGGGGCAGCTGCAGTCAAGATCACCTATGAGGATTTGCCGGACAGGGTCTTTACTGTGGAGGTCAGTGGGGCAGAGCTTCAGCTCAGCTTCAGAGACAAGGGATTTAGCCAGTTTCAATATACTGTATGTTCATTAGTTTGTAGGGTCAATATATTTGAACACACAACCAACAAATTATTTCTTCCAGATACAGATACTGCAGCCTCCTGCTGCTATGTCACGTGCATTATCTGAATTACTCCAAAATGTAACTGGTGTCTAACTGGACTCTAGGTTCAGAATTTTCTCCAAAGGAAAATATGTGTTTGGATATGAATCGGAATTATTGGATTACTGTGTTATGTTTAATGTGTTATGTTTCCATCTCTCTCTTTCTCTCTCTCTCTCTCTCTCTCTCTCTCTCTCTCTCTCTCTCTATTTTCTGTGTCTGTAGGAAGCCATAGAGAAAAAGTCTTACTTTGAGCCTCGGAGGGAAATAGAGAGTGGCTGTGTGACAGACGCCTTTGAGAAGGCTGACCACATACATGAGGGTTTGTGTACAATAATGTGGTTTGAGACATAGCATGTATATTTATTTCACACACTTCTATTACAAGACACATCTGAGGTACACACGCAGATCTGAGGTAATGTAAGTACCAAAAGTGTTTAATTGGCTGTGTCAAGCATTTATGAATGAGATTGTTATAACCATTGACTACTGCTTCAGTAATCCTGAGGACAGTCAACCCTCACCCAAACCGAGTTATACTATGTGAAACTACGATTGTGCCCACAAGTACAATTGTGCCCGCAGCTACTGTGTTTGGCATTCGACATTAAAAGCAGTGGATTGTGGGTAATGGCCGTGCATATGATGTTTCCTGTCCAATGTTCACTATTACCTCAGCAGCTTCACCCCAAAGAAACTGGGATGACCTCTGACTCCGTGAGCCGCATAACTTTTTAAGAGTCAATGGCTTGGCTGTTGCTTTGTCTATCCTAGTACACACTTGTCCTGGGCTTCCTTTTCAGAGAGTGCCTTTTCCTGTAAAGCATGTTTCAAGTTACTGTAGCATAATTTTGAGTTGGAATACTTTTTTGTTGCTGCTGTTCTCAAAGAACGGTCCTAGGTGCTCTTTAATAGCTTGATATGTCACTGTATGATTTGCTCCCCAGGGGAGATCCGGCTAGGTGGGCAGGAGCATTTCTACATGGAGACACAGACCGTGCTTGTTGTTCCATCTGGAGAGGAGAGAGAGATGAAGGTTTATCTGGCTACTCAACACCCCACCTATGCCCAGGTGATTAGTCCGCAGAGGAGTTAACTTCTCAGAATATCACTCCCCCACTGCTAAATTCTCAGAAGATCACTCCTCAACTGCCAAATTTTAACCTAAAGGCTTTCTCATAACGCCAGAAAGTTTTTTTGTTTCTTTCTAAAGTGCTGTCAGACCGAATGTGTTGTGGGTTAATTCAACCAAGACTTTAGACACTTCAGACACTTTAGACATTTCAAAGCCATGCCTTGCCATTATATCGTGACTGTAGTGTTCCTTTTTCCTTGTAGGAATCGATTGCCGAAACTCTGGGAATCCCCTCCAACCGCGTGTCCTGTCATGTGAAGAGATTAGGCGGAGGGTTTGGCGGCAAAGTTACAAAAGCTGCCATCTTGGCATCCATCACTGCTGTAGCAGCATGGAAGTATGTATGAAACAGCTGTGGCATGAAGTGAAAACACACTTATGTCCATGTTTAATTGTGACAAAATAGATGAGAGCAGATCTTGGGACGGTTTGTCCTCTCAGGGCTTCACAGTTGTCCTGAGATAACTGTACTTTAACAATTAATTACAGCTACAGAATGTTTTTTTTGCTGTCAGAATTCTGATCAGCTTTATCACCATAGCAACCCTAAGACCCATTTAGACCTTGCAACTGTTGGGATAAGAAGCTGTACCAGTTTGAAGGGGTGACTACCGTAGTCCTGGCACCAGCTGTGTCTTTCGGACAAAGGAGCTTAAAGTCCGACAATATTACTCATTTATATCCCGTATCCACCCCCCAAATACCCCATAATTGGTTGATGAATGCATGTATTTTTCCTATGAAAAGACTCATAATCTGTGCTGTGCCTCTTTAAACCTGTGCCTGGAAGGTAGCCATAACTGTGTCCTCAAATACTGCCCCCTATAGGACAGGAAAGTCAGTGCGCTGCGTATTGGAGAGGGGAGAGGACATGCTGATAACGGGGGCTCGGCATCCTGTCCTAGGAAAGTACAAGGTGGGTCCTCAGTTGTGACATAGCCAGGCCACATAGACATTGCATCATAGCATGTGATGCAGCAGTTACGAACTGGAGCATCACATGCTCCAACATCTCTTAAAACAGTTCTGTCAATGAGTATGAAAGTCAGGTAAATCAAGGTCAGTTTTTTTTTTTCTGTTTATCATATCATATATCAAGTTGGATGCAGAACTTGGAACAGTTTAACTTGTATGAGAAAACATGAATAAGTGACAGAGTTTAGTTGGATGTGCCAATCATGCAATAAGGGGAGGGGTTGTCTGGCTTCAGTTTCCAGTTGTTTGATATGGTATGGTACACTTTTCCTGAGTGTTATTTACATATAGAGCCATCCTAAATGTCTTTTTATAACAGTGTTTGCAATGCATTCATCATTCATTGAAGTCCTTGATGTTACTGGTTTTATGAGTATTTTGGTACAGCAAACCAAACACTTGCAAGGTTGCAGTTTGGCAGGACTTAAATTAGGTGTCCTTTTACTAGACGTTATGTGTTTGTGTTGAACATGTTCAGTAGTGCAACTGTATTTTTGGTTTTTTCAGGTGGGCTTCATGAATGACGGGAGCATAATAGCTGCGGACATTCAATATTATGCAAATGCTGGGAACACCGGTGATGAGTCCATTTTGGTAAGAGCAGTTTTATGAACAGTAGCACTTCTAGGATTACTCCAGTACTTTCTCTGCTTGAACAGAAGTATTTTTCACTTTGTTGTTAAAATGCATGTTGGGTGCATTGATGATCAAATACAATCCAGAGAAACTATTTGGAAGTCCCAGTCATACCTAAATTAGCCTTAAAAGGGTCATAAACTCGTTGAATGCATGGGCCAACCAAATGCATTATCTGGGTCAAATTTTCAGTGGACATTTTCATAAAGCCTCAGTTAATTTCAGTCTGGAATTATGTCCTAAATAACATGCTGAATGGGAAATGTAAGAACCACAGATCATTTTGACAGCCTACAGTAGGTATCCTTTTCTGTAAATCTGTTGTTTTTCCTTTTTATTCAAGTTTATTCTCTTCTGACAGTATATATGTATATATATATATATATCATACAAACTGTATGATGGCAGAAACCTTTTACTATGATATGTGTTTGTTTTTTTTGTTTGTTTGAAGGTGTGCATTCATTTACCTTGGTATTCATTTATTTTACGGTCCTCCACCAGGTGATTGAAAAGATTCTTCTCCACCTGGACAATGCTTACAACATTCCAAACCTTCGCGGTCGGTCTGCAGCCTGTAAGACAAACCTACCATCCAACACGGCCTTCCGTGGCTTTGGCGTGCCCCAGAGCATGCTGGTTACAGAGAACATGATCAACGACGTCGCCTTGGCACTGGGCCGCCCTGCTGAGGAGGTGAGGGGCACTCTGCATTTGGGAGTAACAGCCAATGTTCATTTAATGTTTAGGTCATTTACAGGAGTCCCTCGCCATTCACGAGGGACCCATTCCAGAGATGCCTGAGAATTTAGAAATCAGCAAGTAATGCTGTGGAATCTCACCTTCCAGAAACTTCAGTGATGAGGCAGAGTCAGAATGTTTATTCTGAAAGCTCTCAGGGGAAAAGTCATCCAACAGCTCACATAGAGAAGTCAGAGCAGTTCTACCTTTCATTAGAGTATATCACACTTTTTATGTCATTTCTAGGCAGTATTCTGGCAGGAAAGACATAATTGTGTTTTGAAACATTCAGTGGTTAACAGTTAAGTAAAAATGGGTTCAAATGGGAATAAGTTCTCCCCACATTCTTTTAAACTTGAGCCAGGTGAAATCATATCTATTGCTGGCCAGGCATGGCCTGTGTGCGCCTTAGACACAGACAGGCCAGAAACCAGTCAAGGCTGCGGAGCAGATATCTGCCTTACTCAAGCAAGATACAACATTTTAACTTTGCAGCGGAGTGTTTGCAAGGTGTTTTTTTAAAAAGTACATATTAGTGTATAACTTTTATACATGCAGGTAGAAACAAGGAGTACAAAATGACAGTACTAGACCCTGCCAGTAATAAAATCTTGCATGCCAAGGTGATTTATTCCCAGGACAAAACAACCACATTTTCGGTAGAAAAACAATGTTGCCTAGGAGCTCAGAGCTGGAAACGGGGAATGTTGTCTAGCATGAATATTTGAAACCACAATTCACAATTCTGCAGATGGAGAGGCTCTCCTGCAGTTGAAAGAGTAACAAAAACAAAACCTGAGTCTTTTGGAGTTGCACTCTAACTGACAGACAGTGACTGACAGACAAACGCACATGCACACTGTGGATTCTAGTGCTGCTTCCTCCATTTGGAGCCTGCAGCAACACTGAATGTGTTTTCATTTCTTCTCTGTGTCCGTTGGTCAAACTGTCTGTGAGTTAGCCTGTTGTTCTCTCTCTCTCTCACCTGCTGCAGATCCGTGAGATTAACATGTACAAGCAGGTGTCGCTGACCCACTACAAGCAGGAGTTTGACCCGGAGAACCTGCTGCGCTGCTGGAGCGAGTGCATGGAGAAATCTGCCTACCAGCACCGGCGCAAGGCTGTCACCCAGTTCAACCAGTGCAACCGGTGGAAGAAGAGGGGCATAGCCATCATCCCCATCAAGTACGGCATCGCTTTCGCAGAGGGCTTCCTCAATCAGGTGCATTTCCCAGTGATATTCATGACATTACATTATATTATTGGCATTTAGCAGAGGCTCTTATCCAGAGCGATTTAAATAGGTTACAATTTTAGACATATTACTCATTTATACAGCTGGATATTTACTGAGGCAATTCTGGGTTAAGTACCTTGCCCAAGGGTACAGCAGCAGTGCCCTAGCGGGGAATCAAACCAGCAACCTTGCGGTTATGAATCTTGCCTCTTACCACTATGCTGAACTGCTGCCTGTATTCAGCAAAATTCATGACTGTTATCAAGCAGGTGTGGTTGTATATGAAAATCATGTGAAGATGTTGATCTTTGTGCACCTAGATAAAAATGTGCTTTAGGTGCATGAAATAAAAAGATAAATGAGCAAAAAGGTAAACCATAAAAGTGGTTCGCCCATCAAAAACTGTTTATGCAACAAGCGATGTCTGGGAATTTCAGTGATAAGAAATGTTGCAAAAATAAAAAATGCAGATTTTACAGGTTCAGAAAAGGAAGTCCCAACCATGTGTGTTTTTGTATGTCACATATGTGTACTGAAGGCTGCAGCTTTGGTCCATATCTACACGGATGGTTCTGTGCTGGTGAGTCATGGAGGAGCTGAGATGGGTCAAGGGATCCATACCAAGATGCAGCAGGTACGGTGTGCTCGCTCTAATCTGTCCACTCTAATCCAGCACTATCAGCCTCCATCTACCCCTTGGAAGTCAACTTATGAAGTTTAACATGATTTGAATTCAAAATTGTGACAGAGATTGTCCCGCCTCCCCTTCCCACATTGCCTTGCGACAGGTGGCGTCCCGTGAACTCCGGATCCCAACCTCCCGGATCTACATCAATGAGACCAGCACCAATACTGTACCCAACACCTGCCCATCAGCAGCCTCCTTTGGCACCGACGCCAACGGGATGGCAGTCAAGGTATTGTCAGGGAGGAGAGGTGCCTGTGGGGGCAGGGCCTGAAGTGGGAATGGAGCATGTGGGCTGGACTGGTGCGGATTTCACTCTGTCGTTTAGTGCTCTGTTTTGTTGCCATGCAGTTTGCCTGTGAGACCCTGCGTCACAGGCTGGAGCCTGTCATCCGAGCAAACCCCAAAGGCACCTGGGAAAGCTGGGTATGGTAACCAGGCTGAATCTAGCATTGGGTGGAGTTTGGCACACTGTTATTCAAAATACCAATGTGTGCACCGCTTTAGAATGCATGTAGGCATTGAACACCTATACTTTATGAGCTCTGCTAGCCGCTGTTCTGAGTGCCTGTCTGTGGCCTGTCTTCTGTTGTCCCACAGGTTAAAACAGCCTTCTTCCAAAAGATCAGCCTCTCAGCAACTGGATACTACAGGTAGTCTGTGTCAAGGCGTTTAAGTGTAAATGAGTGCTCCATTTTCATTTTGTCAACAAAAGACGATTGCACCAGATGCTTATTTACGCAGAGTCCTCATGCATTTCAAAAATGCAAGGATCCTGACTCTGTGTTGTAGAAAGCTTGCTCGATGTACTGCATGAAGCTAGTTTAACCAAAAACTTTGAGTATTTGCATACTTGTGTACTTTTGACCTTGCATACAGACTGAAATCAGTGTTGCTCCACAGAGGTCATGACCTGTTCATGAACTGGCAGAAGCAAGAGGGACATCCCTATGCTTATTTCACCTATGGGGCCTGCTGCAGTGAGGTGGAGGTGGACCTCCTGACTGGAGACTACAGGGTAGTGTGTAGTCATCAATAGAATACTGGGCTTGTAATGTATGAGGTCACAGGTTCAAATCCCTTTTGGAACACTGTTGTTTGATCAAATCACTTAAAAGGCACCTGGAAAGGTTCTTTGAGAAAAAAAAATGGAAAAATGGAAAATTTTGTCAGATGATTCAAGCAATCAGTCACGTAAGACCTTTTACTTGGTCTGTGCTTGGTGTATCCAACCCGACACATTTCCTGAGGGTAATTTACTTATGCATGCTTTCTACATCCAGACATTTAAAATTGATTTTAAGCATGAATTACATATCTATGTTAAAAGGGAATGTGACAAAAAAACAGGGGCAGCTTCTCAGGAAAGAGGCCTGGGTGCCCTTTAGCCTGCCTCCTTCCTTCAGTAAAGTATTGAGTATCTAGCAGTATAAACAGTCAAAATGCTGTTTAAGCCATCCTGGATATAGGTTTGAGCTCAGCTAATAAAAATACAAAATTCGTTACACTCTAATAACACCATATATACATGAGTAAGTGGCCTTGGAAATCGGAACATTAATTGAGTTATTTGGTATGTGTCTATTCTTCCTGGTGTCCTGATTTGTCTTCATGTCCAGAATGTCAGGACTGACATTGTGATGGACATTGGGAGAAGTATTAACCCCTCCATTGACATCGGTCAGGTAAGCAAGCATTTCAGCAAATTGCATTCAAGTACTTTTTTAACAGATTCTTCCATTATAGACCTGTTGTGAATCTTAATTAATGATGAAGAAGAGTCCAATGTGAATAAACACTGTGTGGAGGAAGAGATGTTTTATTCAGCTCACGAATAAAGAATATATGTAAATGTGATATGTAAATGTGTAAGAACGACGTGACAACATCACCCTGAGAAATTTATTAATCGTTCTCTTCTGGTGTTCTGGCTGTTTTTTGTTGTTGTTGTGTCATTGTTCTTGTGGTTCATTATTGTGTTGACGTTGCTGTTGTGTTATGTTATGCATGTGGTGGTGTTGCTTTTGTGGCATGTCCTTGTGACGTTGTTGCCACTGTGTCTGTCAGATTGAGGGGGCATTCACTCAGGGCATGGGTCTCTACACCCTGGAGGAACTGAAATTCTCCCCCTCGGGCGTGCTGCACACCCGAGGCCCCGCCCAATACAAGATCCCCGCTGTGTGTGACGTTCCTCTCACGTTCAACGTCTACTTGTTGAAGGGGTCCAGCAACCCTCACGCCATCTACTCCTCCAAGGTGTGTGCGTGTGTCACATCTTCACTGTTGCAATGGAGCTTTAGGATGTGCCTTCAAAGAGAGTTACTCTTTTTGATTTCGTTTTACTGTCCTTTTAAATCCAGTGTTATAAAGTCATCGAATTAACTTTGATAGCTGTTCACTGACATGTGGTTTTGAAGCAAATGACCATGCACAACTTTTCCCCTGCACGTCTCAGTAGTGCATGATTCTGTCTCATGCTCCTTGTCAAATTCCCCATATGAGTTTATGGTCTTTTTCTGCTTATCTAATCTAGGTCATGTTAATATATAACCTCAGTGTTTTCCCACTTCAGAGATCAATTCAAACAGATTGATTAATCAGTAACCGTTTCCAGTTAGGTCACCGCATAATGGGATGCTGTTTGACTGCGTTTGGGAAACATTGGTACAATACTTTTATACTTGCAGTGTACATACTCTTACATTATTGAAGCACTTCAAGACAAGAGGCTTCCACAAGGATAGAAAAGCAGTCTCATCCGCACTTACTACGGGTGATGCCTTAAAACACTGCTATTAGCCTACAGAGCGGTGCAAGGAATGGTTCCTGCTTGTCTTCAACTGATAGTCAGACCAGACCCTACTGCTCCCCAACTGCCTCTTAGCTTAAGACCAATGAGGTCTCTGTTGTCCAGGTTTCTTCAAATAGTTATCAGCAGCATCTCAATAAATACTGCAACAGCTTGAGTCAGTCTCTGTAGAGTCTAAAAGTTGTAACCAGGACCTTGTGTCATGCCCTGCAGGGTATCGGGGAGCCCGTGGTATTCCTGGGGAGCTCCGTGTTCTTTGCTATCAAAGACGCGGTGGCAGCCGCACGCAGAGAGGCAGGGCTGAGCGGGCCCTTCATCCTGCACAGTCCTGCGACCCCAGAGAGGACCTTCATGGCCTGCGCCACCCCCTTTGCCCAGATGGTAGGTGCCGTGGTACTGGTGACACAGAGCACTGAGAGAAAAGTAAACACTAACAGTAACAGGCACTCTTCAGGGACTGTGGCTGCTTGGGTGGATACCCTTATTAGTGTCTTTCCATTTTTTATTTATTCTTGTGTACAAAACAGGGCAGTAACACAAAAAATGACATAATATAGCCTAGAGCATAACGAGGTAAACAGTAATGCTCTGAAACAAAATGCAAGAGAAATAAAAAACTGATCAATATATGAGGGAGATCAAAGGGACAAATAGATGAATGAAGCAGGTACACAATAATTACTGATGCTGTTGGATCTGCAGATAAATATAACAGATGTCATAGGTGAGGAACGAAACACAGAAGTTGTAGCAATTCTTACTGTTAAGATGTATTCCATCTGTGCTTGTTTGTGCTGTTCCAGGTACCAGCAAGTAAGCCAGGATCCTACCAGCCATGGGCCATCAATGTGTGACAAGGTCCATAATTACAGTCACAGTGCAGTAATCTGCCAGTCAACAGCTTTGGAATTTTAACATACATCACTGCTATAAATTGCCTTTCATTTTAAATTTTGCTTATCTGTAGTCACTGCATTGATGTAGTCTTTAGGTGAACAGAAGTTTGTTTACTTTGCAGAAGGATCCCAATGAATTGATTGAAGACTGAAACACAAACCTGGAAAGTCTGTAAAACTGTCATCCTAAATGTTGCTTGACTGTCTTATCTGGTATTCCTAAAAACAGCATGAACATAAACTATACTATTGTACTGTAGTTTGATCATCAGAATCAAAACAAAACTGATGTCTGTGTTATAACTATTATGAATATATAACCTATATGAAGGCCTAATCAATAAAGTTTTTCAATGAATGTGGAAGCTACTGACCCTAATGTTGAGAATCAAGTATAATGGATTATTTCAAACACATTTTCCCCCTCAGCAATTAAAACTGTATTTTATAAGCAATTACACTCAGTTCCAACTTTTTTACATTCAGATTTTATTGAACTTGTGGAAAAACAACAACAAGGCCAAACAGAGTCACAATTTCCATGAAATAAGTCACAAACTGTATTAAGGTATCAGTGCTAGTGCTATGCTTAGTGGGTATTGTCAATGTGTTCATATAAGGTACATGGTGGTATATGTGGTAAATTTTGATCCAGAAGTCCTTATAGACATGCCTCATTCAGCTGCCTCATCAAGCGCTGCTGCAAAGGTTTGTAAGGCTGTTTTGCGTTGGAGAGGAAATGGCTTGTCCCGAATCTCATACAGCTTTTGTGCAAGGCTAGCCAGCCTTTTTCTGTACTCCAGCTTTTTGTAATTCGCTTCAGGGACACCCTCAAAGCCATAAATGGCACCCCACCAAGCAGCAGCAATGACTGCAGTGGAGTCACTGTCTCCGCCATGGAAAAAGGCATGATGGGCCAGCTCAACCCAGGAGCTACCTGCGATCAGGAGTGCATCATAGGCAATCATGGGGGCATCGTGCCCACTGCTGCCCGCTATGCCGCTGTAGCTGAGGGACTTGTAGAACACGTCTCTCTCCTTCACTCCGTAGCTCTCAGGAAACTGTGGCTTGCTCTTTCCATCCAGTATCCCCCTCAGCTGCAGATAGTTTCTCCATGCAGTCTCAAAGTAGTCCCTGCAGCCATGGAAACAGAGTAGGTCAAACCTACTTTCTCACTAGCCTTACCCCCTCATCTTCCGGCCATGAAATATTTCATTTAAGATTCTGTGTATTGCCTGGTGCTGATGTCATGACCTATGATGGTGCTGAATTGTTCACCATTAATGGTTGTCCAGTTGCCCAGGGCCAATCAGACTTCAACTGCTCCTGACCAATAACTTGCCAGCAGTGACAGTGTTGCGGGGAGGGATGGGGGGCCTACATCGACTGGCTAGTGTCACACTTCTGTGAGGTATAGTTTTTTTCTGCCCTGTGTGCATCTCGCAGCTGCTTACCTGGGTCAAGCACCTTTCTCTACTGAGTCACTAGGGAAAAACCTCTCTCCGTTCATCAGTGATATCTACTACAACACTGCATCACTCATTTTTTACTTTGAGGTTAAGTGACATACATAAAGTTACAGGTGTTACAAGCCCCCTAGTTAGTTTTACAGCTAGCTCTTAAATAACATTGAACTAGCTCTGCTGGTTAATATAGCCAGCTTGTTACCTAATCATTACATCACTAGGCAGCCAGCTAGCTAGCTGTGTGTTACATCTAGCAAATTTTATTATTATTTTTTTAATCACAGGTGATGACTTTCAGCGAAAAGACATTAGGATGTACAACTGTGAAGTTGGATCTTCTAAAAACAAATGGAACCAATGTCACTGCCTGATCTGAATAATTTACCGTAGCGCGACGCAAAACAGCCAGCTGTTGCTATTGCTACATTTTCTCTCGGAAAAGGTGCAGTTTTTAACAGGTGTTTATTTTTGGCACCAACTGAAGCAGCACAAACTGAAGAGTCTCCAGTTTGGAACCAGATGTTGATTTGTTACAGTTACAGAAAACAGCACCTAGAAAGTCACGACAACCCTGGGAAGTCCAGTGAACCTCTGCACCAGGAGAATCATTCACAAAGGAAAGCAAACACACAGGCAATCAAACCTACGACAACAGTAATTTTTAGGCACGTTATATTACAGATAGACTATGCCATATCTGGGCAAATACAGAAAAAAATCTTAATGTTGAACCTTGATACTGTGGCTGTGATAGTTTAGCAAGACTGTTCTCCTGTTTATTTGTGCTCAGATGTTATCATTTAATGAGTCTCTCCCTCGGCCCACCTATTTACACTTTGTGCAAAGTATGTTTATAAAGGCCATGAAACAAAAACAAGCTCTCACCACTTCTCCAGGTTTTCTTCAACACAGTGTTCTGACTGCTTGATGTACTCCTTGGCCTTTTCCAATATATCGAGGAGGCCACGGCCCCACTCCAGCGGGGGCTTACCCCTCACAGCGTAGGCGGTGAAGAGGGCAGCAGCTAGGGCACCGAGATAGCCAGTGGGGTGGTGGTGGGTAATGCGTCCGCTCTCCACACTCACTGCTACCAGCAGGTCCTCCTGACTTGGCTCGGGGAACCTAAGGCCCACACACATGGCCCGCATGGCTGCCCCGCAGCCTCCGCCCCTGTGGTTGAAGGGGATCTTCCAGCCCCCCTCCACTTTTGGTCTCAGCAAATGCACAGAATTCATACAAGTTACCCCTACAAAAAGGGAGAGTTAGTGCAGCTGTTAAGGTTGGCAGAACTGAAAGAACGCAGTGTGAGACCTGAGAACCATTCAGAAAGAGACAGCAAAAGTAAAGGCACTGGCACATACACTACATGGACAAAAGTATTGACCTGACCATTACACCAACAGGGACTGTAATGACATTGTATTCAAATATATATATATATACTTTAATATGGAGTTGGCCCCCCTTTTGCAGCTCTTCTCTCTTCTTGGAAGGCTTTCCACAAGATTTTGGAGTGTTTCTGTGGGAATTTGTGCCCATTCATTCTGTAGAGCATTTATGAGGTCAGGCACTGACACTGTTGGACGAGAAGGCCTGGCTCGCAATCTACGTTCCAGTTCATCCCAAAGGTGCTCGATGGGGTTGAGGTCAGGGCTCTGTGCGGGCCAGTCAAGTTCTTCCACACCGAACTCATCAAACCATGTCTTTATAGTCCTTGCTTTGTGCACTGGGGCACAGTCATGTCGGTATAGAAAAGGGCCTTCCCCAAACTGTTGCCACAAAGTTGGAAGCATAGCACTGTCCAAAATGTCTTGGTATGCTGAAGCATTAAGATTGCCCTTCACTGGAGATAAGGGGCCTAGCCCAAACCCTGAAAAACAGGTGTGGCCACATACTTTTGTCCATATAGTGTACATACCCTAGGAATTCTTAAAGGAGGAACATGTCAGATCAGGTAGCATTTTGCACCTTCTGAAATGCTGCAAAGGTCTCAATCATGTGAATCAGTAGCACTAAGAAAAAGGCAGTACCTGGAGCCCTGCCATCCATGTCCCGCATGGAATCTTTGTATTTTTGGGCCAACATCTGGAACAGCTCGGAGATACTCGCCCCTTTCTTCATCTCTACCACTGCCTCCGCTGTGGCCAGGTGCATGACCGTGTCATCACTCACACAGAGTTTTGTGACGTTCAGTGACGTCAGGCCACCCATCAGAGCCAGCTCCTTATGGATCGTCTCCCCACTATTACAGAACTCCCAATCTCCATTGTGGTAACCCATGGCATCACCAGCTCCACTAAGAACCATGGAGGCCACATACCTTTGCTCCATCTCAGCCATAAAAAGTCAAATTTCTGTCAAAATAGGGATCTGAAAAGAGACAATATAATAGTTTCAGCCACTTCTGTAAACACCAACAGTGTACAGTTACTCAGCTACAAGAGCAAGCCAGGTTGTCTTCAGTCCTCAATTTAGCTTAATCCTCTGTAGAGCTGCCCGTAGAGCTGTCACTCCAACACACCAACGCCGGAAGTGAACGAGTGGCAAAGGATGGCGTGCCGTCTTGCCTTTGGCGGTTCGGGAACAGAATTCATTAAATATATCTGTTTTAATACATCTGACTCCAATTTTGTAATTGTTAACCTATTTTAATTTAGTAACCGGATTACTCAAATGCGCAGGAGGTCATGCTAACGAGTCTGCCCAAGCTGTACCAGTTTCCCCCCTATATACCTGGCCATAGAACGTGGTATCTGGACTTTGGTGCTGTTACAAAACATGATAACCTCTGAAACAACAGTGTAGTCACGATTCAGCAATTATAAATACTGCAAGTCTTGCGATAATCAGGGGGGTACGAAGGGGTACTAGCACGTGAGGAACACAAAGATAAGTGCATTCTTCACTGTCCACTTTTGCACCACATGCACCACTTTATTATGAATCCATCGTACCTCCCTGCTACATGTACCATTGACATGTGTGTGAAATTAGTTTTCAAATGACACAAAAAATGATTAGGTTGCACATGAGAATGACCATATTCCATATTCCATACTATTCCATACTGTCTGCTGCCTTGTTTAGAGTCCAGGATGCAGCTGCCCTTATATTGTTCTTCCTTTTAATTTTCCTGCCATATTTTGCTACCAACAATAATCTGAAGTTTAGTCTTATATTCTTACTTTTTTTCATTTTTTAGTCTATTTCCGTGTGTTTATCTTTTGATAAAATGCAAATGAGCTGTGCAAAGTGGATGGTGGCACAATCTCTCTCTACTGAATTTGCTTGGCCTGTGTACTGTGTCCCAACAGATGGCGTACCTTGACGGTTGTTTACACGTGTGTATCATATGCAAAATCTTTTATTTTCTCCTTGCTCTGATTTTTTTTTTCTTTTCTTTCTTAAAAAACTCAATATTCCATATGTGGAAACCAATGATCGGACTAACTGTGTCTGTGAACAGTTTTGAAACGAATCTAAAAAAGGAAGAAATGCACATATTTCGATGATGGAAAAGTAACTTGAATAAGAATGCTGTTGCTGCCCGATAGGCAGTTTGAGGGTTTTTCATAAACATATCAGGATTTTTGTCATGTGTAGTTTCACTATATGTTATCAAGACATGTTAATTTCAATATTCAGTTTAATTTCAATATTCATCAGCTTAGATTCCATAATGTCTGCTCTACTTCAATAATGGGAAGTCATTTTCATTACATTACCAACATTTGTTGGCATAGTTTTTTTAGACAGGGAACTGCCGTGTGAATCTGACAACCCTGCTGATAAAACCTGACAATCGATTGCACGTGCCTGACCTACGACACGCCCATCGTGACGTTACCGTGTACATTTTGCATTATAGGCTACTTTTACATTTTATATTTTAGTTTTACATTACAGCTTACATTTTACAATTTTCCACTTCAGCTGACGGCCGACATTTACAGTGTCATCAACTCCAACTGAAATATTTTACAACAGGCCAGCCTCACGTTTTCAGAGACAGTCGTCAGTCTACACACAAAGCTCATTCGATCTGCTTCGTTTGTTCCCTCGCAAACGAAGGAGTGGCAGGGAAGTGAAGTTGGTTTTATGTTGGACATTCACTACATACTCGCGTTCGATTTTAAGGGACCATCATCAAACTACCGATTTTTATATTTCTATATTTTTTATTATACACAAAATTCAAAGATGATCTTGGTTTCGGAGCTCTCTCACATGGATGGAAAGGTATTGAATTTTATGCATAATAAAAATTCACTTAAAATAGAAATACTTATGTTTGTCAAAATTCATTGGGTGTAGTAAGAGCTATATTGAATGTTCTTTAAAATACACCTAATTTCAGATCTCTATCTCATATGGATGGCTGAGCTATTGAATTTTGTGGATAATGGAAATAACTTAAAAATATGAATGTATATTTTTATCAAAATCCTTTTGGTGCAGTAAGAACAACATTGAGTGTTCTTTAAAATACTCTTGGTTTAAGATCTCTGTTTCATATGGATGGAAGATATTGCATTTTGTGTATAATAAAAATTCCTTAAAAATATACATGCTTCTTTTTTCAAAATCTATTATCCGTAGTATCAGCCATATTGTGTTCTTTAAAATATACCCACACACCCAAGACTGAACTTCGGTTGAGATGATCATCCGTAAAATGCCCAATATTATCGCTAGCCCAATTTAAATGAGCAGCACTTTTACGATGCTCCCTAAAGGAAATGAAGGAAGGAAGGAAATGATGCTAATCACCGCACAAATCAGAAAATGATCAAAATCGTAAATTCCCTGATGTAGTTAAGAACAGGAACGTTTGATTATTTCGATTATAGCAACTGTTTTTAAAAGTGTGATGACAATCAAAAAGCGAGTGTGTGACTAATGTCCAATATAAAACAAACTTTACTTCACTACGAGTGGCCTGGTCAAATCGTCAGAGTTTACAAGGCATTCAAGACGCTGAGCTAACCTGTTTATCTTAACAGCTAACTAACCACACTGAGACAAGCTTTACACGAGATGAAATGGCTGAACTTACCAAAACGTGTCACGAATCGAAACTGAACTGTGTTCCAAGGGAAAAACATCCAAAGGCAGCATTTATATACGTGATTATCATATCATATCAATAATTTGTGTTTAAAGTTTAACTGTAAAAGCAGCCTACTGTAATAACATCTTCATAGTACACATGCTGCTCCTCTCGTCTCTTTCCGGTAATTTAGTATAAAAATACTTAGGCTGGGTACTTAGGGTTAGGCTGCATGCCGCCACCTGCTGTAAAGGAGTGTAAACTGGGCTGAAGCGAGGAGGTGATGAACTAGCTTGCCCCAATCCTGCCGAATCAACCAGGTTTAAAATTCGTTTATACTTCTCGGTACCCTTTTGTACCTACTAACACTTTCAAACTGAAGCCTGTCTTTCGACCAATGTTTACACCTGTCTTTACAATACCTGCGTTTCCAGAACACAATACACAAACACAAATCAGACGTTTCCTAAATCCATTGTTTTGCCTTTTGTTGTAGTTGCTGAATGAGTGTTGGAATGAGACATTTACATTACGTTTACATTTTTGTCTTTTAGCAGTCTTGTCAAGATCACCTTACAAAGTGTGAGTACAAAGTGCATTGAATTCACTGTCTTGGCAATAACCAGGACACTGTGTGAAGTAAAATAACTGCAACAACACCACAGTTAGTGAATTTTGACTAAACTGCATTTGTTCTTAGTATTCTTTTTAAGATGCCTACCTCACTTTGAGAAAGTTGTTGTAAATAATTATGGTAAATGTCGTAAACAATTATAAAAACATTATAGAACAGCTTATGTGGTATGACCACCCTTGGCTTTCAAAACATCACTGATTCGCTTAGGTATATTTGTGCACAATTTTGTAAGGTACTTGGCAGGTAGGTTTTTCCAAGCATCTTGGAGAACTTGCCACAGTTCTTCTATGAATTTTGGCTGTTTCAATTCTTTCTGTCTCTCCATGTAATCCCAGACTGACTTGATGATGTTGAGATCAGGGCTTTGTGGGGACCACACCATCTGTTGCAGGACTCCTTGTTCCTCTTTTTGGTGAAGATAGTTTCTTATCACACTGTGTGTTTGGGGTCATTATCATACTGCAGAATGAATTTAGGACCAATCAGATGCCTCCCTGATGGCATTGTATGATGGAAAAGAATCTGCTTGTATTTCTCAGCATTGAGGAGGCCACTAATTATGACCAAATCCCCAACTCCATTTGCAGCAATGCAGCCCCAAACCTGCAAGGAAACTCCACCATGCTTTACTGTTGCCTGCAGACACTCATCCTTGTAGCATTCTCCAGCCCTTCAACGAACGAACTGCCTTCTTCTAGAGCCAAATATTTCAAATTTGGACTCATCGGTCCAGAGCACCTGCTGCCATTGTGCTGCATCTCAGGTCTTGTGCTTTCATGCATAGATGAGTTGTTTGGCTTTGTTTCCACATCTGAGGAATGGCTTTTTGGCTGCAAGTCTTTCCTTGAGACCACTTCTGACCAGACTTCTCCAGACTGTTAGATGGGTGTACCAGGTTCCCTGTGGTTGCTGCCAGCTCTGAGCTGATGGCACTGCTTGGCAGCTTCCGATTGTGGAGGGACGTCAACTTGATGTGCCTTTCATCTGCTGAACTAAGTTTCCTTGGCTGACCACTGTGTTTCTGGTCCTTAACCTTGCCTGTTTCTTTGTGCTTCTTCAGAAGAGCTTGGATAGCACATCTGGAAACATCTGTCTGCCTCGAAATTTCTGCCTGTGACAGACCTTGCTGATGCAGGATGACCACCTTGTGTCGTGTTTCTATGGTCACTCTTGTCATGGTGTAAGATTAGAAATCTGTTCTGCAACCTAACCTTTTCAGTATGGCTGATCCTCACCCAGTTTTATTCCCTCTACACAGGTGTTTCTGTTTCAGTTAATAATTGTGATTAAACCTGCGTATGTTGCTAATGATTACCACCTGTTTTGTTTAGTTGTTTGGTGTAGTTGTTTTATCATGCATTGGAGTATATGCCTACGAAAAAGGTTTGGAGGGTCTGGAAGGTTTTGTGTTAGTTTGCCACGTTCTTTCTTTATTTAGTCTTAGTCTTAGTGGCACATTACATCACTATTTTTAAAAGAAATGTTCGTAAATCTAAAATATGATATTTGTTATTGACCCACTAATGGAGAAGATAGAAAAGAACTACTTTAAGACAAATGTTTTGTGAAAAAGCTTACATATATATATATATATATATATATATATATATATAATGTGTGTGTGTGTGTGTGTATACTGTATGTATATATGTGTGTATATATATATATACACACACACACATATATATATAGAGGTGCCATGTGGTCCAGGTGTCAAGGCACTTGTCTCTTGTGAAAGCTGAGCCAACAACCCAGGTTCAGTCCCAACTGGATCATTAGCCAACAGTGATGCAGGAATGGAGCCAGTCTGTAGAGGTGGTGTGTTGGCAGGGTCCCATCTTGTCATTGCTCTCAGGCACCTACTAGTTGCTTAAATGGAGTGAAGGTGAGGGTTTAAAACCTGCAGCAGGCCTGTGTTACATGATGCATGATGCATATGAACACACTTTCAGTATATTGTGTACAAAGAAAGGTTTTTTTTTTTAAATGAAAGAAAATATTAAACAGATGAAGGATAATAAAATGCAAGACAGTAGAATGAAAGGGGCTCAGAGCTGATGCATGCCTTTCTTGACGTTGATAAAAAAAAATTTTGTAGTCGATATGTGCATCACATAGAATCTGTCATAGATACAATCCACTAAAAAGGAGCAAGCTGCTCAAAATCAATGTCATGAAGCTCACTTTACCCCCCTTTCAAAGATACAAAATGAATGCCTGAGTTGCATTGAGATCCCCATTCATGCGTTTTTTTTTTTTAATGTGAGCAGGATTCGCACTTTACTGAACACACATCTCTGGATAAATGGGTGAAGGCAGACTGTGTGAACTGAGGGCAGAGCACACACACTGTTGATGATTTAATTCATTGGCAGCATCCACATAGACATTGACCAGTCTGAGAAACATCTTTTTTCTAGTACCTACTTCTCACTTTACAGTGGAAAATGACAACTGCACTTGTTGCACAAATCTTGTTTTTCAAGGTTTGGATCAGTTTGAAGACAATACACGTTTCATTTAGTCCTTATTCCATTAATGCCAAAAGCAATGTGAGAGAGACAATTCAGGTCAAACACTTGTATTTAAAAGAGCTGAAACCTGCATTTTGTTGATTTATTATTTATTTATTTATATATGTATTTGTGTCAGAGTCAAAATACAATGTGCAGAAGCAAGCAAAAGTAAGAGATGTTTGCATGGAACACAATTGGAATGATGCTGGAATGATCAATAGCAAATGGCCAAAAAATGCAAACAAGCCTCAAACCACAGGCTAATCAATTTGGGTTTGACAAAGTTAAATGTCCTGCTTCAAATGGGTCACCATCCGGTTGCTGCCATCTCTGAATCACACGTTGATGGCCCACGGTTTGAAAGTTCCTGGCTCTGGAGTTGGAACCTTGGAGAGAAAGGACATAAAAAAGAACCTCAGCCAGTCAATAAAGCGCAGTAAGGCTGATGACTGATAACACCTCTGAGTACAGAATTATTACAGAGTTTTTAAAAAATGACAGTTGAAACATTTAATGAAAAGTCATAGAATGGAGGATAGATCAGAGTATGGGATTTAAGAACCAAATCACTCTCAGTATATTATATTTTTACACTGTCCTGTTTCAAAAGAGCCAGTGTGCCCGGTTTAAAAAGGGCCAAGGTTGCTTACCCCTAAAACAGGGTTTACAGTATGTTGTCTGTTGTTACTCATACATACACAGGTGTACTCTTAAAGCTTGCTATGGCCTTTTTTTGTTGTTGCTGAAAAATAAACAGGGTGGGGATTTGCAAATTTAGAGTAAATGCATAGAGATGAAAATTAGACAGTATCGATTATTTTGTGAAAATGTGCAAATGAGTAAAGTTAATGCCCCTTATGTGGAAAGTTTATACATTATTTGTATGTTCAAGCTTATTTGTGCATTGAAGGAAAACACTTACCCTGGGTTTTAATTGCTTAATTTAGAATTACTTAAGATGCCTTTAGAAGACTGCCCAAAAGACTAATCACAGAAATCTCTTTTGACCAGGGCTTGTGGTTCAAGTGTCAGGTGCTGTTGGTGGGGCAGTGGGCAGACGTACCATCTGGGTGAAGCGGTCCACGCAGGCCATGCGTATCCTCTCAGCGGTTGCCGGGGCATTCAGGGGGAAGCTGCTGCTCAGCCCGCTCTCTCTGCGGGCCGCCGCAATCGCCTCTTTGATAGCAAAGAAGATGGTACAGCCGAAGAACACAGGGGGCTCCCCAATCCCCTACAGGAACACAATCTCAGCATCAATATCCACCTCTTTAAAAGGTTAGCTATTGGTCCCATGTTACGCCTTAGAAAAATGACTCATAGTTCTGCTGCAAGGTATTCGGTTGCATGAAAGAATACAGACCAGCTTTACAAAGCTGATTCATAAATGCTTGATACAGTCACTCAGACACTTGCCCTGGGTTCTGTCCTATCATAGGATCATGCTGGGTTCCTTTTTACCCCTTCATGCAACCTTATTCTTGAGTGTTAACAGAGCAGTACAGTGTGATGAGTGTAATCCCTTGATACACTCACCTACGTATCTTTACACAAGTCCCACCAAGCAACAGCATTTAACGTGTGCCTGTTGGAACATAGGCAGGAACTAGGGCTATACTATATTCAACAGAAGCACCTTGATGACTGAGGCACATAGGAGCTCTCCTAGGGTCCTTTTAAAAGGTTGTTCATATCTTGCATTTACAGAGAAAGCAACATACAGACAAACTGGAATTCAAAAACATTGAGGGCATACTATAATTATACAGGCAAATTCCATTCCTATTCAATGTAAATTAATTTTTTAAGAGCCATTGTGGATAATTGTAGAATAAAATGCATATAAAATATCATAAAAGTAGTAGAATCAATATTATCATATATTGTTTGAATATGTTATATAATGCTTAAATATATTAAAGCACAGAAGTGCTCCGAATTTCCAGTTCCCTTTGGTCAGAGCTTACCTTGGAGGAGTAGATGGCATGGGGGTTCTGTGCGTTGGCCAGCAGGTGGATATTCATCTGGGGCGGGATGTCACACAGTGCTGGGATCTTGTACTGGGATGGCCCACGGGTCATCAGGCTGCCCTCAGGGGAGAACTGCAGCTCTTCGGTGGTGTAGAGGCCAATACCCTGTACAAAGCCACCCTCAATCTGAAAGCACACACATGAGGAGACTGTCCTTTTCAAGCCTTTTTTAAAAAAAATATTTGCCAAAGAAACATTTGAGGAATATTTGCAGAGCTACTTCCACGTGACTCCAATACTCCTGTCTTTTGTCATTTGATCTTGTGGCAGTTGGTATTATTGCTATATTACCTCTATAATTAAAAGCTAAATTGCAGCAGTAATGTAATGAACAGAATAAAAAAACAAACAATGACGACCCAATGTAGCAAATGTGATCCGATAGGCATAGCCCTATATAACATTTATATAATGAATTACTGTATATATCTTTTGTCTTAAGGCATATATGACTGCTGACACACCTGTCCCACATCAAGAGCTGGATTGAGGCTTCTCCCGACATCCATCACAATGTCAGTTCTTATGTTCTGCAACATAAATGGATACAGTTCACGGTACAGGTAAATGGGGAATACGGGACTACTATGATCTTTTCTCAGGTACATAGACTGGTGTAATACTTTATGGTCTCCTGTCAAACAGTCGATTTCCACTTCTGAGCAGCAAGCCCCAAAGGTGAAGTAGAAGTAGGCTCTCCCCTCGCTGTTCTCCCAGTCCACGTTTGTGTAAGGGCCCCTGCAATCAACATCACAATGGTACAATCCAAATTCCTGCTCCCCACGATTCTGTAATGACTATAAAAAGAATGTGCTGTGTTGCATCCTTTATTCTCCATTACAGGGTAATGCAAGGTCACTTACATGAAGAAGCCAGTCGCTGACAGGCTTATTCGCTGACAATAGGCCTCAACAATCTGTTGAAAAAAGAAGAAAGAAACTGTTGAAAGAAAGCACGTCCCCTAGTGTGTGTTTATGATGACAAAGCTGTATTTGGTGATCACGCAACTTGAGAATCGCTAATACCCAGGGCTAGTGATACACCAGAATTTAAACACCAGAGCCACACAGCCACACTCCGAGAATAGCTGTGTGTAATTACCAGTCGGGCCCATGTGTGTTTGGGATACTCTTTGATGACCGGCTCCAGTCGTTTCATGAGCTTTTCACAGGCGTCCTAAAATAAAGTGTCACCATTGTAAATATAACCATAAGAAATAAACAAAAAAGAAACAAAAATAATCAAAAGAAGAATTGATACAGTCTACTGCATTGCTTTTCTCTTTTTACGTCTCCCACCTCCCTCTTGTGACGGGTTAAAACACCCCATTTGCAATGTCAGGTAAGAGAAGCATCGAGAAAAGCAACAAGACCAATCTGTCAACACATTACATGCAGTGTGGCGGTGGATATGTGTGAACAGGAAGTGAGTTGTTCTTCAGGGGTACCACCTTCACAGCCATGCCCACAGCGTCCGTGCCGTAGGAGGCAGCAGATGGGGCAGCATTGGGGACATTCCCTGTGCACGTCTCTTTAATGTGGATTAAGGACATGGGCACCTTCAAGATGCGACTGGCAATCTGCATTAGACGGAGAAGAGGAAATTTCACACGTCTTTTTACCATCATTTTCACATTTGAAAATTTGTTCTTGTCCCTTTCAAATCATGCATAGCAAAACAGTGTATAAAATGCCTTTAGTACTGCCAAACGAAATGTAAATGTAAGTTATAGAAATGACCAAGATTGTCCTTACAATATAATAATGGATGGATGTTACAATAACTTGCAATCCTGATCGAAATTTATGCTGATCCAAATATATGCTGATTATAATCAATAACACAAATTATACACAAATTATATATCTACATTTTGGTGAGTTTCGCATGTTACAATTTGTTTTCCTGCCAACACAAATTGTATGAAAAATGTACTGTGTTTTAAATGCACACAACCAGCAATAGTAACAGACCCTGCACTGTGCTGGACAAAGCTGGATTGCTCACCTGCATAGCCTTTGTGTTCAGGCCCTGGCCCATCTCAGTGCCCCCGTGAGACACCAGCACTGAGCCATCCTTGAAGATGTTTACCAGTGCTGCACCCTGTGGGAGAGAAAGATGTTTGTTGTTAGCTAGGTCCTAAGTAGGTCCTGAGCTGAGAGGAGCAGTGTGACCTACTGTTCCCTGAAAGGGTAACTGGTTAGGGTCAGTAAAATTATGTGGTATCTATGTAAGTACTCGAAACTGATCCCTAGAGAATGTGATGGTTACCTATGCCAAGCAGACATCACGTACATGGCTAATTCAAGACCCATGTAGAAATTTGTGGTATGTGCAGTCAAGTACTTCCTCTAGTTGTAAATGCCTCGGCTGGTGTCACAACAGTAGGTGTCTTACAAAGCACTTGAAAAAAAAGCCTTTTAACCACATTAACACAAACATAATGGATAGAAAATGGCCACATCTGCATCACATTATAAAATAGCATTGAAAGTGGCAGAAGGGAGTAGTGTCTAAGGTCCTAGAAATGTTACAAATGGTTGCAGGTTCAAGTTCTACCATGGAGCTCTGCTGGTGTGACTTAAAACAAGGTTTGTAACCAGCATTGAATATTCTTAAATTCAGAAATTATTTAGCTGTCTAAGTGGATAATAATATAGTCATACTAATGAAAGAAGCATGATTTTTTACCTGGTTGTAGAACCACTTGGAGAATCCAACGCCAAATTTGATTGGCACAGCAGAAATTCCCCTCTTCTTCCAGCGGTTGTTGGCATTGAACTGGGCGATGGCCAGGCGGCGGTTGTTGTAGGCTGACTTTTCCAGACACTCCTCCCAGCAACGCACCATGTCACGGGGGGAGAAGATCTGTTTGTGGTGGCTGTAGGATGGCTCCTCCCTGTACATGTTAATGTCCCTCACCTACAGAGAAAGAGAGATTCAGGTTATACACTCCATTCAGCAGAAACTGGGCCTGCAGACATAGTGGCACATTGCACCCTGGACAAAGACATATTGTGTAAATTTCACCTAGGACCTTGAAACTGTGCCAAACAGATCAGCGTGAAACAGGGGTGTCTGTGCTCTGTTTAAGTTCCCTCTCTCATCTTTCACCTTTTCGGGTGGTAGGCCACACTTGATCGCCACCTCGTGAAGTACGCTCTCGATCATGGTCAGGCCCTGGGGACCTCCAAAGCCTCGGAACGCTGTGTAGGACGGCAGGTAGGTCTTGCACACCAGACCTCGCCCACGCAAGTTGGGGATCTTGTAGCCGTTGTCCAGGTGGAGCAGGGCTTTCTCCATTATCTGAACATAAAGGTCAGAAGTATCAAGTAATATGGTATATCTATCAACCTATCCATCTATTGCTGTATTTATATGACTGTTGAACTTACAAATGGAGACTCGTCCAAAGTGCACCCTCCGTTGCTGTACAAAGTCATGTCCACTGCCAATACTGTGCCATCATTCATAAATCCCACCTGAAACAAGACAGGGATTCGTTAAGAAAAAGGTAAAGATTAATAGAGTCTAAGCACTCCAAATCCCAGAAAGCCTTGCAGCTCCAACCTTGTACTTTCCCAGGAAAGGGTGTCGGCCGCTAGTAATCAACATGTCATCCCCACGGTCTAGAACACAGCGTACCGCACGCCCAGTCCTACAACAATGCAGACAAACATAAGTAAGCAGGAAATGCACAGCCTGTTTTCGGAGCCCAAAGGCAAATACTAAAGACTCACAAAAATGGCGCAGTGGAGCCAGACCAGTGTAGGGACATTTGCAGATTAGAACCTTTGGGGTAGCACTATTGTTAAGCAAAATACTTCAAGGACCTGAAATCTTAATTAAAATACCTAGCTGAATAAATATTTAATATGTAAAATGTAAGGTATGTAATTAAACCCTTGATAAGGGTGTCTCATGTAATGTTATGTAATATTCAGAGGTTTACTGAAGAAAATCACATCAGGTACCAAGCTTTTCCACTGGGAGGCACTGTTTCCCACAGAGTATAAATTGCATTTGGCCCCTGTGCCAAAGCTCACTGTGTTTCTTGTGACCAGAGCTGACTCAGATTGTGTTAAAAGACAAAAAAATAATTATAGTGTTAGTAATTTTAGCAAACATGTTTATTTATTTTACTTCTCATTAAGATTGGTATTATAGAGAAATACGGACACAAATAAGGAACTTGCCAGAAACATCATGGGTGCTGATTGGTCAGACTCTTACTTGTGTGCGGCAGTGGCCGTTATGGCGGAGAGGGAAGCGATTTTCATGACTTTGCCTCCAAAGCCACCTCCCAGTCTCTTCACGTGACAGGTGATCTTGTTGGAATCAACACCCAGCGTTATACCTACCACCTCCTGGTGAGAAACAACCAGAACAAAGTGAAAACATTATCTGATATGTTACCTGTTAACCTAAAGACCGGATAGCCTATGCCAGTACCGCAACACTGAGAAGTTAAAGCAAAAGGGCTAATACAGCTAAAAATTGTGGTCTCACAGATTTTTCTGTTCACACTGTAATATAATCTAGCTATCTAACTGAATATTTCTTATCAACAGATACAGTTGTATAATAATAATTTAAATTGATACTGCTATACCTTTTGTTCAATACTAATTTTCAGTGCAGTTTCTTTAAAAAGGGTGCGACAACAATTGCCTCTTATACCTGACTGAAAACTGCCATTTGAGGAAGGTATACAGAATCCTGCTAACATTTCAGTTCTTTATGACTTCTCCCTTGAGTAGATCTGACCTACGATAGGACCTGACCTGAGTGAAAGCTGCATGCTGGCTGGATGCGTACAGGTCCATCTCCCCATCCTCTCCTCGGGGGATAGCAATGACCCCCTGTGTTTCCATGTAGAAGTGCTCTTGACCCCCCATGTAGATCTCACCTGCGCCAAAAACCAAGAGGGACCCCAACCAGTTATGGACAACCCGGGACATCTGAGGCATCAATCTGGCAAAGTGGTTATCAGGGCATACAATCAGGAATTTACAATGGTAAATATGTGACCCTGCTATTAAACTACCCATGACCAGGAATCCTTCAGTAAATATTCAGATGTATATGTATATTTATACATTGTAACTTCATAAGAGATGTCAGTTCAGTAGACTCATAACAATAAACAAGGACCTACATAATGCGGGCTAAACCTGACTCCATCCAAATCAATGAAAGGCAGCAAAGGAAGTTAGTGGTTGGATGAACTGTTCTAAGCATTTCTGCTGTATAAATCAGCCATCAGCTTACCCTGTGTTTGGTACATTCCACTAAACACTTAGCCTGGCATATGTTTGAAAATACTTCTTGATTACTTCAGGAGGATGTCAAAATTCAAAATTAATTTCACGCTCCATTTTCAATCTACATTACAATTCTTGATGAGACCACAAATAATTATCTAGAGAACATCCTTAAGCAATATTTAAGAAATTCATCCTTTGTTCACTTGAATGCACAGCTCTGCTGATATATTATCTTCTGTCTAACCTTCAAGAATGCGGTCCACTTTCTCAAAGGCCTCTTCCACATTGCCCCTCTCCAGTTTCCTCTTTGGGTTGAAGAAAGACTCATGCTGAATAGCCTCCTGAATCATGGCCAAAAGACAACAAAGGACTACTTGAGTATTAAGTTGTGGTATTTTTACTGGTAGTAGCTGGATGTACAGTATTGCAGATATAATAACTGGACTTACAACTGCTACAAAAATCTCTGTGTTCTGAAAGAGTGAAGAGTAAAATGGCTATGCAAAAACTGTGGATTTAAAGTTGAGGAAACAGATGATGGTTATTTGATATCAATAGGTTGACGCACTGGACCATAACAACAACAAAGGTTCAACAGTGATATTAAGATGAAGACTGTGCTGTGCATGCTTCCATAATACTGTATGTGATTGCAACCAAGAAACCATCAAACTTTTTAAGGTAGAGACTGTGAATCAATAGAGCCCAATATCTAGAGCCGCTCCTGCAACATCATCACTACTGATAGAAGGTCTGTGTAAATGGATTACGTGCAAAGGCACATAGGTGACAGGTGTGTACCTCAATGGTGAAGAAGACTGGGGACAGGTCCTCGTAGGTGATTTGGACTTTCTCCGCCGCCCTTTTGGCCTGCTCCCTGGTTTCTGCCACAACTGCACCAATGATCTGCCCCACACAGATGGCCTACACAGGGAAATAGGTGGAGAAAGGAAAGTTAGTGGTGAAATGGAGACACATCTGTGTGTAGATACTAAAGGACACCTATGACTTTTTTCTGAAAATGATCATGTAACAGGTATGCTTAATTGGAGCTGAAATTTAAATTACATGTTCTCTGAAAAAAGTCAATGGATATTTAATAAAATTACCCAAGGAATAGTGTATGGTTGGGTGTACTAAAGATAGACTTAGTCAATGGCCCTTAAAATGTATCAGAATGAATTTATACATGCTTGGTACATCTCACTGTTCACAGTCCCTTGATTTCACATTCAAACAAAACAATCTTTTGAATCTTTTGTATTTTACTGGCTATAATTGAACATTGGCTTTCAGCTGACTTTTTCATGAACTCAAAGAAGTT
The DNA here is from genome assembly GCF_013368585.1 of Megalops cyprinoides. Lineage (NCBI taxonomy): Eukaryota > Metazoa > Chordata > Actinopteri > Elopiformes > Megalopidae > Megalops > Megalops cyprinoides. The sequence continues at coordinate 21,100,797 of NC_050596.1, forward strand.
ATGTTGTTTTGTGCTTCACTTCCAAAAAGAAATGACCTTGTTCCTGTCCAACTTCTGCCAGACACGAAACGATTTGTTCATATGGACAGGGAGTGTGCATCACAACACCAGAGACTCATTCCAGAGTGAGTGTTTGAAAATATCACCAAGAACAGATCGCTGTCTCTTTTCTGTCTAAGCTGATGAATCATCTTCTCCCACTGAATTCACTGTTCATGCTTCATGGTGTATGGCATTGCACTGGAGATTTGTTAAATACAGAGCGCCCACAGGCATCAGTGCTGTACCGAGTGTGTTTCTGCATGTGCATGCGCATATTTCCGTGTGTATGCATGCCATATGGAGTCCTGGTAATATGTGCATGTTCTGTATTTCACTGTTAGTGATGGTTACATGTATCTGTACAGCCTGGTACTTGTAATTCTTGGCAATTGTTCAAATACAATAAAAATTTCAATCCATATATATATATATATATATATATTTTTTTTTTTTTTAATATACAATAAATATATTTTATTTATTATATATCCATGCATATTGGGTAGGGTATGTGTCCCATGTGTAGGAAATGTGTTTTTTTTCCTTGTCCAGGGACTCATAGCTAAAAGTACCATACCAGGGAAAGTGTTTCTCATATCTGAGAAATTCCAAATACAAGGTTTGTATATATGGCCTCATTTAATCTCACTTAAATGCAAGGGCTTAGTGTGTTTGAAAGGGAAGAGGAAACATTGAGGTTTGGGCTGCCTTTAAAGCGCATCTGGAAAGGATTTTCAGTGAACACAGTGTCTTGTGCCATGCAATGATACAATGTGGGCCCTGAACCCAACAGCTATTTTTTTTTTCAAAATTCTGATTCTATCATTTAACAAACAACCAGCCTTATCAAGAACTGAACAGACTTAATTCAAGACTTGCAACTGCTTTGCTGACCTTTTTGCTCCTTTGCAGTAAAACATCATTACTGCAGGAGACTCTTGCTTAATGACTCAGCCAGGCAGTCGGTAAGTGAGTGAGTCAGACCGCTTCGCAGTTAAGAAGTGCCACTCGCCTGCCAGACTGTGAAACAGCTGTAGCTTGAGCACTTATGGCAAGTAGATATCAGGCCTAATGGTCACTGCTTACACACTAGCCCATACAAGAGGATCATGGGTGGGGAGGCAGTGCCATACCTCCTCCTCGGCAAAGAGCTCCTCGGGGTCATTGAACCACAGCCTCCGGTTCTGACCAGGGACGTCACGAGCCGACACGAAGGTGATCACTCCGGGCATGCCCAGAGCCTCAGAGTCATCAATGGAGCTGTGATTTACACCCAGAAATTAAAATGACAAGACACGTCAATGATCCACTGTAAAACACAGGCATCGCTTAAAGATGAGGTCAGTCCCTTTTATGCTCTTGTTCTTTTATGCTCCTTTTATGAACCAAAAAGAGCTGAACATTTTAATGGGTTAGACCTGAGGCCTTCATTCATTATGTGCAATAGATTACATGCAGGGGTGACACTCACATGATTTTGGCATGTGCTCTGGTGCTGGTCACCATGAACAAGAAGAGCTCATCTTGGGTGGTGGGCAGGTCATCGTAGTATTTCGCCTCTCCTGTGGCCTGCTGGAATGAGGAATGGTGCACTTTGGGACGGCCCACTGGGTCTTCAGGGGACTGGCTCTCAGAAACCAGCTGAAGAGGGAGCCAACACATGTGGTAAGGTGAAACTCTAAGAAGAACTCTGACCTGGTCATATGAGTTTTTTTCTAAAAACTGTCTGCAACCTCCACACTAAGCCTATTTTTATGAACAATAAATTTATTTGGGACAAAATGATATTGTGGGTGGTGGAAGGGCGTTTGGATCAACACACCTGATAAGATTGGTGTCCCTGTGGCACCTCATTCTTGAAAGGTTTCAGTGCGCTGAGGTACTCCAGGGGCAGGTCACTGACCCCAACACCCTGCAGGATAAATACAGAGCTACAGTCACCTTCACACACTGGCTTTGGCAGGCACATCAGACACGCATTGTTCTTGTCATTTATGTGAACAGGATCACATGTTCAGAGTTAACTTTCACAGTGAAAGTGTTTGGTTTGGACTTACAAAGCAGTTATAAAATCAGCCCTACAAGGGCCATTTGCTTGGCACTTTCCTTGAAATGTGCACCCAACTGCTACTTTTACTAAGGCTAATTTTCAACTTCTTGCCAGTGTATTTACAGTTTATGTCAAGATTAAATTCCATATGAATCTTACATGATGATTGTAAAGTAATGTAACCCTTGATGTCCTTTAGGGCCCTGATTGGCCTTACACTTCCTGTGTCCCTGCTTATCACCATACCCTCTGTCTCAGCTCCTGTAGGACCTGCATGTAGAACTTGAAGAGGAAGCTAAGGATCAGGGTCTTGCGGAATTCCACCCTCCCACCATGAGCAGAGGGAGACAGGGCAACCTCATCTCCAAGCAACTGGCATGCCTCCCCCAGTAGATCCTCGTCCCAAGCCCTGAGGGACCAAATGCAGGTGTTTTGATGGAATGTATGTAATGTAACAAACGTCCTCACCCAGGCATAGGCATTAACATAGCAATCAGCAGTAAAGCATCACATAAATAGGCATGCTAGGGGAGGCAGTGCAGCATAGTGGTTAAGGAATAGGACTCGTAACTGAAAGGTTGCTGGTTCAATTCCCTGCTGGGGCACTGCTGCTGTACCCTTGGGCAAGGTGTTGAACCCACAATCGATTCAGTAAACATCTAGCTCTAAAAATGGATCGTAAAAAACTGTAACTAATATAAGTTGCTCTGGATAAGAGTGTATGCTAAATGCCAATAATGTAATGTAATAATCCCTCAGGCACAAACCCAGGCATTACTTGGGATGGCACAGGACAGCATCACAACGTGTTAAATAAACATGATCATCCTGGTACTTTCAGTAACTCAACAGTGAGCAGCAAAGTGTTACAATGTGTTCCATAAACACAATATCCTGATGATTATCACTTACAGTAAGTCAGTGATAAGCAGCAAAGCATGACAACATGTTTAATAACAATGATCAATGAGTCGCTTACAGTAACTCATGGTAATGCAGCACAGCATCACAATATATTTTTAGAACATAATCTCCAAGTCCCTTACAGCAAGTCACTCTCTTTTTCAAAACAGACAAGGTCCAAAGTAAAAGCAACACTTTCATAAAGCATACAATACACAGTGAGGGTGATGGTAGCTCATGCTTCAAGGATAGGAGAGATAAGCTGTTATCTGGATTCATTTTTGGCATTAAAATCCAAAGCATGCACTGGAAGATAATCATTTTACTTATTTAATCAGGAAGTAAAATCATTTATAAACATTTCAAAATCTTTCTAATGCATTGTGTTTGTTGGTGTCTTTTGTGTTCCAGGACCTTTTGGCCTTGTAATGAAAGGCTCCCCTTCCATACTGCCAACACGAATAATAATCCTTCATCCATTCATCCATTCAGTAATCCATTTATGGCTCCTTTTTTATGGAATTTGTGTAGCATATCCTCCTCAAATGCAAAGCAGAGATGTTCCCTCTGGGACTTCCTGAATCCAGCGCTCTATCCTCCGCTCCACACCACAGAATAAATCTCTCTTTCTACTTTTATCTCTAGCATCAGATCTGCATGTCATCATGAGCAAACACTTCCTGGAGATGTTACTGTATTTCTCATTCGCAAATGCAATCAATCAAGATACTGGGATGGAAAATAAATCCAACATTTTGAAAGCAGGAGGGGTTTCTCTGCTGAGTTTTGCTGATGTCATTTCTGTTGTTATAAGGACCAAAATTTCAAGTGCCATTATCAGTAAGTCTGCAGCCATCAGTTGATACACTGATACACATTGGTAGGAAGAGAAATTTTGTGAGAATGGGGGGGCTCATACCGGCCAATGAGCTCCTCACAAGTGTGTCTGGTCCTGACCAGCGTGGGTCCCACACCTCCATAGTAGATGTTCAGGGACTTCACCACATCCGTGTCTTCCCTGAACACTACTTTCATCCCGGCATTGACGATAGAGAAGGCAAACTCCCTGCGCTGGGCCTGACGGAAGGCGGAGACAAACTCCCACTGTGGGAACACAAGACAAAAGGGAGATGTCACAGCACGCTCCTCAGGGGATCCCCATTTTAAAAGGCATCTTGGCTGTTCTATATAAGAAAAAAAAAAAAACAAAACTCTGGGAACATCTTGGCAGGATGTTCCAAACTTTCATAAATTAGTCCCATGAGGGCAAGTTATATTGTGTGTGCTTAGCATGTTCAGCTAAGCACTTGTCCTGGGCTTCAACTTCCAATGTCTTACTGATTTTATCTAATTTCAAGTTCCTGTTAGATATACATATAACAAGAAGGTTAAGCCACACACATTTCCAAATGACCAACCCTCGAAGGCTTTTAATAGTTTCATTGTTTGAAATGTTTAGTCAACTGTTGTGTTGAGTGAGCCCTTGATCCTCATTATCATGTAGTAATGTACCCTTTCTGGTCAAGTTTAAAATAGAATTCTGGGTAAAGCCCACCCTGTGACTACCGTACATCATATAATATGACCTAGGTCTGGCAGAATAAAGCATGAGTGGAGAAATATAGGTAAAAAGACCATATAACGGTGGTATATTGTACAGTATACCATGGATATGCAAGAATAACATGATGTTTGTCTCACTGGTTTGGAGTGGGGGATGTGGACAGAGAGGAGGACTTCATCGGGCCTAAGACAGGTCTTCCCCAAGCCTGTGAAGAACTCCTCATTCAGAGGGACCTCTCTTGTCCCACCTGCAAATGGCGGAGGACACACAGTTATACACAAAATAAACCCACAATAAGGAGAGTTCCTGGCGAGAAAGCAAGCCAAGGAATGCTGTCATTGGAGGACAAGTTAAAACAGCACGGAAAAATGCTGAACACTGTGTGAGCCTTGATACAAATGCACAGAAGTGAAATCTGTGTGTGTGATACCAATTTAATAAGCACACAAGCTGTGAGGTGTTGCACAATGGAATGTGAACAATGGTGCACTCTGAGGGACAAAAATATGCAAGTCATGTACCCAGTGCATTGATTCATTCCCAGGTTAGCCACAGCTGATTGTGCGGAGTGAGGTGATTACATTACCTTTAGAAATGACCAGCAGGCTACAGTCCGCAGCAGCCAGGATGCTGTTGAGATCGTACTTAGGGTTGGCACTCAATATGTTGCCCCCGATGGTCTGGTAATAACAGTGTGAGAGATATCAATAACTTATGAGACTAATGGGGTTATTATGATTATTTCATGAGCCCATGCCCATCCTGATTAATTTTTTAATCACTGCATGTCAACCTCTCAGATGATGGTCATTAAGTAAGCATTGGTTCATAGTTTCAGATCAGCTTTCTCAGACAGATCTTGGCCTGTTCTCGTAATCTATGACTATGACCCTTTTGAGGAGGGCTTCTCAGCTGGAAAACTAACTGAAGGTCAGTAGTCAGCATGGCCTGTTATTTTTACATTATACAATAGTGCATATTGGGTACCAGAATCCCTCTGATAACATTCCTAGGACAGATATAAATTTCATTATTTATTTAGCTGATGCCATTTTCTGAGGTGACATGCATAGCATTCATTTTGACCATTATCAGTTTTGTTCTGCTGGATGCTTGCTGAAGCAATGCCCTGAATTCCTCATGTTGTCACATGACTGAGCGATGAAGCGGGAGACAGAGGAGTGTGTCACTGAACTCACCGCCATGTTGCGGATTTGTTTCCCGGCCAAGCAGCGGAGGGTCTGCAGCAGGGCCTGGTAAACCTTACTCTTCTCCTGATCCAGCTCCTGCACCGCCCTCTCCAGCTCGTCCTTCACTGTGGACAGGCTGCAAGCTGCCCCCACGGTCACACCTGCACATGATGACACAAGACGGCAATAAGGTCACTGGGCGTGCCAATCACATAACGTGTGGACAAGTCAATCTCATTTATGACCTTAATTATGGTCTTGCATATATGTTGCTGTTATGAATAACAGGGCCTTTTGAAGGGAAGACATACTGTAGATAAGTGGACCCCTGAAATTATTCCAATTGGTTTGACTTTGTTCTCTGGAAAAAAAAAGTTGTTAGTATTTCATTAACAAACCCAGGTAATGTGCTTGTTCAAAGTAGCAATCATGCATTAATTAGATGCCCTTAATTTGGCAGCATTAAAAATGCTTTGTACGTCCAAAAAACAGTGTTTCTGGGTTTATTCCTTCTTAATGCCTGAATTTCAGTTCCCTTAGCCAGATTTGTTAGTACTGCATTTATGTCCCTTTTGTTTTGGCCTAAACTGACAAAAGACACATGGAAATGATATCTAAAGCTCATATCTCAGAACTGGAAAATATCAAGCCCTCTATGATTTTAAAAAGTCTTTCTCAGATTTAGCTCATGTAATGAGGCAGTGAGAGGGAGAGAGAGAAAAAAACGACAATGTTACATAACATGCTTTTTGCATACAGCCTGAAATATGCGTCAGACATGTTCCACCTACACATTCTGGACAAGCCACAGCAGTGCTGAAAGGGGAGGGGAGGGCCGCTGACGTTAGCATGCAAAATCTGTCAGCAAGCCATGTACAACCAGCACTGAGAGCAGACTGAGCAGGGGAGACAAACCGACAAGTCTTTGCCTGTGCACAATCTGTAACGCAAAACTCTTTGAATATATTTTCTAATGAGCACTGAACAACACTAAAAAGAAGGGAAACTGGATAGTTGTTAAATGGAAAAAACCAAACCTTGGACTTAATGAGACAATCCTTGGGACAGCGCTGAATTTCTCATCATAAGGGTCAAGTAATGCAATGCTGCGTCCTTGTGTACTGGATGCCCTGTTCAGATTCTTACATATACAGTGATATGTGAATTGCCTTGCAGTGAGTCATAGAGCTGACGCCTAAACTCACCGCTCTTTCCCCTCTTTATTGCGCGCAGTTCCAGAACTCTCCCAGGCGAGATGACCACTGAGTGATGCACCCCCTTCAGCATCATATTAGGGCCTTTGGACGTAAAACGTGGACACAAATGGATGAGTAGATAATACTTTTCAAGCCTTATCGCTGTTGAACTGGCTGGTGATACATCTCAATTACATTCATCTAGACATGTGGAGCCTCACATTGGATGCTGAAGTTTCCATGGAAAGAAGAGGAAACAACTTTGTTGCTGTGCAAGGATCATCTGAGCAGATTTTGCTTTTTTTCAATTCACTGGTGGTGCAAGGGGAGAAAGACACTTGACTGAGACAGTAGTTTCTTTATACTGGAAGGGGCAAAATGGAAGCTCTATTCACGCACCCACAGTCGTGTTTCCCACCACCAACGGTGCGTCAGGGTGTGCCGCTTTGAGCTCCAACAGGTCAGACAGGTCCCCTGGGGAGATCCATGTGACCCTGTCGCTTTGGAAATACAGACGGCTGCCATCTTTTCTCTGTGCCATGAGCTGTTGAACAGAAACAGATAAGGGGATGTCTTTGACTCCAGGTCGCCAAGACAAGCTAATATGTGAACAATGAGGAATACTGGATTTCGGGAAGATTGCTCACCATCAGCTCAGGGGGAAAAATTAGGTCCTGGGAGGGGTCGTGGGGCAAGACATCGTCCAGGCAGAATAACTCATCTGAAATCTGTGGTAGCAGGAGAATCACAGGTCTCATGAGAATACTTACAGCACATTTTTAAAATGTACTTAGGGATAAGGAGTGACTGGAAGAGGCAAGAATGCCATAGCTTAGCATTTGCATTTTTCCATTCATCAAACGTCCCTACCCACCTTTTGATTTACAAACAACGTTTTATCAAAAACCTTAAAAGTCACTACAGGCTCTTATCGAAAAATTATCAGTAGTGTGACTCCAACAGTTTGACTCTAACTCTAAAATTGTACAAGTACATCTAATTAGTGTTCACTGAAAAGATCCATGAACATTTGATAACAGATTCCAGGGAAAGTCCTACCAAACACACACTAAATCAAGAGCCCTTACATGGCTGATTTGTATATGTTCAAATCCAGGTATTGTCATGCCTGAGTTTTATTTTCTCGCACAGCTGCTCTTTGTGCCTTTGAGACATGAGAGGATGACCAAAGTCTGACTCACGTCGGCATCCTCGCCCTCGTCCTGGTGCGTAGTGCCGTTCTCCATGCAGCACTTTTTGACTCCCTCCCCATTCTGGCAGCAGTCTGAAGCCTGGGGGATAAACATTTGCGGAGAGTAGGGAGGGAGGTGGGGCATCGTAATCGAAAAGAAAAGTACAAACAAAACTGCATTACACGTCAACCACAGCTGAAAAAGCAAACAGTCGATCGAGAGCCATGCGGCTCACATCAGGGTTACGCAAGCAAACTTGATGTCACTCACACCGCAGAATGTCTTGAACCCATCAATGATTGGTCTGTAACCGGTACAGCGGCAGAGGTTCCCTAGAGGAAAAAGAGAAGGAGATGAGAGTTTCCACAAAGACAATTTACAGTGTCCGTTTCAAAGATGACTGTAATCGGGCACCCATCCCAGATAGAAAATGAGGATTTGGCTGACATCATTTCCACTTAGAGGAAATCATCCCAAAAACATCTGATACAAAGCCTATTGGCTATTGGTAGATCTTAGCAAGTGGGTGGGTTAAACAGTTATGTTTTATGTTTATGTTTTTCCTTTTCAGGAATAATGTGTGTGTGGTGTCAAGATGTTGTCACTAGCTTTCTGCTAATGTCTCTGTTGTTGCCCCTGGTGTTCAACAGCGATGAGTGAGATGATGGCTTCTACATTGCATTACATTCATTTAGCAGACACTCTCATCCAGAGAGACTTCCAGCACAAGATAACTTGTCTAACCATCCAAAGTATATGAGCAACAGTGCTAGAATTGATTAAAAGCAGACCAGCAAGTGTAAGCACAGCAACATCTTACCCCCCAGGGCCTCCTGGATGTCCTCTACAGTGGGCTGGGGGCGGTTCCTGAGCAGGGTGTACATGGACATCACCATCCCCGGGGTGCAGAACCCACACTGAGATCCGTGTGCCTTAGCTATGCGCTCCTGAAGCAACATGAAAGCATGTGAGTATCCAGCCACAGAGAGGATGCTGGGGCACACAGCTGCACCCAGGCCCACCCCCCTCTTCCCTTACCTGCACTGGATGTAGTTTGGTCTTAGTGCTGCCGATCCCTTCCACTGTCACCACAGCCATGCCGTGCAGGGTACAGATGGGCAGCAGGCAGGCGTTCACTGAGTAGTGACTGGGGGACACAGTCAAGGAAGTGCAGTAGTCAATAAGAAATAGTATAAACATGAACCGGAAAGAATGGGGACAGTGCAGCATAGTGGTTAAGGAGCAAAAAAAAAAAACTGTAAACAATGTAAGTCCCTCTGAATAAGAGTGTCTGCTTGGTGCCAATAATGTAATTTAATGTAAGACTCTGAACAGTTCTTCGTGCGGTCTTCATATTCTCTCCATATGTCCTCTCTCTCCCATTTTCCAAAGTTGTTGGTTAAATGGTGAAGGATACAGAACTGTGTCCTGGAGTGGGTCATACCGGGACACCATCACGGTGCAGGCCCCACACCCCCCACTTCCACAGCCATACTTGGTACCGGTGAGGCGCACTGTACAGAAGGAGTGTTAACATGACACAGCAGGTCACCCATCATAAGGCACGATATACCCAGAGCTAGAATTCTGCCCAGCTTAGCACGAGTTCAACAAAAAATTACAGTTCTTTTTCAAATTCAAGCTGTAATCATGCATATTCAGGAAGGTATCATAGTGAAGCGCTGACCCAACCCTGACCCAACCCTTTAATTTCATGTCTGCCATGTATTTTAACATGGATCGATAATCGATCACCAAGGAACTCGTTTCCCAACATTTTTGCCAGCAGGCAAAGACGCCCGGCTATGATCTGCCATAACGTCATCTGTCACACCCTGAAAAGTCTTGTGATCTCCTGTCTGTAATAACACAAAGATTGATGTTTACACAAGCCTCAGTGCTCGCACGCCTTTATTGTGCTCAATCGGTTTGCTGAGGCTTGTTTGTTCTGTGTCCTCCTCTGTGGCCTTGCAGCTCTGTGTGTCTCTGTCTCTATGCGCTCCTTGTTCATTTTATCTGAATAGAACAGTTCTTGGCCCGCTCTTACTATCATGGTGTTCAACACAGCTAAAAACGTCACGCACCCTATTTTCTGTCAAAATCTGTTTGGTTGAAAAACTAAAACTTCTTTCTAATTTACATGGAGGTGTTAACACTCTGCTTGTTTAGTGTGTAGAGTGTAACCCAGGTGAAACAAAATCAGTATGTTGACTTCAATCTTGGATACGTGAAATTTATATTACTCTTCTGCGTTGAAATATAGACTCTTCCACAGAAACAGATTGGGCCTTTAAGGCGACCTTGTATTACCATGAAGAGGATCTGAACCATGACACCATCTGACGTGTATGAGCCTTGATAATTTTTATTTTTTTCACACTTTGCTTCAAGTGATGTGAATGTCACCAAAATGACTGAATGTGAAATAATCTTGCTGTAAAATAGAAAATGGCAGTAAAAAATATAATGTTTTCACCGTTTTTACACAGACCTTGAAAATGTACACAAAGAGCAGTTAACGGTGGCAGGATTCACAGCACAGCTGCTTGCCTTTGTGTTTGTTCTGTAACTAAGCTGAACCTTGCATCGTGTATCATGTGATCCTTACCAACTGGCTGAAACTAGGTGAGACAAAACAAACTGTTCTGCTGTGAGAGATTCTCATGCCAATTCAGCAGTCTTTGTTATTGTTAACTTTTTTCACTGGCTTGCAGCAATAAATAATAATAATGAAAAACCAGATGATTTTGAATTGTATTTCCTTTTCCTTTCCCAATAACTGCAAGCCTGGACTGGCCTGAGCACAGAAAACATCAAGATGCTTCTGTTTATGAATTGGTACCTTTCCTCCTGAGATAGTTGAGGAGCATTTCTTCAGGGTCTGCATTCTTTTCAGTGATCTGCAATGCAAACAAAATCACCAGCACTTAAAGGCACCTGGGATGTTCACAGAAAATCAAACCCAGGAAAAATGTTTGGTTATACATATCAAGCATTTGTGCATCAGCAATGTAAGGACCACTATTCTGCAGCGTGCTTGGTAAATCCAAAGACAACATTTTCTCAAGGGTTAGCTTTGTGACTTTTCAAGGAGACTTTAAATTAATTTCAAGGTCTAATTAGATGTACATCTTAATGATAATTGTAATGTAAAGCTCTGAAAAACAAACTTGCATGTCTGTTAAAGTGCTCTCATTCTCTTTTGCACAGCTGGTGTCATGCTGCTTTGCCCTGGCTAAGATTTACAGGGAAAGCATTAAGAATCATTTCTGACATAACTTTCCACAGAAACATTATTCTCCCAATCAGTTATGCAAAAGGCTGGCGTGCTGCACATTGCTGCCTACCACACGCCACTTCACTTATTCACTCAGTACATTAGTTAACTGTATGAGACAGACTGTATTTACTGCATGGCAAATTTACATGGAGCATTAAACTGTTTAAGGACACCTGAATTGTATTCTACTATTCATGGTTCACACACATGGCTAATAATGTGTTTGTGGTTTTGATGTGTGGCTGTGAAAATGTGTCATTAGGATGTGAGATTATTTTTCTGGTTCATCCAGGAAAATTGCTTATCATACTCTGGAAAGCACAGGGAAGAATAGCTTTGGTTACAAAGGAGTTCCTCCATTAAAAAAAAAGAAAACCTCTATGATTATATTTTAATGAGTGTTGGCTGTTGGTGAAACATGGTTCTGCGATCCACCCTGGCTCTGAAGAGCTGGAGGGGACAGCGTGAGGAAAATGCTAATGTGGACGGCGAAGGAAATTAAATGAATGCCCTGCTGAGGCAGCCAGTGCACATTTCCTTCACAGCACAAAGACCCGTGGAAGCAGCTCTGCATCGGAGAGGGTGGCTGAAGGCACAAGGCGTCGGCTGACCGCAGATGAGTTTCTGCCACATTGCTACACAAACTCAAGAGCCTTTTCACAAACAGTCACTGTGCGACAAATAACACGTTACTGATTGGAGTAGGAGGGAGAGGTGGGAGGAACCAGGACAATAGCTCCTTTGTTCCAGGAAACTGTGACCACAGGCATGTGTAGCATCAGGAGACATCAAACATGGCAGAAATTATATGTGATATTTAAAGTTGTGGGGAAGGGGGTGACTTTATTAAAATGGTGTCCGCATCAAATGCAGAGCATTATGTGTGACAGACTGGGGCCCTTGGTCAAATGCAGATCTACAGACAGCAAAGCATACGGAAGTGAGCAGCTGACCGTCATGTGCTATGACATTGCGGTCAATGACGGAGCCGCTGTGGGATAAGATCAAGCATGTGGCACAGGACTGGACAGTTCCTTGGTGAGCTGCACTGGGTGTGAACTTATATGCATTCTCCAGAGATTGTCTTATCTTACCATGGCTGGTGACATGGGAGGAAGCGCACATTTGTCAATGAAATGGAGGCAATCAGCTCACATGAAACTGATCCGAAAACAGATAATGTCTAAAAGCAGAAGTACCTAAATAATGCTTTGGATGAACTGGCAGTTGCCTTAGCAACAAAAGGGAGCATTGCACGTAAATAAAAACTCAGATACCATCTTAATTTAGAGCTATATGACGTGATTATTTTTCTTGAATACTTTACCTTTTCTCACTACACCATTGAGTACAAAACATACAGAATTGTGCTTTTTTTAAAATCTAACAACCATCAAGCAATAATTGTAAGAGACTATCCAAAGATAAAAGAAGATGTCTCACAATTGTGTCTTGAGGATTCTTCTGGCATGGGCATTTGATACTTTGACAATTGAGCTAGTATGACCATCTTCTGATTTATGTCATTTATCACACCGTGAATCGCATAGGAAAGGTCTATATGATTCATGGTTCAAAATTGCATCTGAACTCTACTTGTCACTGGTGATATACCATGTTGGCCAATTTGGCTGTGTTTTGGCACAAAGTACCGTCTGCGTTCACCCTTTAATGTGATTTTTTTTAAAAAATGACAAAAATCCTCCACTAAATTGATTGTTCAGTCAGTGAGATTAAAAATCTGAATCTGGAAAAAATCTGAACCATTACATGCCTATGGCATGTTTGATGTTCTAAACTAGAAGATTACATCCCCTGTGCCAACTCTGTCATATCTACTTTTAAGGCAGTGGTGATTTGCGTGATCAAAAGGCACTGAAATGTAGGCCATACAGTTCTTCATCAAGGATTTGGAAATTCTCAATCTTAAGTGAATTCACAGCACTCTGTTTTACATAACTGAATTTGTCATTAGTATCCAATTCACAGTCAGAGCTGAGAGCAGACAGCTTGGAACACAGCTTGTTATCTGTCACGTTGAAACAAATCTGTGTTAAATGCTCCCCCCACATACAATAAGTGAAATCACTCAATTTATGGCATAAATATAAATCATAGATAACAAGGGTATTTCACAGACATTTATGAATGCTGACCCCAACAAATGAAAACAATGAATGACAAAATGTAGGATGTTTTATAACAGCACTCAAGGAAAAATCTGAAATATCACCTATCCATGCCCATTTATTTTGTTTAATCCTTCATTATATACTACATTCAGCGCTGACTCCTATATTCTGATCTTAGAAATGGGTAGAATCCTTACCTTCTTCCCATTAATGAAGAAAATCAGCTCACTGCACTTGATGTGAGAGGACATTACGGAGACACTCGGACTGACCACAGTTCAAGGGTTCGCTCAGCTTTATTCCTGAGCCACTTCCACAGAATTGGGGTTGAATAACATTGAGATGGCCTGTTGTCACATGCCAGGACCCTGACAATCGGTTTCACACAAGAAGCACATAGAATCTATCACGATGTGACACCCATTATCGCCTTCTCACTGGCTCAGGCAAGGCCTTAAACTGGCACTCTCTATGATTTTATTCTCCACTTATGTGGATGGTTTTGAGACTCTCAACTTTACACTGGCATTATAGATTAATTTAACAACCCCCCCCCCCCCCCCTCCAATATATATATATATATATATATATATATATATATATATATATATATAAATGTGTGTGCGTTAGATTCAGCAGAGATGTCAGGTCACTGTTTAGTTTTCTTAACAATAAAAAAGAGTCACAATTACTGTGTATATATTTGCTAACAACAGTGTGACAATTAAATAATAGTTGTCATTGTTTTGGGTCAATGACAATTAAACATGCACATTTTCAGTTGTTAATTATTCAGTTCTTGAATCAGAGAACTAGCTGTAGAGATTCTGTTAATTTGAATGAATTCATAATACGTAACATCTTGCAACTCCGTTTTCCACTTGTGTAGCCACTCAGATGAAATTCAGAATCTCTTATTTCAATAGATGAATTGGCATCTTGTCAAACAGCCAACCATCTTATAACAATCAATCATGGCAATCTGGTACAAATCCTAATAATTTTCAAATGCAACGACGACTACATTTTAACTTAAAACTTTTAACTTAAAAACGCAACAGCAATGAGGAAAAAGGAAACCTTAGACAAGGCGTGGATTTCACAAGATGGTTGCTTAAACGACATTATGCTCAATCGTGCACATTTTGAACAGGGCGTGAAGGCGGAATTACACCGGAATTCCGCATTTCTACTTTTCCCATCTGTCCAAAATTTAAATTGCGTTGGAACTAACTTGATTTGAAAGCCAATATGTATGGTGTAAATGCAACTGGAATGGACCAGATCGCACTGGCGTGGACCTGGAGTTTTGTTATTATTATTATTCATCAGACATCCACTCCAGATATCCAGCTATGTCCAGTAGGCTATTACAAAGCATCACATGTAGCTACGAAGCTAGTGATGCTCGCTAACTATAGTAGAAACAGATCTCAAGATTTAAAAAAGATATTCAGTCCACAGACGCCCAAACAGCGTTCCAAAACTACTTCTGTAACTGAGCTACAGTCAGATAAAGATCAGTGTTTGAATGCCTCGGAACAAGGAAAGGAAATGAACCATTTGTATGGAGGGGGTGCCCAGCTACTGTATGGCCTTACACCCCACTGAAAAAACTGGAACTAAAATCACATAAGAGCAAAAAGTGCGCATATTTAAAAAATTACCCGAAAAAAACAAATGCTTGCCGTCTGTAAGCGAAGTTGGTCATTTAAATGGAGAGTAAACTGTACTCGAACAATGGTCTCAACCCGATGTGAACACAACTGGGGACATAACAACTATGAAAAAAAGAAAGGGGGGTTTCTACTTTGATGATTTCTTAAAACGTGAATAGAACAATCGTGTGAGCATGAACTTTTAAAACAATTACAATACAACGAATATTCTCTGTGTGTTTTTCCAGGGGGTGAATTATTCCTTTTAAATATTTAACTGTGATTTTTTCCTAGACCCCCTCATTCCCTCCATAAGTGTAAAGACCCAAATTTTATCAGGCTGGCGCCGCCGCACTTAGTAATATTTTATTCTGAGAGATTTTTTTGTTGGAGCAGAGGTTTAGAATCGTGTCGCAGTCAGTCCTGGTTCGCCAACTGTTTTTGATCTGAATTAATTTCGGTGAGTTCAACGTCATACATATTGCTTTGCTCCTGCTTATACCTTTACGTTTGTCTAAGTTTTTCCTTCACTGCTGCGTCGTTTTTTTCTTTTCTTTTTTTTTAACCATACCTCCTTTAACTAGGCAGCTAACTGATTGGGAATGCATAGCTGGCAGGCTAGCTAACTAGTGAACTTTTATGGCCCGGCAAGCTAGTGAGCTAATTTAAAGTCAATCGTGTAGTTATAGCTACTTAGCTAGCTGTGTCACTGTTGCTCTGTGCCTGTTCAGGAAACGTGACCGTAAAGCGAATCCCCCAGTCCGACCGCCAGATGTATTTTCGGCCTTTTAAGGGAGACTTCATGTGAACCAGCCGGCTTGCTCTTGCTCAATGCCACATTGTAGCTATTAGGCCTAGCCTCGCGGCGAACGGTGTCGTCGAGCTGTGGAGTACAGTAGCCTATTATTCCGGGTTGAACCTAGTGTGTGATGTTAGCATAGATAGCTAGCCATTTATATATATTTAAAAAACAGTTTGGTGACTTCACAGTACATTAAGCATGATGTCTGCCTTGAAAGAAAGAAACGTTAGCCGTTTGCAACGTTTTGGTTGACGATCATTTAAATACCCAGTGATAGCGATGGATTTAATAATGGTCAACGTGGACATGTCCCTTTGTGCGTGGGCATGCCTTTTGCTAGATGGTCAGGACCTGTTGAAGTCGTTATTTGACAAAGACACCTTGGTCATTTTATAAACGGCATGAGGTGGCTTCAGATTTTTATGACATTCGGTGTTGTGGTGATCTATTTGATATTGTTTGCGCTGTATTTCTTAAAAACCGATTAGAAAGACGTGTGTCGGAAACAATGCCGCGAGTAGACCTCCTCCGAGACTGCGCAGTCTGGGCAAGCGTTGATAATTCGGTGGGCCTCTGTGTCTGGTTTAGATGGATGCATACGTTAGAATGATTCTCGTTTTTGCTGAACTTGTCGTGTGTGTTCAGCTTGAAGGATTTCTTAAGGGCAAGTGTGTTTTTGAAAATAAGTGTTAGATCTTTGACATTTATCTTTAAGTGGGTGAGCGTGACCGACCGGAAGCATTGGCTTTCTGGGCAACGTAGTGCGAACAGCATGTGCGGTGTTGAACAAGCTAGCTAGCGAACATTTTCTGGACGACTGAAAGTTCCGTAATGTTTTTTAACTTTTTTTTATCATTTTATCGCTCATGTGGTTGTCTCGTGTAACATTGGTTACACTGCAAGGTGTCACAGATTATCGATTATTTGCGCGAGTAGGTGCGTGGCATTCTGTTTGAACCTAAATTACTACCTGTATTTTAATCCATATTAACGCATGTTTCTTTCTTTTGTCACAGGGTGTCTTTTATGAATAATCAAAAGCAGCAAAAGCCAACGCTAACCGGCCAGCGTTTTAAAACTAGGAAAAGAGGTAGCTATGCCCGTTTCTTCGACACGCTTTCTACTGTTGCATTTGGAAGTCGGCTGAATGTTTCTTTGCCTTCTTAAAAAATTCCTTCTACAGATGAAAAGGAGAGATTTGACCCTAGTCAGTTTCAGGAAAGTATCGTTCAAGGTCTGAATCAAACTGGCACTGATCTGGAAGCAGTAGCGAAGTTCCTTGATGCCTCTGGCGCCAAGCTCGACTACCGTCGCTATGCAGAGACACTCTTCGACATCCTGGTGGCTGGCGGAATGCTGGGTGAGAGCCGAACCTCCAGATTCACGGTGTTCTTTTTTTATTTAAGAATCTCCCTTGTAAAGACTCATAAATTCTTCCCTCTTGTAGCCCCAGGTGGTACTCTTTCTGATGACATGACCCGCACGGAGTTCTGTCTCTTCACCGCACAGGAAGACCTGGAGACCATGCAAGCGTATGCTCAGGTGGGCTTCTTTCATTAACGCATTCATCCTGCAGTACATCCCAGGCAAATGGGATCTTCTGTAGGCAAAGGCATACATGTTGATCAGGCCTAGGAGGAAGCCAAAAAGAAAGGTGATCAAAATGGTAAAAAAGCAGCAGTGGACATGGTGGTTTCCTGCCATGTTGGCCTGGAGAATTTCATGGGATGCCCCTCACCTTGTTTAATCATTGTCTTTGAAAAACAAATAATGCTTACTTTCCTTGATTAGCCTTAATTTTGTTTTTAATTAAATGTTCTGTGTTTGAAGTGGATGTATTTGGGATCTGCTCAGCAGTTTGCTCTGTTTAAATGTACAGTACAGTGTAAAACCTCACACGGTAGTTCTGAATGAGATATTTCATGCTGCACTTGGAAGTAATTATTTATCCAGCTTGTGCTTATGTATCTAAACCATACGTTTACCAAAATAGCTTTGATTCTGACCTACTGTTCAACCTCCCAGGTTTTTAACAAACTTATCAGGCGTTACAAGTACCTGGAGAAAGGGTTCGAAGAGGAGATCAAGAAGGTGAGTCTTGAAGAAATCTAATTTTGTTAATTCAAAACACCTGTTACATTCAGTCATTGTGTTCACTTGCATAGCAAATGCTCTTATCCAGGGCAGATTGCATACTATTTTCATGCACTGTGTACATCTGGATATTTTTGAAGACGCTTCAGGGTAAGTACCTTGCTTAAAGATGCAATGGTAGTGGTCTGCCTAGAGATTAAATCTGCACCCTTGAGCCCTTTTCCACAACCACCACACTGTGCAGTCGCCCATTACTTACATTTACATAATCCACAACAGATCAAAATGGTGAAAGGTTTCACTAAGTCTGTTGTAACTCATTTGTGACTTGCTCATGGCAGTTGAGAACTTCACTTTCATTTCCTCTGTCAGAATGTAACGGAAATAAACTTGAATGAGGAAAGTGAAGACAGCTGTTGACTTTGAAAATAGGGGGTGGCAGTTTGGGTTTGGTAGTTGGGGGAGATTAGTTTGTGATAAGATTACCCCCAGGAGGCCTGCTAAAATGACTTCTAGGAGTAAAAAAATAAAGTCTTACCTCAAAGTAGGAAATGGGAGGTATTTATGAAGCTTCCTACTCTCAGTTGGGAGGAACGCCATTTCCTATGAGTAGATTTCAGTTAATTTAACGTGAAGTGCTAGAAATGAATGGTAGCGATGATGATTTTCAATTCATTCCATATATTGACAAAATGGCCCATAAATGCCCAAAAACACCGAATAGAAATCTCAAGTATGCCAACATGAGTTTGCAGCTTGTAGGTGTTGTGCAGAAATGTGACCTTATCAATCCTATAGATGACACAGTTGATTTGAGAAATATTGTTAAATTTATGGGTTTAATACATTACCATTTAAATACTGAAATTTAGCAATGAATGACAGTGTTAGCCATCTGTGTATACCTAAGCTGTACACCAGCAAGCCTTTGTGGGGAATGGAAGCATCAGCTGTGGTTTTTTGAGGTATCTCCTAACAGTAGGCGATATCTGAAACTGTTTACAAATAACCACTTTTTCCTTCAGGAAGAAACACAAAGTTAATATTACTTCTGTTAAATCTAAGTGGTGGTGTTTTGCACATTGCCTTAATGTAGCCACCTGCTTATGATGCCCTGAGTAAGTGTCTGTTTAAGCAATTGTGCCATTTGCTAGTTGAGGTAATGACCTGTCTGTCTTTCCCCCTTGCAGTTGCTGCTGTTTTTAAAGGGTTTCACTGAGTCGGAGCGCAACAAGCTGGCCATGCTGACTGGCATTCTTCTGGCCAATGGGAACATATCTGCCTCCATTCTGAGCAGTCTATTCAACGAGAACCTCGTCAAAGAAGGTGACTAGCATTGCTTTCATTCGACCATGACCCAGTTAATTAATATCCTTAAGTGGCTCTAAAACCCCATTGTCACCATGTAGTTAGTAGCAGAATCAGTAACGCTGATGTGTGAGCTCAGCCCCTTAGCATTACTGATGCTGACCTCATTACAAGCAAGCTCTGGGTAGGGTCAGCAAGGTGTGATATGAGAGTTGTCACCAAAACGGTGCACAAGATGGATATGGAAGGGAGAAAGAAGCAGACCGCAAACAAGTCTTTAGATTTGCACATTGGAAGTTTCTCTGGATAAGTGCATCTGCTAAATGACAAAATGTAAATCTGCTTTTTATGCAATTTGTGGAAAAGGGTGTATACTCATTTTCACGCTGCAAGAACAGCACCATCAAGTTGATTGAATTTCTGAGGCCTTTGGTTTTGAATATTTCCCCACAAAACATGATGTGCCTTCCAGCTTATAGACCTCTCCCTCAAACCTGTCTAGTCAGATTGTGAACAGGCAATGCAGGTCTTTGTCCAAATATTCCAGGGAAATAAATTGCATTTTCTTCCAATTTTCTAGGTGTCTCTGCAGCCTTCGCCGTGAAACTGTTCAAATCATGGATCAATGAGAAGGATATTAACTCTGTCGCCGCCAGCCTCCGCAAAGTTGGCATGGACAACAGGCTGATGGTAACCCTTGAGTTTTCTTATAGAATTTATGGAAGTGGAACCCTGGATTTTTAGAAATTAGTATTGAACATTAGTTTTGAATATTTGAATGTTGTTTTTTTTTTTTTTTTTTAAACACTCAAAAGGATTCAAATTAGTGTTTCTTTGGCAATCCCAAATACTCATGAAGTGACCCTGACATTGCTTCCTTATCCAGCAAATACTTTTCTGGATTTAATACTCCTCTAGCTATACCACACTACATGCCTTTTAGACATCTGTAGATTCCCCTTACTCTCCACCAAAGGGTTTTTTTTTCCCCCTCCTTGTTGTAGGAGCTGTTCCCCGCCAACAAGCGAAGCTGTGAGCACTTCTCCAAGTACTTCACCGATGCGGGGCTGAAAGAGCTGTCAGACTTTGCCCGAAATCAACAGACCATCGGGGCTCGTAAGGAGCTGCAGAAGGAGCTTCAGGAGCAGATGTCCCGCGGGGATCCGTTCAAAGATGTGCGTGCGCGCTGCCTCTTCATGGCCCCATGACAGCCCCTTAACACACACTTAAAAATAACTCCCAATATCTATCATATAAGTAGTCTATAAAATGCACCCCTGTTTATTTCTGCAATGAAAGCCTCAGACTATCAGTTTGTGCCCAGAACATCTTTTGTCATTTCAGTTTGTCATTTTTGATTTACATAAAGAGGTGAAGCACATGAGCTGTTAAACATAACCCCCCCCCCCCCCAAGTTGGAATGTGTCAGAGGGGCATGTGGTGTAATTTGACTGCATCGTCTGCACAGATCATCGCCTACGTGAAGGAGGAGATGAAGAAGACCAACATCTCGGAGCAGACGATGATCGGTATCGTGTGGACCAGTGTGATGAGCTCAGTGGAGTGGAACAAGAAGGAGGAGCTGGTCACAGAACAAGCCATCAAACACTTGAAGGTGAAGACCACGGCTTGGATAGAGCTTCAGACAATTCTCACAGACTTGGCTTTTTGAGCCCAATTTCAAAAGCAGTTGATGTCGGGTGTTCAGTGCTAAAAGCATCCAAACTGTTTATGACCACAATGACAAATTATTTTTAAAGTAATGTTGCAGGAATTTTACCTGCAGCATAAGCAATCCTCAGACTTTAAATTCATTTTTAAGGGAAAGTCATTGAAAATGAGTTATTCTGGACTTTTTTTTTTTTTTTTTCTTTTGGCACTTTGATCCCCCCGTATGCAACCTCATTTTTAGAATTGCCAGTTGTTTCATGCAGAAAGTCTGCATCTGTGTAGGGCAGTATGGGCAGTGGTCTACACCAGTACCTAGGCTAGGTTGTAAATTCATAATGCAGAGTACAGAATGTTACTCCATGTTAAATTTCTCTGTTACGTACCTAAGACCCTCCCTCTCTGTGTGTCTCAGCAATACAGCCCCCTCCTGAAAGCCTTCACCTCCCAGGGGCTCTCAGAGCTTACCCTGCTACTCAAGATCCAGGAGTACTGCTACGACAACATTCACTTCATGAAGGCTTTCCAGAAGATTGTGGTGCTGCTTTATAAAGGTTTGTTCCCCCGCCTACCACAGCTAGTGGTCAAACGGACTGTGTACATCAGATGTGAGGGGAGCTGAACTCTAAATTGCACCCATTGCATCCTTATCCCAGAAATCAGAACTTGTTGTCCATGGCTAGAATAGCTCAGGTTTCTAAAATACACCTGTCTTCATCTGTCCTCCTTGTACAGCGGATGTTTTGAGCGAGGAGGCCATCCTTAAGTGGTACAGCGAAGCCCACATGGCCAAAGGAAAGAGCGTGTTCCTTGAGCAGATGAAGAAGTTTGTTGAGTGGCTCAAGAACGCCGAAGAAGGTAAGCACCTGGCACTTGGCACTCAGCACCCTTGCTTTGTGGGAGTGACTTCATGTGACATGTCTCCAGTCTGTGAACAAGACTGTAGTTCCAAGAATAATTCAGTTTTTCCGCTCTGTGCAGGTGTGGTTAATGGGTCAAAGATTCATCGTTACTTTTTACATAGTTTAAGAAGTTGTTTTTTCCCACCTTATTTTTGATGTTAAATTTGTAAACCAAAGCTTGTCACAGGTTTGACACCCCCCCCCCCCCCAATCCTCCCCCTTCTTTCCGTGAATACAAAATAATACCAAGTGCTTGAGAACAATAAGTATTTTGTACATACCTTAATTCGCCGCACACTTAAAATTGGTGAGGGTTGCCCTATTGATCTCAGATCTACTGACATACTGCCAGTATGTGGGTGTCTCCCCCACCCAAGGTGAAATGGCAGTTTTTATTTAGGGGTGAGTGGGTAGAAGTGTGCACATGTGTGATCTGGATTCAACCTGTTTTTCAGAATCAGAGTCTGACGAGGAAGAAGCGGACTGAGGGCTCGAGCTAAGATGTGCGTTTTAAATAAAGTAGCAGCAGGAGTAGTAGAATGTTTTGTTACAGAAGTGCTTGTCTTTCTAGTTTTCTTTCTTTTTTTTCCTATTCTACCTCCTGTATTTTTTCAGCCGTAACATTTAGATGTAATTTAAGGGCTTTGACATCCCGGTTATTTTAACTCCCCTTTTCTAAACTAATAAAAGTTTACACTTCACATGGCACCTATGGGTGAATCTGTGAATCCGGCCTCCCTAATCACTATATTTGAAAATCCTTACAAATTGACCCTGGACTTGAATATTTTTTTTTCTCCACTATGGTCCCTATTTAACACTTCACTTTGATTTCCAAGTCAAGTATTCCATTCAATTTCAGACACCACTGTTACCCTCAAAATGGCCATTTTTTTTTAATGAGTTGGTCAGCCTTTTGGACACTGATTTGAGTATGCCTTTCTCCAACTTTAATACAAAACATTCGAAATGCATTTGAAGTTATTGCCTTTTTTGCCAAAGGAGTAAGCCCTGCCTTTTTTTTTTTTCTTTTCTTAAAATGTTGGTTCTTTCGCCAGTTTTTAGGTATTCGCTCTGTTTTGACGAAACCATGAAAAGATAATGTGGTGGTCTGACGAGGCGGCGCTGGAGGAGCGTCACTTTTGAGGGACTGTAATTTTGACAACGTCCTTAAGATGCAGTGCCAGCTCATTTGGTTAATGTTGATTCCTTTTTTCTTTACCCTAATATATGAATTTGACTTTTTAAAATAATAAAGAGAATTAAAGGTATGGGTTCTGTTTTTCCTTTTTTCCCTTTCCCCTTGTTATAAGCCATGCACGTGTTTAAAAGAATCAATACAATAGTTGGTGTTGTGTGTAGTTACAATCTATCTCACTATGTTCAGAAACTAGTGTAGTTTTTGGGGATATGCAGCACATTGTCTTAATGCCAGATTGAGCTTGGGTTTGATTGTGGGTCTGGAGGGGCCTTTGAGTAACTGGCAGAAAGTTGGAGTACCTGTTCACATTGGAAAGAGACCATTGGGAAAGAGGGTCATATCAGAGGCCTTTGGAAATCAAAAGAACTTGTAAGTCTTGAGTGAAATCAACGGAACAGTATCCAAAAAGAAGAGATCTGTGTTATCAGCTAAAACCCTCAACAGTCTGCAGGTCAGACATGTTTCCATGTGTACGAATGATGACCATACAGCATTCTTATGGCTTATGGCATCACTGTGGACAGTACGGTATGAATTGTTTTGATTTGAAATGGATAGTAAGTTAAAGATGACATTGACTATCCATTTTTGTTTTTGAGGAATTTGTCGCCATCTTGTGGCAAATATTTTTGCAAGTATTTCAGACTCCCCTGGCTCTGCTGTAGGGTCTGTCTTGACGCCACCATGCACATACAGGGCGAAACTTAAAATTGAAGGCATGTTCATGGTTTAAGGTGCAGTTGACTAGTAGTCCTTTTAAAAATGATCATGTTTACTAGTCCCCAGATAACTTGAATAACTAGTTTATGGAGGTTGTTGTAACCTTTTGTTCTCATTCTGTGTGTTGAAAGATGTCTTGATAATTCCTGGTACATGCGATGCAATCTTTTCTCATTTATGTGCTTTTATGGTATTTTTTTATTTTTTGAAGCAGAGTTGGTCAGTTTTTTGAAGCAGAGTTTTGCAGCTGTACCCTTAAGCAAGATACTTCAGCACAGTAATATATGCTACTGTACTAACAAAGTATGCTACTATTCAGTCATTACCATAATATGCTACATTCAGACTGCAGGCTTTAATTCTCGATTGTTGCACAGATAGTTTTTTTTTTTTTATACCTCTTATATATTGCAGTCTCATTTGTTTTCGTGGGTTTCTTTCAAGCAGTCGATCATAGTTCTGCAGCTGTACCCTTAGAGCATACTTCAGCACACTAATATATGCTACTGTATTAAAGTGTGTCATGCTACAGTCACACTACAGACTTTAATTCTCAGTTCTGAATTGTTTGTCCGACTGCTCATATTCGTTTTTAAAATCGGCCCAAACCAAATATCAGTGTTAACAAACCGTTCTGAAATCTCACGTCCATAGAAACTACAACAATGACGCAATGAGTGTTTAGTTACATAGAATTATAACGATGAGGGTTACTTATCACATGTTGAGTGACGTAAAATCAGCATGCTCCGAGTATCACACAGGTCTGAAAAGATGTGACTCCGTTTTTTTTTTTTTTGCTGTGCACACCGTTGTAAAAACATCCATGTTGGGTCACATGAGGGAAAGGACCAGAATTGCGCCACGTTTTGGCAACAGTCTGAACATAGCCTTAGTTTGCTTACTCCTTTGTTAGTAGAATTTATTGACAGTCCCTAATTGAGACAATATTTTTAGTCAGACTGACCGTTACACAGTGTTCCCTCAGAAGGTCAAAGTTAACCAGCTTGTATCTGACAAATGTATTTCTTTTTCATAACTCACCTGGGTGCGTTGGATGATGTTTGAAAACATTGCTACAAATATTTGAGATCGTGCAGAATGGAAGACCTGCCAACATGTGCAAAGTTAAAGTACAATCTAAACAACATGATTACAACATGAGACTAAGCTAAATACTGTTTGATCAAATTGTGTTGTTTATAACTACCAGTTAATGTAAACCTTCCGCTCCATTTCACTTGGTCATTTTAGGAGTAATTCCTATATGCTAAATCCTAATCTGAAGAGAAAAAAAATTGTATCTTTTGGAAACATTGTCCAATGTGTCGTACTTAGATTAACTGAGTTTTTTATTATTATTGTATTACAACATTTAGTTGTTCCCAACTTCCAGTTGCTATGAATGTATTGATGGCAAGGTCGGCAGTGTAGCATAGTGGTTAAAGGAACAGGACTTCAGCTCCCCGTCGGGACACTGCTGCTGTAGCCTTGGGCAAGGTACTTAACCCACAATTGCCTCAGTAAATATCCAACTGTAACTTGATGTAACTTGCATTGGGCAAGAGTGTCTGCTGAATGCCAATAATGTAATGTAATACTGGTAGAGAGTAAACTTCTGGTGACATCTGCTGACACTAGTAATAGGTGAGCCAGTGTGAGCTCTGTCCAGCCAATAACACTTGTACAAAGCTTGTCATTATATTAAAATACTTTCAAGACCTAATGTACACAGATTTGGATAAAATGAAGAAATTTTATCATGGAGACTATAAGTTAAAACATTTAGTCTTTAAATGTCACTTCCTTTGTGTGTGTAAGTGATTAGTGTAGTATGGAATAGTGAATTAAATGTATTAAAATACAAGATTTGCATAGGGCAATGGCTGTAGTTTAGTTTTGCCATATATTGTATGAATTTGTCAACCTACCCAATTAAGTCCTTAATTGGGAAACATTTGAAACGTTGTCAGAAAGACTACTGAAACAGAATGTAGAATATGTGAATGTGAATCTTTAGTGATAGCCCTTGTCATGAAGGCAAAGTCAGCCACCTCTATAGCTCTGTACTCAAAAAACAGACCAATGCAAGCATACAAGAAGCTCTGTGAAGTTGTAGGGAGTTATTTTGTACATAGGTGTAAAGTAAAGCACTTTTTAGGACATCCTGTCATGCCTTTTAAGGCCAAGTCTTTGTATTTTTTTATTTATTTATTAAATTTCAAATAAAAAATGTTAGAAAGCTAAAGCCAATTTACACTTGGCTTTAGTTGGTTTGGTTTTAGGTTTTCTCCTAATTGTGAGTCTGGTCCCATGAGGAAGTGCAGTGGTTGTGAGATTGGAAGCAGTGGGATGACACTCAAACACATTTTCAAGTGTTGATAGGTCAGCAGCAGTCTGACATAATGTGTATGTAAGCATAGAACACTCCCAGTTACATTTTTACAAGGAAATTAGACAAACACAGAATTGTCCTCATTAGAAGCAAGCTATTCTAATTGGCTGAGGTCATTTTCAAA
Source organism: Megalops cyprinoides (assembly GCF_013368585.1). Taxonomy (NCBI): domain Eukaryota; kingdom Metazoa; phylum Chordata; class Actinopteri; order Elopiformes; family Megalopidae; genus Megalops; species Megalops cyprinoides. Next base: position 21,127,219 of record NC_050596.1, read on the forward strand.
TTAAATATTAAATATAAATGTTGCAACTTGCATTGTAGCATGTTGTTGCTTGATATGAATTATTAACTAAATGCAAAACCAAAGAATGATAGTATGCCTGCTCTGCCATGACTAAACACTAGAGGTCACCTGTTCACTTCAGTATAAAACTGAAACATGCATCAGACCCTTATTCCTAGGGTAGATAATGCATTTTTTATTCATTTTAAAACTACCTGTCTCTAAAAACAACTTCCAATACACAAATAGCCATGTTTCAAATACCTAAAAAAAATTGAGAATGGAATATTTGGCAGTTTTCTCAAATGTACTTTTCTGTTTTTCAGTTATATGCAGAAAATCAAAAAAAAAATCAGCATGGCTGTGGTAACAACACCACAGTGCTGGGAAAAACAGCACATGCTTAAATAATTTTAATGATGTGACGGTAAATATTGTTTGGTAAAGAAAACAAATGGTCTTCATTCAGGTAAAGTGGATATTTTGCCCACTAAATGTGACATATTTCCATATTAGTGTTGTAATGTGATATTTTCTATTAAATCTTAGATGCAGACTGGGTTGTGTAATGATATCAATGCAAGCACCATGGGAAGCAGTTGTCAGAATGAGTCAACTATCACCATCTTTTTGTTCCAGCACTGCAAAGTATAAATTCTACTGAAAATCACATTTAATTATTTTTAGTGTGGTTTACTTTTATACCATTTTCTTTGGAGAAAACATTTTTAGTAACTTCAGGAAAACACAAGGTCCATAATCAGCTGTAGGCACTTTGCATTTCACTCTGATTTATATTTCATATTTATATATATTTTTCCCTTCTGTAGAACAGTACTGAACATTCATGACTTGATCAAGGTTTCTGTGGGTTGAGTACAAACCTGAGGATAAAAGAAAAATGTACATTATCCACAGGCAATCGGAATAAAGTCAAGAAAACACTTGGATAAATATACAATAGTTCTACAAAGTAAGTACACAGACTTTTTTTAAATCAATAGTTTGTAAGTCAATTTCATACAAACAAGAGGATCAGGCTTCTTGCTGCTTCTAACTTACAACAAATATTGGTGGCAAAAAAGTATCAAAGTTCGGTTTTGTATTACAGTACTGTTAAAACCCGCAAACAAAAAAACAAAATAACCCCAAAAAACTCTTTTTGTTAGTATAATGCCATTGCACGAGAACAACTCGCACATTTTCTTAAGATAACAGTGCATTGGTTATTTTATGCAGAGAAGCCATGATCTTGTTCCTGAAGTTAAATGTTCTGCAACATTTTCCTAGGATGGTAATTATGGTTCAGTCAAGCCTGACATGAGAATGAGTGAGAGACATTGAATCGCCACGTCATTGAGTGCTGGCCATTAACAATAGCAATTATGAGCAAGGATATTCATAGTGTCCTCTATCGCAGAAGCATTCATACCTTCACACACAAAAGAGTGAGCTGCTAACATGTCTTCATGGACAAAGCCATTTATGTATGCAAGCTTTCGCTATTGCTCTTATCTGCATGGTGCAACTCAACTGTAAAATTATAAGCAGACATTTTTGGTCTTGGCAGAAGAAGCCTTGTGTTTTTCCTCCTCTGTATAAGATGAGCTCTTTGAAAGGATGGGCACATGCTTTCATGGGCACAAGGACTCTAGGGGAGGCTTGTGAGCTTAAAACAGAAGGCTGTATACCTTAAAACTTCTAATTGTCTTGAACCTGCTTTCCAATGTATTGTGTAAACAAGTGTGTCAGTTTGAATTACCCATCAACAGCTCCTTTTTCCTTAATTGCATCGAATGCAAGATTTTAGACTCCCTGTAACAAGCTCACACTCCTTCCCTGCTGGAAACCCCGCAAGGAACAGCTGATTGATCACAGTGTGCGGTAAAGCGGATTGACTGTTTCACTCCAGTTGCCTGGACTGGAAGTGAAAAATTAAAGGGGGAGTGTGGGGTTTGCTGGTGTTGGCATCAACCTGCAGGCTGGCTCCTGATGGTGGGGGTTGGCCCAGTGATATGGCTGGAGGCTGTGTGGAGCATTGCGACCTTGAAGTTGCTGAGTGCTGTCACCATGTTTGCGGACGCAAGAAGAAGTGTGCTGTTGGTCCTGTTGGATTTCTGTGCTTTGTCTTACAAAAATCATTCTGCAGCATGGCCCAAGTGATTTTTCTGTTTTTTTTTTTTTTTTCACTTCACACATCTTCTATGTTCGGACAGGAATGCTGACTTGAGACGAATCTGAAGCAATCACTCAAGCACAGCTAACAGGTATTGTTCATACTACAAGTTCGACGGTGCACCGCAGTGAAGGAATTGACAATTGGAGGATGGTCACTGATGGAAGCCAAATGACTTGCAGGTGCCTGACAATTTGCTAGAGGGTGCCACAGTGGCCAGGTAAGCAGACACCAGACAAAAACAACCCTGCCCCAAAGGAAAGAAACCACTTATTCTGCCACTACAGACTCCTGGTCCTTCTCGGCTAATGATGCAGCTCAGACTCGAACCCAGGTCAGCCAGCACAGAACAAGTGCCTGTATCAGCAGGGAATCCCAGGGTAGGAGGATTTGAGGGGTCTAAAGGTACCCGCAGCTCCTACCCTGCCACACTTTGTTTCAGAGTCTGCAGAATGAGGGAGACTAACTTCTACTATTTGGTATATGTGGCCTTTAACCTCTCCATACCTGCACATGTAAAAAAGGTCCTCTACTGTGGAGACTTTTTGTCACTCTGGTGACAGTATGGCCCCTGTTCTATTATTCTCATCTCTTCAGTTTTCACTTCATTCAAGTCATGCATTTGCCTTTGGGCAAACTGTAATACAATGCAGCTAAAGCCATGAACACATATAAAACAGGCATACATACAATCTCACACATGACACATATGTGAGTGCTTGTCCAATTCCAAATACCACCATGAATAATGTATTTTCTTGGTTACAAAGTAATAATTTAGATGTGGCAACTGTATTTAATATTGTATGTGTCTGTGTGTTGATAAATGTGACACAGAAAAATCATTATCACATCTGTGTGAATATCCCAGGTTAGTATGTATGTACTATTCCATGAGCTGGAGAACTTTCATTTCCACACATATCATATTTGAATCAAACCAGGCAAGGAATTCTTACTTACTAAAATGCATTGCACTAAATTCATAAGTAAGAGGACAACTGGTGTTATTGTACTCATAAGTCACTATGGTGGCAATTGCATAAAGAAACATGAATCACCCCAAAGGTAAGGTTTGGGGTGGACTCCACACCAAACACTAATTTGCTGAAGGGCTTCCACCATTTACAGCTTCCTAGAAAAAACTGTTCCCCTAATTTTAAGTACTAAAGATCTCTGCTTCCGTTAGAAATTCTGGTAAGCACATCAGCCAGTACTTTTGGATTAGACACCATTGTCCAGGTCACATATTACATGCCAATTTACACACCTGATAGTTTTAAAATAGAAGAGCCAGGTTAAGTATCTTAAGGGTACCCACACTTAGTGATGGGCATTGTGACTATTTTTACTGACTGAATCATGTCAGTTGGGTACAAGTATCTGGTTCACTGAGTCAGTGATTCGTTCAGAAAGGTAGCAAACAAGTTTGCTATTCCTTAGTGAGTCAGTGAACTTCATCAGGCCCAGATTTGTTTAGTGCTCATGGGTATTTACATTCAATGACTCTACTAGTTCTGATGAGCTGCCTACAACCCACCCCAATGTAACTTCTCTTTAACTCACGGTCATTATTGGTTTTGTAGATTACAAAGGGCTGACTTAGGAACCATCCCCAATATGTTTTGGGCAACAACTAACTGGTGAGTCAAATGAAAGAAACTATTAGCTCTGATTTCTTCTTTTTGGAGAAGTGACCCAGTGCTTATACTACGCTTAAAAGACTTGTTCAAAAAGAGTCATTCGTCGCAAATTACACCCCGCTACCTCTTTTTACTATGGATTGACCAGCCTAAGCTACCGGTATCGTGCACGTCCACATGCCAAGTGTTGGCCTGGCGGCCGTGACAGTGTAGCGGTGAGCTGGAAATGGGTTATGAACTGGGTAATTATTCGTTTGTGCTCTCCCGTTTTTGTTCTCCGGCACCAAAATAGCAGCTGCGGATCCTTAAGATCCTTTGAAGCTGCGCCCCTTCAACCATTAACTCATTGCTATCGTTTTGTGTTTGCTCAGGTGTCCTCCTTTGTATCTTACTCCTCTTGTGTATATGGCAATTTTGAGCTCTCTGATATTTCCTTTTCTACTTTACAAGCAACTTGCGGGCTGCGTTTAAATAAATGCAGCTTATCAGACAATGTCTGATACCAGTGAATATGGCACATTGTGCAGACAAGCCTCTCGTTGCTTACTTAAATATAATACCTCTATAGTGACGCCTACTGAATAGTGGAATAGGGTTAGTTCGGAGCCCGGTAAAATTAGAGTGAATATTGTATAAAAGAACATAGTCAGGCGCAGACAGAAAATACAATAGAACACGGTCAGACACAGACAGAAAATACTAAGTACGTATAAATTAAGGCATCACCTCTTGCTCTCAGACAGCCAAAACAGTCTATCGCTTCAATTGCGCTGGTAAATCTCTTATCTGTTGTGACAGGTGGGTAAATATTTGCCTTCCTTCATAAAACGTTACCAGTCGACTTCAGGGACAAACGAATGGCTGATAAATGAGACTGTGAGATTTCGACAATCTCTTAACACCCACAGGAAAGCAATCAGGTAATTAACTACCCAAATTTATTTATATATTTACTCAGACCGGGGATAATATCAAAGCTTTGAGTCAAGCGCTGATTTTAAATGACCAGCTCTGGCTCCCATACTGGCTCTGGTAATTATTTAGATTTAATTACTCGAAAGACTGTAAGTGCCACCGCACCGTGTAAAAAAATTGATGTGAAACGAGTTCTCAAATATAAGCAAACATTTTTTAAAAAGTAAGTTAAATCCCTCGACTACTTTGAGCTATATTTTCAACAGTTATATGTTCTATCGCCACATACTTACACAAGATAGTTGGTAAACTAGCATTAGTCAGTACTCAGTGTCTCCTTATCACTTGTCTCAATTCCGTTTACATGTCTATTACAGACGCGTACTGCACACCTGACAAAGTTTGAAATAATACAAAATTCTTAGTAACTAGCCACTAGATGGCAGTATGTCACTTATGAAATGTGCAGCGTGGATCACTTCGGGTATTAAAAGAAAAACATATATATTTTTTTATTGGTAAAATGTAACCTTCAGATGGCACAGTTGCAATTTGTCTTTTTGTATTATTTTTCATATACGTTCCATAAGTTCCAAATGCTCAAGAAGTACAAATATGCCGTTTGCAGGTACTTAATTTTCAAAATAACAGCAGAGACAAGATGAATGTGTGGCACCAAATGACTTAAAATATAATGAGAACACTCACGCACATACACCGAAACCCCACTTTCCAAAAAAAAAAATAAATAAAAGTATGGTCTAGTATGCTGTCAAACTCAGCTGACAGCTGGTGAAAAATGAACAAGAGAGTCTTATTTTTAAACATTAAAGTGATAATATCGGTTTATCTCAAGTGGAAAACCCTGAGGAGTACAGCTCTACCTGCGCCCTCCGATCAAATAACTGACACAGTCGTTCCATGGGAGCTTTCAGACTGAAGCCTCTGACAAGTTGTCTATGCAAGAACCTTGGACAACCTTGAAGTGACATGCTGCATTTTGTCAGCTTCTAAGGTTTTATATATATATATATATATATATATATATATATATATATATATATATATATATATATATATATATACAGATGATATGCCAACACAGAGGCATACCTGTGGTTCACCAGTAGGTGATTGTGATAGAATGATTTCTGGACAGATCTGAGGTAGTTCTTGTCCATTCTTGGCTTTAAGAAAGAAGTTGACTGAAAAACATAGCTTTACAAATAAATATAAATCACAGATGCAGATATGGATTGACAGACAGATACTAGATTTATCTACTAAATCTAACAGCTGTTCCCAGATCATTGCCACACCACTAGGCACTTGCTGGGTACAGTTAGTGCAAACAAATAGTTGTTTTCAGCAGACCTGAATGTATAGGTTGCCACAAACACACTCTCACCCTTGCTTTGTACAGCTTTTCCCCATCATACATTTCTCAATGCATTGCTTGCTGCGCTGCAAACTAGTTCTGCTTCACACTGAGGAGAGGAAAGGCTGGGTACTCCTGCATTAACTAGCAGAGGAGAGAAGGTGTGTAATATGTGCTCCTGGGTTCTGCTGCTGTCGACAGCATAAACTGACTGAGGTGCTGCTGCAAACCTGTCATGCACCTGTCATTGGCAAGTCTCTGGGAAGCTGTCACGCAGCCGGTTCGCCCCTGTGTTCAGCGTGCTGTGTCGATCTACCGCGTAACAAGGTAGAGTGACGTGTGACACCGAGCCTGCAAGCTCAACAAGCTACATCTGTCTGTACATGCGCATAGTAGTCATCATGAAAGAGCTTTTTAAACATTGGGCTTTTTCACTCACACCTCTCTGTAAAACGACACCAAAATGCGCTCAGGAGAGGGAATATGCCATATTAGGGACTGCTGTTTTTTTTTTTTTTTTTTTTCCAAGAATACACTGGGGAACTGCTGTGTTGTAGAATATTAGGAAGGTTTTTGTGAGGTACTGACTGAATCTCCTCATTGATGAGATTCTTTTGATATCATGTTGTACATGATACAGTAGAAACACAACTGCACACAATCATGTTAAGTGTGGTCCCTACTCCTACTAACAATAGCTGGGAATTAGTTGATGGCAGATGCCACTGAGTACTGTAGCTAGCAATCCCATTTGCGCATTTACATTACCGAACGAACAAAAAGTCTCAGTTCTATGAGAGAACGAGCAACTCTCCCACTGTGACCTGAGAGCAGCACCGTCCACACACAAACAAAATGGACTTCTGTTCCATTTTTAGTGGCACAGTCACCTTGAAACCAGCTGAGGATAGGGGAAGGTTTCAATACAATACCACAAAAAGAATTGAAATTTCGGTCATTTCAGGGTGGTGGCTGTGATTTGATGAATAAATTAATTGAAGGATCGCCTACTTCATGCCACTCAAAGGCCATTCCTCAGTGACAGGAAGAGCAGCACCAAAAAGGATATCTGAGCAAAACCAGCCATACTGTGGATGCGTCTTTCAATATTATTAACATATTCTTTCTTCTACACACCTGTGCAAATGTTTTCTTTACTAGAGGTAATTGGGAATAAGTGCAGTAATAGCATTATATCTAGTGAAAACGGGCTTTGTTTCTAATCAGATGCTGAGGGGAGAAGTTGCAGGTTTCGTAGACAGAGCAATTCCATGGTCGGAACAGAAAACTGAATGGTGTCCTGCATGCCCATCAAATTCAGGACCATGTTATCCTACCTTAAACTCCAGCCCCCTCTGTTAAATTTCTGGGTCTCAGGTTTCTCTCAGTTAATTATCTGACAAAACTGCAAAGCCGGCGCAGCAGGCCTCCCTTAACCTTCGCTTTTGGAGCATTCAGCAACCTTGGTTTACGGCCTAAGGGACCATCTTGACCGCCCCACAAAGCTACATTAATTGCTCCCCAAAGCTGCAAACAAACATGCTTACTGCTGATCTCCCAAAGCAGCACATCCACGGAGAGTAGGAAACCGCAAGTTCCACTGACCATTAGAGATTCTCGAAGCGTCATTCAAAGATCTGACAAGGAGAGCAAAGGTGTCAGAACTGAGCCAGGAACGTTGCCACCGCACGGCTCTCCGCTGTGTGTCATAGTCAGCCGCTACTGTCACCTGTCTCTGCGTCTCTGCCCCCCCCTCCTGCAGCCCTCTGACAGCCTGTCTGCTAATTGGAGACCTGCGATGTTTGAGTGGCATCAGTCTCCGGAGCACTATTTTTGAGTATTGCTTTAATTTCCACAAAGACTTTTCTTTAAGTTCCTATATAGGAGTGAATGAATGCAAGGCTTTAATTAGAGTTGACAGGTATGCTCTTTGGGCTGTTGACATGAATAGTTTTTCCTTATTTTTTTTCCTTCATGTTAAATTAATTTTAAAATAAGTACAGTACAAAATACCTTGAAAATCAATGTAGGCATTCAATAAATTTGAAAGAATAGAGTTGAAAGGAGTGACAGGTTTGCAGTCTCATGAGGATATTGTGCATGTGGCCTAGAGATCAAATATGGTTTGATTAAGCACATGGTATGTCTGTGAAAAGGAGTGAAAGTTCACATAACCCACACACATACATGCATACACACTCGCCTTTGTGTCCTTGTGTGTATGAGAGGGAATGGTGAGAATGTAAAGACTGTAATTTCAGCATCGATGATGCAAAATACAATAATGCTCAAAACGAAACAGTTTCTGAACAGTAACTGAACAGTAAATATAAATGTTGAGTTCATGGTTTCATGTATTGTTTTCTTACATGTAAAGATAAAATCATACACACCTGTGGAATCGGTGGTCACTATCCATTTATCATTTATATCTGCCTGTGAATATTAGAATAATCAAACTTGTTCACATAGTTTCAGATACATGGAGGTTGCCATGGAAACCACAACATTACATGGTAGGGAGGCACTGCAAGGAAAGTTCACCCAGCGAACTGAAGTTTTCTAACTAGTTACACTCTGCTGTCATGGACAGCTCATCTAAAAAAAGGTGAGTGGCGTCTCTGTTAAGGGCGAGTGTATGATGCCCAAGTTCATCAAATATTTCGTACAGGAAGTGTAGCACAGGGTGCCTTTTTATGATGGGTATAACAAATGGTCTTCCATTGTTATGTCTCTTGAACTTGGATACCATCATTCTATGCTGTCACAGGCTAATATTGGGTATGATTGGTCTTGTTACCTTGTACTGTGGTGTTTACACAATATCATGTCTTATTTCATGTACAAACGGTAGAGAGAAAGTCCTCTATCGAAGACAGTAAAGTCTAACTGAATCAACAGTTAGATATGTAGACAAAATGTGTGAAAAGGTGGGGGGGGACTCAATCAAAACACTATGGAGCTTTATGGTTAACTGTGAGTATTAATTTTAAAAGAATGTTACATTTTAAAAAGTGGCAGGAAATTGATGCACAATTATTTTTAGATTCTACAGCTGTGGATTTTTTCTCCCTCAAACAGCGCCCATAAGATCAGGTATCAGTGGGCTCAGTCAGACAGCAAGGATGAAACATTCTAGGTAAACAACAGACTGCAGGTAAGACTTATCGATATGGACATGGTTCAGAAGAGAGGGAAGAGCCACGCTAGTATTATCGACAATTCATTTCAAATGACTGCAAACACAATGCTTACTACCATTGTGTCATCATGGCCTCTTGAGCATGTTATTCCAAGTGTGTTCTAACCACAAGCAGTTTCTGAAGCAGCATACTGTGAAACCGCTGGCCTTGAGGTGAAATTTCCTCCTTAAAAAAACTGCAGGAGGTAGGATCCCATCAATCCGGTAAACATTTCCATCTGAACTGCAAGCCTCTTGAGTGACATAATGCTGGAAATCAAATTACATTACTGCTGCAATCAGTGGAATTGACGAAGCCTTTAATGCCAATCTGGCTTCGAAAGCCTGTCCAAACACCACTGTAAAAACACCCACTGCGGGCCCCCCACTTCCATATCACCTAAAAACACAGTGTCGCCGATGCCCATAAGTGCTTACAACACTGCAATTATGTAATGAAACAATCATTTTCAATCAAGGAGGCCAAGACACTTCAGAGATTATGGAGAAGTGAAAGGATTATGACAGGATTTATTTTGGTATCTCAGAAATGTTGCAGATTTTTCTATTGAAGAAAACCCTTTCTGCCAGTAGAATTACAAAATTCTTTTAGCGCATCTTTGTGAATTTTTCATACTCATGCATGATTTTTAAAATTTTTATATTTTTTCATTTTCCTGCTGTTTAGTAGTCGCCAATTATGCACTGCAATTAATTATACAACCGCTGAACCCACATAGCAGCACAATGGGAGGCACCTGAAAACTTCTCTAACCCATGCATTCTAACTGTAAGGATTTTTCACACTATAAGTCCCACAGTGCACCAGGAGGCAAATGGATAGGATACCACACTAATGCTATCATCTAATAGCATCAGGACGACAGGCATATACAACCAAGTAACACACAGGAGCAAACACATGTCTCGTGCTGACAGCAAAGCTTCAACAGGACCTTGGCAGACTTACTAAACCCTATCCCTGGCAGAACTAAGTCAGTCTGGTCAGCTGATGCGGCCTAGTCATTGTCAACAAATTTCATGGCCGTAACCTGGGTTTGGGGGGGGGGGGGGGTGCATTGTTGTTTAGGTTTTGTCAATGTTGTTGTCCGGTGGGGGGGAGGGGGGGGTGATGGGGGGGTTTAGGTTTTGTTAAAATTACACATATAACCATTACATACAGTACATATACATACACACACACAAAATGCCTTTTTGGCATTTCTGCCCTTCTCTGTGCTGCTTGTTTTCTGTTGGGATAGGCATTGTTAAATTAGATCCATTATCAATGTGTTGATACTGTAAGGTAGGTGTGGAGCTTTCATATTAATATGCATTGCTGATGAATTACAAATCATAAGAACATTATCTAGAGCATCAAAATACATAGGTCTACGGTATGAAGCATGATAATTAAGCTAAAGTGATTTGTAACCTTAGCTAGCTATAGAAATAAAAGAAAAATGCTTGAGAGTAGCACCATTACAAGCTAATGTCATTATACACCTATATTCATTTCCAGATTTGGCTTTGAAATGTTTCGTAGGCCTACTATTATTGATACCGTCGCCTACATAAGCTGTTTTTTAATCAATGGCGTTGTGCGAAACGTTAGCTAGCCTACTAATATGAAAGAAATAGCCTAGCCTTCATCATGGCCAGAGTATGCATATTTAACATGTTTCATACAATTGCCTTTACTCCAGACGCTGTACCAGGTTACTGTACAGATAATGGCATAATGATCATTGCTTTGTCTTACCGAATGGTATGCTGCCAGTTCACACATAAGCCACCTGCTGCTGCCAATGTGTGTAAATTCCATTTGCTGCTGTCAGTGGAAGTGCTGATGATGCAAGGGGCTGTGCATGACAATTCTAATCTGAATTAAGCATGCACTCGTCTCGGAGGAGAAATTGTATTTAGCTTCAAATTTTATTTTTAGCTCTAATAAAATTACAGAGGTCTGGACCTAGGTGACCTCATAGCTGGTTACGGGCATAGCTGTAGAGTTCGGTGTGAACCACTCAGGACCCCCTCACATGTATGCTTATTAAAGTGTGCAAGGCAAACAATATCATTCAATGTTTTCTACACCAAATTACATCAAGATTATCGCAAACGATTTTACAGGCCCGTACAATATATTCTATACAAGTATATACTATCTATATATTTATGAAATGCATTAATCATTAAATTACAGAGAATAGTTTAATTGACAATTTCAAATAAAATGCAAATCACATTGAAGAATATCTGATAAGGGTTTACAGGGTTTAATAAACAAATACTGAATGTATTAACTGATTAGCATCAATACCTTTGAAGTGTTTTACAAGTAAGCCTCCCAATTAATGCTTTTAATTAATTTCAGTATCTTTGTCTCACACATTTCGATTTATTTTGAATTGATGTTAAGGATTACTGTTAACTTTCCAAAATAATACAATTTGCTGACTGAAAGTGCCAGCCCTATTTAAAAATCATAAAATGGGAATTTTACCAGGTTTCCATTTGACTTTCTATTATTTGTTGTATAACTGGAAATAATTAAGTAGTAGAAATGCATTTGTTACTTTTAACTGTGTTTGATTTATGTCTGATTGTTTACATTAATCTTTTCAGAATGGCCCTGTACTGCATGAATGTCAGTGAAAAGAAATAGTAGCAAAGTGTAGCAAAAGTCCAGCTGCTTCTCTTGGTTTACTGAAGAATGTTTAACTGCCAGTTCTAGAAGGGTGATTAATTGGACTTAGCACCACAGTCCTACCTTTATTTACAGACCATGATCCTCATATTTAAATGGTGCTGGGCACGCCCGCTCTGACTGCCACTGGACAATTCCCAGTTGGTCCAATTACCACACTGTGGCTCGAATGCATGGCTTAAACAAGTGGAATTTCGGGGGTCTGTTGGCTAATGTTTGCTATGGCGGGCACGTCCAAATCTGGTCTTATTAAGGTGGGCTTGGAGAGGAATTCGGCAGGAGCACTGTGTTTCTAAGGGAAGCACTAAAATTTCATTGCTTATTAATCTGCATGCACTGAAACTGTAAGTCTCTCTGTCTTCCCCCGACATGTCCTGCAAGCCTCCACAAAACTATCCCAATGGAATCGGCAGCAGGCAGTGGGTTTGGGCCGATAAACCTAATTCTCCAAGAGGGAAGCCTGCACAAACAGAGGTTTATGTGTCTCTTTTGACACTGTTGCCAAATGCATGGGTCCCTGAGCTGACCATCATTTACACACACACTTGATGGAGGGCGCCTCTGAAAGGACATGTCCGAGACTCCCTGTTCTCTCCAAGTCAGAGTCAGCCTTCGGCTCCTGTGAGACATGGGATTGGTTCTGTTCCAGGCTCCCTGGGAATGCTGGAGGAAAATTCTGAATCGAAGTAGCAGCCAATGCACTTGGAATTTTTCTCAGACGTTTCTGGCCCCAGCTGAAGGAACAGCCTTAGGAATGGTGGTGTCGTTCGGTGACTGACTGGCTACTGCAGTCACCATGTTTTACCAATAGTGGTCAGCAGAGTAGTTCCAGCCAACATAAACAGCACCTGTTCAGTCACGCGAATAAAGGTAGGAGGAGCTGCTAAGTAGGTCCACTGATCTGTACATCATCTGGATAGGCTGATGATGAATGCAAATGGTTTGATTAATACATTCAAGGACTATAAAGTGGGGCTGCATGCTGCATGATTTAAAAGGAGAGAAAAGACTCCTTAAGATGGGGAGAAAAAAAGAGTTGACAAGCACCACCAATGTTAACTTGTGGTTGGGGTTTGTATGCTTTTAGTCATATATGTTTTGTGTTGCCCGGGGCACCATCCAAATTGCACCAAACTGTAAACAACCATGTGGAATATGAGGAAATATGTGATTATTGACAGTGCATGAGTAAGGATTCCATAACTGCTCAGTTTCTCAGTTAAATCAGGACATACATTATGTCGATCCCTCCCCTCTTTTCATTGTAATAAAAGGCCCACTAGATTATGACATTAAATCATAGCACCAGTGCAGGCAGTTATTGCACATTCCTTGGCTTTTACATTCTCTTCACGAACCTATGCTGGCAACATGATTAGCTTTTTAAAAAAAAAAAAAAAAAAATCAGAGGTTATTTATTGATTCATGTATCGATTCATTCAGACACATGGTACTAGTTAGTTGTACCATTTACATACATGCTTCTCAAGGGCACTCCATTCCCTGACCATAATGTTTTATTGTCCTCGGTACCTAACAGGAGGTCTGATCCTTTTACCTCAAAACAAGAAATACCTAAAGGCTGTTTTTTACCCTCTGAAAATGAAAACGCAAGAGTATGAGCTGAATATTAGGATATTGAATTAGGTATTGGTTTATCCTTCTAGAGTTGATGATTATGAATTTCTTCTCGAAGTACTTTTGCACCTTTTCCTACTTGTGGATGTTTTGGACTCCCCTCAGCTTTAGACAGATTACTCTGGATCAGTAATAGCTATTTTATTGAGGTAAATATCAGGTAACATAATTCTTGCTTGTTGAAAAAAATGTGTTTACTTCCCCCCCAAAACTGAATGTATCAATTCAGTTATCTCTACAGAGACTAATAGTATAGATAGTTCAGGTTGTCTACATATAAAGCAGATGGACACCACATCACTTTGTAATGTTAAAAAGTATCAGTTGAGTACTTAGCAAAAATATGCTCTTATAAAAAGAAACAGGGGTAGCAAATATTTAAAAAATAACTAAATAAATATGAAAAAAAATAAACACCAAACAAAAAAAGTCACCTTGCACATACAGTCAAAACCTAGGTCAAACTACTTCATTGCTCTTCAGGCACACACCTATATTTAACTACCTTTATATAACTACCTATATATATATGCCTAAATGCTAAAAGAGCATTGTTTTTAATCTTAAAAGATTAGCTTCATTGTGTCTGTACAATTGAAAAGGCAGGAAAAGTACACCAATATCAAAACAAAAAAAATTATGCTGGACCTTTATGTACACTAGAAGTGAGTTATATACATGTATTAAATGACAAAATTTGATCTGTTAGATTTCCTGTGCTCAGGCTGAAAGTGTAAATTCCTTCAAGCCCTTCCTTTTTGCTTCCACTGCAACAGGAGGCCAAGGACCTGTATCTTTAATATCATTAATTTTTTTTTACATTTTTTACAGGCACTGCACAAATTGTGGCTAACGCCTTCAACAGTAACATGAAAGGGTGAGAGTAGCTGTTGAAAAAGTAAACAAAGTTTACTTTTTCAAAGCTTAAATGTCATTGGAAACAGTACCCTGGGCCGTCTTTTGATGTGTCCGGCCAAAGGCGCACCAAACTGCCCATAACTCATGCCGTCCTCGAGTTTGCGGGATAATTAATGCCTCCGTCTTGACACACATTTCCCAAAAGGGCCACTAGAGGATGCACTCTGGTCGAGTGGAATTAGCTGCTGGAGAAGAGTGGGGACACAAACGAGATAAAATGCACAGGAAGTGAAGTGAAATGATAAAACGAAGAGTAATTTGCCACGTTCTCCTGAAAACAACTATAAGGCAAATATGTAACAAGCATATGATTGTTTTCGAAGTGTTTTATAGCAAGTAACAATACATAAAATCAGTTAATACTGGGTGTGTTTTTTTTCTCATTTCACATGCATATCTGTTGTGGAAAAAAAAAAAGATGAGAAAACCCACCTTAGGAGTTGTTGTTCCTCTTCTAAGTACACCAGCTGTGATTCACCTAGGATGCCATCCTATACTCCTCACTGTTTCAAGATCTGATGCAATGACCACCACTAACGTCACAGTCAAACCAAGCCCCACAGGGAAAACCATTAACATAGATGACTACAGAGATTACTTTTGACACAAGTGCATGTTGTGCAATGACGCGGTCATCATTGGCACTAAAGTGCAGCAGTCTTGCTAAGCTCTTCATCCCCACTCTCTTATTCCCCCATTTTACAAGTTTACACACCCTTATTCACTGCAATTTGCCACTGCCAGACCTCCCGGCTGCATTCGGTAACAGAGTGCAGTCTCATCACAGCAGGGATCACAGACAAGAGCAAACACTGGGGTCTATAGGGAAGGCCTCTATTCATTAAAGTTCTACATTCTGTAAAACCATTATTACATGGAAAATTAGGTGACTGAATTTATAGGCTAAATGCGAATTTTTAAAATAATAAAATAGTTTTCTTTGTTGTTTTAGAATTCATAGTGAAATGATATTTACAGTTTTTTTTCTTTGATTGTCAGTGGTATTGACTGATTAGTTATTCCACCATTCATAAACCACTGTATTATGCAAATGTTTGATACATGCCTTTATCCAGGGGGACTGAATCACACCACCTATAAGTCCACCATGTGTGAATGGTATTTAGGCTACACAGGCTAAATATGACAATTGTTACAGCAACTGTGACAGCTACTTGCAAACAATGTTGGACAAGCTGGAACTTTGCAACTGGCCAAAACATGACTGGCCAAGACACTGCTCTCAGAGTATGTCATGCTGACTGTCAGTCCAAACCTGCATGTTGTTTGGGGGCCTTTAGGGAATATTGAAAATTATGAGGCAGGGTGCAATTAACAAAGATGCCAGTAAAATGTGTAGCACACAACCTGTTTGAACTTAATTTATTTTTCCTGAAAAAAGAGACCCTCTGAAAAAAACCTCTATGGCCATACTTAAGCACACACCAAGTCAGCAGACAACAGACAACAGACAAGGTTGAATTTTAAGCACGCATGCCTCACACATTTGTATGTTGTGGTTAGAAACCAGTGTAATTTTCTAGTTTTTGCATTCATTCTGTGTCTCACAAGAACATACCTGGAGGTCTTGATTTCCCACCTGTGTACGGTGAAATGCTCCCAGCGTAGGAAACCTAAAGTGTTGAAAGAGTTTGAGGCTACATATCATCCACCAACCATCTGGAAGAAGTGACAGCTACACCCAAACATAGACAGTTTATAATGAACATGACACAAAGCTGCAAAAACCAATCCAGCAGACACAAAAAAACAGCAGTGCTCGAGAGTTTGAGTCAGACAAGGACAGCTTTTAATTTTTGGACAATTATGTCATGTTGATCAGATTTTCTCTTTAAGGATCTGCTCTGTGCAGCCACTGTGGTTTCGAGAAGCTTCCCTGTGCTGACTTACAGCCGAGAAAGTGCAAAACTGTCAAACTGGGTTTCAATACGTGCTTTTAATGGGTGTAAATTAAATGTAATTTGAACGTCTTGTCAGTGTGGATAACAGTTCAAAGTATCAAAAAGGTGTAAAAATGTGTATAAGATCCACGTTAAGTGGAAGCACTGTATGCACATCAAATCCAACACTTTTCCTGCGTTTCGCTTTCCAGTTTCTCACAGACACACGCCGGACCCCTTTTAACAGGCAAGAGCTGGAGCTGCATTGCCACAGAGAGCGCTTTTAGAAACCTTTCAGTCAAATCCCCTCGGACGAGCCCATTATTAAAGGCCAGATTTTTCTAACTGCGGCAGGACTGTGGCGGGACTCTTTGCTTTGACAAAGCGCACTGATAATTTACAAATGAAATCTGACTTTGGATCGTCAGAATATTTTAACCAGACTCCCCTGAGCCTGATTTAATGGCTGCACAACTCTGGAATGAAACAACACAGAGGGGATATAAATAAGTTTCTGAAAACAGCATTCTGCTTTAATTGACTCACTTATACCATACACCGTGCACTCGAGGGATGTGAGTTTTACAATTGGCCTTTACAAAAACGCTCGCTTTTCAAGAGACGCTCATGGGATGACTATATTTCACCATGCGCATATTAAACAGCTCAGAGGGTTTCTTGATAATGTGAACAAACACATATTGCGTCAATGGAGCCTGTTATTAGCAAATAAAGGAATCCAAAGACTACCAACAATGAGCACTTTCCACTGTTCGGAAACGAATGGTGACTTTCTGCTTGAAACCGTCATGTATACATATTGCACAGACACAATTCATGTTTTCAAGACATGAAACAAAACATATTATTTCATTATAACCCGCTCTCCTCATTTATAATTATGAAGAAGACTGAAAGTTTTTGGGTAATTTAAAAAATAATTTACAAATGAAGACCTTGGCGTATATTCACTGGATTTCTGCAACAAAAGGCCCAATATTTTTAATATTATTTGAATAGTGTGTGTTAATTATTTGAAAATAAACATACAAGACAAATGAAGAGTAGAAAGTATCACACATCAGATATTAGAAAATTTCACACAGCAAATAATTTACAATTGCCACTCACAAACAGCAGTAGGACAATAAAATTATTGGAGTTTATGGGCAATGGTCTGTGTTTAAAGAAATAGATTTTTGTGTGCATCATGTAATCTTATATGAGCAGCTGCAATATTTGGTACGCCTCACCAACTGCATAAACAGTTTTTCTGAAGCTAATACAATAATGGGAGTTATCTGTAAAGTTAATAGTATCAAATGTTTGTTTGTACTGTCACAGCAAGAATTCCTGCTGATATTTACAGAACACAAGAGTCCGAGCCCTGAAAAAATCAGTTCAGATCGTGTCTAGGGAACAGAATTTCTCAGCGGAGCACAGAAAAACAGTGTCTTTATCTACTCTCTTTTAAGGAAACCCTTTGAAATGGTCACATAACAGTACAAGGTTCCTGTAGAGGGGAAATGCAATGTCTGAATCAGAGAGAAAGCGGCATATTGGTTTATTTAGAACAATAAAGCATCTTCACACTTTATTTCAAAGCATGCTGAGAAAATGTTTTTCGAAAATCATCACAATGGCACTAAAAGTGTGGATTTTCTGAGGCATGTTACTTACTGATTAATCTGCGATGAACGGAGTATTCTTCCATCTGAAAACAATCTAAAAGTCTGGGATAAAATTTTATTTTAATCATAATTACAGTAGAAGCACATGCACATTATATAGATGGTGGTGAATCAAATCAAATGCCATACACCTGTGCTTTTAATGACATTGAATGAAACTGATGAACCATACAAACCAAGCAGTATCAATCACAGCTAAAACATCAGAGCTTACTTATATATTTAGATGATTGTTTGTGGCTAAAATGGAAGACATATGAAAACATGAATGCACACAGTAACAGTATTATGTTTTTCTCCTATCTTACTAAAGCCTCTGATGAGAGTAAACATCTCTCTAAGTCCTGTATAGAAGCCACCTAGATGACAATGCAACTGAAAGATGGGTACAATGTCCCAGAAAGCCTGGGAAAATAACTAACCTTACCAATGTGGAAATTCAGATCTCTTCACTACAATGCCATGAACAGCACATTGCAACTAAATTACTGTACTCAACATGCTATCATCACTGCAAACACAGACAGAATTTGCTTCATAAATAACTTCATGTTGAATCATCTCAATTATCTTTTGTTACAGTCTGCCAGAGGTTTATGTTTGGATACCGCTGTGCTTGTGTATGTGTGTGTGTGTGTGTGTGTGTGTCTTTGTTTGTGAAGAATGGATGGTTACTCTGTTGGTGACCAGTTAATGATGCAGCAGACCTGGTCACTGGTCCAGACCATCAGTCTCAACTAAAGCAAAGCTGGGACAGTAAACCACTCTTTCCCAATCCTGATTTATCACCCCATCTCAAACCATGTTTCCCAGTCCTGACCCCGGGGGCCCCATGGACAACTGAGGTCTGAATTACTGAAGTTTTGACTGAGCCCTTAATTGATCGCTCCCCTGGATTCGACAGCTAACTGCTAGAAGTCCTTGGAAGAAGAAATGTGTTGCTGGAGGTGGTTTTGTGCCAATGAAAAAGACAGCTTACTAATGTTAATTTATGCCCTTTAAATAAATTAGTGCTGCAGATTAGAATTCAATTTAAGGGATTAATATTGATTAGCTGTTCAATTGATTAATTGTTCTAGGCCCTATAAAGAACTTAATTAAGATGAGTTGGAGCATAATTCATTATAAACAGTAAACCCACAAGAGCAGTATTGGGAAACATCGTCTTAATGTGAACCAAGGGGTGTTTTCTGACAAACATTATGATCTAGACGTTCACATAATAAAATTCGTTTAACTTATGTATATCTAATTGAAGATTGAAATAAATGTTTGGTTCATATGAAAGTTGGTATGTATTTGAAAATGAACTCCCGAGAAGGATTTTAATTGGATGTACCAAGTACACATCTAGTGCTTACCCCTTGCCAGGCTTTTTTTATGTCCAACCAGCCATCTTCCTTGTTTCTCTTTCCCCATAGAATAACTCTGGGTGCCTTCTAAACCATAAGTCAACAGTGCCTGGGCTGGAAAGACCTGCAATGGCCACTTAATATGCTCTTTCCCGCTATTCATTTTAAGGCAGCGCAGTACACGCTGGTGAGTCAATCAGCTGTGTTTGCTTTGTGGTTTGTGCTCAGCTTGCCTCTTTAAATTGAAAACCTCTCATGTATGAAATATGTATACAGCAGTAGCTAATAGCTTGAGTTGCTAAGTCTAATTTCTCATGATTGACTTCTGCAAATACTGATTGCCTCCAGGCTTTCAGAGGCATGCATAATCTCAGACACACTAAATATTTTGATGGATACATGAGGAAAAAAAAGTTACGAAAAAGTCTGTTTAAACATATCTATTTTCGGATCACATCAAATAGCTGTTTATGATTTTGCAATGTTAAGTAATGCACAACTATAAATGATTGCACAGAGAGAATGAATTTTGTTTGGTTCGGACATGTATGACAGTCCAGTAGCATGAAGTTGGTTAAAAAATGATGAAAGCAGTTGCAAAACATTCAATAAAAATAATGAGGATGTTTTATACATAATTTTATGCATTACATTTCTCAGTGAGGCTATGCTTTAAGCACAAAAAGTAATGTACTGAAATATCTATTACGGCATTATGAAAAAAATATGATTAGAAATGGAGGGGTTTTATGGATGACTGGATTCTCGATAGGAGACTGATATTTTCCTGTTATAAATATCAGTCTGATTATATTTAATCATTAATAAACATTTACATACCATAAAATAGTCTCAAGGAGATGACAATTACTAACATGACAGTTATCATTTCCCATCTAACTAGATCTTGAATGAGTTCAAAGTTATGGAAGATAAACCCTACAGAAGTGTTGGATGTATCAAAGGTACTTTTACAAGTTTGATTATAAATACGGTGACCAAACCTACCACTTTCACAGGGTTCCGTAGAGGATTCAACAATTTCATTAAATGGTCTATGGAAAACTTCATAGGAGTCAATCACATGACATTGTAATGGAAGCACTTTGGAACTTTACCGCATTTATTTTCAGGCTCAAAGGAGTCTGGGTAAGAACCGAGGACATCTTTATTGCCTTCACAAGACCACAGCACACTGCTGTTAACATAATCTTCTCATCAACCCCTGGTCACCTATTACAATCACAGGCTTAATAAATTCAGTCATGTGGAGTGTGCTCTTGCACTTAATGAAAAATAGCTTTATTATATGCTCAGTGTACAATCTGAATATTCCTATGTGTTTTTTTTCCTTGTTCTAAATTAAGATTTTATGGCTGCACATGCTTGGAGATTTACTAATGGCCATTATTGGTGTAATAGAGTCTAATAAATTGTGGCATGGAACTGGGACAAAATAAATAAAGGTAATAAATCCTCTTTATGGTCAATCACAGATTTAACTAGGAGTAAAGTACTGAAACAATGTCCTAATAGCATGGGCAGAATATTTTCCAAAATGATGAATTACTGAATCATATTTTATTTGGTACAGGTAGACATGTGCAAAGTGCTTCATATTCAATGCCAGTAAAACCTAACTTTGAAGCAACAGTGGGAGGGCCCTAAAATAAGACCTTGAACAATGTTTGGGGAGGTGAAGTGTCTAGGTGCAGTTTAAATGCACTAAAGAAAAGCAATGAAAAACAACCGTACCTAACGTCTCGGTTTTAACAATTGGTGCACTGGGGGTATACAGTCTTCTATAAAGCCGACGCTCCTGGACTGCTCAAGCAGTGTGTGCTGTGTTTTCAGTCTGGGCTTGTGCCAACTGCACAGAGGGTGGGGAAGATGGACACACCACTGATCTTATCACTTGGCTGTTGCACTGCAGTGTAAAAGGGATAGATGCAATTTAAACTGTTTTTTTCTGCCTTTGCAAAACCCTCCCTTATGCAAAACCTGTTTGGAATCTCCAACGGTACATTAGGCTCATCTTACAGCAGCAACCACCACAGTCATGCAGGAGTGCTGAAGTTACTTTTTACAGTGATGGTGTATATATATATATATATATATTTTTTTTTGCTAACATTCCCTAATTAAGGTTAGGGCATTGGACCTGTATCTAAAAAGTTCAAATTAGGTAGGATTTTTTTCTGTTCCACCTCTTGGGATATACACTTACCCTGAATTCATTCACAAATATCCAGATGTTTAAATGGATAAAATGCAATATGACAAGACAAACAAAACATTTTCTCTAAGAGAGGGAGAACAACATTGGAAAAAGACTATAGGCATCCTTTTCTTTCTCAAGATTGTTTTTTGAAGAGATACTTCTGCACTTGCACGTGCAGAGTGCCATGCTACCCATTGCCACAATAGCGGGCTTTTGACCCGGCACATTCTGCACCATTCTGACATTTCTGCAGACATGTGGCTAGGAACAAAGAGGAATTGGAAAGTCAGTCTGAACACATTGCTCTGTGAGATTATGGCAGTAGAGTGTGGCAAGTAAGGCAATGTGTCATGTGTTTTACCACATGAGAGCTTTCTGAGATGTGGGCTTTTCAGAGCATAAGATGTGCAACAGTATCTGTATATTTTACATGCTTTATAAGATAATCAATTTTTTACATGTAACCTTGAGGGTTTATATTCAATACTCCTATGAGGTCAGCAGTATGCAATAGTGGTTTAGTAACTAGACATAACCAGACAGCTGCACATTTGAATCCAACTTTTTAAAAACTTTTCACAACCTGTAAGCAAGGCCCTTAACCTCATCTGCCTTGGTGAAATACCCATCTCTATATATAAAAATGCATAAAAACATCAGTGATGTACAGTCCTACATAACTGTCTGCGACAGCAGGGGTCATTTCATTTTCAGTTCAGTTAATTCAGTTAATTAATTGAAAAATATTTCTGTCAAGGTTGCATCTGATAATATAAGGAAATCTAACTTTCAGTACAGTATGGAAAAATGCTCTTTTAATCAAAACCCTTGCATCTTAAATCAGACAGATACACTTCTTCATACTCAATGATGTAACATGTGTATACATATAAACATAAATTTGGTTTATTTCTAAACCAAAAATGACCCTTTAAGTCAAAATTACGAGTTGTAAAAGGCCAAAAAGGTGTACTATATTACAAAATACATACCCTCATACTGGTCAACTTGTTAAGGTTCAAAGGTTCTCACACAGCCATATAGCTACTCCAAGAGAAGATTTCCTGGCTTTAATATCTGGGTTGACTTTGTTATTTGTATACCTTTAAATCTTAGGCAATGTTAGCAGTGCTCTTTCTTGACATTTTCAGAAACTCAGCATAACAAATTACTAGGGATGGAACGATCGATCCGCTGTAGATCGGAATCGGACGATTTCCGTTCTAAATATGTGATTGGCGATCGGCCGATCTTCCGTTCATTGGGCCGATACTGAGACCCACTCTATGACGCAAAATATGTGAGCCAAATTTCGCCACGAGGGTTGGAATGGAAAAAAAATGTCGTCGATCTGGCAGTTTTTTAAAATATATGACACAGATCAAAGTAATGCCATTTGCAATGTTTGTAAAACTAACGTATCTCGTGGGGGAAGCAAGACAAAAAATTACAATACAACTAACTTGATATGACATTTAAGAGCACATCACCCAACCGAGTACAGGTATTATCAGAAGGTAGCGGAGCTAGTGAAGAGAGATAAAGCTACACCGACATTAAGACAACCACCAGCGCAGGAGACATTGCAGAGATACCAAAAGTACAGCAGCAATAGCCTGAAAGCAAAAGGTACCACAACCAAAATAATGGAATTTATAGCACTAGATAACTAGCCATTTTCGGTTGTCGGGGATGCAGGTTTCAGTCGCTTAATATCTCATCTAGAGCCACGCTATGCCATTCCTGGTAGGAAATTCTTTTCAGATGTTGCCCTTCCTGATCTCTATCATTTCTTCCACTGATAATAATTTGCTGCATATTCAGGCTGTTTTGTGTCTGATATAAGTTGAGGGCTATTACATTTGGTCACACTCATCTTCATTAGATAACTGTTAGACTGCAGCTACTGCCTGTTCCTTGATGTAAGTTTGTTGCAACAAATCGTTGTCTTACTTTACTTGTTTAATTCAAGATGTTTGTCATTTTAACCAGTTACAAATATGCTGCACATTTAGCATTTTTTAGGCTATTTTTGTGTCAATAGCTATTGCTATTCCGGGGGATCGGGATCGAGATCGGCCAAATCTGCTCACAGAAAATCGGCAATCAGGATCGGCTTCACAAAACATAGATCGGTCCATCACTACTAGTTACTATAAGCAAACTGCTAGAAGTCACTAGTAACTAACTGCTAGATCAAATCCAGTCAGTCTAGTCTAGATCCAGCCAGAGTCCTTCAGAACATCTGGCTCAGGCTCCAGATTCACAATAAGCCAATACCTGCTGTGTACAAATCCAAAATGATACAAGCCAGAGGCGGTGAAGCTCTGGCATTATATTTCCACTTTCAGTCCAGTGCTAGGCTGCCTTTGGCAGACTTCTTTCTAAACACGGTTCCTACGGACCAGCGTTGGCCCAGGTCCACATATGTTATAAGCTTCTGGGCCAGTTAGCTCTACAGTTAATGAAAGCTACAAGTACTGTTTAAAAGAAGCATTTTTTTCTGTTTATATCATGCAAATGCACATAATGCAAAGGTTTTTGAATCCAAAAATGCCTGCAAAACAGAAGGATGTATATCATTTCATTTAAAAACCACACACTGTAACAGTCCCCCCAGATGCATACTTATTCACTATACACAGCAACAGCTATGGAAGCAATCTGGATCACATGACCAAGACACCGAAATGCTAACAGACCTGGTCAGGAACTCCTTCAACTCCAGCCACATTGGTAACTATTTCATATTTAATGACAAATACTACCTGCAGATGCAGTGAATGGCACAACGTCCCACCCTTCTTTGACATCTGTATGGCAGAGTGACACATAACAGCTTTGTAAAAATGTCCTTGGCAGTCCCTTGAAATACTGCAGGTATATGGATGGATGAATCTTTGGAATTGGGCACCATGATCCATCCCTATTCACTGAATTTATACTCATTTTGAATTCCCATCAAGCATCCATAAAGGTTCACAACACATTTTATAACCATATGGACTTTCTTGACAGCAGTATTTTTCTCCCCACTTCACAGCAATAACAAAAATAACATTTCACTTAGCCACATTTCAGAGCCACAGACAGTAACGCTCTCCTCTACAAATGCATCATCCCAAACGTACACTCAAGGCATAGTTAAACCACAATTCCTCCATTTTCACATTTATCCTCATCACAAGAACACTTTCACAAAGCAAGAAGTGCCCTGTTCAACAATCTGAACAGAGGATGCTCTGATATTTGAGGTACATTAAAGCTAACAAGGGCCTTAACTCGCCACCAGCAAACACAATCAATACCAAACAGCTGACACTCATTTAAACATCACAGCAGTAAACTACATACTAACAGTCCAAACAACAACTGCATGTTCCACCCCTCCAGAATTTCAAGTTCATCTCAGCTTTTGGATAGAAATCTGAACCTGAAGGATTTCTTGGTTAGATTCAGGTTCACCGAGCACCTCAAGCAAATCCCTTTCAACTGTCCTACTTCCTACACAAACAGAACATCAACAATCTCCACAGTAACACATCAGCACCAATCTAGCAGAACATGCCTACTACCACAACTTATGTAGCCTGTGCACTAATATGCAATTTGTGTGATGCATTTTTCTTTGGGGAAACTCAACACAATATAGACAAATAGACTAAAACCAAATTTAGATAATATTAGATGTTTATAAATAAGATTTAACCTATGTAAGTTGCTCTGGATAAGAGCATCTGCAAAATGCCAATAATGTAATGTAATGTAGATTGGCCCACCATAATAGACAACTGATTACACACTTTCAGGAAACCACATGTTTCACACTTGTCTCAGAATATCAGGCCTGGATACCAATCCACAGTGGACAGTGAAACATTGAAGGGCTGTGGAATACAAATGGATCCACAGTTTTAGAACAACTACACCTGCCTGGGGCCTCATTTATTAGGATGTGCATAGATTTCATACTGAAGTTGATCATACAGATCCTGCTGAGTGAGATGTAGGTAAGATTAAATATATTATTGTTGATACAAAACATATTTTATATTATTGGATAAAAGTAAAATATATCAAAACTCCAGGCAATGTCCGATACTGCTGTTCTTGAGGTAAAGTCTTGTCAAGAGTATAATTTGACATTTTGACAATTCATCTATTTGGCAAATTCATGGTGAACATGTTAATTTTCTAAATGTGTTCAATGAATAGATGAGTGAATCAGTGACTGCCAAAGCAGTGCATATTTATAAAACTTGAGGCGATGCATTACAATCACCAAATTGCACCTCTCCAATTTAAACCTCTTGTAAACACCACCACTCATTATTACCGAATGCAAGTCCTTGGCACCAACAGCAACATATTCCCACTCACACTCACCATATGTAATTTCCAGCACGGAAGCAGATCCACCATTCCCTAGGTCCTGCCTCCAACCCACAATATCTGTCGACTCCCCCTTCCACCCATATGGCTCAATTTACACTACAATATGGCGAGTATCAAGAGATTAATGAAACATCATTATCCGGTCACACGCGTGCCGGCTTTCTCGGATGGACATGTGTGCAGAAAATAAGGATGATTGCGACAATGGTAATGAATATTATAGAGACAAGGACAGGGCGTGGCTAAACTTCACCCTTGTGCAGCGCCCCCCAGTGGACCTTTGCCCCCCCCCCACCAGGACAAACCTGGTCATTGTGCAAGCAGCAAGCATTATTCTCACAGGAAGGCCGGTCTGTACAGGCAGCTGAAGTAGAGTCACGGAGCAGGGCCATCTCAAAGGGCAATAGATTGAAGCAGTGGCCATGATGGCAGGATCTGTGATTGATATATAATAGCCTTATGCCGTGCTTCCAGGAGGGATAAATTGTGAGAAAAAGACTGTGAGCTGAAGAGTTACTTAGAGTAATCCTTCCATGATTGGCCACATTGGAAACATGCTGTGTGCCTGATGGATTCTCGCAGATCAAACGTGTCTCAACTGAGCTGCCTGTCGATCTTGACGATATTTATCTTATACTCCTAAATGACAAAATCATCAGACTGTTGAACGTGAAACCTATTGCTCTGCCCACTGGCTCGGCGTCTCTCGTTTATCAGAAGGGGTAAATGAAAAATGGAGCTGAATGTGCTAAGAATTAACATTCACTCTTCTGACCCTGGGCGCCAGGGAAGCTCTGTTGGCACAAACACAATCGCACAAACACGCGAGCACATCGCTGCCTCATTCCAAACAGACACATCGCAAACAGCGCATCACACACAGAAGCAGAACAGCCTTGGAGATATAAATATCCATCAATGGCACCAGTGGGGAGCACCATCAAACATGATTCTGGGAAGCGGTCCTCTCATAAGGACACACAGAGAATTGAAAGATCTCAGGTAATGGATGCACCCTGGGGAGAGGAGAACTGTGACAAGCCTTGCATCTGAAAACAGACTCCGCCGACAAGTGCCACGCACTGATGCCTCCATTGCAGGCGTAACCGTGACGATTGGTCCCGCAGGGGAATCTGCCTGTCTCCCAGAGCACATTACCCGTCCCGTGGGAGGGGCCTGTCCAGCCGGGGCCGGCATGTGCGTTCGTTGGGAGGTGCGTGCGATCTCAGTTGTGACAGCGCCTGTTTACAACACTAGGGAACAAGGGAACACAGAGCCCCCATTATGACAGGTTTGAAAAGTGCACCCCCCATTGGTTCTAACGTGGAGTCATGATTTCATTAGATCGGTGGTGGCCACCAGAGATCCAAGGGATCTTCTCCTCACTTCGTATCTTAATTACTTAATTGTACCCGATGATTGGATGGGAGTATTTCTCAGACTGCTCCAGGCATCATGTGGCTGCTCGTTGAGAGGTATCTCTAAAACCAAAGACTGCTGCATTATGGGATTGCTGAGGTAGGAGGGGAGGGTCTAATTTTGTGGTCTAGGCCTACTGAGGCTGCAAAGAGGCATGTGCTTTGGCCCACACAGATACCTCCAAATTAGCAGGGATGACAGCACAGGGCTAGAGAGTACAAAAGAGTTAATGTGAGATACTGAAAACCATATACCAGCACAGACTGCTGCTATACTTACATATCACTGAGGATTTCTACAATTCCCTAATGTTATTATGTAAAATTTTTTGAAACATGTGACTATTATTATATGCTCAGTTACATTACACTATATGTTGTAATATATGCTCATCTATGACAACATACTATAAATAGTTTACATTTCTCCCCATTACCCACGTTTATGGCTTGAGGCTTAATAAACCAAGCTAAGTACAGTGTAAAACCACAGGGCCTCACTGGATTTGAACCTGCAACCCACTGGTAAGTCCATTCCCATGACAACTGTACCTTGTGGCCTCTAGGTGGCAGTAGAGTTTTACGTCTGTGTGACACAGCAAGCGAAAGGAGTGAGGGGGACACAGCAAATGAAGGCAGAGGGCATTGTTAAGGCCGGGCATGGCTGAGCTCCGACAGTCTGCCAGCTCTGTCACACCCTCCTACGCACCTGCTATTGAAACATACTCATCTCCTCCCACTGTCTCTCTCTCCCTCTTTCTCCGTTTCTCTCCTCTTGACAGTTCACCTCAACCCGCACTCAAAAACTCCCACCACATCTGTCTTTCAGGGGAACTTGTTTCGTAAGGGTGATGGTTTGGTTTGCAGAGGAGCCGCTCTCCCAATGACAGGCTCATTTCTGCCTGAACACTTGCGTTCTAACGAATGCTAACGAGCTCGGAGTCAGGTTTACCAGCCTCACACCACTCTTCCCTTGCGATAGCCCCCGGTGTAGTTGCAAACGTCAGGGTGAAAAACTTGCCTCCGTTCACGCAGTGAAGTCTTGTAGATTGCAGAATGGATCAAGAGTTTGTATTTATATGCTTGATTACTGCCTCTACTTCATACAAAATAAGACATGCTGTAAGAATGCAAGTGAGGTATTGGTAAGTGTGTGTTACACTTAGTGTGTTACACCGTTAGTGCCTGGTGTACCCAATTTTCATATACCATGTTCCTGCTACATGACTGCCTGCTCACAACCGCAAAGGCAAACTGCAATATAAATCATCCCAATCCCATAAATCCCAATTACAATGGAATAAACAGACCTTCAACCTCTCTCTCCCTCTCTGCTTTTAAAACTTTCAAACTGACTTGATGAGTTCAAAATCTTTAAGAGAACAGTCTTAATGGAATCTGTAAAACCATATTATTACACTCTGTTGAGCATCCAGAGCAACTTAGATACTTTATAAAGGTATAAAAGGTAAAATAAAGCTATTTACTGGGACAATTTGGGTAAAGCACCATGCCCAAGGGTACAAATATAGCGGCCCTTCTTGGAATCAAATTTGGCCCTATGGGTTACAAGACCTGCTCCACTACACCAGGGCTTGGGGGCGGGGGGAGGGGGGGGGTTGTGGGGGTTCTCTCTGATTTAGAGTAGGATCAGAGTGGAAGTCTGTGGAGTCTATGTTCAGAGTTGGGGGCAGAGGTTCCTGGCCATGTTTGCAGTGACACTATTGTGTTTCCCCCTTCCTCCTGCTGCCTGACATGGCGTGGCTTTGCAGATGTGTGAAGTGGTATTGCATGGCTGAGCATGTCAAGGGTCTGTCCAATCAACAGGAGGTACTGTCAAGGTGCTACCCTCGGGCCATCAGGTCAAAGGAAGTGACATCGACATGACGGTCATCTGAGAGGACAAGGACTGCAATAACCACGGGGACTGCAAAAGTGTGACAGTGAAGTCTCTCTATCTGATGACGAGTCCTTGTGCAGGAACGATGGGGGACCATGTGACCCTGTTATTCGTCCTCGTTACGGGTGAAGGGAGGCGCCTCCCTTCCTGCCCTGAGGGAAGAACAGGTAAGTAGAGCTGAGGGGCCCCGCTGTGACTGTAAGGAATCCAGACGAATCTGGACACTCCTAGCTGGGGACAAGGTGAAGGGTTCCAGTGAAGACAGGACTGGCTTGATCATGGTCAATTAACCCAAAAAACAGCACCACTGTGTTTAATGTGCTAAAAGTTGACGGGGTGTTGATTTGCGCTAGATGAAAATTTATCACCGTGATTAAGGATTGTGGAACATTTTCACGCCCTTTTTCACAGAATAAACCGCATACTAAAATATACGCAAGGCAGCAGATGCGTGAAACTCTCTCGAGCTATGCGCACTTGTAATACAGATTTCCAGACTTTTGGGGGATGTTGTTGTGGCTCAAGGTCTGTAAAAACAGTTCCTCAAAGTCTTGGATGAAAAACTGCTCCAACTACTTTAAACACTATGTGAAAAGAGGTTTTTTTTTGAGTCTGCAAAACAACAATCCCTTAATCTCCCGAAATTCTCGTCTTGTTCTAATCCACGCCTGGAGTCACTGGAAAGAAATGGCTTTTGTTGGGTGCAGGGTGGGTAAACACTTTGAGATGAAGACAGACGTGACAATGGTACACAGCTGCCACTCAAGGAGCTCTGATTTAATACTCCCTGCTGATGTGAGACAGAGTATGGCAATGACAAGCATTAAAGGAACACTCAAAGCACAAACTAAAAGTTAAATGTAAGTTTTGGAGGAGGCTGGGGGGTGTACTTTGAGGTTATATCATCAAAAGTTTTCTTGATTCTCGAAGATATATGAATGTGGTAATAAAATGTCTCTTTGGTTTGATATTAGATGTGCGTGCATTCTTTCCTCCAAACCAGCAAAAGTCACGATACAATGGGTGTACTTTTCCGCCACGTATATAGTTTCATAAGAGTGATAAACACACATGCAGTTTGTAAGAGTGACTGCAGAAATAAATCTCAAATCTGGAATTAATCTCAGAATTGTCATCACAGGCCCTTTGCATCATGATAAAGAATGCACAACAAAAAGAAAATAGCAAATAGCCCTAAGAAAGAACAGAGGACATCACATCTAAGATTAAATGCATATTAAAGTTGGGTCAGCATGTTCTCTGCACCTTCGGATTGCTGCAATTACGCCATGACTAGGGGAGAGGGAGAGACGCACTCCCTTTTGAATAAAACATCTGAACTTCTCCATTTCAGATTATGACAAATAAACCAATATTTTAGTAGCACCACTTTATCATTTGGAATTATGTGCTGTGGATTTAGATACAGGGACACGTAGTCCCAGAAGGAAATGACAGCATAAAATGCAATGCTGATAGCTGCCTCTGAAGCTATGAAGACAAAATATGAAATCTTGATTGAAAAAGACATCGTCACTGAGAGAACGAAAAAAAAAATGAACATGCGACACCCTACATTACATTGAAACAGTCTTATAATAATCACAATAGAGTACAAAAAAAGGTTGAGCTAGGTGCGTACTCAATTTTTTGGCATTATGGATTATGGTACATCAAATGTCTCCTGCAGCTATTTTCCATTCCAGTCATACTTCAGTTAAATGAACAGCAGTGCTTTCAGACTATATAATTATCGAGTACAGGGATGGAGGAAGAACACATATCTCCTTGAATGAACCTGAGTAAGGTCGGCTTTTTCTAAGAGTTGCTTATCAAGCATATCAAGGACTTGCTTCTTCTCAGGGACTAGAAACTGTTCTTCTGTCCTTTCTCTTTTCTCTTAATTAGTTAAGGTTTGCAGCTCCACAAAATGTACCTGAATTAAAACACAGAATGGAAATCAACTAAGCAAAGCATTGGCTGTAGTTAAACTGGTTATCGGCAATTTTTTTATATTTGCCAAAATATTGAATGAGTGCTGGAATCATGTCTCATGATCAGATGAAATAAAAACTGAGCTGCACATTCTCATCAGTGTTATTTATATTTGGCAAATAAAGTCAATGCTTATTATGAGAAAGCACCAAGCCCACAGTGAAATATGGTGGAGGGGTTGATATTTGAAACTAGAGGGTCTGGAAATAATTGGTAAAATAGAGGCAGTTATAAAGTCCAACAAATACCAAGACGTTGTGTCCAAAAACCTAGTTCCTTCTAAGAAGCAGCTCAAATCAACCCATCTATTCACCAAAAGGCTAAATGAGCACATATCTTCTCAACTGATACTCTCAACCCATCATTGGACCACAATCCAATTTAATATTTGCGATTCAAACCCAAGATAGCAGTCGACAGATTAAACAAATGAAAAAAGATCTGATTGATCTAGAGCAATTCTGCCCAGAGGAATGATCAAAATCCAACCCAGAAGTACTAGAATCTCATACAACACTGTGAAACACTCTCTTAAACACTAATTACAGAGATGTGAGCAAATATCACCTTTATTTTTTTTTTCTGGAATAAAATCCATGTTTTGTCATCAATCTGTGCAATGCTAGATTAGCTATCAAGTTTGAATGATTTTATAGCAGTAGGAAAATGATCCAATGTGTACATTTTTTCCTTTATAGCACATTTTTATTTATGTTTCATGAAATAAATATGAATAAATTCAGAAGCCACTGTATATAAATGTAAAGTTCTCCAGCACAATAAGGAGATGTCTTTGATGTCACGGGCGAGAGAAAGCGCAATTTTTATTCCAAACACAAAGATAAAGCTAAAATCTTGCTTGAATCACAGACAGAAAGGGGAGATTTTAGTTGCATTGTGGGGGGAAAACAGAGGTTCTTACTTGCAACACCAAGAAAGATGAGTTCTTCTGACATGAAGATAATGCTGAGATTGCACTTGCCACACAGAGAGAAAGTGGAGATCTTACTGTGGCTAAAAGAAAAGCAGAGATCTTTAATACAGCAGTTGCAACAAAGAGATAAAATTGAGTTCTCCCTTGACACATACACAGAAAGCAAAGATCTTACTCTCAACATACAGAAAAAGCAGAGATCTTACAGTTGATACAACACACAGATGAAACTGTGTTCTCACTTGCCGCTAAGAGAGAAAGCTGAGTTCTTACTTGCTTTGGATAATTTTGTGCATGTGCATGGTACACTGAACCCAAAGTTAATTGAGCAGATGACTGTCACAATCAAACCAGAGGAAGGACCGTGTAAGGCAAAATAACACTACATGCATGTTGCATTCATTTTATTACATATTTGCTTGCTTTATGGATTTGAAATTGCAATCTCCTGATTACAAGAACATTTTCATAACCAGTGCACATTACATGACTATACTGCTTCCCAGGAATCTAATTATTCATATTTACTTTCCTTGCATGTAAATTAGGCTTAAACTTGGAGCTGTAGTTACTAATTACTAAGCAATGTTAATTAAAATAAGGACCCTTTAATGACTGATTATGTTCATGGCACTTTATGACACCCCATCCCACCAATGTAATGATGGAGAAGGAAAAAAAAATAAATAAAAAAAAGTGTTTTGCCCCTCTAAGCACTTTTGTTTTGTGAGAGCTAATTAAGTAGCCTTCAAATGAAACCAGGGGCGAGAATGATTGAGATCGAGTTGAGGTTACCCGCCGAGAAAATGAAGGGGCGCCCAGAACTCCAACTGTGCCCCGCTCTTTCGCCTCCGGCGCGACCTCTACCCAAAGTCCCGCTGGTTCAGCATTCCCATCTGCTCCAAAGATTCCCTTCTCCTCAACCTACTCCGGACAGGGCCAGAGAGAGATCGGGCAAATTGCCCCATTAGTCAAAAATCAGGAGGTGCCCGTTACACCAGGGTGTACTGACCATATTTTATTTGATTATTTGGAGTGCTGTCAAAGAAAGTAGTCAGAAACTGTCCTAGCATGATTACTTTGTCCTTCTCCTTCCTCATGATATCAGAAAAAGATGTGCTTGGTCGTCCGTCCTTCCTGCAGTGAATAATTTTTCAGCTCCGCAAGCTGAATTAAAGCCTATTTTGGGAGAGAAATATGCACTGTATTTCAAACTCAGTAATTTGCCTAATAAACAGGTGTGGGCTCTGAAGTGTGGCAATTAGTGTGCCTGCAATGTGGAGGTGCACTTATTAGGGGAGAACACACACACACATGCACGCACCGACACTTTGCTTTTATGGCGAGGGAAAGGAGCGCCTTTCCCAGTGAGACAACATCCTGGCAGCTGTCTTTTATTAAAAAGAGATTTACTGGCCTCATGATTGCACGTTTCGAGGGTTATTGCCCGTGATTTTTTTTTGTCCCATTTCGGCAAGGTCGGCGCAAATCTTTCAGCCACTGGGCATATTTATGGGTTGACGAGAGGTGGATGAGGTGGTGGTGGGGGGGGGGGGGGTGACATATCGTGTAATCTGCATTTCCTTCTTGTCCCCACCCGTGAATACAATGACAGACGACCAATGAGGACGAGAGAGCGCATTAGCATTTTCTGCCGATGCGAACAATGTGTTTCGCAGGAGATGGCCTGATTGCAGGATGTGTTATTAAACTCCCTTCAGCAGCGGCCGAGTATGATTCGATCTGTACAATAGCAAAGGCAGACGCACTTGCTAAACCCACACTTATTTGGCCTGAACCTCAGCGAATACTTTAGAATTATCCCTCTTGGAAAGAAACACAGCAAATGAGAGAGCAACTATGTTTTTACACATCAGGCTGTCACAGGTCTCCATCTTAACAATGCTGAATTGAATCTGAGGTGACCTGATCTCTCTCTCTCTCTCTCATTAAACTGTATGACTTTATTTTCAATTGAATTTCAGCTGTGTTGGTGTCTCCCTCAGCAGAAAGAGCAGAGTCCACAGAGGAATAGCTGGCGTTGCTTCACTTTGCAACAGCGCAAACTGGAATTAATGGCCACCTTCATACATTCTGTAACCTAAAAGCCTGTAATTTCTGCAATCACTCTGTGCATACCTTCTGTCCGTGACATTTCAAAACATAACATTCTAAGTGAAATTAGTGCGCTGAAAGGTGTACTTGAAATTCCGTTTGATATAAGGATAATACAAGGCTAGGTACTTAAGATTGTTCTTTCTTTTGGGAGTGACGTTATAATCTATCATCTGTACCACGAATTACGTTTATTTCACACTCTTTAGAAACAATCCTTATAGCCATCAATAAAAAGAACATTGAGGATTCTTTTTTCAAAGATTAAAAAAGGTAGAGTAAAGATTGAGAAGTTTTATGGTTGAGTAGGAGGAATATAGCTCTTTAAAGTCATAGAGGGAAATAGCAACCTTCTTCACCATCTTCATAATCTCCTATCTCTAAGTGCCTGCTAAGACATGATTTGTACAGCACATATGTTGACATTTAAAGTGAGGGCTTTCATTAAATCTCATCCCACCCCCAAAATGAAGTCTGAAATAAAATGGCTTTGGCAGCACTAAATCCTTGCCCTAGTCATTTAACCAAGCAACTACCTTGATGTCAAAGGCAGTGTCAAGGTGAGGTTTACAGGCCCAAACCCACTACCCAAGTTTCTGAGGGCTTCTGAGGGTGTGTTTTATCCCACACACGGAAACAGGTGACAGTCAACTTGCATAAATGCCACTCAAAGTTGGCCAGCAATGCTCAAAACAACATTCACAGCACAATGCTGATTTTTTTTTTTTTTTGAGTAGATTAAACTGTAAAGTCTGGCCATGCTAAGAGCAATGCAGTGCTGCAGGGACACTGCAAAATTCTTAATCACGCAACAGGGAGCACTTCTGTCCTTTGAGTAACCTTATTACATTGAGGCTAATGTTGGGGAAACAGAGACAGCTATGGCTAATTAACTACAGTAAGCTCAGTCTAAACATTAAGAGCTAGGCTAGATGCATAAAACAATAGCATGCTACACTTTGGCACAGTGGTTGTTAAAGCCACAGAGAGAAGCTGCTTTTGAGGCACACCAAAGAGGCGAAGAGATTAAAAACAGCTCTGGAGAAAATATATTGCAGTGATATCATGCAGTAAAATAAAACAAATACAAAGCAAACTGTCCTTCAGCTCCACTGGTGTGTTTTTTGGCTCACAGCAAATGCATTCCTGGCCCTCCCTTATCCATTTTGAAAATATGGTATAGAAATAATGACAACACCGGGCACAGTGACCACCCACGGACACATCTTGGCTGTCTGGGGGGGGGGGCGTCTGGGCCTGATGCGCTCCATGCACGTCAGTGGCAGATGCCTGCTGAGAGACAGAGAGGGAAAAGCAGAGAGATGGAGAGGTAGATACAGAGAGAGGGAGAGACAAAGAGAGTGAGTGGGAAAGATAGAGGGGCAGGTGGGAGAGAGAATTACAAATTACAGAGCACATTTAACTACTATCAGAACCTTAGACAAAATTACACATTGGCAAATTATTTCTTCACTATCAGATATGGTAAAGAGACAAATCCTGACCAAGTACAGGCTTGGTGACCACAGCCTAGCTGTAGACAAAGGCAGACAAAAGGAAAGGCATTATAAAACATGGGTACCAAAAGGTGGCTACGTTGTCACTGTGAGATAGATGATGTAGAAACAGAGATGCACTTTCTCCTACACTGTATCAAATTCAAAACAATCAGGGGAAAGTACTTTGAATATTTTGAAATATACCTCTGCAACTTTAGCTGCATGGTAAACATCTCATCTCATCGAGGGTCACTGGGTAGGTGGCATCTGCCCAGAAACATAAAAAATGCGTATTTCTTGTTCTATATTTTATTTAAATATATTTTATTTATGACAAATCTGTTCCTGCTTTAGTACTTAATTGTTTTTAGGAGATTTATAGTAGTTTTGCATAATTTTGCCATAGACAAAGAGAGGGGTAGTGGGAGAAGGGGAGAGAAAAAAGGGGGGACTGAGACAGAGGGAGAGATGAAGAGGGAAGAGAGGGGCAGCAGGTGGGCCCCATTACTCATTGGGTGTTTGAAAATCACATGACCAGACAGACTGGGGCCCCACATACACACGCACCAATGTTGAGAGGCAGTAGTAACACCCTGCCATGTGGAGTGGGACAGACCCACAGGGGTCCAGAAGATAAATAAGCCAGTAATGGGTCTCTTAATAAAAAAAAAAAAACGATACATGGTCACACAAAATACTGTTGTGAAGGTGATTCATTACTATATTGCCTATATAAGGCACCTGCACATCATTTGCCAAGAAATCATCATGGCAATTACAATGTAAAGTTTTGCTGTAACCGGTTTTGTGTGTTTGATTTTGTGTGTTCTGGCTTTTTTCTGTAAGTGGAGCTTGTGACTGAATTAATGGAAAATCATCACTGCATTCAGTTTTTGCTTCACACTGCCAACGAGGGAGAGACACTTTTCGACCACCTGGTGGTGGTCACACCATTCTCCAGCACAGGCAGATCTCTGAACGTGGAAGAGATATTGTTCTTTTTTTTTCTTGCTCCATATATCCATGTTTTGCTCTCTCTCCTCAAGATGCACTGAGCAATAAAACATCCCTTTCCAGCTGAAAATGAAAAGCATGTCTCAGCCATTGAAAATCAAACATTGTAAAGTTGTACAGAGAGGGAAAAACTAAAGAAAACAAAAAAAAACATGGCTACATGTCTTGTGTGGTGCTTTGACTGGAGCCCAGTAGAGAGGAGATGGAGGAAAAAAACAAGCACTATTCCCTTGTGTCTGAGGATTTTTCTAACAGCTTTTCAGAGGGGGGGAGGGCTATTGGGGAGTGTTTCTCACTCACCGCTCCCTGACAGATAGATTTGTGAGCGACAGAATTGAAGTAAAGTGTTGCCCACGTAGTCAGAGAGAGGCGGTGATTGATGACGGAGGACTGCGAGAACGGCAACTCAAATAAACCCGAAAAGAATGCGTCTTTGGAGGCCCAAGTGTGAAACCGAAACGAGCAAAGCGGCAAATCAGTCAGCTGAAACTCATCACTTAAAACAAAAGGGAGCCCAGTGGAGGTCTGAAGTCCACAAGGCTGCCAACGAGTGCAAGCATGTGACGTGGCCGTGTGAGAACAAGTTCTCATTTATGCCAGTCTGGGCAGCATGGGTTAGGTTAGGAGCACATCAATTTCTCAGGCTCAACATAACATCTTCCCTTCAAACAAGGGCCTGCAAAATATGTTTCCATACAGACAGTCTGAGTCTCCTTGGAATAGGAGTCTGGTGGAATGCACAAAACTAGAATGACCAATTAACAAGACATGTTGTTGTTAAAAAGATCTAGCTGTAGGGCTCTGGCTGGTCATGCTTTGCAAAGGTTTTGCAGTCCATGTATTGTGGGATTAAGTGGGCAAAACCTTGAATCCCTTATATATATTGAACACCTGATCCTTAACAGCATTCATGGACATGTTTGATGTTTAACAACAGCAAGTAATCACAGATGAGCTCACCTGATCAGAGATCCTTTGTCCACTTTCTGACTTGTGACATTCCCCACCTCAGCCCTTGGTAGCAGATTGCTGTATTCTGTATTCTGCTGCCCATACAGTCTTACCCCTCCAACTGCACACTTCAGCTCTCCAGCTCTGTCAGTCAGCTGTCTGCAGAGACCTACACCTGAGCACTGCTGCTGTCAGCAGAAGGTATAAAAAAAAAAAAAAAAAAAAAGAGCTGGCTCTTGCTTGCACTTTATAAATTAACTCTGTTGAAAAGAAAAGTGAACGGGACTGGAACTTACAATCTGCTTCCCACTGGGCGTGCGTGTATACTCATCAAACTTCACACAGACGTGATCTGAGAGTTGAGCAGCATTATGTCGTTGTAATCATGAAGATAAAACTCATTTCCACCGTGGTCCATTTCCATTGTGCGTCTGGGTTGCCGTGGGCCCGGATTACACTCTGTCCTGGGTGCCTTCCCGCTAATAGGAAATGACAAACCAGGTCCAGATGCCATCTTTTAATCGAGCCACGGGGGCAGCCCGTGATCACCAACCTTCTCAATTACAAACTGCTGACGAGGCAAAGATCTAAGTTGGTGCCGCCCCCTCAGCTCCTTCAAAGAGCTCTCCTCCATTTGTTTTCTGTTTTGATTTAAAGTAACTTCAAATAAACCAAATGCATTTACCAGAGCAACCGCTGAAGCAAGGGGCTTGTATGCCATAAAAACTGGCAGCACTGGATCAACAGGAATACACAGTGTAATAACTCCATATCCATGCATACCAAATCCATATAGCTGACAGTAGTTATCCATCTGAGTCTTCTCATCTCCCTTCATGCTCCCCACCCCTGAAAGACTGCTGATGAGGGGGACTCCTGGTAAACAGGTTGCCTTCTCACATCCATTCCAGCTCTTTCAGCTATCATACATTTCCATCTGTCAAAAAGACAGGGGTGAAAATATTCAGTCGTTATGACATTTCGTCCACCATCATTTTCATAGGTCAGAAAAATCATTGTTCCATCAGTAGAAAATAGTGCCAGTGGAAAGACAGCATGATACAGACATATTTTACAAACCCTTGGTAATTCCTCTAAATTTACATGCTCTACAGTGATTATTTCAGTTAGATTGCTCCCCTAACTTTCATGAAATTTCATGAAACGAAAGAGTGCACCATGACTCTCAAATGCATTAAATAATTCAACAACAATAAATGAAACTCTTCATTTCAGAGCATTAACTTAGAAAATTAATTTTGAACATCGGTATTTGAATACTAAGGGGAAGTGAAATGCAAATGATTTGGAAAGTCCAGATTTTGTCCATCAAAATGACAGATGAGTTTAAAACATTTTCCATGAAAGCTTACAAAATTCAGTAAATGGTGGGTAATTGTCAGTTAACAGAAACAAGATTCAAAATGTCTTGACTCAATTCAAACAGGAAGAGAGTATGTATATACATGCACACTTATTCCTGTATAATACGCACATATAAATGGTGATATCTTATTTCTCCCAACACACAATCTATAGAGTGAAGGCCCGTACATTCCATTGGCTTTAAGTTCTACAGCTTTATCTTGTTTCTGTGCCTGAATTGAAGCCTGTTTTAGACATGAATTATTTTAAGCACACCGTTTCTCTGGGAAACTTAAAGAGTGATGTGATGGTAGCAGAGAAGCAGCAAATTACAGGCTCTGCAGGTCTGTGCAATCATCTAGGAGAGGGTTTATTCCTGTGAATCAACAGGCATTTATTACACTGCCTTTGCAATTTTAATGTGCATTTTCATTTGTTCCTTGTAGAAATCAACATTTTCAGTGTTGTAGGCAGCAATTGAGTGGGGTGAACTTACTGAATGCCACATGTGGAAACCCCGAACAGAAAACAATGCAGAAGCTAACATGCACCCATGCAAGCTTGGCCAGCCTTCTTCCCTGCAGACATTCAGTAATATAAAGCATAAGGTCAGGATGGGTTTATTCAAATCCATCCCCGGAAAAAGACCATATTTATCTCAGACAAAATTGAGCCATATAAGAAAACACAGCTTTGATCGACACACATATCAAAACCCTTCCATGCCCAGCCTGCTTCAGTCTTACCATTTGTGTCTGCTGAAATCTATGAAAGGTAGTCATGATCATAGGGAAGTTAATTAGAAAGTTATGGTTCAGTTGAGAGAGAGATTGCTGTCTCTCTCTCTGTTTCTATTATACATAATACCGTGTTTGATTGGGATCCTGAGGTGATGTGTCAAGGATATCGAAAGCTGTCTACAGAAGACTGCAAAACCTGTGTGGTAGAGCCAAGCTGTATGAAAAGTAAAATGAATGAATAAATAAATAAATAATCATTTTTATTCAATCCTACGATGAGTGTTTCACTCAAAAACAAAAAGTTTGTTATTTTACTATTTTAGTCCAGGATTCTTACTTCAAAAACATCCCTCCAAAGTAAAGCTTACATAATACCATCAGCAGCAGATAAGAAGTCCCTTTACAAACAAGCCAGACTCACATATGCATGGTGAATGCTCAGGGTTTGGAGATTATGAATGCTAATGGTCTAACCTTGGTGGTTATACAATAACCCAGCTCTACAGTGTAACCACTCAGTTCAGTATGGCTTATATAATGTGAATAATAAAGGTCAGATTTCTATTCATTAAAAATCAATTTAAGAGAACCCCAACACATGTATTTGTTATACAGTGTTGTAATTCAGTCTGAGACGCGTACATCCACAGTGCAGCAAGAATCCCAGTGTGTTACACCATCCTCCTTTCAAGCATGATGCAGCATTGTACAGCACAGCTCAGCATAGGTCAACAAGCCATAAAAAATGCGGGAAAAAAAGCTTTCATCCGCTCTGGTGGGAGAGAGGGGATGCTGAGGTGTGGTTATGATTGGAAAATGGTTGGCAGTTAGCTGAGTCCCATGCTGCTCTGGTTATTAAAACAGGGGGAAAAAATGCACGGCACATCTCATTAGCCGTGACCTGGCTTGACAGTAATAAAGAGGAACTGACGAAATGCTGATAATTACTCTTTCTAGACACACGCACCTCGTAATGTGGGAGAGAATATTAGATGCAGGTCGGCCCTAATGACAGTCAGCGGACTGGTAGCAGATGCTTGTCCTCCCATCTGGAGGAGGGAGCCGGGGTACCGCGGGCATCCATCTTTCGATTAACTGTGACTCACGTTGAAAATAAGGCGAACTTTGTCACATAGAGGTGCACTTGCTGTATGTTGAGATCAGAGCGATTTGCCTGTTTATTTCTCAACAACTGGCTGTATCTTAATGTGCTTGTGCAAAATCAACTCTTGAAAAGACAGTCTAATCTTGCAAGCTACTTAAAACATTGAATAAAAGAGTTATTTTCAGAACGTGATGTCTATTTCAGGCTGTGTTTGTACTCTTTTAGCTTTGTTGTCAAGAATGTAAACAATATTCCCTAAAATGGAGAAAGGTCAAGTTTGCCACAGAGACAGAATTTCACAAATATTTAATTCCACTTCCATCATCATTTTACCTGCTGAAGTGTTATTTATATGAGAATCCTAGTAATTATCCATAACTGTTCTTAATGTAGCTTCCTCATTAACACCAATATCCATCTCTGTCATTTTCCACACATTTTTCTTTCACTAGTCATCAGATTCTATAGAAACCTAGCAAGTTATTCCCAATACCATAGCTGCATATGCTTGCACTTCTCACTACTCTTGCCCACGATAGGAA
Organism: Megalops cyprinoides; assembly: GCF_013368585.1. Lineage (NCBI taxonomy): Eukaryota > Metazoa > Chordata > Actinopteri > Elopiformes > Megalopidae > Megalops > Megalops cyprinoides. Next base: position 21,168,916 of record NC_050596.1, read on the forward strand.
GCTTTAACTATTTATAGTAGCTGTATGTTTGTGCATAAGATACTGAATAATTCATAATCTGTCCAAACAGTGGAAGATTAAGTCTTCAAAAATCATAAAGAGGGGCAAAAAACACCCAAAGGAATAAGTGCTTTTTATTGTCTCCTCTGAACCACACATTTCTGAAATAAAAAAAGCTCCTCAATCCTGTGTTTTCAAAGCCATGAGCGCTCATTGAAGCAAATAACATAGCACTGCTGAACATTACACATGATAAGTCCTCTTAGAGAAAAATCATGTCTGCAGCTAAAGCATTAATGGATATTAATTAATTAAATATATTTACTATTTAATATTTAACATTAATTAATAATTAATCGAGCATTGGAGGTGTGTCCTGATGGAGAACATGTGATTATGGTCGGATCAGGGTGCTGGCCTCAAGCCCCATGTACTGTGGGAAGGTTCAAATGTGCAGCAGGGACGTGCTGCATAACAGGAAAGAGCATGGCTGAGCGTTAAGGTCCTGCCACAACAAACCGGTATACAAAGTATAGGGGATTGATTGAAGGGTCAGGGAAAGTAGGGACCTGGCTGATTGGGAAAAAGATGGGATAAAGGGAGAAAAGAAAGTACAAATCCACCCACCCACCTCACCGCACCATGCAGCATTGACTTCCCTTGAAATCTTTGTGCTGGTGTGAATTTTACCAACCGTCAGCAGGGGCCCTCCAACCTCATTAACATTACTCACAGCTTCAGTTGCTAGGTCCCAAGACCCAGTTCACCAGAGACAGAGGTGTGCTAATGCTCCTGCGCTGTCCCCCGCTGTAGGAGCCTTGTGACAGGAATCTGCATGTGTAGCCGAGAGATGACGAACGTGCAGTTCCCCATTGATCTGTTAAGGAAGGACCAAAAGGACAGGGACAAAGTAAAAAGGCTTAGAATGTGGCAGTAGATCTCAAATTATGTGTGCAGCAACTGAATCAGAGACTCCTAAAGGCGCGCACACATACACACACGCACACACACACACACACACACACACACAAACACAGGCTAGAAACAAAACAGCGGACAGAGATGAACAGACCCAATTACGATCTAACTGGGGCCACACCCATAACAAGGCCTGTTCTATTTTCTCTCACAGAGAAGAAAAATCTGAAGGAGATCAATTCAGACGCAACACTGTAAAAAACAAAAACAGATTCACCAACAGCAACTGGTTGAAATAAGACATGACATTCAATGACCTGAGAGAGAATCGGATTGAATAACAGTTACCACATGAAGCTGGAGAAATGGAAAAAAGGATGTGGTTTAAATCCTTCCAAAACAAAACCACTGTGATAAATTCATGTGGAATCAGTCTATTGACACCATTTTGTTCCCTTGCTTGTCAGTGACTTATCTTTGGAATCGCAGTTCTTTTCCACTCTGCCATATGTTACCATGCACATAAGTAGATTCAAAATTAGAAATCCAACTAGACTGATGGGTAACTATTGCACACTCTCTGGACAAAAAAGAAAAACCTTATTTGATCATTAGATATTCATTTTTAATTGAATATGAAACATTTAAAATGAAGCTCTACTGACCAAATAAGGTCTGTCTTTTTTCCATAGAGTGTCCCACAGTTAGCCTTAATTTCAGTCTAATTAATATTTGCTTGTCTTATCTGTGTAAATGGCTGTGTGGTGTAGTGGACAGGGAAACGGGCTTGTCGTGAGAAGGATACAGGTTTGGATCCCAGAGGTCGTGCTGCAGCTCTAACAATGGGTATGTTAAAGTAAGCAAGGAAAGTTGCCACGATAAAAGAATTTGCTTAAATATGTGAACAATCTACTGTCTAAACACTGTATTGAAAGGAGAATAAATATCTTCGTAATTTATTATTGCTCAAACAGAAAAGCAGACATTGCCTATTCCTTCGCAATCAAGTTTTAAAAGAGTCTTTTTGCATGTCTATCCATGAAAAAAATATCTCACCATATTGCTAGAAGTTCAACAGAGAGACTGTACAGTACAGCATAAATTCTTCATTACAGTTAGTGGAATGAGCAATAGTTTGACTTTGCTTTCAATACCTAGTTCAAATACTGTAACACCTTTGTACTGGTAGAGAGATAGAAAATTACACTGAGAGACTTCAAACGGTTGTATAACAAAGGTAGCTGTAGGAGGAAAGGGACTGGTCTCTGTGATGAATGGAAAACTAATGAAAACAATGAAAAATACATGCGTGTGTATGTCTCTGGCTTTCATTTACGGAGAATGTGAATTTGGAAGCACTCAGATCACCCAGCAGGCGAGAGCTGGTTGGACTCTCTGACGGCAAAGCACATCCCATCTATACTGCATGTCTTCTAAAGAAAAAAAAAACAGATGGAGACAGAGAGAGGGCACTTATTAATGTATGGTGCATTTTTGATACATCTATGGACATTCCTCGGCAATTGCAATAGTACCGGATTTTCTCCATTCCATCAAAGCTCCAAGGACTTTTTCCACAGGCACTGGAGAAGCAACCTTTCGAATTTCCTGAGTGACTCCCCACGAGCACAGAAACGGCAACGTTGATATCAACCTGTTTGTAAAGGAGAAACCAGCTTACTTCTATTTCCAACTGCCGTGGGAGAAACAGGGAACATAGGTTGAATAAAAGAGGAAAAAATAAGCAAACAAAAGAAGAGAATCCATCCCATCCACTAGCAACACCTGCTAAAGTCATCCCAGAGACTATTTTACTAAGATCTGAAGTTCTGACACATTTCTGGGAGTGGCCCCTGTACAGCACAAATGCTCTCCAAGATCTCCTCTAAAAACCTCTACAGCCAGCTGTTATGAAATACACTCCAGTGTTTGCCCCAGGATAGTCACTCCTGCTTGGTCCATCTTGGACGCAGAGGATACACCGCTTTTTGTGTACATTGGAAGGAGTCATGAAAAATCGAGGACAAAGCGTGGGGTAATTTCATTTGTGCTGCTGTCAGACCCGCCGCCTTTGTGAAATGACCTTTAACAGACAGAGTCTGAAGTGCAAGGATTTGCGGTACTCGTTCAGGCTATGGAGCAAGGGGGCCATCTTTCATCACATGAAAGTGAAAGAGAGAAAGGGAGTGATGGAGAGAGCGGGTCGCTCCACCATCAAACCATAATATCGAGCACGGTCTCTATGGTATTCACATTTTCAAGTCCTATTGTAACCCAAACCCAAATCTCAAACCAGAAACCACTATAATATGGGCATAGTGGTGATTGATTATTTCAGATTATACTGAAATCATAAGGAGATGTTCTTATCAAGCATAACTTATGCAAGTGGATATTTTATTGAACTCTGGTTAAGAACCAAGGGTGCATCAGAAATGCCTCAGCGGGGATTTGAATCTGCAATTCTTCTCTTTAGCCATATTACCATACTATTGTCAAAATACTTATTGCCTCTTATACTAATGGCTACTAAGGGGAAGTTATTTGAAATACGTTGCTCTCATGTTTTCGCTTTTAAGAAAATTCACACAGCCCTCTTCGTTTCAGCCTGAGTGAATGCAAATTCCTTTCAAATATTGTGCAAAACATGCAGTGCTCCCTTGTATTCAATCACACTGCCCAAGATCCCCATATCAATTACAAAAGAAATCCAACATCATATTTAAAATAAAACCTTTGCAAATGCATAGCACTGAAGAAAAAGGGCCCTGTGTAAATAAACTAGTTTTCCAATCCTTTGGTTCTAAAGCTTGGAATCCTTGCTCGCGGCCTGTGAGCTTTTCCACACGATTCCCAGATTAACATTACGAGCAGAGGTAACCCTCATATCATCCTTTAAGTGAGAGACTCTTTATTTTCGAGGCAGATCTGACTTTGCGATAACCTTGACGCGCGCCCCCACGGCTTGCCCCAACTCAGAGATTTATGCTAATGAGTCCCTCCATCACAAGCTCCTCGCCGCTCATTCTTTTTACTCCGGTAAACACGCGGTGATGCCGTGCGCACTGGGGCCCGCCGCGAGGTGATGTATACAGAGCGAAGAACAAGGTCAGGAACAGGAAGAAACTCCGAATTGTCTCACGCGTGAGCAAATGCGCTTTTTTTAACGAGTTTGCCAGAGCGAATGTATCTCCCAGTGTTTCTCTCAAATGTTTCCCTGCGTGTAAAAAGTTAATGAGATCCAGCATTTTTAAAGAGCTTTAAAGTAAGTTCTGACTGTGTGTCTGTGTGTGTGTGTGTGTGTCTATCCGTGTGTCTGAATTCTGTAAGTGCTCACAGTATTTATAATTCCAGCCACCAGCCTAAAATGTGTCAGGGTCACACAAATGAGAATTTCACCACCGTGATTGCAGAATGTCTCAGTAAGGTTAACATTCATATCTGCATGGTATTTTAGAGCTTTTTAAAGCACCATTGACCTTTCCCATAAATGTGATGCATGTCACATTCATTTACATTGTGAGCTCCCGTCCACTTTAAAACTATGAAGAGGACTTTCATTAGCCTGCAGCTGTAAAATACTTAAATAAATAAAATCTGACATTAAAGCAACAGTTCAGTAATATGTGGTCTAAGAGTGATATTTGTATATTTACATAATGTTAAAAACACTCTAGAATCCATTATTCACCTACTGTTTGTTAGCCTCACTTTGCCAAATTTCAACTTTCCCAATTCTCTTTCTGGTCCTCTCAGTTGAGATCATTGAAAATTTGGTTTGATTATACTTTGCACATCTTTTGGGGAGTGATGGAAGCAGCTTAAATATACACAATTAATATCTGAGACTTTGTTTTGTTGTAGTATTAAGCCAAAATATCTTTCACTCCATAAGGTACACATCATTGCTCACTCACTAGATTTATGGAACCACATTCATAGATCTGTGGCCATTTCACTAGATTTCCTAAACTTTCCCTCATTTTGGAATAACTACCGCTTAATGATGGGCTCTAAACCTTTTATTTTCTCCTTTTAGTGTAGCAGGCCTGTCTATACTTTGAATGCTATAATGATGGTTATGTGCTCATTTCAAGGCTTGAAAGAGACATACTCTCTACCTGGGTTGGCTAATTTTTTTTTAGATCTTGGGCCAACCTTTGCTTTAAAGATGTATGGAGAACCCATTTCTGTTTCTCTTAAGAATGGTTTTTGGTGTATTCGTTTTTCCTCAGTTTCTTTATTGTAATCATATGGGCACTTATTTACTGACATTATTGATCTGTTCTCGTTTGAAGAATCTGTCATGTCTGTCATCAGTTTGTTTGTGCTGTTCCCTAGCATTTTGTATTTTATGTTGAATAAAATTCTCTAAAAATGAAACAAAAAATTAAAGAGATTTAGAGAACTGAAAAAAAAGATTTGGGTAGTGATACAATAATGCTGTCAGTGAAGGTACTCTCTTCAGCTCAGCACACTGAGAAACATACATACAGCTAGTGAGGGGGTTGTCATTCGCCATTAAATCCACAATCTTGGCCACAATGCTGCCAGGTGGAGGGGAAGCGTAACCCACAGCATGAAGTTCAGGAAGATGGCTTCAGTTAGCTCATATTCTTCTAGCTACTGCCATTCAGTGTGTGTACTTCACAAAGTGCTTGGGAAAAAAAGGTTACAAGTTTTAACATCCACCTGTCTGTTCATGCATGACTGGACAGTTGGATCAAGATGAAAATCATTATCTCCAGACTAGAATTTCACAGGGTCGAGGAGATAGAACACATAAAATCCATAAAATAACAATATCTTAGCTTCTCTTTACTGTTCTGAAGATGAAATAAAATTAGTCACCAAATACAGAGCTTTTGGGTTTTTTATATAAAAAAATGAATGCCAGAACTTATATGAATTTCATAAATGGAAGTCATTGTAAAATGGTGGCTGCCCATATTTATGTTTCAAAAAAACTTCTGTATATTATCACTGACAAAACTGGTAATCCAGTTCTTTTCTGCATGCACCACAATCCCATTTTGGCGCATGGGTGCACAATCGATTTGAGCCAAGAGTTATCTAAGGCTACTTGATAAATATTAGACTCCATTAATTTATGTATTATGTGGGGAGGAAATAAATCAAAGCTATCAACACCCATTGTGTCAAGTTCTTTGAGGAGGAGGAGGAAAAAAAAAAAGATTGTACGAGCAATTTTCTGCAGTTGAATTGCTCAGCACTGCAGGCACCAAAAGCCCAGAGGATAGGTGGGGAGTAGGAAGCAATGCTGATATATCACAGAGAACAGAAACGGTAGTTTTAATTGAAAGTGCACAGCGCTCAGGGGCCAAAGAATTCATTCAGATCATGGGAAGAGAGAGTTGCAGCCAGCCTGATAATCATTTCCTTAAAAGCTGGTAAACTACTGGCTCACAACAGGGCTTCAACATCAACTGCCTGAAATGTCATCAGGACGCTGTGGGGGAAGAGTAAATGCATCTTTTAATATACCCACTGCCTGCTCTGAAGGAAAAGTGCTGATTACTCCAATGAAAAACACATAAATCTTCCCTTCTTTTGTCACTTGACATCATTAAATTTAAGAGGACAAACAAAAATATCAAAAATTGGGCAAAGCATTTGCAATGTTTGTCTAAATTAATTTCCATGGGAAAGTTTTTGTTGGACTGGTCCAAGGCATAAGCAGCATAGGGCGTTATCTAGGGCAACAGCCATTACCATCATTTTTAATTTCATCAGATTTTCCAGTAAGCTACCATGTGTCTGCAAAACTGTAAATTCAGTGGAAGAGCAAAGGGTTATATATAAAAGTTTTCTAGGACTCTTAAAAAACAGCAGGGTAGTGGCTCTGTATACACAATGCATTTACCAGTGCATGGTATAAACAGTAATTAGCAATTGCCTTTCGTAGCATATCTGCTGCATGGCTCACAGCGTGAATTTGAAATGACTGACAAAGGCTCCTTCTTAAGAACCCCAGTTTCCCAGATTCTTCATGCTGCCTACACCAAACAGAGATATTAGGGAAGAGGGGGCACCAATGACACAAATATTGATGATGGGGGTTCCATTCTGACTTCCGCAGGAAATAAAAAAAAATAGAGAACATAACAGCACTATTGTTTCACCAAAAAAAGACAACTGAATGAGCAAAAGGGGATTTGCCACAACACATTGTGGAAATCTCTTTAAAATGCAACTTAATACAAAAAGTCATTCAAACAGCAAAAATCCAATGCTTTCTGAAATATTCATGAAATTCCTGGAATTAGTTATAATTACTTTCACTTCATAGTGTACTATTTAAAAGTGAAAGAAATCAACTGTGAACCAATTTTAAAAATCAATCAATATTTTTTTTTTTGTTCTCCTCACACAGACTTACGACAAACCCCATAAGGATGTGCTGGCAGATGAAATATGTCCGTTTTGAATGATACCATAATGCTGATTTCTCACCCTGAATTGGCAGTCTGTCAAGTCTGCACAAGTCAGATTGATGCAAAGGGGACTTAAGACACGCTGGCTGCTGCAGTCGCGGGCCTGTGTGTCACGTAGGTCACTGTTCTCTGGGTCCGTGATCTGGACAGCCTGACCTTTCATTCCGAAAGAGAGGGTTTTTCATCAACGGCTCGTTTTCGCAGGCTGACACAAAGAGATCAAAGCCCTTGAGACTAATAAGGTTCATTCTTCCCCCCGGCATCCGAGATGAGGCTCACTCGGACGCAATAATGCCATGGTGATTGAATTCTTATGTTCCTACATGCAGGAATCAGGGATTATTTGTCTCAAGTTTTTATTTCTTCTGACTGTGCGATGCACATTCTTTCAAACAACAGGAATACCGGTTTAATAACTGTGGAGGCAAACAGATTCCTTAAATTTAGAAGTGAATCATCACTGTAAATTAACATTTAACCACGAAATAGCAAACTGTCAGGGAACACAGTTTTTTCCAACTGATTAATACAGACATATTAATCTGGTTGACTCCACTAAGGTAGGACTAGAAGTGTCCACTTTGACATTCAACAAAATAAAACCACACATGTAGAGATAAATGTATGGAATAGGTGTTTCACTGAGTGACCTTTCCCCAAGCCATAGTGAGAGTCTGATCCAAAAAGGTGAACATCTACTTGGCCTTGTCTTGCCATGGCATGTAGCAAAGAGTACCCATGGCACAGTAAGCACCCTAAAATAAGCTCCAACCAACGTCTCCAAGTGCACTGTTGCTGAAAAGCAGATTTAACACATGAAAAAACTGGCATTATGTTAGCGTAGCGAATATCAATCACAACCAGTGTTAGTACGATGTGGATTAGGCTACTTCTCAATGCAGGAAAACTACAAAGGAAAGATTCTGAAAATATAGGACTACATGGCTTCCTATTACCAACCAAAGATTTTAAATTCCACAATCCAAGGGTATTGTTGTATAATGTAAATGCCACGATTGCCTTTGTCCTTGACTTTAAACGCATGCAAATAAAAATTCAAGCAGAGACAACACTGCACCACACAAATCACTGGGCACAAAGTTAAACTGAAAAGTCACTCTCAAGTGCATCGCAAATACAGTGAACACACTTCATAAAAGCTGCCATAAATCGTTAAACATTTGCAAAGCTGCATTTTGACCTTGCTTAAGTCTGCTACACATTCATGAAAACAGATGTTATTGAGCGATTAGCGAATATAAAAGACATTTCATGTAATTGGTAGTTTTTCACTATAGAGAATGTGAATAGCTCCGTGACAGGGGCTTCCTTTGCATTTTCGGCATTGTTTGAAAAAGACATCATTTAAATCAAAGTTCCACTGGCAGTGAGAAATTATTGTCTACTGCCCATATTAGGAGAGATTAATATCTAACGTTATCAGAGGTGCTCTGGCTCACCTTAAATCAGTGCTTTTTTGCATTTGACCATTCCTTTCAACCATAATTTATGAATTATCAAGGCTTCCTGCAGCTTCTGTGTTCCTGCAGCTTCTGTGCATGCACTAGCTCCAAGTGGTGCAACTGTATTAAGTGGCTCACCTGCTTGTCATTCTCTTTGTTGCCGCTCCTTGTTATCATTTTGAGTGCTTGTGGAGACTTCAGGCATCATTTGAAATGATACTTTTAACATAGTACTTAGCTAATTTACTCTTTTTTTAGTACAAAATACAAACAATGCAAAGACTGTGCATCACACAGCACTGCACTAGTTTTTCTGCAGACAAAAAAACAACATCACCAAAGAGGTCCTGCACATAAACAGAAATCACATCAGGCACAATTTTATCCCAGCATCCCTACACCCACCATCACCCTGGGTCTGACTCCCTTGCGATTTCAGTTCCTTGCATTTATTGCGATTCACACACACTGCTGTATGAGTAGAAAGAAGGGTGCAGGACGCAGATGCAGACCACACGCATTCTGGACAGCGATATAAAATGCCAAACAGCAATGCAAGCCCCCTGCTTTGCAATCACGGCGAGTAGAGTGGACGCATGCAACCAGCAGGTGGCAAAGGGAGCACAAGCGTGAGATTTTACGCAGCGTGAAACACCACGCGCTGTTTACCCACCTTGGCTGGGCAGCAGAACAGAACACGGCCAAATAAAACACTCGCTGGAACTCCACCACGCTGGCTGCCTGAAAGTGTGTCAATAAACATCGGACGCCAAAGCTCTGCCCGCGTTTGGTCTCCACAAAACACGGTCTGCGGGTGCCAATCAGATGACAGAAGGTGCAGTTGTCGACAATGTCTGGGTAATTGAACATTTAAAACACAATGGCAAACGTTCAAGTTTGTCTTATTTATTTATTTAACGTAACCTTGCAATGTGTTCTGGCAAAATGTTCTTTTTCATTTCACTGCAAAATGTGTGCATGGACAAAAGAAAAGTTGGCTCGGCTATTCTGTAATTCAGCAGGCTACCTAAGATAATTAAACATGTGTTCAAGGCTAATACTCTCAGCCACTTAAGAGGCTACCTTGAATGTAAAATCCCTGTTTTGAAAGAACAAAGAGCATTCACATTCATTGTCACTGGGTTACAAACAACTTTCCAGCATTATTATTGAAGTTAAGGCCATTTCAATATTTGAATGTGCCATTTAAACAGACAAATCAATTAATAAGCTAAAATCAATAATTTTACTGTATAATATTTATGAAACATTAATAAAAGATTCAGCAAGAAAGCAATAGTTCAACTGGAGACCAGCCAGTACTGATACAAAATTAACAGACTATATTCAACATTTTGTATTTATATAATTGCATTTAATTATAAGTTAGATGCCCTCAGTCTCACCCTATCAGACCCAGTAACAGAAGATAAAAGACTGCTTTCTAAATGTATTTTATGACACCATTCAGGAGTAGATAATGTCTTCACACCTGGTGATTATGTACCTGACAAAGTGCTACAAAGATGCACAGGCTTCACAAGGTGTGTGTATGCTGGCTGAATTGAAAAGAAACACATTTTAGCCCTGTGCAGGACTGCTTTTTCAATCCAGCTCAAGCCCACTCCTGCGACATTTCATCCCACTCACACCTGCACCCACGCAACCTTGCACCACCCACATGGAGCAATCTCACCCTGCGCCCCCCCAGCACCCATGCTGTTCTGTGCCTGACCACAGTAATAGATCCCAATCCCACAAAGCTAAAGGTTATGTTTGCTATTTCTATCCATAATGCCTCTCAGATGCGATGGCTGTCCAACCACAAGGATACTGTGAAGTTTTGTTGTTCGGTTGAACACATCTGTAGCCCTGCAGCTAATATCTCATGTAGTCTGAAAGGGTGAGAAGTCCCCAGCAGTGCACAAAGGACTAACACTGAGTAAAAAGTAAGAGGCTACAGCAGCCAAGTTAGCCAATTATTACTTCCAGTAATCATTTTGAAAAGACAGTTAGCTCAACTTCAACCATTAAAGGAGATTCAAATGATCAAGAATAAATGGTAACTTTTTGAAACTCTAAGTAATGATATCTCAACATATTTGCAATAAACTGTATGCATGACACTGTATTTTTCATACAGACATTTCCTATCTTTCACAGATCCACATACAGCTCCATGGATGCCTGATATTGCAGCTCCTTGCTTCATGCCCTCATGGCTATCTCCTCTGCCAGGGGTATCCTCCATCTTGATCCTGACAGGCACACTCAGAACACACGTGTAGCATCCTCTTTGCAGGTGACACTTTCTAAAATGATTGGTTCTTGTACACACTGGCCTGCTCTTGTGGTGTGCCAGCTTGAAAGAACTCATGACCCCACCCGCTGGTCCTCTTCATTGTTGTCCAATGGGATATCTTCTAATAAAACTCAACTGAAATGCCCCAAATGTTGAACAATATTAAAGGCTACACCTTTAAATTCTATGCTGCTGCATGGTTAGACTGGTTGAGTCATATGCCTGCAAGAATCAACACTGTATTTTTGTCAGTCAAGAGAATCAGCACTGATTGAGTAATATTTCATAGGCTTGTGCAACTAGAGACCAAAACTTGTAGAACATGGAGTGTATTCATTTTTGCCAACAGGGGGCACTGACAGGCAGAGGTGCAAGCAATTTCTATGGGATTCATTACAGTGGATGGGGCGGGTGAGTGGGTCAGTTCTCCAGGGTTATCAGAACAACAGTAATCAAGAGGGGAAGAAAATAATAATGTAAATGGGTCATATCCTCGGCGGAGATATTATTCACAGATGAGTCAAAGTCCTTGTTCATAGGGGTGATAAGAATACAGAAATGCATGTGCTGCACAATTAAATGCAAGTCTTCCCGAATATAATTCACTGATGGAATATAGGGACACAAAGGCAAAACAAAGGCAGGAGATGGATTTCCGCCCAGGAAGCTAATAATGATCTCCAGTGAACCTCAGCCAGGAAATTGAAACCCAGTGTTAGTTCATGATCTGTTGGGCAATTATGTGGATTTATTCACCCACCCCTCTTTCGTGGCCCTCATTTGGGATCGCTGTATGGCTTTTATAAATCACGGCGCACGGAAAGGTCGTACACGAGGGCCCACCGATAAACAACGCTCAGAGCCGCACCGGTGTTAATCTGATTGGTAATTTGTGTTAAACCGCATTCACCGCCCCAGGAACCCACGGGAGTTCCAAGCACCTCAACACGCAGCCGAGCTCGCTGTTGATTCCATTGCTAATCAGCTTCCCAATCCATACCTTTGGCTGTGAGCCAGGCATTGGCATACCCGCTTAGAAAGCATCGCAGGGAAATGAAGGTGGGCTGTTGGAATCAAGGGCACATTAACCCATTGTGACACCCCTCAAATGCAAAGCAGCTATGCTCAGTTTAGTATTTTCAGAATGGTGACAGCTAAGAACAGCTTGAATACTTCAAAGCATAACACACACACACACACACACACACAATACATCTGCTCAGTTTCCAGAGATAACTGATGCCTGTTCCAGAGTGCCTCCTATTGCAAGTTGTATTTAACCACAGGAAACAAGTTTCGGAATGTGTGAAAGTTTCTCAGTTGAAAATTTCATTAAGAGCTGCATTTCTAGAATAAACACTGAGAGCAGAGATGCCATGATACTGAAGCTAAGATAACAAAAGGCAGCAAAATAAGTTTGATCAATCATGGCATAGTTGCACTGCCACCTTGAAAGCCATCCATTTAGTTCAGGCATGGCAACATGTTCTTCTGCAGACCAACAGGATTTAAATTACACCAATTTTTATCATCTCTGTGGGAAAACAATGTGCCTGTGAGATTATACACAAATCGACCTTATCAGATACAGACTAATAAGAGAGCTTATTGGTTGGAAAACATAACCAAAGACAATACTTCATCAATGAAAGATTGCATATTTTGTATAAAATTATAAGTAATCATCTAGGATATGACCTCATTTTGTAGGAATACACACTAAAAATACCAATATCATAGTCCAGTCTCATATGAAATGCATAGTTTTTTGAAATCTACAGAATGGAATCATTCAGGCTCTAGATATTATCTCCAGTATATTCCAAACCTATTTTCTTACAAACCCAACAATCCTCAGCTTGGTAGTTCCATGATTTTAAGTTCTATACCAGAACAACAAAACCTTTCTCAGGCAAGTGAGATAAAAAGAGATTTGAAGGAATAATTTCCATGCTCATCTAACAGTTGAACCTTTCTGGTCTGGTTGCAGGTCCATGTAAAATTGTATTCAATGAATGCATTATTACAAATAAAACTAAGGTTATAGAAATCGGAGAGGTAGGTTCTAACAGTAGTAAAGATAGGCCTCTAACTAAAATATCTTACTTCAGTGAAGGTAAAAATGAACATCCTTATGCAAGTAAACTGCAGTTCTCCACATTAAACTTGAAAAGACATTAAACCTAAAGACTGATCATGAATACCCTCTGTTTGCTGCTTGTAGACTAGATTCAAACATTTGTAGCTTGACCTGTGTGGTGATAATTGGTAATTTTACTTTTACGCTGTGTTACTGGTTTTAAAACTCACTTCAGCTTTACAACAAAAAAATAAAAACAGTCACTTGGTGGAAGAACCAAAGTTAGAGCATCTCTTTTGTTTTTCCACCCCTTCATATCACAGACTATTTGTAACCTGCACAACCGCTCTATTTGGTTGGTGTGGAAGGAGAATGTGATGTCATTAGGAAGGGACAGAGTCTTTGCCCTGCTCAGAAGATTAAACATTCATTTGCACACAAAATGTCCTCACCTCTCAGAGCCAAAACACATCAGCTGCAGAAGGAGCCCGTTTACGGCACAGCAGTTGTAGTGCTGCAATGGCTTTGATTTAGACGCAAATTAATTTGAATTAGACAGCACATCCTCGTGGTGGGCTTGCTGTGTGGCCATGCGTGACCAAGCATGGCACTGCTTTGGTATCGTTAATCAGTCCCTCTCAGGAGAACACTTTCCCTCTGCCATATCTAGACCATGTAGCTTTGGGGACTGTACCGTGCCCTGGCAGAGACTCCCAGCGGTCTTTGAGGCTCCTGTGGGATCCTGTGACACATTCGCATTTCCGGTCCCTGCACTCTCCCCTGGGGCTGCACGTGCATCCTGAGCTGACGCAGATGAAGAGGAAGACAGAAGTGCGATCCACGATATCGCACAGGGAGACAGAAACAGGCTCACTCACCACGTGAAGAGATGCACTGTATCCTTACTCACATCATCAGAAATATCTCATTATCTCTTCTGCCACTGTGGGAGGCGTGGTGTCAAAGAACCTCGTCTCCGGTGGTGTCCTACCACCAAAAAAAAAAAAAGGAAAGAAAGTAAATGAGAAATATGTTTCAGACAGTGAGCTATCACGTTAGCCTTTGAATTAATCCCTGAGATATCATATCTGCCAAGGATTTAGGATTTGATAAAGGTTAGCCTTTCAATTAGACTTTTTTTCCACCCCAGCTGATACAAAAGGTAACTCAAGGTTATATGCAGGAGCAGCAATTTAATTCCTATCAGTATTTCAAAATTAAAAAAAAAAAAAAAAATGACGACCAGTTCTCTCAGCTTGATATATTCATGTCTGTTCCTGAAAGATCTCTTAGAAAAGAGCATGCTGGCAGAGTATTTATAAAATACATGCTTTATGATGACATTATACTGGACAGAATAGCAGTGTAGTATTTCATGAATTCTTAAAAAGAATTATCCAGCAACTCTTTGGCCTTGATTTATGACTGCCCTATTCATTGATAGCTCATACTCAGCTATACTTTTACATATTGGGGATAGAGACCAGACTCTGTCCCATAGGTTCAGTCCTGCTCTCTAATTGTTTCCTTGATGACAAAAAATGGGGTTGTTTGAACTATAGGGGGCCCACTTGTTTCGGTGCAGTTGAGGGCACCAGATGCTGCTGGACCCCATGCTGGGGCCCCTGATGGGACAATGCACCCTCATGTGCACCCTGGATTGGTGATCTGGTTCCGGCCAGGCACAAATCAAATGGGCGTGATCAAACGACTTGTGTGGGTGCAGCACTTTAAAAAGCCATTTACCCCCCTGGATAAAATCCCTCTAATGAGCCAGCTTCATCTGAAATGCCAATACCTCTGTCTACCCGGGGCAAAGCAGTCACTTTCAATCACTTTCTTATTTTCTGTTTTCGCAGGTTTTCTCACCAAGAAAATTTGCATTCAGGCGTGTGTGGTTACTTGTGCACACAACAGACTGAAATACCTGTTGAATAATTCAGCTCTCATAAGAGGCCACTCTTCTCATTCTCTTCTTTAATCCAAATTAATCCTTTTCTACTGTTCGAACAGTAATCGCACTTGTTAGTAATCTTTGGAGCACAACAGTTCTACATTCCCATGGATGAAAACAGCCTTTCATACTAAAACAGGGTTCACATCATCTTGTACCACCTGAAAAAAATGCCAATGACATAATCTATGCAGTGAGCATGACAATAAGCAGGTTTGCTGCTGTCCAGTAAGGATCATGGAAATGCCAACAGTATTTTTTACCACACCGTATGCAAATTAGACTCAGCTCAAAGTGATGTCCCTCCACCAAGATGTTGTGAAATTCACAGAATGGGAAACATTTAATTGCTTAGCAACTGTGTACCAATTCTTAAGCGAAGACTCCACAACACAATCATAAATATGCGCTTGTTTGTTAAAACAAGCAGAGCCTGGGGCACAAATAAAGATCAGTTAATTAAACACCTAAGACTGCAGCTTTCAAGCAATCATCTCAGTTTTACTACAAAGCTTGTTCAAATAGCCCAAGCTCCCAAAATGAAGCACACTTATAAAAAGAATGTCAGAATTATGCTTAAAAAGTTACTTTTTCTATAGTCTACTGTAGAATACAGCAGCCTCTGGCCAATTTCTCATTAACATGAAATAGTAATAAGAATGATAATTAATTAACACCATTTATTATTTCTAATGAAAAGTTTATTTTGGTGGAATTTATGATTACAATATTACTGAAAGGGTGTGCACAGACCTGCACTGAACCCTATCATATACAAGATATTTAGCTATAATAATAGTGTACGTGTTGGTTAGCATTAGCACCATCTGCCTTCAAATCTCTGATGTTTGTGAATGCTTTTGGAAGTGGTAACTTCAAAATAAAAAGTCTGCTATTTCAATTAATTGGTATTAAAAAAAAACATCATTCCACATGAGGGTTTGAAAACTTTCCTCCTTTTCAGGTCTGTCTGACGCATTCATTATGGATGTGTGGGTGTTTTGCTCTAATTAGCGGCAGAGAAATAAAAGAAAGGTGGAACAGCGGGTTAGTCAAAACTCGACTGCATATTGACCTCTAAGAAAGAAGCAAATAAGGGAACATTATTGGTTACTGAGTTGTTAGAAGTCCTACTTGAAAAAGGAACTTGAACTCCTTGGCCCAGGGGACAATATAATGAACACGGCTGACGAGGTAAAAAATGCAAATCAGTTTTTGGAAGTCTTGAAAACGAAGGAAAGATGTTACTTTTAAACAGGGAAAATTCTCTAACATCTGCATTTTTTCTTTCCTGCTAGGTAATCCAGTTCAGGCTAATCAGCAGGAAAATCTTTGGTCTGTGTGGATGTTCGACTACCTGCACACAGGAAATGTAAGTCCAAAGCTAACCAAGGGATGCTACAAGGTTTGCTTGACCCCTGGGCCTTCTAGCACTCTCTGAGAAGACAGTGAATGACAAACATCATTCAGCAAAGAAAAGGAGCAAGCATTTTTAAATTGGGTATTTCTTTTCCTGCAAATTTCTTTATTGTGATATATAGACAGCAGCCATTGTCTTTTATATCCACTTTTATCTGCACATTATTGAATGCCATTAAGTGTGTGACTTACTAAATGGAGATGAAACTCAAATGCAAAGGAAATTTGTTTGCACAGCAGACAATAAAGAAATAAGGAATAATAAGGAATACAATAAGGAATATCTGCTCTTATACATGTTCCTATGTCTTGAAACATGAGCAAGCACATAATCCACCGAAATATCAAGGGTATTCAAACAAAATAAGTCTGACATTTTGGCAGAATGTATCCAACTTCAAATGGGTCACATACAATAATTAATTAACAATTAAGAGCATATCCATTTAGTTAATATTCTCAAAAAACATCAGCACAAGATTCTTGTTTGATTTAAAATTATATTTACATAGATAATATATTCCCTTCCTCTCCTCATTAAATCCATAATTAAATCATAATTTCACCTGAACAAGTGAATTTTATTCTTTAGGTTCTGTGACTGACACCACATCAATGGAAAGCATGTATCTACCACAGAGCCTGAGTTCTGAGAGGGAAGACGATTTCTCTGTGGTCACATCAAAGAGATATTAACGTGTAGAAAAACCACCTTTTCACAAAATGCACTATTTGAATACACTTTCAAAATTAATGGTAAGTGGGCTTTGTATAAGACATCCCTTTGGGGATTAAGTTCATTTTGGTAGCTCCCTGTTTTAATCAAATAGGCCACACATGACAACAGAGTGCCACAGAAAGCAGCAGGGAGAATAGAGATACACACAGACGCACTGTCATGACATACCTCCTACAAGCAAAATGCTTACATAGAGGGGTTTTTTTGAATCAGTGCTACACAGATGGCAGCACAGATTCAGAGATCTTTATGTGATCTGCATGGCTTGTAACATTCACTGAGCCCACTATAACAGCCAATCCACATTCTGTTATATTATCATGGCAAGGGTACTGCAAGATAAAATTAATGAAAAAGCAAAACAATCACCAACACAATGACATTTAGATCCTATGATCTTTTCAGTAATGTTCTCCTTCCCTGGTTTAATAGATCGTCCAGTATAAAAGTACCTTAACGCTTGAGCTAACAGAAGCTGTCCCGGGATGATGGTATTTCTGGAGGATGCAGGTGGTGTTGCAGCTTACTGCTGCGATGGAGGACGGTCATGGCTCAGGGGTAGCTCCTTCCTGTCTCACAGGATGTACAAAAACAGCTGGAATGAAACTTGTACATTAAAAGGCACATCTAAGTTGGTTCAATGCAAAACTTGTGCTTGTTTTATGCACCTTTTACTAGTCCTTATGCTTCATCGGGCTGAGGGTGAAGTGAACCAGTAAGGGGCAAGGTCGAAGAAGGACTGGGTCCTTATACCTTGTGACAGATACAGGGAGTTATATGTATTGCTCCACATTTTTGGTTGCCATTTTCGAAAGGCACTTTCTCCCTTAGTCGAAATGTTAATTGCTAAACTACTTTATTTCTTACTTAAAATAATAAGTCAGAAAGTCTCTACCCTGCAGAGACTCTAGCATTGCTTAGCAATTACTTATGCTGCATGCTTTACATCAGCTATACCGAGAGACTGCACACTTGCCTGCACTTAATTGCAACGCAATGTAGAACAAACAAGGTTGGATCTGAAGAGTTCAGCAATTTTAAATAATTTTATATGTACAATTAATGATGTACTTTTATATTATTTAATCTTTATACAAGCTTAAGAAATGGTTTATATATATTAAAAATAGATCTGTTCATAATTTCAAACTTTTCGATAGGAACTATGCAAGCCTCTGCTAATACCCAGAGGGCTATGAGTGATTTCTTTTTCTGTGCAGAGCACTGGTGTTTGACTACCCAGGGTGCCAGTCTGCTAGTTCACATTACCCTTTCTGGCAAAACGGGGGGCTGACTGTAATGGAGCCATAAGGAAATGATTTACAGTCCGTATGAATGGCGGGGAGCAGGACTTCCCCTGGTAGATGAGACTCTTGCCAAATGCTGTGGGCAGGAGGGCAATGACGTCCTCTGTGTTGAAAAAGCCCTCTCTCCAGTGTCACCAACTGCTCATCTTTCAAAGAGGAAATGCATTTCAACTCACTCAAAGCAAAAGCAACAGTCCAGTTCACATCATCTGTTGTTCAAGTCCTCTCCTCACTTTGATCACTGTACCTGCAGAAGTGTTTGACCTCCTGCAGCTGTGCCACCATGTTCAGACACAACATGTCATCAGACCAGCTCAGCACCACTTCTCAGGAACAGATCTCGGCTGACTCAATCAGAGGAAGGCTCACGCGTCTGAGTGTCTGTCCCCAGAGCCTTGATGCCACAGACAGAATGAAATGTGTGAGGAATTCCAGGAAAACAAAGACAAACAAGTCTGTTAAGCCTGTTTATTTGCTCCAGCTAAATATGCCCCCCCCCACCTTGAAGTGTAATGCTGCCTTAACTTTTGCATTCAATATGAGGGATACTGCACCATTGTAGTTATATTGAACGTCTCTTTTTACCATTCCACACCATATGAACCTCAACAAGGGGCCAGTCAGGGACAGATCTCGGCTCCACTGTTCAAGTGTCAACCAGTCCGTCTTAACATCACTGTGACCTTACTGTGGCTACCAGGTTGAAGCAAACTCTACCACCTCCACCGGGGTGAATAGCTGCAGGGTGTGTGGCTGTCCCTTATCCCCTCAACACCACTGACACCACTCTGCCCAGACATCCCTCCTCTGCAGGTGGAATCAAGGTGGAGAACACTACTCTTACAGCACTAAAAAAAATAAATTTTGAATGCATGCCATATGTTTCTACAATCGAGTACCTGGATTTCAGTGTACTTCATAATTCTACTTTAAAATTAAAATAAAACTGTCAGTCACATACTTAATGACATTCTAGATGACCTATCTAGAAAGTCATTAATTACAGCTATAAAGGCTGTTTCATTGGCTATTAGCCAGCAGCCCCAGGGTGACCAATGACTAACAATATAATGGAGGAGACAACTGCTGGAGAGGAGAGGAGAGATTGAGATGACTGGTATCTTTAGGTGCTGTTTGAAATGTTCTCTTTTCAGACTTCAAAGGGCTCATAGCAGTTAGTCTTTGTTTGACTTTACTCTTCTGCATTATGCAGCTCCCACCTGTTTTGCCATTTTTGTGATGCTCCAGCTAACCTTGTCAAGGAAAAAATGCATTCAGATGCTTACACAGAATTCTAACAGAATGCAGGTTTGGCTCATTATGGCTGTATCTTCATTTTCCACATAGACATTTGATTACAATAACCCACACTATTTATATATATATAAATAGTGTGGGTAAAATACATAAATACATATATATATATATATATATATATATGTGTGTGTGTGTGTGTGTGTGTGCACGCGTGAAGTATATATACAGTAGCATTGATAAGTTATTTCAGGTTTTTCAAAATAAAAGTATGACAGTTTCAATGTGTCAATACAGTTTTGTTCTTGTCATCCAGCAATTTATTGAGCTATGCTTTCCATTTCCCATCAGTAGAGATGACGTGAAATGGCACAAGAGCTCTTCTGCGCCTGTCAGGCTGTCCAATAACTTGTTGTTCTCTTCTTGACAACAGGCGTGCGGATACGATAAATCTGGGAACAACTGTTGTCCAAAACGGATCGCTTACAATCTGGGAAGGCTCTGGCATGCTGTGTAATCAGACCAAAAATCCCATCGCAAAATAAATCAATTCATGATGGTGCTTTAAGCTTATGTAGCTGCCTATTTCTCAAGCCAACAGAGGAGACTGTCATTCTGCGAGCGGCATGTGTGAAATGGGAGGTGGAGATGTCCAGAATAATGGGTGGTGCCTCTGTCGTTTTCCAATAATCACAAAGGAGAAACAAAATGACAGGCAACAAAATAATAGACAACTTGCCACATACAGGTTATTTGAAGCAATCTTTCTCCGAGAAGCTGTACCAAATCGCACCATTGTTTCCTGCACCGAGCATTGATTCTCAATTATTCACACCGCAGAGACAGCCGTGCATCAGAGCCAAAAATTGATATTGTTATAAGACGTCGTTATTTCATTTGACAGTGAATTGCAGCTGACACAGTTGTCGTTTAGGCAGGCAAACATTGCTGGGGTGCTGTCACACGTGAGCATTCTGTGAGGTGCATAAACCAGGAGTTAACTCTGTGGTGAGGAGAGTGATCATGGTCCAATGGCTGGAGAATCTGTTCTGTTCCTCCTTGTTCCAGATACTTTCTAAAAAAATGTTTGTGTGCCATGTTATACCTTAATACCTTTCAAAACGTTTGTTTACCGTTCTTGTACTGTCATCCAATGAACCCTCTCTTGTTTTTGTTTCACAGTTTAGTCTTATGCCTTAATAGCAGGTAGTACAGTTGATTAAGACCTCCTCCAGCAGAGCAGCTTTTTTCTTTTCATTTTCTCCTACCTGCATGCTCTCCCCTTGCTATTTAGTTTACTAGCTGTTTTCATTCAACACACGCAAATCATCCATTCAGTTGCCGCAGGTGTCCAGCTGAATTGCGGTGAGGAATATTCAAATTAGCATTCTACAGCTGACATCATTACAATGGTTGTTATTGTCAAATATGTCCAAGTGATAAAGACTGCATGCATGATTGCCAGAGCTGTCCTTCATTAGCAGCTACAAGTGTACCCCTCAAAAATTTACAAAAAAATGTCCAATTTCAAGTATGCCTCAAAAAAACAATTTAATAAATAGTACAACGAAAGGTACACCATCCTTATTTATGCATATGGGAGAGAAAGACAAAGCTCCATGCCGAGATCCATAATGAAATCATTCTCATCTTTTGCCATTATGCCTTTCAATTCCCTGGACATCAACAAAGCTAGTCTGATTTTTCAAGTGATGGTGCAGAACGACTATGCATCCTATCCTAGTACCCTTAATCTCATATCATTAAGGAGAATTACTAAATCCTCACAAGCAATCAAAAGACATAATGCAAATGCTTGAGACATTAAATATAATGGCAGTTATTTTCAGTGCAGTTAACATAAATTTAGCCCGACCTAAGTAAAAGTAAATTAAAAGTAAAAGGAATTGAGAACATAAGGAGTCCCTTACGCAAAAATGAAGACCATTTTAAATCAAGTATAATATTTTGGTTAATTTTCATTGTCATACGCAAGAAGAATGAGCATAGATATCCTCCTCTATTCAGGGGGTAAACCAAAGCCTACTTTAGGTGTGCCACAAGGGGCTTAACATCAGTTGAATAGTTTGCAATAAAATGCATCAGATTTGCTTTCATGTCATTCAATGTTTCTGCATCTGAGAGTACGCACTGAGGGTACACATGGCTGCCACATGGTAGACAAGAAGAGGCTGTTTGGAGGCTGAGGGCTTAAATGTCAACATACAGGGTCAACAGACCCTTAGGTAAACAATATCACCTGTGCAGCCCTAATACATTCTAGTAGTTTTCTTGAACAACCATGACCAGTGCAGCCACTGAATCAGTATATGTGTCGTCAGGATCCAAGGTCATGTATATTTGCCAAGTCAGCATTTGAGGATGAAATGGAGCAGGAAATGAAGGACACAAAACATTTTAAAACACTAATACCCCACACCATCACCTTTATACCTAGACATATACAGAAGGTAAGGTTAAACTGTTAAAACTAACACACCATCAGCTAACCCTTTCTATAGTAAAGTCTTCACAGAAAAAGGGTCGCTGAAGGCAATGATGCATGGCAGACCCTGTGCACGTCTAACTGCTAAAACAGGACCCGAAATAGAATGACTTTTAAGGTAACCTTTTTATAAAACCTTTTTTAATCCCATGTCATTTTCTGAGAGAGTTCAGCTGTGGAGTCCTTCTCTCTCTCGCTCTCTCTCGCTCCCTCCCTTGCATTATGTAAAATAAACTGGGCCACATGATTGTGGAGTCTCTCTCTCTGTCTTTATGTAAAATAAACTGACAGTTTTACTGCTAATTATATCAGAATGTGAGACAAATCCTAATGGGTAATTCTGTAGTTTCAATTCTTACTTCTGCTCAACGAAATAATAAAAAGAGACTGCATTGTAGGCATTTTGTAGGCACATGCACAATGAAGTTACAACATGAAAACAGTGTAATAGCTCCTGCAAATGTAATATGCCAAACTGTGCATGACAGGGCATAGTACTGTGAGAGATGACATCTGTCTAGGACCAGATAGAAAGTGTCTTGGATCACACAGCTTATTAGTGGCCCAAACCATAGCTAAATTAGCTACAAACCATGCTAGACATCTCATTTATAGAGTTTTATTTCATAATGTGTAGTAAGGGATTGATTGCATTTAGTTCAGATTTTAGACTCCAGTTTACATGGTAGTTTATACCGAGTTTTAAAACAACTAGCGCTACCACTGAAATTACTACCATTGTTAATTAAATGCTGATGTTAATTAGCAGATGCCTTCCCCATGTATGTCATAACTTACCATTACTTTTGATCGTTGCATATACTGCATCAGACTTTATGGCAAGTCTCAGGTGAGAAAATTGCCTACAGCACTATGCTGAAGCACCATGGCTCACAAAATACTCACAACAACACAATACATTTTTGACCACCACACATCATCCTCCCACACAGGGCAAAGTACTAGTGATCTGGGGATGAAAATTGCAAACCCAGCATACCTGACTTTTTTCCCAAATCCACTGACATGACATTAAACCCATGGCCTGTCATGCCTTTTTGACCTGCGTTATGTTTTGTGCCTTTAAAATTAAAAATTAAAAATAAACTAAAATAAATAAATAAATAGATAAATAAGCATTCTACCAGTCAGTAGCAGATAGTCGATTCTCCAATTTATTTTAACTGAAGCAGAATGTCTTAGCTGTGTTTCAGAAATCACAAATGAAATTGCACCTCAGCTGGCACTGAAGCGGCAAAGGCCTCATTTTCCTGCTTATTTCCAATGTCGTTACCATGTAATTACATAATAGTAGGGTCAATATGCCCTCTTAGATGTTTAAGGCTGCAGTTCCACAATGTAAATAACAGTAAGACTCAGCCTCATTTGCATTTCTTTGTGTTTCCCAGGGGTCTGTATGCTCCTAGCAACATTTTCAAAACACCCTTATGTGGAGGAGTTTTAGGTGAAAAAAAAATGTCAATATCGCTACAAATACTCATAGCCTGGTGAGGTAAAACCACAAAAGAGAGCACATCTGAGAGGGTTCAAGAAACTTTTTATCTCCAAAAGATTTACTGGTAGTGATGTCAACTCCCTGTCACCTGTAGTATGGGAAAATCATACATCAGAAAGGCATATGCATGTATTAATATGTGTGAAGAAATAATGTGTGAAGGCCTCTATTGATACTGGTTTTGCATCTTCCATTACAATTTTTCAGCATTTCCATCTGATCTGTGGAAGAATCCTAACTGGAGATGCCGTTGTTACTGACAAAAAATGCACATATGAAATTTTAAAAAACTTACACCTGGATCACAATTTTTCCCCCGCCTATAAATCATTATGCTGCAACGTTTTAAAGAAGAAAAAAGTGGCATGCCTACTAACAACCAATCACAGTAAAAGGAATCAGTGGTGGGCCTTGAAGCCAACCAGTCTTGATTTAAGAAACGGTAGCCTTGAAACCACGGTAGATATCACTGGCAGCTAAACCCAGAGACGATCTGTCTTGGTCTGCCCAGCAAGGGCACTGTTCACAAATGTGTGACTATAGCCGTCTCATTTCAATGATCTCTGTGTATGCGCACACCTCGGGCAGTTCAGCAGCTCCATCACTCAAGAGAGATGAGGTTAAAGGTTATACAAACAGCGCTGTCACCCTGGAGACCAAGGGGTATGGACTTTCCCACAGGGAAAGCCGGTCAAATTGCCCGATTAATTTGTTTGCCCTGGAGTGGATGAACAAGTCCTCACAAAGGAATTGGGGCACAGGTGTCTATTACCCAGGAAATACAAAGGACTCTCCTCTATGTATGCTGTACCTGCCTTTTTCAATGATCACCATCTATGTAATTAGCATATTTGTTTTCATGTCACTAGCATATTCAGTTCATTTTTAAAAACAAGCAAATAAACAAAACAAATAACTAGCTGCAAACATAATAGATCGGAAAGGGATTCATGTTGGTAACTGCAGTGAGCACTGCATTGCACCAATATGTCAATATGTGGATTAGAGTCTAAGAGCATACCTGATTTTTTAAAATATTTTTATTCCAAAGCATCATTTAGTTTGGTTAACAGAGCCACAGTGCACTGGGATATCTTAAAAATGTATGACAAAAAAAAACTAAAATCTAACGTGTATTGCAATACATCATAATGCTTATGATAGTTCATATAATAAATTCACTAAAATTGCTCTAGCATTTGGAAAGCTGGTAGATTTCCCTAGTGATTGTGACAGAGCACAGATATCCCTCACTGCTACAAGGCTGAGCCCCGTGCACTGTATATAAAGGCAAAGTGACGTTCCACTAACCCTCGTATGAACAGCTTCAGCAGTCTTCCCGTATTGTTTAATCTCTGTGCGGGGGCTTTATTGACGTGCAGTGAGTCTGGTTCTACGGTTGGGACCGCTGCATGGGAATGCTCGCAGTGCTCTGATGTTCACTAAACGCCACGTTTGAGTTTGAGGCAACCTGAGGCCTTGGGGGTTGTAAATGCACTGAATTATCCACTATGACAACCATTGAGGGGAGAGCGGAACCGAATAAGCTCAGCCCTTCTATCACCGCATCTCTCCTGTCGGAAATAAAAAATAAATAACTCAATGAATAAACCAAGGGGGAACCTCCCACTGCAAAAGGAAACTATTCATCTATTCACCAGCCAAGTAGTGTGCTCAGTGAATGTGAATACCACCATATGTTCCAAGAAAAATATTGTAGGTAATGAAACACAGGTTACAGGCACTTCTTCTCAATCAAACTGGCAAAGCATATGCAACAGGATCACAGAACTTGCTTTTGCATCTATGCAGAACAATAATCGAGTTAATCAGTAATATTCCCATAAATATTCCTGCATATTTATTTATTTTTGAATTCTTGAGAACAGAAAAAAGGCCAGTTCCTTTGGGCTCCAAAAACTAGACTACACTTTTTGATACAGCTAAATTGTGTAGTGTGGGAGTAAGAATGTGAGACCACAGTGCATATCATTTGGCAACAAATAAAATAGACTGGTTTGCGGTATGTTCTTATTACAACGGTTACAAATAGTCTGAATCTAAGCTGTCATAATATTGAAAGTTCAACAACACTGAGAAATAGGAGAAATGTCTTTATAAAGACTCTCTCAGCATATAAATGAGCACAACAAAATACCAATGGGGAAAAAATTGTCACGCAACAAGAGAACTTGTTCTCACCACAAGGCTTTTGAGCTATAAAGAATTCATTGCTTCTTCAAAATAGCAAGAGCCTGTTAAGAGAAGTCATTCTGTACAGGTTCCTGGGGATTTTCTGTATTTTAAGTCAAACATTAAAAATAG
Organism: Megalops cyprinoides; assembly: GCF_013368585.1. Taxonomy (NCBI): domain Eukaryota; kingdom Metazoa; phylum Chordata; class Actinopteri; order Elopiformes; family Megalopidae; genus Megalops; species Megalops cyprinoides. The sequence continues at coordinate 21,195,154 of NC_050596.1, forward strand.
GCTGCATAGCAACATTTGAGATTTAAAGCAACACATTAATGCATTTATTTCACATTTAGGGTTTTTTTTTCCCTTAAGGATTACGCTTTTCTTCACAGATACATGGTATAAAAGAAATCGATCAGTTAATGCATGGTGGAAGTGTAACACTAACTTTTTTAAGGCAGCAGTGATTGTTCAAAATCTGCTGTAAACGGCAGTAAGAGCTCTAGACAAGATTATAGTCTTTCATAGTTCATTCACAACTTGAAACATAGAAGTAGATGCACAATCTACTCTTTGAATCCCAGCCTGCACAATGACCTCCTCAGTGAAGTTGATCACAGCGGACATTCAATCTAACTGCACTGTCATTTCTCAACTTTGAGAAACAAATTTAAGTGTCCATTTTTCTTTATGCTGTGACTCTTTTTTTGTAGAGTAGATTTGTTTTGATTTTCACAGTGACCCCTGAACTCAAAGTTGTGTGTCAAAACCTAAGTGACTTTTTAGATTCAAATTTTAAGATAAACAGTTGTTTTAAACAGAGACCACATTGCAAAGTGCACACAAAATCACGCAGAGGACCATCCTGCTTCCTCCTTCCACCCTGCTTGCTTTCCTTGTGGCTTAGAAAGTTGTTTTTCATGTTTTCATGTTTCTAAGTTCTAATTTGTTTTCTCCACAACATCCAATATTTTCCAGAGAAGTGAGTGACTGGTGTGTGGAGAGAGAACTTGAAACCAAATGACACAGCTTCTGCAACCTCAATCAAAGCTCCTTCCAGCTGAAGCCTGGCTGTATAACACAATCTGACTGTTTGTAAATCACTTTGTGCTAGAAATCAGGAGCCTTGCAGATGTGAAAGGTCTGCTATCCCAAGGCACACGGGCATTTGGCGTGAAAGAAATAACAATAATGAAAGCATTCTGGATTACTTTTGCTGGGATGTAATTAGTTTTTGATGGAGCAAAAAATATTGTTTACACATTTCAAAAAAAAATTGCAAGGCACCTAATTTGCGTTTCCTCAGCCAGTGTTGTCGAAATAGGTCACAATCCAAAAGCACACCTGATGTAGAAGAAGGAAGCAATTCTTTCAATCACTTGCCTTTGTGAAATAATACATTTTACATTTGTCTTAGCATCAGGTTTAGCCAGATGTCAGCCTAATAATCACCAGAAATTATTTAGATACTTGTTTTGTGTGGTGATCATTTTCCTCACGTAATTTGTAACTGTTATATTCCAGTACTTAAGAAAAAGTTGAAATCTTGAAGGTTTAAGCCAGTCTTTGAACTCAGACACTTTTGAATGTTGACTTTTTGATATCTATGAGATCATCAACCAGACCACAAGGCCTGTATTTGGTATATTTGGTATATTTATAGTGAACATGAGAGAGGAAACAGTCGTATGTCACTGACAGGATTAAATTGACCTCATTTTGTTATGTCAAATTAACGACTTTCAAGCAATTAACCAAAGTATGGATTAATGTTAAGTTATTACCATCTAAGCAATTAGTCATGACAAACTAACTGGAGTCACCTGGCCATAGAACTTGTCAATGCTTACATTTTATAACTTTCTGACAATAATCTAACCTTTATCATAGTCTCAATGTGCAGTCACTGTCTTGAGTATGTCTGAACAAAGCATTTTGTGTAGTATTTCTATTGTGAGTTCTTTTTAAAATACAAAGGGTATGTAAATAAACTGTATGTAAATTCTTAGCAAACCTAGTTCAGAATATGAAAAAAAAATCTTTAATTGAAGTTAGTAAATCAAGTGTAGATGAAAAGTTACCTTTGCTTAGCTTACAAATGGGATGCTTTGTCTTGGTCTTGATTTTCAGTTGACATCTGACAGACAGAATTACAACAAATCTTAAGTTCCAGCCATAAAAGATAAAGTACAAGCTGTGGGCTGTATATAAAGTGCAGATTGTTTGTTCGGATCATAAAGCTGCCTGTGAGAGAACTGGTCCAAATTTTACAAATCAAATAGTGAATAAACAAGGCATATTCCAACATACACGATCAATGGAAATATAGTAATTGTTCATCACAAATACTGCATATTGACACACGATAGTTGGAAAGGAGAGAAATCTAGTCCGTTCGGACAGCGCATGGTTGCTTAGCAAGGGCCACAGCATCACTTCATAGCACCTGCCTGTTTGATGTCTCATCAAGGAAAACTGGAGGGCTTACCCATTAGCATAGCAGTGCTGAGCAGGAAGACCCTTCTTGTAAATGCTTACCTCCTAATGATGTCCCTGACACAAGAGCAGCGGCTGACTCCCAGCCCCATGCTTGCTTGAAACAGCTAATGCTTTTTTCAAAAACGTCCCGAGGACAAGCAGCAAATTAAATAATAATGCCATCGGGGAAATCAGAATTCTCATCAGGAGCTGCACATTAATGAAAAACATCAGTGCGATAATAAGACAAAGTCATACTGGTGCCCTGAGGAAAAAAGGCACCCTATGAAGCGAGTGGAAATGTACATGTGTCGTGCGCATTGTTTTGATCAAGAAAGGTTTGACAAGACAATGTCAGGTCAGGTACTTGTAAATCAGGCTGTGGTCGTGACATGTCAGTGAGATCCAACCAGAGTGAAAAAAGCATGACAAAATACTATTATACAGGCCCTTACTTCTTGCAATCATAGCACAAAAAGTATTCCCAGGGTAGAATCAAAAAACACTCATAAGGTTCCAGCAGGGGCAATATACTGTATATATTTTGTGTCATATAGCCTAATTATTTTGTCACTATAATATTTGTGTTAGTTCTGCATAAAGCTCTCAAGTGAACTAATTTCTTGTTTCCTAATACTGTCAGAGATTGAAAACTCTAATTATCAATCTAGCAAAACACTACATTTCTCATGTTTGTTTACATAAAGGATATCTTAATTATTAAGTGTTGCCTTTTTATTTTTTTATGCTTATTATTATTAAGTGTTGTTGGCAAATGAGTGACATTGACACTACAGTATATGTAAACTAAATTATAGTCTGGATTCTTCTTTAGCTAAATACCATATCTGTGAAATATTAACAGGTTCAAAGCCAACAGAATATGTAACGGCACATATTTTTTGTTATGCTGTCCTAAAATTTACAATTCCATGAATACCAGCCATGACCTTCTTCACAGTTGTGAATATTTTACAGTGAAAATTACATTTATTTGCTCCGACCATGTCTTACAGTGTGGTTTTGCAGAGTGGGCTTGGTGATAAAAGAACCGACTTTTCGTTCAGAAGGTTGCAGGTTTTAATTCCAGGTGGGGTACTGCTGTCGTACCCTTGAGTAGGACCTGACCTGATTTGCCTCAGTGAATCCTATCAAAACGTATTCTGTTTAAATTGCCTTGGATATGACTGATTGCTAAGAAGGTGTAATAACAACTACCAGAAATATGCAAACTCAGGTTATTTCCAGGCACTCCAGCTAACCAGTTCCAGTTAATCACTCAAATAAGCATAATGTTAAACACATTAGATTAAGAACAAAGCAGAATTAGTGACCATTAATATCCACCTTCTCAAATAAGGCTCTTTATATTCTCTTTGCAGACTTTTCACATTCTAAAGCCAAAAAACCAAATCTAGTGCCATCCATATACCTTCCTTTGCAAAACTGATGCAAAATAGAGTGTATAATACTGCTTTTGATTTTACCCACAGATCAAATGTTTTAACCCTATGCATAATGCCCTGTTTTTAAGTTTTGGACTCTGGACTTTAGGTAGATTACTCAGGATCTGTAATAGATCCACACATGCCATAATTTTATTCAGAACAACACTGTCTGATGAAAAATACCATCAGGAGCCTTGAACCTAACATTATGAATTTCAAATGCCTTTTTACATAAGACAAAATTCCAGCTTTTTTGAAAAACATGGTTTCTTGAACACCACAAGCAGTTCTCCCATTCATTTCAAAAAGAACTAGTTATCTCTGTTTAATTTCTCAGTCATTTCAGCACATATAGACAGACTTTGATCTGCTATTGCACAGTCAATAACAAGTTTTTAACTCACTGAGGGCTACAAAATAAGGAAAGTCGTATGTCCAAGCGATGCAATTTGTGGCTTTCAAATTGTAGTTGTTAAGATTAGGAAGACACTGGGTTTTCATTAGTACAAATATCTGCATTATGTAATTCCACAGCCCTGTGAAAATTTCAAAATATACATCTTATAGTCCCCAGTGTCTAATACATCAGTAGGTGGACCCAGAAACCAGAGCTCAGAGCAGCTATGTCAGGATATCACAGACTCTTTTTGGCGCTGTTTAAGAGGAATGATATTATCTCCAGAGACAATGCTGGTAACTTCAGCTTTCATATTAAATATGACATTTTGGTCTTTCAGTTCATTCATTCATTTTCATCCATTTAAAGATAAAGAATGCCATAGAGGTTAAGGTTCCAGAAACTTTTCTATTTTGTGAGTTTTTGAAATTAATGTCACATTCAATCTACTGAATAACTCCTGAATGCTTATTTGAATATGATTTATACCTCTTCATGGTTTGAATGCTTAGCCATCCATCTCCCATGAACTGCTCCTCTGCTACTGGTCCTGAGCTTGGTCAGACACAATTGCCATATCTCACCATTTGGCTAGGGCAGGCTTTTTGCATTTTCTCCCACGAGAACGGGTGACTGTGGTGAACCCAGACTAATTTAACTCAGGACTACTTTGGGGGTGGTTGAGGAGAATGGCTGAATCACTGCGCTGTTGATGGTTTCAAGCTGTGCGCCACCCATTCACAGTATGTCAGAACTGGAGCTGAGACTCAGCTATGTGAGTCCAGAGATGGTGAGGGCTCTCAGCTTTCCTTGCCCTGAATGTCCAAGCTTAATTTTTCAGCCAGACAGCTGAGGCAACCCCCTGGTCCTGCAAACACCTCCCAGAATGGGCTTGGATGAATGCCCTGTCACATGCCAAAACCCGTCTGTGTTCATCTTATTTTCCCCTCAGTAGTCTGGGTCAGACACCGGAACTGCCCTGATGGGACTTTTGTAGCCCGGTTTATGGCATGATTAGCTGCTGACTTGGATGAGTAATATTTAATGGTGTCTTTTATGTGTTTTCCTGCCTTTGGGAGTGAAAACAATGGCTGACAAAGGAAAATACCTGTGTGTGATAGGATTGTTGCATGGTTCACTCAAGCAACTGGCTAACCTTCCATTCACAGGCTGCTATTTTCCCATTCTTACCAGCAAGTTTTTATTGAAGTAATACCACAGCTTCATACCACAGCTGACCAGTTGTGTTGAGCACAATTTATTCAGCTCAGAAGCTGTTAAAACATAGGCCCACTGAATATTCAGAAGAGAATGGTGCAAACCTTACATCAGGCACATGTAAATGTATTTTTTTTTTAATGCTTTCTGGTCACAGATGGGTTTGCTGTTGAATTTTTTATTTAAATAGTCCGCATCAGTAATCCCCTCAAATCTCCACATAATGACATTGAGAATTATATTTGATGAGTGCATAAAGGCCTTTCATGTGAAATTCTTTTTTTGAGTTTTTGTATTTGAGGATGGCTTGTAAGGTTGATTGGCATGCTGATAGGGGATGAAGTCCCTAACCCTCTTTCCCTATCACCACCTCTGTGAGAGAACTGGGCATTCTGGTTAGCAGGTGCATGCGGCTGAGATTTGTGGACCTGTAATTGAGTGGTCTCCCCCTGTCAGGTATGGCACGCTATTCATCTGTCATGTCTAGTGATCAGTCTTTAGCGAATGGTCAGTGGTTGATCATTAAAAAAAAAAAAAAAAAAAAAAACATATTTGGTAAAACACAGTAGTAGTAAAACACATTGGTGATGTTCCAGATCCCTTTACAACACGCTATAAGTGTCCGATCCACATCTCATTGCACTTACTGCAAAGAGTAAGGGATTCCTTGGTGTCCTGGCCGTTTTCACATCAAGCGCTTTCAATTTGGCCATCTATTAATTTCCGAGTTTAATTGGATAAATAATACCCTCCCTCTCTACCTCAAAATATCATTTTAATTGATTCTGGCCATCTCTCATTAGTCCCTCAAGTACCTTCTTTCATATAATATTAAAACCATGCATGTATGCATCATTCTTTTGATGTTATGAGCTGCAATTTAGAGGAACAGAAAAATGGGCAAGAGCTGTACAAATAGCTGGGGTGCATTTAAATGAAACCTGGCAGAGAATGTCATTTCATATGCATTTTTGCTGTCTCAGAAATAATATTGTTTGAACATAAAAACTGTTCCTTGCCTTGCCAGGCGCTAGAAATCAATAAAACAGTGAGCAAATTAGCTAAGCTTTCATTTACAAGGTGCAGCGTACTGCTTGTAGGCATATTAGGCAATACAGAGAGTGCTTGGGCATATTCTGGGAAAATTTTGACACAATTGTCAGACAAATAGGCGTATATTCTTAGATACACAAAGTTTACATTCTGTGTCTCTGTAGATATGGTGTGTGTGCATTATCGCTGAAGTCACATTTTCAACAGAGGAGAATTTTCTCAAAGTGCCGCAGTTCCCATTCACAGTATTATTTTTTCTCTCTGAAGATAGCAGTAATGATAATAATTACTGATTCTAAGTGACCCTTAGATGGTGTTTGCACAACTAACAGATCCATAACTTAGGATTCTTATCACCAGAGGTTCCAGGGAAAGTTTGTTAAGTTTACTCAGTCTGGAAGCTTATCCCCAGGCTGCCCGCATGTAAAAAAAAAAAAGTTTACTTGTGAGATAGTTAATTCGCATGAGGAGATTAACAGAACAGAATGTAGAATTTAGATGGAAATGAGCTTTGCAAAGTATTGATTATACAGTGGAATTAAGTGGGATTTATGTCTTAGGATTTATTCATATGCCTTAACATCACAGGCACATTCACTGCCTTCAGAACTTGATCTGCCATTTTCAGCCACACGTCAACAAAAGAGTTTTGTTACTGATCTGTAATGACTGACGCATGACAAACTCCAAATGAACATTGGGAATTTCCGTATACATCTCTCCTGCGTCAGCAGGCTTCTCTACTGGGCTGCAACACACTTGTCCTTTCTTCAATAATTTGTCCCTCCTTGTTTGTTTGATCCTGGCTTTTAGTTTAAATGATTGTTGCCATGACACTTTCAAAAGCAATGTACTAAAAGCTATATATGCACACACACACACACACACACACACACACACACACACACACACACACACACACACACCATTAATAGCTTGGTAATTGGATGACTGTTTTTCCTTCAAAGGAATATGGATAGAAAAGCACTTATTGACTGTTCAAGCAGCTGCCAATTTATGAGTGTTTCATTGAACTATGTTGAGGTTAAAAACCACTTTTCTTTACTGTTTACTTAAGCTACCTGTTCCTAAAACCCAGCAGGTTCCATAAAAAAGCAAAACCTTTTTCAAGTGAGTACTGGTAGAATTCCCGTCCTCATCTCCTGTTTTATGTTCTGTGAAATTTTGAAACTTAAACTAAAATAAAGAAAAAAAAACAATCACCTTGTGTGTGCTCTTTTTTTAAACTTTCATTCATTCTGTTTCATTTATACTGAAACAATTCAAGGAAACTACCTCACTTAAAGCAGCAACTGCAACGCTCCACAATGGGAAATGTCCCTGCAGCCTTCAGGTTGCAAAGACAGATCCTTAGCCACCAGATTGCATTGACAATTCTTTTAAACCAATTAGTGCTTGCCAGATTGAGATGTCCCTGTAAATCATAAAAGCAAGACTAATTACATGCAGTAACGGCAAAAAGATTTCATACCCTTACATGCTGACCTTGCTATGCTGTGTAAGAGGACAGTTACATTATTGCTATTTACAGACAAAAAGCTCCAACATAATAGACAGGACAATGCTGTGATTTGGACACTTTTGAAATGTACACAGTTTGCATTAAAGTCGATCGTGGGCAGGTTGAAGAAATATCCATATTCAATGGCCTAGAGCTCAAGATGATCCTTCAAGATTCATACATCAGGGAAATCACAGATTTCTGATTTACAGCCTCTTAAAGTTGCACATTGAATGAAATTAATCTTATGATATGTGAAGGAGATATTAAATGGTAAGAAGACGTTCTGCGCTTGATGCATGATTACAGCACAGCCATGGGAAGGGTAAACTCATTTTTTACTGTGGCAAATTTCACATTTGTTATTAAAATGGAAAGTCATAGACTGCAGGGAAATCAAAAAGGCTAACCTTCTGCCGCCTAATTGTAGGCCTGCAGCAGCACCACAGAATATGGTTACCCACAGTGGGTGAAGGATGTTAATAACAAGAAAACCTAATTACAGCCTCACTGTGCTAGAAAGGCCTGCAAACTCAGGTGTTCAAGACTTTCAGTACTGCAGGCTTTGAATCCTATTGTGAATGGTACATCTTTGTGTTACCACCAGCTACCGGGATCCTCTGCTGGTCATACTGTTCTTAAGGAAGGGTGTTCTGAGTGCACACAGTGAAATGGCACGCAAGTTGCACAGATGAGATCATACCAAATTCCAGGAACATGCCTGTTTGTTTTCAAGATGTCCTGTTTTTACCCCCATACATTGTTGGCGAGAAGGGGGTTTCTTCATTCTTCATCACAGCAAGTCACAAAGATATTATCTTTCTTCTGCAACAGCCAAAGCTGAAAGGGGGGAGGGGGGAGGGGGGTGTGGAGCAGGTGGTGAAGAGAAAAAAGTCTCTTCATGGAACGTCAGTTCCCCACTGATAACTTTGGACAAGATAAAACATTACGATAACTCTCAGCAATGTATCAATTCGGTAAAGTTGGGAGCATGTCATTGGCCTGACACAAAACAAGCAGTTTTTTGTACCAATTTACTCTAATAAGACATGACACGGGCCCTGTTTTGGCAGTGGGTTCCTTGTCACACAAAAGGAACTCATTACATTAAGGCACTGTTCCTGATGGTCTGGCTGCAGCTCTGAAGTGCAGTTTTTAATAAAGCAGAAAGGGCCTGCACAAAAGACTTCTGGATGGGCATTTACAACAAAAGGTCACCAAACACAGCACAACCTAACATCTCATTCTTCAGCAGTCTGCTTTAAAGGACACTTAAGGGACCATGTAAAGAAAAAAAAGAAAAAAAAAAACATTATTAGTTTGCCTTAAAATTATTTAACCCTTTGACTCAAGTTCTAAATCATTCTGCCAGGCCCTGAGTAAGTTTTAAGTGTGAAATTAACTAGCAATTCATTATTAAACGATAGTGTAAAAACCAAAAAAAAAAAAAAAACATACAGTTCACTCTCCCCAAGTTTAATTTTCTGAAGGAATCACACTTGGTACATTTCATTAGATGAAACCCAGAGAGGTAAAACAACTGTCTGGATTGAATTATTTTTGTACAACAGGGACACCATTTACTGTTTCCAGGTAGATTTGACTTTTGACATTGACAGGGATTGGTAGCCTATGGGAAAATACCCATAAGTCATTCCATAGAAAAAGCTATTTTTAAATAAAGCACAAACACAGCCTGGGCCAGTTTCATTTCCCTATAGAAGGTCCACCAACACCAACCCACTCACTCCACTCAACTACTACCATCAGCTTCCACTACTACTATCACAGTGCAGCTCAGCATACATGCAGGAGGGGGAAATAAACAACCCAGCTAACAAAGAAAACTTTCCCTATCCCTTCTTCCCTCCAAATGGCAAAACTACCTTTACAGGGAAGAAACCTTCTCACAGGGATGCCACATTCTGCTAAGGTGGTTCCCTTACCACTCTGCTGTCAAAATGTGACTTTTTCTTCAGTTGCCCAGCTTGGTTTGATTTATGTTGCACTGCTTGCCAGTTTCTACCCTACTAGTTGTGTATCCTCATGGACAAACACACAGACACACCTGCAAATAGAAATACCTGTATTCTAGTTCTGTGTTGTCTCTGATTACACTAAGATTTTATTATTTTTTATTATTATTATTTGGAACTTTCAATGCTTTTCCCCCATTTTTCTGTCGGTTTGGAATGCCCAAGTGCCTGATGTTACCACAACCCCCCAAAGGGGAAGAGTGCAGCCTACAGTTACCCCCATTGAGAAAAGGTCACTGGTGAGCAATGGAGCAGACATGGCCAACCTACCCTCCGCTTTTTCCCCTGGTAGAGTGAAGCCAATTTGGGCTCCCAGTTGTCAATGGCAGATGATAGGGCTGTAATCACACCAAGGTCATAACAGTGCTCAACCTTGCATTTCCAACAGCAAGTTCTTTAATTGACTCAGCCACTTGGGAGCCCCCTCAAACACTCTTTCAAAGGTAATAAGGCCAGCATCCTGACTGGCCAATGTAAAATCACACCTTTGTGAAACCTTCTACTAATTGAATGGGTACTCCCAGCTTGCTTGCTCTTGTGCTCTGTGCACCAACACACCAAATTCTATACATCAAACGTTTATCCCCAATGGGACACAGCCTATTTGTTCTGCAGCCCTGGGCTCATACTCACTGTCATCTGCTGTTGTAACTGAGGTCGAACCCTGACCATACAGCACAGCACCTTAATCACTGAACCACAGCATCTGAACCTTGCAGCTGCATTTACACTGCCTCAGTTGGACTCTCAGAGTATTTTGACAGAGTTTTTGGTGTAGTACTGTCTTTTGGATGGCCTGATACCAATGCCAAAGCATAACGAACCAGAATACACTGGGAAGGAGAAGATGGAATGCAATAAGTGCAGCACACAAAGAAAAAGGTCACTGGCTCTATTTGTGCTAGCATCTGCTGCAGAAGCGTGGTTCTTCCTCCAAGCCTTTCATTATTTAACTCTGTTACTGAGCCACTCCCATCACAAGTAAAAAAACGCCTGATGTTTCGGTGTGGCCTTGAGGCTTTAAGCAGGGGAGGTTAAAATGACAGATCGGTCACAGTCTACAATGAGAAGGCCTTGTGCAGAATAAGTGACTCTGTATTTATTAAAGTCAAAATGACTGCACTATGCAGGAAGGAGAAGATTACATCCAAGTCCTAGGATTCAATTTTTTTCAAGGCTAGCCTATTAGCATGTCTTTGAAATGAAATAAACTTTGGATGCAAAGATGTCAAATAGTTTGTTACACACATTTACATTCCATTGATTACAGGATAAAAGCTGCTCACACTCCTCATCAGAATGCTGGCTGTGAACTGGCCAAGTATTTACACTGTTCAGGAAATTTTCAAGAGTCAATTTTTCATATGACCAAAGACTTAAAGAGCATCCAGGGCTGTTCTGTAGCTGTTTGCCCTACGTGTGCACAGCATTTCATGCATATAACTAATGCAAGCAAGGAATTTTTAATTAAAATTATTTTTAAAAAATCAATAATTTGAAAAAGACACAAAGGAAAAGAGTTGGGTGCACAGCATGTGCAACAAAAAAAGAGGTCTCAAATTTATGCCTGTTGTAAATGCTTTCTAAAAACACTGAAATGCTGCTCCTGGGGATATAATTTCTCATAGAACCACCAAAGGCTCCTTTATTAAAATAAGAACTAAAGAACATATTTGCAGCTTGCATTGAAAAAAAAATCAAAGTTGACAACAATTTATGGGCATGCTTTATTATAAACAGCCCATTTTTCACAGTCAAGGTAATGTTAAACTGGAGTATTCCAGACCTATTTGTAGCCTCATTTCACACACATCCACCATTATTACAGAAACTGCAGTCAAAGTAAATTGAGTAATACATTAATCCAGTAATATATTCATTTAGTCTGCAATGCTGTTTCAGTATGAAGCCAAATGACACATCTTTGGTGCCACCACCTACAGCCTCAGACAGACATCAGTGACCAGATGGTCAGTTCAGACAGACCATCAAGCCTACCACTCCAGCTGGTCCTGAATGGATGTAGACCAGAACCATCTCCCCTGATTTTACCTTGTTAAATTTTCTTCAGCCATAATGAACCAGTCTTTTAATAACTTAGGCAATCAGAGAGCAGCATGGTGCAACCTGGGGACTGTTTTAGCTTCCTCATGAAGGACAAAAACAGCGGTACAGGTAGAGATGCCATACTCACCATTCAGTATCCAAATATGAAATGAAGCAATAATGCCTCATTCAAATAGAATCAACTGTGTACAGGACCGACTTGTACTTGCTGGTCTGAGAGTGCTGTTAACCTGGTCTGGCACTGTTGCTCTAATAACTTGAGTAGACACACTTCTGTTCTGTTGTGCTGGAAGTCACTCTGGATAAGAGTGTCTGCTAAATATATAATGTAATCAACTTATAGGTATGTAACATACCAAATGTGAAAACAGTTAAGCTTGTATTTTAACATATGCAGTACTGTTATCTTTTAAATGAAACCACATTTAAAGAATGCATTTAAGCAGGTTCCATCTAAATATGAAAAGACCCCTAGCACCATTTTGCCTTCTCCATTAGTGCAATTACATCTGTTGTTTGTAGAGTGCGAAGTATGGATGAAGTTTAACCTAAACTTTTTTTTTGCCCTGGACTGGAAAGGTGTGGGCAAAAAAATTTGCTTCACTACCTTCAGGAGTGTTCATTTTGTGCTCCCACGCAGACTCACAGTAAATTTGGGAAAGGACCATCTGTCCTGTCTTCCCTTATGCATCTTGAACTCTAAAGAGTAGTAATTAGTGCCCAAGAAATGCCAGTCCTGGCTTGTCCGACACCATCAGGTGATGTGTGGGGGGCTTAAAATACAAGCCAACTGCTAGCGCCTCACCACTGGCAACAGAAGTTGGGATGGGGTCTAAAAACTTTTTGTCGGAGGAGAAAAAGTGGTGTAACGCTGTTTTCTCCTTACCGCAGCAGTTATATAACTACAGGGTACAAGTGTAATAGGGCAAGTACATAAAACGTTTTTATGGTGCAGCATTAAAACACTTAGACTGTAAAATAGAAAAATGTTGGAGGAGATTTACACGGGGCCATTAGATCAGGTACTGATGTGTAAATTACTCTTACGTGCCTGGCCGTGTTTGGGAAGTCTGCTCCCATGTTGGGGCGTAGCACGCTCCACAGACTAGCAGTGTGGAGATTCCCCCCCAAGTGATGGGAGGTGGGGGGAGTGCCGATCTTTGAAATTAATGACCTCTGTGTGTCCGTGGAAGCAGAAAGTGCAAAGAAGCCATCCAATTGTATGCCTCACTTCAGTCAGCCAACCAACAGGTACAAAACACCATTAGAGGTCGATGATCTGTCTACAAACTACAAAAGAAGTCTATCAAGTATTTGTACACATATATATTTGTATATACACATATATTTGTATATATATCTGCACACACACATATGTAATACAGATATCAGAGGTCATTGCTTCTTATAAACAAATATATTGCTTAAAACCATGTTTGATTATTTCTCACCTAGCTGCTCATTTATGGCTATTGAGACAATCACGGGGAAGATTCAAAAACAGAACAGAGCAAAAGTTGTTTTGTTTGCTTTTGACAGGTGAGTGAGAGTATATGGGGAAATATTTGTTAATATAAGGATGACAGGTCACATCAGTACTCAATTCAGACCTCACCCAGTTGTTGTAATTCATCGGCTTTGATTGAAAATGAGAAACAATCAAGCAATGCTGCAAAAAAGACCTCTTTGGCTTTAAAGGGGCTTATGATTGTATGAGTTAATTACACAGAGAAAAAAAAACAGCTCATTGTTACAGCACTTAAAATTAGACCATGCAAATTACAAATTAGTGCATTAATAGCAAACCTACACAGCTCAGGCAAGCTTTAAAGAAATGTGAGAGGCGTGGAATATGTAACATGTATGTGTGACAGCAGCAGGGTCATTAATTGAACAGCAAAGACTGGCCACTTTTATGCTCACTACCACTCCTACAGCACACTGTCAGTTACAGGTTACAAGGAAGAGACTGCACTGGGGAAGAGGCTAACATTCCTCACTGCTTATTGAAATCTAAAAGCTCCAGTCCTGAAAGGCCAAAAATCCAGCAGTTCTTCAAGATTTCTATATAACACTAACATTCTCTGGACTGGGGAGGGGATGTTGACCGGTTCATGCGCTCAGGTGCCTGACTTGTCCTGTGGACCAGAGTTGAGCAGCCTTGCTGGCACAATGGCTCTGCAGAACCAGGGACGAATAGTCACGTCTGCACATGATCTCCCCTCCAAGGCTTGTGAAAAATGGAAGTGGCGTCAGTGCTTTCATTATATACTAATTATCAGATTAGTGTTGTGTACCACCAAGGTGACACAGAGGCTAACAACTTTTATTTCTAAAGGCCCTGAGCAGATTCCTTGCCAATTCCCCTGGGGAATCATTTTTACCTCATTGCACACTGAAGTTATGTTGAAACTGCCACCTTTTAAAATTCATAATGTTTTGACAACTAACAAAGCTAGAAAAGTAAAAAAAAAAAAAATGGCATAAGACATTCATTTATGACCTGGGTGTTGTATGAGGGATCTTGAAGGATGGTAGATGACTAAAAAATGCTGGTTTTAAGAATCCAAATAATGCCTTTGGATTCTTACATTTTAACAATATTGTGTATTCAATCCAAAAGAATGTTCTTCAGAAAATGCTTGAGGATAGCAAAGTGACAAACAGCTGACCTCCCAGTGTTGCCTACAAGGCAGTCTTTTTGGGTTTCGTTCTCATACTTTTCAATAACGTCCAAAAACAAAGTGCCTGTGTGACCTATTTTGAGACACCCTTATCTCAATTTGCACCCCCACCCCCCATCCTTGCCTAGTCATGACAGCATTCACTAATGTGTTCACTAATGGTCAATAATGTTAGAATCCCATAAGTAAAATTGAATTCCGCCAAACATTTCTGGTATTGCAAAGCCCCTCTTCAGAATGAAAAGGGGGAAGGGACAATAGATGCATTAAGATACATAACTGCATGCGATGTCATCCTCCTTCAGACTCTGAGAGTCTGACAGCCAAAGCGTTCACGTTAGTTTTCCCATTCACTCCAAATATTAACTATGGAGATGCAGAAATGCACTTAAATCAACAATGTGTTATGGCTACTCAGCTAATGGTCAATTGGCACCCCTTGCCACTCCCACCCCAAATGCCAGGGCAAAGGATACCGATAGGGCGATGTTAGCCATTTAGGCTTATGTTTCATGTTTAGTAAATCCCAGCAACTTTTTTTCAAATTTAAATGTGATATAATATTTATTTATCTCTTATGTTGCACCTGATGCGTGTTAAAATCAGTGATCTTACAATATATTGATCTATTTATGTCATGTAATTTCCTATCTAAACCCCTCTATAGCTGACATAAAAGTTTATGCACAAGGAAGCACAGTCTTGGAGCTAATTATGTACATTCTAGAAACTCATTTCTCAGGAGTTATATATATTTCACTCCACACAATTTCACCCAGTATTACCACCATAATTAATCTAGCGCTGTGTGACTGAAAAGCACAATTGCTAGATTAGCATTTCTAGTTAGTGAGATTTCAATGTCACCTTCAGTGATTTCCCATGGTGCTTTAAAAAGCTCCCAATTTACACGAATAATAGAATGAATTAATGCACTAAAAAGGCCGTTTCATTACATAGAAGTTTGCAAATAAGGGAGGGGCTCCTGGGCCTTGTGGCTCTTTTTGTGTATATTTAAAGTGTATTGTGCAACTGACTGTCCCATACCAACAGGGTTGATCCTCTCAGACACGATCGCTATCTGTACTGGTTCCTCAGGGGTGGAATGAACTCCCCAAGAGGGCCAGGACAGCAGAATTACTGGCCAACTTCCAACACAGACCGAAGACCCACCTCAATCCCCATCCTCCTACACCTGCTCCTTGTAGTACTTGCTGGTTATTGTATGTATACTATCACAATGTGTTTTGGATTCTGACATATGGTAGTATGCTTGGCTTCCCTTGTCCAGTCAGGCTGCACAAGTTAACTTGGGCTTGAATAGTGTTAGGCTCACACTCATTGGTCTAAGAGTGTTGTTAGCCTGCTGCTCATTCAACTTGAATGGATACACTTATGTTCCATTGTGCTGGAACTTGTTCTGCTAAATGAATGTAATGTAGTGTATACTGAAGTCAGACTCTAAATAAAAGGGGGAAAATACACCCCCCTTCCAAAAAAAACAAAAAGACAGTCCAGCTTTACTGGATATACACCTGTCAACAGTGTACTAACAGTGTTTATATGAGGTTAGTCCAGTTTTAAATCCACATACAAGCACAGTAACAAGTACTGTGTCACAGATCTGAATATGAATACAAGGAGGAATACTAACTCCTTTGCGCACCCCTAGCATTAACCAAGGTGTTTATTTTGAACTAGAACAAAATACAAAAGAAAGCACTTGTGATTATACCTCTGAGCTCAGATGACTTAGATTCACAACCCTGATCAAAACCACAGTGACTCACCACTTGAGGCCTGAAGTACACCTGAGGCCTAAAACATGACTCCTACAATGAAAATTTCCATCCTGCTTCCTGCTAACAGCTCCTGTGCCAGGGACATTTTGGATGACATTTTTCAGGCTTTGCTTCAGCCATCATTGCTCTTTATTCTGAGCTGCTGTCAATTGTGCCATCCAGCTTATATGAATTCACAGGGAAATCAAATGCTAAAAGTCTGTTTTGAAAGCGTGGAAAAGGGTGCGCTGCCTCATGTGATGAGAAAATGGTAGACGATCACAAAGGCACAAATGCCACCTTTTCATGCTCCATTTGTCTCTGTGATAGCTGGTGTGACACTTGCATAAAATACCTACAAGGCCCAAAAAGAACATGGAAACCTGCCATGCAATGGTAATCTTTGAAAGATGTCCATGTACAACATACATCTCATCTCAATATATCACCCATTTCACATAAGCAAACAATTTCAAAAGATGTTGAGAAGTCTGTGGAGAAGCACCAGCCTTGTGACAGATGCAGAGACGTCTGTGTTATGGTCAGATCTGACAAATTGACCTTTCCTCCACAGGATCACCCTTCATACAGTTAATTTGCACAAACAAAACAAAATGTGAGAATTTGACAATGATACCCTTGACATGATACGCATTTCCATGTATGTCACTGATTTTCATAGCAGTTATGTGTCAATAGTGATAATTTATATCACATTTCTGTTTTTTTTTTTTAGAATTTGCAGTGTACAGTGGGCATGGATTCATAAATGAAAACATAAAAAATGAAAACATGACCCTCATGTTTTCTAAGATGTGCATTAAGATTAAAGTGCAACATTAAATAAGCTTAACATCCTACATGTACATCTTACGTGATTTCTTTAATAGCATGTCTCTTGTTACTGTTGAGTCAGCAGTAATAATAATAATAATAATAATATTTAAGCACTACTGCAGAAAAATATGGGCAAAGATGACACCAGTTCAGTATGTCAGCCCAAATGCCTGCACTACCTAGTAGAAAGTCCTGTGTCACTTGAGTACCTGCCAATGACATATCTGACTAAAACTGCCAAACCCTGGAATGGCTTGACTAACACTTTTAACATTAGCCTCAAACTATGTTGACCAGATATATAAGCAATTAAGTTTTGTCAGTTTGTTATCTCTGTGTAGTATTTTGTATCCAATCTTCTGCAGCTGACTTCGACCAAGACAGAAATTTGAAAACAAAAATTAATAAATACTAAACATAAAACTGGAAGATCTTAGAACCTGTAACATCAGAGACACCTTCCAGTACTCAAAATCCACTCTTCCATACGGATATTTCCAGCTTAATGAGTTTAATGTTTACGACACATTACTAGACATTACTTCCCTTCTAGAATGCAACAATTCACATGCAAACTATCCATCCAAGTGAAGTGGTGCTGAACCTTTGAGTTTCAAATGTTAACCTTTGGAAATGTTTATTCATTTATACAAACAGGTAATAAGGGTTTTGCCTGATCAAGTGCAATATGATTATGAAAATGAATCAATCATGCAATGTAAAATTAAATTAAATATGTATAGAATTTGCCAAGAAAAAATAAATAACACTTGGGGCAAAATTCGGGCCATGACAGATTTATATTCATGAAAATAAAGCACTAGAAATGTTGAAAGCATATTGGTAGATAAATTCAAGTTACCACACACAGAAGGCTACTTGCACTCATAATGTAAAATGTTAACACAGGATTATTCATAACAATCACCTGTCATATTCCTTGGTTTTATATTTTATTAAACACAGCCCAAAGAATTCACAGAAAACCATTACTTCAGCCTTGCTGAACTTCAAATGAAGTCAAAGTTGTCGTACAGAGCATGCCCATACCAAGAACTGGAACTGGAGCTCATTTACAGGCTTTATCTCGTGGCTTATGGCAAGAATGTCATTCCAGATTCTGGTTTTACCAGATGTTTGCTTATGTGTGCCTTTGATAAATGTGGCACCTCTTTGCGAATCTACCCAAAAAGGTAAAAGAATGCAATATAAACCCGTTCTTGACTTACATGGGCATGCTTCACGAAACCTTTTGGTGAACAACTTTTTCCCTCCGGCCAGAGCTTATAACATCTGCTGATCTCTTCCATTTCCTACTTAAAATGGTTGAGTGGTCTGTATTTTTTCAGGTTCTCAATGCTGCAAAAGGCATCAGCAGGCTCTGAAAGGTGGGTCCTGAATAGTGTCATCACTATGGGGGGGGGAAAAATTATGATACAAACAGACCAAAACTGTTGACCCACGGTAGTGTGCAGGTGTGTGGGGAGATAAGATGCAGGAGACTGAAGCTCTGTTGCCACCCAGCTTAGGCTACTTCTCCAAGAGCATAAAAGGACTGTGAACTACACAAAAGGAGGAACTCGCATTGAGGGAAAAACACACATACACATACACACAAGTGCTTGTAAAAGACCCAATATGGGTATTCTGCCAAATGAGGTGGAAAAAAAAAACCTGAAATAAAGTACATGAAACTGCAGATCCACAGACTGACATGAAATGACATGAAAATATGGAAATATAAGTAAAATTTTAAGAATTTTTTTTACATACATACATACATATACACATATATATATATATATAAATAAATATAAATGAAATGAAAATGTGGTGCATATTGTGTGGTATGCTTGTGTGGTGTATTTAATCATATACAGATGCAGTGAAAGCATCATCTCACTGCACATTGTATGTACACCACATGGAGGTATGAACTCTGCAGACACCAAGGCTATTCTCTGAATAAAGGAGGACCTGACCTTACAATTACCATTGTACAAGTACAGGCATAACAAGTATATCTAACTCAAGCTTGAACATTTTTTTTCAAAAGTGGGTATGTGTTGATTAAACCCTGTGACAACATTTAGACACACTGTACCTGGCTTCCAACAACTTCCCTTCCAGGGCTGATTTGTAAATACCTCTACCTGGTATGTTCAACCAAACACTTTTCCCTGGGTTTTACTTTTTCACAGAACCACCAAACGTGCCTCAAAATATGACATCTAATGTCATGTAAAGGCCATGATTGAAAGAGCTACCTTGTGGGTATTCAGAATTATTTGATGTGATTTGCCATGACGGCCAGGTCCTTTTCTTTCTTGAAGACTTAGCCACAAGTTGTGGTGATAAGGCATTTCTTTACTGTTTTTCCATGTTATTGGTTAGTTTCTTACATTTCAGCGGTGACAGCTTTAAACAGATAATTTGGAGAAGAAACACACACTGCGGCTTTTTAAATTCTCAATGAAAGCTAAGCAATTCTGAATTTATTGCCTGACAGAAAAAAAAAATTCTTCTGTGCTTAGGCTGCCTTAAGTGGACAGATTAAAGTGAACCGCTTCCACATAAGTGTATTCTGTTTGGCAGGTTTTTCCATTTTCCATTCACCTCAAGAGAACAATAAAATTCTGTTGCAAAACAGGCAGAATCATAGCTGATGTGACTCTTTTGGACATAAAACTATACTTTGCTCTCCACTACACAGCTGCATGTCTACCACACCACTAGACAAAAAAAGTGTCAGGCACCAATATTTGAACTGTGTATTTAGACTAAGAAAACAGACACAACAGCTACAGTTAAAGGACATCTTGAAAGACACAGGAGAGCTGCTTTTAATTGCATTACACTGCTGTTGATAAACGTCCAAATCGTCCCTAATGGCCACACACAGACCAGCCTAATTGCTAACGGCTGTGCAATGACACTAACGGCATGATAATTACAGATGTTTGGAAGGAGAGAAAATAACAAGAACAACTGTGACTCTTCGACAAGGCAGCTACTGTACTGATTACTTAGGAGAGTCTTGTGACAGGCAAAACTACTTACTTTTTAAAAGGGCATTTTAACTTGGATAAACATTTCTTCACAATCCACACGCCCACAAATGCCATTTACTAAACTGGATGTGAAGACTTCATAAGAGGTTCTACAATCTTTCAGACTTTCTTGGTCTTGGTGAATAACAACAAAACACTAAGTACCTTGAACAGTTGGCAGTCTGCACAAATTCCACCAGATACATTGTACAATGACACACTTAAGGGTATGAGTAGAAGTAAAACCAGCTCTAGAGCTGCACACTTGCTCAGACCAATAGTAGTTTTCATACATTGCATTTCCCCCCCCCCCCCCCCCCCTTCCTTTTCACATGGCAGGTATGTTTGTTACCTTTGCGGCAGAGGGTGGGGGGTTTGAGCGTTGTGGCAGACATTTTCAAAAGACCAGAGAACATAAAATAGGAATATCACATACTTTGACCTTGACATTGTTGGTTTTCTTTTGGTTTTGTAATCCTTAAATTGCAGGTATTGCTGTCTGAACTAAAAACTACAGACAATTATTGAAAAACATCATCTGGTCTACTGAAGAAAGGGAAATGTTACTAAATCTCCTGTTCCTCAGAGACATGCATCACTAAAGCTCTTCGTACCCCAAGTCTGGTTACAATACATTTGGTCCAGATTGTGTTCCACACTTGGTGCTACAGCAATATACAACCACAAAACAACTGCCAAGTCTTGTGGCAAAATCAAACCCACGCAATTTAATAAATAACTGGCTTAGAGAACAGCAGCTATATGCATTGCACATTTCAGCACATGAGTTAATAGTTGTCAATCATATATATCTGGATTACTGACAAAGCATTACACTGGGATAGATGCTGTTCCCCATCATCAATGTTGTCAAATTAAAATGATTGCTGCAATTTAAAGGATATAATTTGGCATCCTAAGCTTTGATATTAACAATGTAGTGAAATGCCAGTCATTTCAGCACAGTTAAACACAAACTGGGAGTTAATGGACTGTGAAATCTGATGCAAATTTAAACACTGTGTGCATAAGGGGAAAAAAATCACCTGTTGATCTTGTGATAGTCAGAATGGCATCAGTTCAGAGCATTGCAAAAATAAAGTCAACACTATTTTCCACAAAGATTTCTCTGATACTCGGTGAATACCCCCTCAAGGGAGTTTGGCCTTTTACTTTAAATGGGAAATGGAAGGAAATAACAAAAGGAATGAAAATGACTTTGAGGATATTTCAAAATAGGGGGTAAGCCATTTAAAAATGGGCAAATTGTACGTAGTGTGTTAAACACGGTGGAAAAAAAATAAAACATACACGAAGCTGGCATATTGTTCCCAAAACAGACTCGGACCATGGACTTTTGTCTCAATGTTTTGTTTTTAACCTTTGTCTGGTTTTTACTGTTATTTTTAAACATATTCTTTTTTATAATTATCATACTCAGAATTTCACAGAGCTAGACCTCTGTTCAATGACAGGATTGATATGGATTGATATCTAGGCAGACAAAGACAGAAGGGCACTGTTTTAACTGAGAATGGATTAACTTACCCACATTGTCTCTTTAAACTTACACTGTATAGATTAATATTAGACTGTCATTCATTTATAATTTGAATTTACATTTCAACTAAAGATGAAACAATGAATGAACAAAAGTTCAGTTGTATAGCACCTATATTGACTTTTTGCAAATTAAATTCTTAAACTGCAACTAAATTCTTTTCTCTGTCACTAATCCAGAATCAGTATTCAGCCTTTGCACAAAATACTTGGGGCCATTCTCAAATTCCTTTTGTGCATACAGTTAAATTTTGTGTGCCTGTTTTCTGCACCAGTCGCTGATTGTAACAACTGACCTGGGAGAACCGAGAAAAAATTGCACTGATGTGCATTTAATGGGTAATACTGCTTTTAATAAACTTGTCTCCTCTGTCTCTCTTGATCGTCCAGCTAAACGAGGCCAAACCACGAATAAGATAAACGATGTGTAATTGCTCATCAGACTCAGGCGAGATGGTAACACTTGACGCACAATCAGTTGGTTTTGCCAAGCTCATAATTTTGAGCTCCACATTGATCAATCTGTCAAACTCTTACCTTGTCCTCAGCCAGGCCGTTGCAGTTATGAGACATAATTTGCTGCAATTTATCTCTCAAGGTCAATCTGATGCAGGGCGGATGTGGCCCCAAGTCTGATTGCTGTATTTTAAAGAAAATAATATATTGCTCTCATCATAGGTGTGTGATCAATGCTTCTAATAATCAACATGAAAATGACTTTGGTCAGCTCTGTAGTTATGCTGTCCGAAAGCCAAATAGGATTTTTGAGTTTTTTTAAGCTTGATTTTTTTTTCTACTTGGGAAGGTGTCAGGTATAATTGACTCCAAAATAAATTTTTGGAGAGATACAAGGGACTTCCTGCTGCACATTTATTTACAACAATGAATTAAATACACTGGCAAGATTTACTGTCAGTAATGCAATGAACCAAAACAATGCACAACAAGGTCTGAGTAGCCAAATACCAACATTGCTTTTGGCTTGATATAGAGCATAAAATGATGTCATCCTCACATTACACATTAAACTACATGCCCTGATCAACATCATCTTGCACTCCACAGACTAGAGCCCACAGACTTGCTTCCCACTGAAACATTTACATTTATTCATTTGGCAGACACTTCTATCCAAAGCGATGTACATAGGTTACAGTTCTTTACAATGTTATCCATTTATACAGCTGGATATTTACTGAGACAACTATGGGTTAAGTACCTTGCCCAAGTAGAGCAGCAGCAGTGTCCCAGCGGGGATTGAACCGGCAACCTTTCGGTTATGAGTCCTGCTCCTTAACCACTATGCTACACTGCCGGAGAGTAATCTATTGCAGGCTGTTCAGTCTACTAATTTTGCACTTATACAAGAGCTACTTTGTCCCTAAGAATGAGTTTGGAAATTTGAGAAAATTTGTCTAAATAATGAACAAAATAAACACCTGGTAAAACAAAATTTTTTATTTTTTATTTATATTTTACATCAAAATCTACAAAATCTTGGCTAGCTTTCAGCCGCCATACTTTAACCACTGGGCCTAGTGACAAGGCTCCTGTATATGGCAAAAAAAATTGGGAAGATTCAACATGGAAAAATGACAGTTATTCAAAGAAAATGAGGTAAGATCACATGGGTATTCAAAACTGGTTAAGGAATAATGAAGTGGGAGAAAAAGGGTCCATGTGCTGTTCACTAAGTGTTGTGGGATAAAATGTCTACACGCCTTGCTAACCTTCAAAAGCAAAATAGTTTAGAACAGCAACAACAGGAAATTTCCCCTCTATTCTTAACCATGACATAACTCTTGATATAACTTCAGCACGGTAACTGAGAAGATACACATATTAACATCCAATGGATTGCTAATTTTGAGATATGATTGATACACAACTTAACCATATTTTTAGAGAAGGCTGCTAAAACAGAATTTTTAATCTTTATTAATTTTAGGTGGAGGCTTAACCTCCCTCTCCTCCCCAAGCAGCCACCACCGCGCTACCCACAATCCATTGTTCTAGTTAACAATAACATGAAGGTTTATGTCACAAACTGTAAAAACAGGGCAGGGTTATATCAATATTACGATATCGTAAATACTAATTATTCGTGCTGAGTAAGCGATATGATGTCTGACAATGCAGTATCTCGGGGGACATCTTGCAGCCTGACTGATTAATGGATATTTATTCTTCTCATTCACAGAGAAAAATAAATATCCAGCCGACCTTGCTGTATCTGTAATTTGCGTCATCAGTGTTGGATGTAGTCATAGTTAGATGGAAAAAAACAGGTTAGTTTTACGAAAATACATTGATTCATAACTATACATGTAAACTATACATGTACGTAAACTATCCGTGTGAGTTCATAAATATAAAAAGTTTACTTTTCTTCATTTGTCTCTCTTACGGAATACACTATGAATTGATCTATTAAGGGATGGTTTGCCTAACTGTAAATAGCTGATAAGGGAATGCTCACCCCAGTTCGTTTCAGCCAGACGATCAAGTTCAGCGGCCATTGTATTGCCCTTTTTTTAAACAATGTGTGTCCATGCTTTGGTTTCCCCTTCTCTTTGGACTAGGAACACTGTAGACGCTGTGTACACTCCGATATTAGTAGACTCCAAACAAACCACTGAATACCGGCGTTTGCGAACCACAGAAAGTCGTTTTATGCCCTCGGACAAACTGCTGCTTACTTGTCACCCGATCTATACTGCTAATTGCATAGTCACCAACATCTCCCTCTATTTCAAAGTTACCGCCATTTATTCCCCCTCCCCCCCTCGCCTCCTTCTTCCGGTCAGCAGTTGACCTTTTTGCGCATGCCTGTACAGGAGGCTGACACAACTTGTGTAAGGACGTAAAACCCCAATGAAAAGTGCGGTTGCGTGAGGAGTGTTTGTGGCCCTTACCCCAAACAAAATCAAACCTATCAATTTAGCATCATAGGTGATGCGCATTTAAAACGGTATGGTCCCTTTGAAAAAGCACTCAAGGGTGTTCTTTGGAAAATTATCAGTAGTGAACCTATTTTTATCATGCTGCTAAATGCCAATATCATTCTATATTTCTATTTGTTGTATTTTATACCTCTCTATTTATTTGATTCAATTTATTCTTTTGTTGTCTTGATGTATGCCGGACGGTGCAGTTGTGACACTCAAATTTCCTTCGGGATTAATAAAGTATTTATTCTTATTCTTATATTTTGTCAGATAGAGCCTGACCTTTTTTTAATGAAAATGAAAGTGTGTTCTGTTTACCACATTAAGTGCATGGTCCATAGAATGAAAATGACCTTTCCCTGGGTTTTGTTCTCTCATAAAGCAAATTTAGATACTTTTTAAACATAGCATTTTGCACTGTGTAGAATATCAGAATGATCAATTACATCATATCCTAATGCAACTGCACTTCTCTCTGCTGCAGTATGGGCAATTAATTGGATGATCAAAGCTGCCTGTGCAGGGATATGGCCTCTGACCTCTACTGGCTCTCAACGCACAGAACATAACATTATGTTAACTTGGAGCCCAAAGAATAGTGTTGTGTAGGGGGTGTCCAGTCTTTGAAGCGCTTTGTAACGTTACCTCGAATTCTTGCAGTGTGGACTGGTAATTGGGTAATTAGAGACTGTGGGGTGTCTACATGGCAGAACAAGCTTCACCTCCTGACCCCCATCCCCCAGCTTCTCAGTTTTTACATGAACATCGCAAAGTTGTTGCACCCTGAGAAGTAACATTTTAATCTGAAATTTGTCTTTCTCTTATTTGATTGAGCACTGGAAGAACTCTGTGGTGCCAAAAGCATTGACAGCTTGACCACATGTTTCTTGCTGGTCCCGTACAAAGCATCAGCTTGTTAATGGTGGCCTACAGTCAGATGAAAGCTCTGGTGCAAAATATGTGGAATGTGTTTCAAAACAATACCGCTTCCTGTGAGTGTAAACTGTGTGGTCTAAGTGAGGAAAAAAAAAATCCCAAGACTGTAGCAAGCTTATGATAACGTGCCTGAAAAAAGGATATTCATTGTGTGCACAGACTGGCAGATTCACATGTAAACAGGGTTTTAATTTAGACTGCTGCAATAACGGACGCTTGTGCAATGCTGAGCAGTACCATCAACTGTTATCTTATTCCACTCACATGTATTTGCTTAAACAGGTCCTCAGGCAAGTCAGCTGACCAATAAAGGCTCAATAAACAATTGGTCCTCAAATAACAGCAGGAAGAAATAGTAAGTGGGAGTTTCCCTGGAACTACTACACAGGTCTCATCAGAATCGCTTATTTTATTGTGATGCAAATAATACAGGCTGCAGGTATTTTGAAATATATTCTGGTATATTGCAACATATCACAGGGATATTGTGATAGTTCACGAGGATATTGCAATATGTTACAGGGATATGGTTGTAGGTCACAGTGATATTGAGGTGGGTCATGAGCGTATTGTTATCCTGTCCATCATTGGGGATATTCTGATATTCCATGCCGAGACACATAGATACCAGTCAGTGTAAACTACAAAGGATTCTTTGACATTTTGGGGCTCTTGTGTCTTTGAGGGATACTGTGAAAATCAGTTCCCATGGGTGTTGAGACATGAAGATAGTTTTCTGTTTTTAATTGGGATGCTGTACTGTATTTGAAAATAGCTGCAGCTTTGAATATGGTGTAGCCCTCTATCATGCAATAAAAGACACACCCATGACCTTGGTAAATCACTTAGAAAGTCATCAAACACTATCATGATTACAATAATGAGTCATGGTTCCACATGTATTGCATCTACACTGTAGCTAAAACAGTTAATAAAACTAGGTGACAGAGAATAAATGAAGTGGGGTTCATGCAGTCAACAGATGTGGATACACTGGTTCACTTCACTTCTTGCATAATGCATGGCACGTCTTGGGACTGTGTTCAGACCTTTATGATTCTAATTTATAGTACAGGTATAAATAAAAATATATGCTCATTTTGTGTGTTTTTAGAAAAGCCTATATGTTCTTGTCCAGTTGTTTGGTTGGACTTGCCATGCATTTGTCGTTAAACATTTTTTAATGCCACAAAACAATTGAATTCTTCCCTACTCTTCCCAGCACCTTTCCTGAATTTATATCAATTGTCTGTGCATTGTGGAGAAGTATCTGTTGGTTGCAATGCAATGGCCAAGTGCATGATGATGGCATCTAGTCAATTGAGGACAGTGCCTTTCTTTACAGTTCACAGCTCTTTGGATTTCTTAACAAAATTGTGATTAGGCATTGTGTGTCTTCTGCTCAACCCCAATAGCCCCTACCACTTCACTGTAACAACACAGCAAGGTTTATGTTTTTTTTACCCTCCTTTTTAGTAAAAGGGCAATGCTACAGAAAAACCGCCATTTGATATGTTGCTAATTTCTTACAAAACAGCTTGTATACTCATTCTTACCCTGCCTTCTTTCTCGTCTCAGACTGAATCCAGAATTCCAGAATCCAGAATAATCAAAGTAGGATACCACAGGATACAGAGCTTCACAGATTCACTGATAATTAAGTAATCCAGCTAGCTCACCTCATGATCTGTGCCATCTTGCAGACAATCCAGATTATATAGAAATCAGTAGATTTGTGTAGATGGTACATACATTTGTGTTTGGTTGCAACAGACATACTGAGGACTGGAATTCATTTTCATCCCTATGGGTAGCAGTAATAACACTAATTATATTTTTTGGAGGTAGCCTACTTCAAGATTTTTCAAACAGCAGCAGAATCTTTGATAATCATAACTAAAAACTTATAAATTAATTATAAACTTCATTTAGTGGGTTCAGTGATTCCCATGCACGATTTTAAAAGATCTTTCAGAAATGATAATACTTAGAACAGATACCGTACTTAAGAGCTTAAGCATTTTAAGTTGGGGTGGGAAATCTAGTTTTTTTTCCAACAATACTGATAATCCCTTTACTACACTGCCATCTGTATGGGGGTTTACTGTTTCCAATGTGCTAAATTCAGCTTCTGCTAAAGCTTTATAACAGCCTTATTACTTATAACAACAGTTCATAACAGCTTTATAACAACCATAAATCTATAAATGTTAAATTGCATGTCTCCTCACAACAGGGTTGGGACACAGGAATTCTGTTGTACACTATGCCCATCTAAGTGTTGTATTTAACAAGTGGTGGAAAACTGATGCTCATTAAAAAAAATCTGAAGCAATTTATGGATAGATCACATCACCTGTCATCAAACAATATTTTGTCCACTGTAAGCTTTGCTCTCAGAAGTTAAATATCAACGGCACATAATTGTTCTTCTCATGATATGAATACACTTGAGAACTTCAGGATGGCAGTACCGAGCAGTTTAGCCTTCTGAGTCTGGTGTACTGATACATTCATTAACACCAATGATAAAATGCAATGCAACAATAATTTATCCTTGTTGACTGACAGCTCCGGGATCTGCAGAGAGTCTGACTGCTCAATATTCTGAGGAAGATTTGCCTTGTTTGCCCTAAAATTCAGGACAGAGATAATTTATGCTTGCCTTAGGCAAGCAAAGGCAATTCTAATTAACATTTAATTTCAGACTGGTCATGATTTTGGTCTCATTCTTCAATAATCAGTCCATACACAGTCTTTTTTTTAATTAGACCCCTAAGTAAACATGACTGCTATAAACAATGATGGATACTATTTCAGAAATATGTGTATTGGTTATCAAGGGTGAGGTACTCATCAAGATACTAAAGATAATTTAATTAATGACAGAAGTAATGCTAACACACTTTATAAAGCTTTGTAACTACATCACATTTTTGGAAAATGGTACATTGAAAAATTAATTATACTTCATTTCTTGGAATTGCCAGAGGCTACCCACAAACTCTGGGATTTGCACATTGAGTGAACTTTAACTATTGATGAATATAATGGAATTGAAAAAAGTAGCACTAACAAAATCTCATAATAGATCATTACATACATACATACACACATAAATACATACACACACACACATGCGCACACATTTTTTTTTTCTTCAGTAAATTGAGGCTCAAGGGACATTTGACTGATGCGTTCATAATCTTTAAAGGTTTGTATGAGGTGGACCATGGAAATTCTTTCAAACAGAGTTCTGTCAGCAGAGAGGATATAGATGGAAAGGACCTAAAAGTGGACTTCACACTGACAATACAAATGATTTCTTCACACACAGCTTGCCAACATTTTTGTGAGACAACCTTGGATTTTCCATGACCAAACTTGA
Organism: Megalops cyprinoides; assembly: GCF_013368585.1. NCBI lineage: Eukaryota > Metazoa > Chordata > Actinopteri > Elopiformes > Megalopidae > Megalops > Megalops cyprinoides. The sequence continues at coordinate 21,224,263 of NC_050596.1, forward strand.
CACAATTACAGTTTCAGTACAGATGTATGCACACATTTATCTGCTTTTTTATTGCTGTGATAAAGGTTTCGGCCACATTATTGTTGCTAATATTATATTGTGTCCCTTGTTAAAGGGAAATAATCTCAGTGTTTTTTAATGTATGGGAAGTTAATGGAGTTTTTTTAATGTATGAGAAGTTTAGTATTTTAATTGCTTTCAAGGAATAAGAATGTTACATAAATGAAGATTATCATTAGTATTACAGATAGGGGCTGAATGGTCTCTTTTTGTCATTGAATTATTTGTATATATTTAATGTATGTATAAAAAAGCCAATTGTTCCACCGAAAATATTACATTGTATGGTAAAAAAGTCACAATGGAGTGATAGATGTATTTACATACATTTACATTAAATAACATCTTATAACATCTGATAAATAATCCCTATGTTGTCAACAAAAGAACAAAAAAGGGCTACCTGCTGCAATCTGTGCCTCTGACACAAAATTTGGAGGCTATGGAACCCTCAGTCCCATCAGTTTGAATGGAGATCCAAACAGGAACAATATGGTCAATAAAAGTAAATGTAAAATGCAAAAAAAAATGTAATCTAAAATTAATTTTAGTCACCACAAGAAATATATTTGGAAACATAAATTAATAAATAAATTCATGTTAAACACAATTGCAGTGAAAAACAATAGGGTGCACTGATGGCCTTAACTGTACAAACATGACACCAGCTTCAGCACTGGGTGTGTCTGCCATTTTTTACTCGCTCACAGTAGCATGTTTGTATGATTAGGCCTACAGTTTGAAGTGTGCAATCATCTCTGTGCAGTGAGGCCAATTGAAGGACCACTGATATTTTGGTCTTTTTGCTGAGAAAGAAGTAAAAATAGTGATGAAGACCTGGATATCATATATGTGTATGTATATGTAGCGGAGCTGAAGTGATTAGCTCGTCGGAGTCCTGCGTAAAGCCTTAGGTAGCGGGTAGCAGGTAGCCGAGTGGTTGCAGCGGCTACGTCACTCCCCCTGAGACCTGGTTAAGTAGCGTTGTCGCCGACAGGCTAACGGCAATTTGCCTTTAGCTCAACTGGCAACGACGCTGGCTTTAAGGGGTTGGCAGCGAGCAGTAAGAACCTCGGTTCGAAACTCGCTCGCTCGCCGACCCACGTAACATCACATTAAAACACAACGCAAGAGACCACCCGTTACATATATATATATATATATATATATATATGAGATATCTAGAGGAAAAAGGAAGACAGAGCTGCTCCACAGATGCACAGTACCTGACAGATTTTTGGCTAGCTTTGGGGCCCTGTGGTAAATGCCTTTGATTATTTACAACTCTGTAACAGCTGCACGGTGGTAATTTATTTAGTGAAATGAGTTACACATTTGAACAACTGCAGATTTGTCATAGCAGATGGCCAGACACTATTAACTGGGGATGACACCTTAAGATACAAATAGCCACAATTTGATGTTTTGTCACATTTTACAAAACAATGGTCCTGTACCTGTGATATCATACATATGATGCAGTTTTTATGTTCTGCAAACATGTTACATAATGAGCTGCAGGGCTTCCTTACAATTGGTTATTTAAAGAGAGTTGTACATAATAATAATACCGTTACAGCTGTTACATGAATGGCCTATTTTGTTAGTCAAGCCTCTTAGACAGAAATTAATTCTGGTAAGATTTTTTTATTAGATGAAGTGAGGGTCAAATCTTTCATTTCCAAACATACACTTCTTTTTATACTTTTTTTCCATCTAAAACTACCCAGGGTGCTTTTTTACGGATTCTAATTTAGAGGCAATCAGAGCATGTTATACCATATGAAACTACTGAAACTCTGTTCCTGTGACTGGAAATGAATAAATAATCTCAACAAATGAAAGTATTGCTGTTTGATGAAGGCCTGGATAAGATCCTCTTTTATGACCTCCTAACATCCTCTGGTTTCCCGATTTCAGCACTTACTGCTGTAACAAGCTGATTCACTTCATTTACGTAAGCCTCCAAACACCCACACAAGGCACTCCATCATTTTGTCTGGATATTGACTGTATTAATTACCTAAAGTATGTTCTTAGCCTTCCGTGTTTAACACTTGGCAATTTCAAAGTCCAGATAAACGCTTCAACAAATCTTTACTCTGTCAGCTAATTATGGGTATATTGTGCTAGTCTGTTTAAGTATTTCTTTATCCTGATTTTACATGGGACATTTCTGCTCTCACACTAGCGCTGCTGAAGCCCCTTGGGTATAAATTAATGAGTTTGCATGGCTGATGCAGTTCATTTGTCAATGACAATGACGAACATGAGGTTCCCTCTGAAATCATTTAGGAAATTGAATGACACAAGCAGAACGTGTTTATTAAAAAGATGTGACTACTTAATAAAATTGAAATGGTGAAATGCATTCTTAATATTAATAGTAATGATAATAATAATAATAATAATAATAATAATAATAATAATACAAAAAGGAATATTCCAGCATTTGCTGACACATGTGACAGACCTCACATTAAATTATTAACAAAATCTCTAAATCAGATGCTAGTACAGTATAAACAAACTGAAACTTTGAAGACTAAAAGGGAAACCAATTTCTTTTCATCTAATGTTGACAGCTGGCAGCTGCTTTCCTGCATTAATACAGAAGAGATGGAAAGATGATAATCGTGCAGAATCCTTTGCCGTCAGTTATATTTGACAGTCAAGCAGAAGTCGAAGATTAAGACGTTTGCGATGAGAAAAGGTGACTGTTTTCTGATTGCCCTCCAATCTTCGTAATCCTGTAAGATCTTCCTCCTTCTCTTCCAGCCTGTCTCCAGATTATCTCAATGTCATTCCACAATGGAACAGCCAAAGCCCCTGGAAAACCTTGACAGATTTAAAAATTGATGTAGTATTGGGCTCTTCCATACTGATAGAAAGATCATTTGCCTGTTGGAGGTGGTAAGACAAAAATGTAACTCCTTGACAACATGACATGACACAGTGGTTACATTTTAAACGTCCTTCACATCAGCCCCTGGTATTCCCATCAGCACACTCTTGCTTCAGAGGCTGATTGAAACATGTGGATTCATCAGACAATGCCTGTAATTAAAAACCTAAACCGGTCGCTGGAATCCAATCAAATGCTGGATCCTGGAAGGACATCCAGGTGGGAAATAGATGAGGAAAAACAGCAAGGACTGAACATAGCTGGTCACTTATCTATCGGTTGCCATGGAGAAGGTAAGAAAGGACAGAGGGATTAAAAAGGCTGGTGTGTGTAAGGCTGTTAGAGCTGAATTACCATTCAAAGTGTGCAGCGGTGCTAGAATACAAGACTTGGCTGATGCTCTTTGCTTTTTCTGCAAACGTAACCTTCGATCACTCATTTTCACTGGAATGAGTTTCGGCGGAGGAGGATGCACTATCAGGGGGGAGTGAGGGCCCTGGGTGAGCCCTGAACACATGACTGTATTACTGGCGTAATCCCTCCTCGGTTGTTACTCTATGATCGAATTATGCCAAAGCACCCACAAGGGAGTCTTACCCTTAATGACACTTTATAGTCACTGTGATTTATATCATTAATAACAAGGGCCAATATTACAGTAAAAGCCTGTATCCACCTCTCCATGTTCAATTTTACACTTACAGAATGGATTTATTTATTCTAGGAAAATACAAGACAGCATTTTACTGTAGCTCTGGCAATAAATTCTTAGATTAAGAATCATTGCATTCTCTGTCCATTAGTGTGTGGGCAGTGGACTCTACTCGGTACTTTACTGTGACTCAAATGGGGGAGTGAGAGGAAAGGTGTACAGGCATGATGTCAGGATTACCTTTGCTATTGTAGACTCGGCAAAGCTGTGCTGGTAATTCTCCAATTTCCACCAAGGTATCAACCCCCATTGCTTCATCCCTCAGCTAAAGTAAATATTTTTCCCTAAACTTAGCGCAGTGTAACTTCAAACTCTAATATTATATCTTTACCATTTTCAGTCATCACACCAGGGCTTTGTGGGATTTGTAGTTCAGTAAAACATTCAGTGCAATTTGCCCAAGCCTTAGCAACAGCGCAAAATAATTCTACTGCAGGAGGTGGAGATTCTGCTCTGTGTCTCAAATCTGTGTTTTGCTCACTTAACTTTTGGCTATTTAGTAAAAGGAGACTATGAGACACTAATTTGCTCTTATGAAGTATAACTGCTAAATGCACTATTATTAAAAAATAAAACACATTTTTACTGCAATCAAATGCATCTAAATAATTTTATGTTTGTAAATTGTTCCAGCAATTAGTTTTTACAAACAGGGAAGATAAATATTACTGTATTCTGTAAATAATGCATTAGTGATTTTGTCAAATAACACAGAATGACAAAAATACAAATATTTCATATACATTTCATTCAGTGAAGGCCCCTATATGGTATAAAATCTGCAAAATGCACGCAGTGTAACAAAAACATATAAAACAAGTGTGTCTTTGTTTATCTAATATCGGCTTCAAAATGGAACATCTACGTGGAAACATCCGTAGGGATGTGTTTTATCTCGAAATTTAAAAGTAAAAAGCCTCATTTTGCTTAAATGCCCAGTCAGTCTGAATGCAATCAAGACCAGAGCAACACCAGATTTCTCTTTGTGGTGCATCAATCAAAGCTGTCGGACTAAGTCAAAATTCAAATATTTGCTTTGTAATTGTAAAATGCAATATAAGATGACCAAAATACTAAAACTAAAATCAAAATGCTGTCAGAAAACAAACAAACAAAAAAAACTCAGTGTACCTTATTTAACTTGCCTAATAAAATGAAGTGGCAACACGTGACTGAAACAGCAAGAAATTTCCCATTATTTCATATAGATGTACATTTTATATAAAAGTTCTTACATTTAATACATTTGTTCAAAATACAAGCAGCCAGAGTTGACATATAAATCAAATACAAAATTATAAAACTTGTTAAATCTATGTGCATCCATTTGCAAATGTAAGGATAACAGGATGGTTTGGTTCTTATTATTATTATTTTTTTTTTTTTTAGAAAATAACTTTGCAACTATGAAGCCCTAAATCAAATGCTTTCAAAGTGCATTTACTTATACAGTGAGTTGATGACAGCTGGTGAGTTCAAAACATTATTTCAAATATCAGCAGGAAATGCATAATTTGTCTATATCCACCTGTGAATTTGGTGCTGAAACATATGGGAAGTGCTTGAAGAAGTTAGATGTACACAGGAAACGATGCTCTCATTTCTCAGACTTGTTGCAGTAACAGACAAGTAAACAGAACAGAAATGAAACTGATAACTTGATATTAATGAAAATTTCTTTAGTATTCAACTGTTATGTGAATAACGATGGCACACATCTGTTTGTAAAGTTTTCTTCAGAGCTGTATTTTCTCAAAAATAAAATGAATAAAATAATAGAAAAAGGAAAAAAAAAGACACCAAAACAAAACCAAAAAAAAAAATTGCTTTAGATGGAAACCTTCTTAAACAGAAGCCAGCATAATGTAAAGCACACATGTAGAATCTGGGGAAAAGCAGTAAATACATAACGGTTAAAGATGCAATGCTTGAGCGTAATATGACTAAATAAAATAGTCAAATTGGATGTATCATTTATCCTTGTTGATAGAACACCTAAAAGGTAGTGTACTTTCACCTAAAAAAAAACAGGTCTAAAAGAAAATAACTGTTATTAAAAATATTGACACATCATCAATTTATCATGTGTGAAGTCATTTGCAAATCAGCAGCTTTGTTTTAATGTTTTATATATATACACATTAAAACTTTATATTCTTCATAAAACAAACAAACAAACGAACGAAAAAAAAAACTTACGAATGGTCAATAACTTTCGGCTCACAGATGAAACAAGGAGGTAATGCTGATGCCAAAGAAACAGAAGGAAAAGGGATTATCAGAACCTGACAGGACATAGAAAAATCTTTTTTCCCTTTCATTTGTACATTTATACAGATCGTATAAAAGAAGAAAAGAGTGTAAAATCAGTCTACGCAGCTGTTTCACGAATTGTCCCCTCCAGTTTCTTTGGGAGTAGCTCTCTTCTCTCCTCAATGTTCACCATTGGTTTTCGACAGTTCTGTCCATCAAGGTAAATCTTGGCATACATGGGGTTGGAGTAGTTTATGGGCTACAATAGCACAGCAATAATAACAAGTTAGAATTCTGTATATTATATAGTAATTTCCAAAAACAACAACACAATAGAAGGCCTTTGTTGTGTCTGCTTATACTGTAAATACCTCATCATTCACTGGGAATGAATGATAACCAGAACTTCCAATCAAGATTTTTTTTTTTTTAATCTTTAGAAATCTTGAAATCTTTAGTGAACTGGAACTCTGATATATGTTGATTTCCTCCAAATATTTACTCCAGCACACATGGCCTCACAGCCTGGTGACTGAATAAGAACCTCTATGTAAGACACTTCCAGTCATACTCAAGTTTCACTGAAGTTATTTGCATTTGGACTGATGTGCATCAAATTGTGATGTCCATACTGAAGTTATAACCTTAGGGTCATCGATTGTTAGTTGATGTCCTATGTCTCATACACAATCACACAAACACACAATTTGAAAACAATCTACCCAACTACATTAAATAAAGCACTGTCGGTCAGTAGACTGGGATTTTTTGTACTAAACAGTATGATGTGATTATATTGAAAGCAAGGTTATCAAAGGCCAACTGGTCGGGGACAGAAACACACATTTCATGCAGAGTAAACATCAGTCACATCTACACAAGCACATGCAGACATGCAAAATAAAGACACCATGGAATTTCAGTTTGTCTTTAGGATAGTCTACTTGCTTTGATGCCACTGGCTTTGGGCCAGTTATTCTTGAACAGGGGACCAGTTGATGTAGATTTATGACTTATTTTAAGTGATTTCTCAACTCATGTTGGGACCCAGTACTGCAACAAATCACTGTCAACAACCAAAATATGCCAGTGATTCATTAGTACAGTACACTAACTGTATGACAGCAGCTGTGTTCTTGTGCTGAGGTGGCACTTAGTAAAATTAGTAGTAGTAATTTTCAAGGGCTGTGGATGAAAACTTTTGATGTGCCAATGCACTGAGTAAACATTGGTTTAGCCAGAATAAGGGATTAAAATAGTAAAGTCAATGGTATTTATTTTTTAATGTAGCATGAACATTGCTACATCTCAATTTAATGGATGGTGAACACAGTGAAACTAAGCAACAGTACAACATTCTTTAGCTATAGGTAGCTAGCAAAAGAGAGCATGTCAGCCATGCAGAAGTTTTTGAAAGTGAATTAAGCCAACAAATACACAGCTGCAAAGCAATAACATGCAAGTTTGCTCTTGCTAAATCATGAAAACTTATATCTTCACTCAAACGGACCTTGGGATTATAAAGGTTGGGTGAACTGGATTTAACCAACACATTATCAGAATATTAATCTGATGACCACAAAAAGTGTTTCCACAGATGAATTTGGGGCCATGCCATATATCTATATATGTAGTTCTGCACCAATTCTGAAGCAGTTGCATGGGGTGGACAGAGGTGTGGGTGGGGTAGGGGGATGGTAAAGACAGGCTAAAAGTACAATAAGATCACCTGTCCTGGAATAATCTCCTTGGGGACAATGTGAACGGGCACACTGCGAGGATCACTGGATCTTACACACCAGCCCTACAACAAAGAAGGGCACACGATCCTGTGTCTGAGAAACACACTTCACTCCTTACTGCTTCTATTTGTTGGAGTGAAGTGGTATTCACAGTTGAAAACTAAAAGTAAATGTTAACAAGCAGCAAATACGAAAACCATACTGGGTCTGCCTGTGGCATGTGCTGTACCCTTTATTTTTCGGATTTCTAGGATGCAGTAACCGTTTCATAAACCGAGATTTATACAACAGAATGTGTGAATGAGTGCTTGATCTTACTAATCATAATGCTGCCTCTGGGAGTTGTTTGAATACACACAAGAGAATATTGAGATTTGGCAAATATATATATATATATATATATATATATATATATATACACATATGTGTTCTGCAAAATGCACTGGTGCATAAGACTGAGTGCATTTGATGTGCATTGGAACTTGTTGAGATCTGAGGCACCACTTTCCACATTGAATTCAGCGCTGCGTTGAGTAGCAGATTAGCAGATATTGAAGAGCAAGAGCAGGCAGTTAGGTTGCAGCAGGCAGGTTACAGGACAAAAAAAAAAATCTTTTAATATGCAGAATGCCCCTACAGTATTAAGACCTACTAGAACATGATTATGACATTGACTACACTATCGATTTCCCATGCAAACTTAATCAAGGAGACTGAACATACATCTCATCCAGTTTCATTTTCAAGGTTCAATACTGCATTGAAGGCTGTCTCATGTCATGTACATGCATCAATTTTAAACTTTTATATCAAGGCAGCAGAAGTAGAACTCTACAACTCTAAAAGGACACAGATAATCATTAGGTCTGCTGGTGAGCCTCTGTACATTCCAAATGTACCTCTTCTCTATATCTGTTTGATTTGCTCTTACCACAGCTGTTTGTCTGATCTCCAAATTCTGTTCTCTGACTGTTTTAATATTCCTTTTATCAATTTAAAAATGTATTTTTGAATAATTTGACAAAACTAATATTGAGTTCTTAAGGATCTTCTGCAGGGTGGGGTCCTACCTTGACTCTGCCCAGTCTACACAGAAGCAGGCTCAGAAATTTAACAGATTTAACAGATGGTAGAGTGCAGACAAGCTCCAACCTTATGCGGGTCCAGTGTGAAGTTGGGATGCAGAAGGTTGCCGGCGTCTGCGTGGTTGTCATGGTCGACCTCGTACATGTTGTATGAGGGGTTGCCGATCTCTACGTTCAGCCCTCCATTGGTCATTGGCTGCCTCTGCACCCTCTTGCCTCTGGACAATGACAATATTTTTCAATTGTTGTTTATTTATTTATTTATTTTTTTAATTCCATGTGCCGACAAGTTGCAATGCTCAACTTACCTCTGCCTCCTTTTGCAAATAAGGACGCCTGCCACCACAGTGGTGATTAAGATCACAAGAAGGACGAGAGGGACAATGATGGCTATACTTCCTACAACACACAGCATAAAAGTTGAAGGTGAGATCCCGGTAATCTGTTTATCACGACATTTTAACATATGTTGCGTCTTTGCTGTATGATCCCTTATAACATCTACGTTTCTTTTGATAATTGGGTTATCGAAACCGAAATCTGATATTACGTGGTAAATGTGGGAATCGTTAATATTTTCCATATGTTTGGATCCACAGAGTTTCACTGATAAAACAGTAAATTGTTTTCTGCTTCTGCTGACAGGTAATTAATTCATTGTCTGCCTATTTCTGAGAATGTATTTGTGAAATGGAAGCCTTTCTTTGTCTCCAAGCCAATCCCAAGTGTAAACTGAATGCTGTTTTTTCCTGTGGTCAAAGACAAATGAAGTCCATCTGCTGAACACAACCAAAGAAAGTCCTGTATAATTTTACACTGCTACAAACACAAAATTGTTGAAAGTTTTGGAAAAGAAAGGCAAACCTACACTTCACACTTAGTCTTTGGAGACACACAGTAAAAGTATTTTTCGATAATGACCTTTTTTCATCCAGCTCGGCCCTATTGGGGTCCAAAAGAGGTGTAATTTTGTCTGAGTCAAACAAAAAGCAAGCAGCAGAGGTGAGTCCCTTGAACAAATCTTTTGAAATGTCAAATCAAGTCTCCAGCTCCCTATAAAATAATGGAAGGACTGTAAAAGTGTGATGACTTGCAGCTTTATAAAGATCTCCCAAAGCCTGAGAGCGGCTTGAGAGCAGAAAGCAGCAGTATCTGCGCCTCAGACAGGAAAGCTGACTGCACAGAACACAGAGGAGGTGGTGCGCGTGGGGAGGAGGGGAGGGAGGGGGGTGTCACAGGGTGATCTGGTACTCACTCCCACTGGTGTTATCGGAGCGGCTGCTCTTGGGTGCTGGCCTCTCACACTGCGTCCCGGACCAGTTGGCAGAACACCTGAAAGAAGCCAATTAAGGAGGCAAAGTTAATGGTCTCCTGCTGCTTCTCTGGCCCAACCTGCAAAAAAAAAAAAAAAAAAGGAAAAGAAAAAAAGGGAGGGCGGGGGGGGGGTGTACCGACCCACTCCTTGAGCATGCATTAATGATCAGAGAGCTATCCATTTCAAAGAGCAAGAGCAAGACAGAGTGAGAGGAAAAGAAAGAGGCAGAGAAAGGAGGGGAGATAGAGAGGGACAGGATGGCAGGCAGAGAGAGACGGAGGAAGAGGCGAAAGAGGCAGGAAGAGCTAGAAAGAGTAGGGAAGGATGGGTGATAGATAGAAAGACAGCTGTGAGTTGGGTTCTGCAACCGAGGCCTCGATTGTGGTTAACACTTAAGGAGGTGATGTGGGGAAGGGCGGGGGGGGGGGGGGGGGGGGGGGGGGGTGGTGGAGGGTTCAAGGCACGGTGCGCCATGTGAGTTGGCACTCCGAGCACACGGCGTGCCACGGCTCTTGAAGAAACACACGCATCATCACATTTGCCTCTGAAATGATCCGGCGAGCGTGATGATGTATAACCCTAGTTAGTGGCTTATTTTCCACTGGCCCCAGGGCTGACGCGCCGTTAGAGCATGAGTAATCTGACAAGAGCAACCGGGTGATGATGAAATGAAATTACATTAAATTAAATCAACTGCAAGCGACATTTAATCAAAACTTCATAAACAGGACCGCGTGTCCCGCAAGTGGCGCGTGCAGCAAATAATAAGTCACCTGCCCCGGGGACAAGAGTGACAGCCTGCATTAAGCACAGATAATCACAAACTTAATAAAAAAATAAACACCAAACGGGGCTCCTTTGCAGGTAGTAATAACGAGCTTCCCGTCGGTTTAAAGAGTACATTGTAGCCCAAATACTTGATTCTGTCTGAAGAGCTCTGTGGATAAAAAGTGACTAGGGTAGGAAGCTTAAAAAAGCTTTTTATGCCACACAAATGATTTTCATTACTGACCTTTTGCGTGTGACGTGGCAGTTAAATAGCATGCAGTGGGCATTTACAGACATTTACAACACAAGAAATGCACCAACAAATGCACTGAAAAATATACAGACACGCACACACAGTGACTCCCCCTCAGACAGTGTAGTTGCCACCTACAGATGGGGATGCGTTTCGGCAGGGCACAGGTCGGGGGCAGGTCAGCATGGAAACGGAAGGCAGGGCGGTGGCGGTGAGCAGGAACGATGCTGACGGGATGGGGCATGGTGTGGGTAGTTGCTATTAGCGTTTGAGCGTGGGGGTGTGGGATGGCCGGATGGGGCAGGCGACCTACTTGCACCGGGGTTTGTTAAAGGTGGTTAACGTGCAAATCCCCTCGTTCTGACAGTAGTAATCGCACGGATTTGCCCGCTCGTCACAGCGCTGGTTTTTGAACCCGGCCGTGCAGCTGTGGAAAATTGTAGCGAGATGATGAATCATCAATAATAATAATAATAATAATAATAATAATACAGTAAAACACACTCTAACAATCCACCAGCTAATGTTTTCAGCTAGAATGATACTGTATGGGGAATCACTGGGCTATAGCCCACCTTGGCCCAATGTTTGTAGCTCAAGCAGAAAATGTACTGGAAACTGAACTGTTCTTTCATACAATGTGTAGACAAAACAGATGCAAACATTGTGGATATTAACTATTCATGTTTGTCATCCATCCTTGCTTAAAAAAAAACACTAGATAATTCTCAGTGCTTTTTTTTTCTGCCCGCTTCATGTTCTTAATCCTAAGCAAGGCAATGGAGGAGTCCACAACAGACCAAAGCGGCAGAGATGCAGAACTGGGGTATCGGAGGTTCGTGTTTCTCCTTTTCACCAGGGACACGCTGAGGTTTAATAAACATCTTATCTTTTGTGTACGCCAAATATCTCGCTGTACGCACCATATGGACGGCCGGCAGCTCAGCTCCAAAGATATATCTGTGAGGCGTGTAGATATTGTTTACAGTGTGCCCTGGAGCACGCGGAAAGGCAGGAGGGTGGGGGTGCATTAAATGACAAAACACACTTTTACAGCCTTCGATGTTGTGATGCACAGCTAAAAAAAGAAAGGCAAGTGTTTGTCTGAAGATTCACTTTCCAGTCTTGAATGGCTACACCAGGGACTTGGTGCACAAACCTCAATGCTATAGTATCTGTAAAATCTACAAAATACAGATATCCTGGAAGGATATGAATAAATAAGACAACAGTGTTTTTCCTCTTCATATATCTGCCATCCAATAGCAGTTCATACAAAGTTGCACACACTGACCAGCTAGTGTACATTCCATGATAAGAAAGTTAGATATCTTAATGTATACAATTAAAATACAAATTAAGAATTTTATCTATTTTTCATTTAAGAAAATAGTGTTCCAGTGTTCTCATATTTATATGTTTAATGCTGTGCATATATGAAAGCATCATACAGTAAGATTTTGTAAAAATATACAGTATGCTTTGACACATTTAAAATGTATTCCTTACATTTTACATTTGATACTTTACCAATACAAGGATTTATTACTTTCTCTGCACCCCTAGCGTTTAATGATTACTCATTGCAGCAGGTTAGACCCAGGTGTACAGCCAAAAGAATTCATGATACTCTTGTTCAGACACAAGTCGGTGGCATCTCTGCACATCACACTCTTTTTCGGGCCCTAAGAGATGACATCACCTTCTGTAGCTAACTGTTAACCGCTCTCCCATGCTGTTCAGCTACACTTGGAAGCCACTGTCTTAAACCAAATCATTAAAATATATTAACCTTTAAAAAAGCAAGATGGGCTAATTTACATACAAATTGATTCCATCCTTGGAATTGAGGCAGTGATTCACTGTCCAATTAATTAAATAAATAATTAAAAGTAACAGTGGAATGTCACAAATAAACCCAAGGATTAGGTCTTAATACCGGCTTTAGCAATCCTCAATATCTCCTTTAATACCCACCCCCAGAAGTACAAAGCATGCTTTAATATTGATCTCAACTCGACAAACATGCATCGGATTTTGAAGAAAGCCTCTTTTTTTCCCCTTTTACATTCATCTTTTCCGATGAAGTGGTGCGATACATGAGAAATGAGGCCACACAGCAGCATCCACGGCAGCAGAGGGACCCTGATGCAGCATGTCTTCCATGTCTTCACTTCAAAGTGCCTAAAGGGGTCTACAAGGAGCAATGGAGACTGCCTAGAGCAGATATGCTAACTCTACGACAGCAGGTAGACTTCCCAAGAACAGCGATGTACACTATATGAGAGGCTGGCTGCCCAAGATCAGTATTATATACTGCCTGAGAGGACGAGATTAGGCCACTTCCTTTGGCTGTCCCTGGTCTTTGGTTTAAGGAAAATTTCAAAAAGGGCAGCAATGTCCTAACACTGCTTTTCTGTTGTTAATTCAAAAAGGAAAAACAGACATTTTAGAATCCTGTTACATAATTTCACTACTTGCTAGCACTTTATGAATTTATTTTATTATTTTTTATCTGCCCTGGTTGACACCAAGAAATTTGTAGAAAATGAATGAATACGTGGCAAAATATCACCATCAGGTATCACCAGCCTACAAAAAACTGACTCGCCAGACAAACCTTGAAAAAAAGCTGGTATGATGAAATCATATGCTGGAAAAAAAATGAGAGGTTCACTGCTTTGGTTCCCTAGTGCTGGTGGTGTTCCTCACTGTCCTGCTGAAATGCATACTCTGGATCTCTCAGTCTGGCCATTATATCACCTCCCCATCAAACAGGCCAAATCCCTCCCTTCCTCTCCACCGTAGCTGACATGTGGACATTGTTCTCCTTTGGGATTGTGGTACTGGGAGTGGGGCAACGTGCCATATATAATTGGTCATTGAAGTGAGTTTATCCCTCACAACAAAGGGCCCTGTGATCCGTGAAAGGTACTATATAAATAGAAGTCACAACGAGAAAATTGTCTGAAATTCCCCCCGTTACTTGACTTGGCAGTGTTTGACTTGTCTGGTGCTGCATATCTGAGGTGCACGATTCCAGTGATTACTTACTGACAGAATGGCAGGTGAGTCTCAGAGTCAAGATGGCAGGTGCCGCCATTATAGCAGTAACCATCACACAGCTGGCAGCTGGATGCTATTCTGCCATTGGTGCAGCTGCAAGGACAACCAAGTGAGTAGAGAGACAGTGGCATGCATCATGATGCTGAAATAGGAAATTACACTATTCACACAAGCACAATCATTCTCCTTTCCATTTTCCATTTTGTGTATACAAAAGAGCAGTACAAACACACACACACACTCTTTATGTTTTCTGAAAAACCACAAATCACTTGTATTTCATGTAAATCGCATTGTGGCTCTGGTTCAGGTTAAATCTCCTCAGTGGGAAAACATAAAAAACAAACCAACAAAACATATATACACATAGTTAACAAACAAAAAAAAGTAAGATTAATGCCAAAAGAGGTGATAACAGGCTGAAAACAGGCATTTTGATTATTCCAGTACACAGCAAATTGTTCCCAGACAGAGGATAATGTGTGCACTGATTTCCCATGTGTTACTGCCCAGGCCTGTCAGCCCATGTGGTGATGCTGGTTTTAAGGCAGCAATCCCAAACAGCGCTTATTCTCCTAATGATCATCATTGTGGGTCGGGACAGTAAACCGCACAAAACACAAAACCACACACACATACTTAACTGAAAATTGGCAATTTAAAACACTTAATTTTTAATTTAACTTGCATTTTGTAAATTGTAAATTGTCATTTTCTGGCACTCTGATCATAGTTTTCCCCCCTTTGTATTTGTTTACCAGCATATTTAGTTTGCTCTTGCAATTTGTGACAGGTCGTGAGAAGAAGCTTTCCCTTGCAATTAAGGAAAGCAAGACACCCTTATTAAACTGAATTTGGCATGACTGATTTACAGAACATACAGAGAACTTACTTGCAGGACACGTCCCCGGTCTCGTGGTCCACGATGCAAGGGGCCCCATGGCACCGGAGACACTTGTCCACCTCACATTTGTTGCCCTCGTACCTCGTGGGACACACGCACTCCACATGGCCGCTGCTGGACAGTGTGCATGCCCTGGAGTTCACGCAGTAGTGGTGGCAGATGTCTGTCCCGAAAGAGCGCCCGGCAACAAACAAGTTTAACAAGGTTCACGGGGCATATTCTTTGTGATGGTTTAATTGGAATTTTACACAGAGGTAATGAGACTTCATTATTCACATTAAACACCCTCCGTTACACAAACTCAACACCCCTGGGTGTGCAACCGTGGCTCTGCATTAATGGTGTTTGAGATAAAACTGTTTTCACACAAATTACAATAGCAAAGTGAAAAACAATCAGGGCACATGAGTTATCAGTACAGCGCAGAACCGTGAAAAGTTGGAATTGTCATTTGAGGCTATAAAATGAGCATTAAAAAATGACAGAAACCCAAAGTAATTTTCCAGCTTTATTCCACTGATCAGAGAAAAAGAAACTCAAATGAGGTACCTGTTTCCTCCAACAGCAGCTTAAAGACTTCACCTTTGTTCTCAGACAATTTACATGTCCTAAACTTGGCACCCAGCA
The DNA here is from genome assembly GCF_013368585.1 of Megalops cyprinoides. Classification (NCBI taxonomy): domain Eukaryota; kingdom Metazoa; phylum Chordata; class Actinopteri; order Elopiformes; family Megalopidae; genus Megalops; species Megalops cyprinoides. The sequence continues at coordinate 21,239,953 of NC_050596.1, forward strand.
CCTGATCACTCAACCACTGAGTGAAATCTGATTAGGGTCACATTATTGGCATTTAGCAGACACTCTATTGAGAAAATACTGGGCTAAGTACCTTGCCCAAGGGAACAACAGCTGTGCCCCCACAGGGAACCGAACCAGGAATCTTTCAGTTACAAGTCCTGTTCCTTACCACTATGCTATACTGCCACCCCAAGAGAAAGAACTAATATACCTTAGTGTTATGTAGCCCTTGGAATGGCAGCATGATGCCAGGCAACATTAGTCTTATATCCTACCGATGAGATGTCTATGACTTGATGTGGTCATTGAAGATCCCTGGCTCTTATCGTGAGGAGTCTCGTAATGTCCTGTCCAAATTCCCAACCTAGCTCTCTCAGTCTGGGAATCTACTTCTCTCCTAGGCTCATTTGACAAAATAAGCGCAATTCATTAGTCACTATGTCACTATAGCAACATATTAACACTATGACATGAGGTAATTTTGCAGTTGAAGGTCATTATGAGGCTGCAAGTACATTTTAATTTACTTAGTATGTTGCTCATGAGGATGTATGTTAGCGTAGGCACTATGTAAATGCTAACATAATTACTCTTGCAGGCTGATATTTTAACTGTTTATTCATTTTCAGCTCAGTTGCTGTGTTACTGGCTGTTCTCTGGCTGTTATGTACCAATGTTCTTGTGATTCATTTTGCTCCAGAGGTATACATTCATCCTGTCATGACTACCTACTAAGATACTTGAGATAAGAGCATCTGCCGGATAAATAGATAGCTAAGTTAATAAATAACAACAATGGCTGCATTTTCAGTGTTGTTTCAATTTGTAGTCTTCTTTTGCTGTAATGCAGGTGTAATGCAATCTTGGAATGAACTATTGCACATCATGTAGTGGTACTCCATTCAATCTGGCAAAAACCTTTAAGATGAGAGAACAGAACGATACTGCAGATAACAGTACACAGCAGAAAAAAGTTGCTTTGCTTGTGATTAGTTTGCTCCATAATTTTGGCTACACATTTCAAAACTGCTTGGGTTTGCATTCTGCATTCCTAAAAGGTTACACTTAAACTTAGTTCAGGTTCACAATAAAGAATAGAATAGTTCAGAATAGTTCACCAGCTTTACTCATTCAGTGAATTCATTCATTCAGTGAACATCCCAATTTCTGTGATGACTCTGGGTGCTGGAATTGACTGAACTCAGTTGGGAGAGTAGAGCTGAAGAAGGTGGATCTGCACTCACGGTTGAGACAGCGGTCCCCGGTGTACTCCGCCAGGCATCGGCACACCGGCTGGTTCCCAAGGCTGACGTCGCAGGTGCCCCCGTTCAGGCAGTAATTGTCACAGATCCGCTTCTCACAGAAGGGTCCCGTAAACCCTACAGCACAGCGGCATGTGGGCCTCCCTTTGAGTGAGTGAGAGAGAGAGACAGAGAGAGAGAGAGAGAGAGAGAGAGAGAGAGAGAGAGAGAGAGAGAAAGAGAGAGAGAGACTTGTCAAATTTTGTCTAGATAACAGATTCTACTTGTGATTCCATTCACTTGTGTCAAATCATACATTAGCACCCAAGTATGCATTCAATGGAAATTAATTCAAATGCATTTTCCATCTCTTAAGACTGCCATAAAACTAACACAGTTCCAGAAGCCACTGACTTCAAAATAAAGATTTTTTTTTTTAAAAAAAGGCTATCATCCTCTAGGGACCTCTAGGTAGGCTCTTTTTGATTTTGTGGCATATCTACTTGTCGGTCTAGAATTTTTCTTGGATGCTATATCTCTAAGACTAAAAAATGAAGAGCTTGTTACACTGTATGCAGGGTTGAAGTGGCTGACCTTTAACCAATTAATTAGACTGTAACAGCAGCAGAGCCTGCAGGGACACATGTGGACCAGCTCCGCTCACCTGCCCACACACCGGCGCAGCACGCTACATCACCTGCTAAATAGTTTACGATGCTGAGTGACAGCTATTCACTGAGGATTACATCACCTCACCAAGGCACAGTACAGGAATCAGAGTGCCCTTGCGAGCAAGTCGTCATCCATCCACAATTGAGCACAATCTGCTGCCATCAAAGTGCAGCTCGACGTGAAACGCGGGCAGCAGATGTTTAGGCAGGGAAGAGGGGCTAATCGCCTGAGCTCGTGTGAGGACACCTCTGCTGCAACTCTGTTCTACGTCTTCCCTTTTCATCTAAGCCAAGTTTCCTGCCAAGTCTGACTCCTGGCCACGGATGGGAGGACCTCGCCGTCAATCAATAACAGTGTGGTGAACAGCCAGTTACCACAGGGACCATTGTGCTTATCCCTGTTTACTGATGGGGAGTGTCACTATCCTGTCTCTCCACACTACGCATGTCCCAGGTCTGGGCCTTCACTTCAGTGCTGATGTTTCCTGGCACCCTGTTATGTATTCTCATGCGTCCTCCTTGCGCTTGGATTCAAAGAGGCAGCACAAAGTATAATGTAAAATGTGTACAATTGCATGGATATCTTGTACTGGGTAATTTAAGAGTTAAAGTCAGAAATATGAGACTTGGAGATTACCACTGGCCACAGACTCTGCAAGGTTCCAATGTAGACCATGTTTGGTTCATGCTGCAGCTATGCATTTAGCCTTCATTTGCTGATTGATTCTGTAAAGAGCCTCAGGGTTGATTCCTGCTGAAATACACTGTGCCTGCCTCTGTTGGAATTAATTCAACTAGCCCTACACACCTCCAAAGCACATTTGGGAGTTCTGAGAAATTCTACATCTGTTTGCATTTATTTTTGGACTGATCAACAGAGGAAGCAGTGCTGTCCTGTCATGTCTGCTTGTAGCCCATCTGTCTGCTCATAGGGAGGGTGTTTCTTCTTCCATTGGGCCAACAGCAACACTTTGCTGTTATCTCTAACATTAATATGCCATTGACTTTTCTTCCATTACGTGTTCTGCCAAAATTCCTCTGGAAGCTCGATCGATCTCATGCCAAAAAAAAGACATAAATATATTAATTCAAGTTTGTTCCTAAATGACTGACTTTTGCCAGATGTTGGACTTCTTGTACTCAGCTCTATGTTTTAACAACTGTTGAAAACTAAATCATGAAATAGTATCAAAAACAATATATATCTTAGCGGGTTTGCAGTTGGAGCAAGAAGACAAGGGGTCACATGTGCCATGTTTGTGAGGAGAGGGAGAGGCTGGGTTGCAAATAATCAGCATGTTTTCAACCTCTTAAGTGATATTCATATGTGCCCTTGCCCCGGCAGCATCGACAGGGTGGTGAGTGCAGGTGCTGTTGGACACACAATTCACAAAGGACACTCTTACAAGCTCCACTTCCCCTTTTCATTTAGAGCGATATCTCCTGCCTTAGGAGCAGTGCTCAATGCAGCAAGCTTCCTCCTTTATGAAAAAGCAGTCAGCTAGAAAGCTGGAAAGATAAAAGGTCATATACGCCCAGCAGCAGGCCCAACACCAGATAACTCCATCTCGCTGCCTTTGTCTGCATGCAAATATATATGGCTGCTATAACATGAATAATACACTTATACAATATTTCCCTGGCCCAAGCAAACCTGTATGGTACACAAGGGAAAATGTATTATTTGGATAACTGGCTAGAGTAATACATTAAATAGCGTGGGGGGAAAAAACACAAAAAACAATATTAAATTTATGGATGATTGCCAGATTTACATACCCGTGTGAAAAGGCTTACTGCACAACAGCAATGCATCTATGATAATCCTTCAGAAGTAACTAGGATCATTCATCATCTTTAGCAACCCCTTCAAAATAGCAAAATAGTTATCCTGACATATATAATTTTAATCAACCGAGAGGTTTGTTTTAGTGTGTTCAACCTCTGTCATGAACATACCAATTGCTCTCATTCTATTTTAAAAGCGAGATTAAAAGCAAAAAATTATCATTCATTTCCACTCATTTCCCATGCAGTTCTCCACCATCCCTTTTCATGCATTTGGGGCAGTGTAGCATAGTGGTAAGGCACAGTGCTTGTAACCAACAGGTTGCTGGTTCAATTCCCCACTGGGACACTGCTGCTGCACCATTGGGCAAGGTACTTAAGCCAGAACTGCCTTAGTAAATACCCAACTGTATAAATGGATAACATGTAAAAACTGTACTCTGTATAAGTAGCTCTGGATAAGATCCTCTGCTAAATGACAATAATATAATACATGTGATGTTCATCATTTCAAACGACAAGTTTGCCCATAATTTGAATCATGCAGCACTTGCACGCTAAAGCTTTCCTAAAACAAATGAATAAATAAACAAATCCACACAGTGAATTTGCTTCACTGTACTGCAGAATAATAACAAAAAACACCCGCAGAATGAAGGTACTCCCTTTAAATTGAAATTCTGGCTGTGAGCATCCCTATGCTAATCGCTGGATCCCTTGATCTCCTTTCATGCTCTGCTTTAGCCTTTTGCAGGAGATGAGGTAGTCTCTCTGTCCTTTTTAAAATGACATGAATTTTTACTAAGCCCATCCCTAACACACTCACACACAATCTCTCTCTCTCTCTCTCTCTCTCTCTCTCTCACACACACACACACACACACACACACACACACAAGTACACACTTTCCATCAGTGAGAGCTGGAAGCATGTCTTGGCAATGCCTTTGTTGTTCTCTGCGTTTAGCGGATCGTGTCACTTAGTGGAGTTCACTCCGACTTGCCAGGTCTCCAATCTGTTTGTCATACACTGGCACATTCCCAGTCGCCTCTCTGGGTTTCCTCGAAAACAATTTCTCTGGCCCCCAAGTGTTACGAAATTAGACATAGTGCTGCCGGTTTCCTGAGGAAAGCCGGCCTGTATGATCTGCATGTAGAATGCTTCACTAACTGACATGCACGGCTGACGTCATTTCATCATTTACCACTTGCTGAATATCACCGCTGTGTTTTTCTCTTCAATCCAGCAGTAAAACTGTTCATTCACGGTCTTGCTTTGGTACTGATATACTTCAAATGATCTTTAAAAAACAAATTCTCTACCTCTGGGACTTGCTCACCTTATTTTTTTCCCATTGAGAAATTTGCCTAATAATATGGAAACTTTAACATGAGAGTTCATTGGTACCATGTAATGCATGATAATGTACTCCATTTTCAGTGCTTCAAAGTAGGTTACAGTTACAGACCTATTTATCCTGCATCAGGTCATCTTGCAACAGGCTGGGTATTACTATCCTTTAATGCTGGTGCAAAGCCAGAAAGATCTATTTCAAAGTTTCACATAGTGCACACAGCCCTTATCTACAGGCATTCCAACTTATTATACTCAGATAGCTAATGTAAGCTTTTTCATAAGCACATGGAAAATCACAGCCTTAAATGCACATTCAAAAATTGCTTATTTGGTAAAATGAGTGGTTGAAGTGTAGACCAACTGCATATGAAACAGGAATGAGCCACCATTTCCCCTTACTTATAGTACATCATTGATCAGAGTCCTTGAGAGGAGCTGAACAACTGAATTGTTGTTGAGAATGATGTAAATGTACCCATCAAGCTTCAGCTTTTACTTCCCAAGCAAATACATTAATACATTTTTCAGAACCTCTGGATATTTTGATATATATTTATGTATCTATATATCTACATGCCTGTAATTACACATGCCATTTGCAGCAGAGACAATAACAAGAACCTTAACTCAAGCAAACATAAACAGTGCTAGTACAATGCTGATTAGTGCTTATTAATTAAAATTAGCAGATGCTAATTTTAATTAATACGGATTAATAATTTATTAATAATTTAATAAATTTATTCATTTAATTCTGTTAAACCCACTGTAAAAGGAATCACTGATCACAAAACACAAGGTATACCTCCTTCAGTTAACTCTTTGCTTTGGACTCTGTTGTGTATTCGCCATATTTTATTCAACCCAAGCAGAGAGTACATCATTGCACTGGGGATAAGGCATTCTGTGCCATTCCACTGGATATGCAGCATCATCCATGTGTGAGCCACCACTCTGCAGAAGCATGCCGTTCGAGGCCCGGCTGGAATTGGAAAGAACACAGGGTGCCTACCTAGAGGTGACCCAGTGCACGTTCCTCCGTTCTGACAGTAGTCCTTGCAGTGGTTGACTTCACACTGCTCCCCAGAGAAGTTGGGCCAGCAGTAGCACCGCCAGTCCCCTCTCTCGTTGGCTGTGCACCTCCCTCCGTTCTCACACGCTGGCCGGCAGAGCTCACCTGCAGCAATACAACCAGGCGGGTCACGGTCAGACTCAGGAGCTTATACATCCCTGTGAAATATCCACAGTGGCTGACCTGCAGCCAGCCGTGCAGGGATGGCAGTCTCAGAGGTGTGGCCAGACACTGTTACTCCACTTTATTTATCGGCTTTGCCTTGGCCCACGACCGTATCTATTGCGGCTGGTGAGGGTGCTTTTGTTTTATGTCTGCTACATTTTGCCTGAGATTCATCTTGTGGGACAAGTCAACAGGGCAAATTTCGGTTAAAGTGTGAGGTACCTTGCTCAAACCAACAGTGATGCAAAGAAACCCTAAGCCTTCAACACACTTTGTTAGTTATCTTGTGCATATTTTAGAGGACAGGCAGGCATCCACACACTGCAAGAATTTAATAATGGCTTAAGGAGTAGGCATAGCCGAAAGCTGAGGGAATTCACTAAAATGTAACTACAAATGTCTCACTCCAAACTCAAATGGCATTAACTTCAATGCCGCTGTAGTCGTGTTCCCTCTGTGCTGCACAGCTGCAGCTGGGGGTGGGGTTATTGGTTTCCTTCTGGAAGTGGCCTCTGAAAAGCCCCACATGCCCACCTGAGACGTTGGTGTCTCCACAGGATCCGTTAACCAGGGCCTTCCCCTCAGGACAGACGCAGGTGGCACCAGTTGGGTTCAGCAGACACAGGAAGTCACATTTCATCTTCAGGCAGGGGTTTGTGACTGATCCAACAGCAGAGAGGACACACATTTGTTAGTGTACATACAACCTCCACAATGGACATCATATGAAGCATATGCTTTTACTTTACATAGTAACATAAAGCTCCACGCTGTAGCTGGATATTATTGTACCCCCAGATCATATATCTTCATTTTAAAATGAGATTATCTCTGCAAATTCCCTCTGAGAACCAGCTTAATCCACATTAATAAGATACATCAAGAACGTGTAATGATACGAAAGAGGAACAAGGATTTTCTATAAGGTTCGTGAGAGAGGAGACCGTGCTGAACAGGAGCTAAGAGGAACACAATTCACTTCCACCTCCCCCAAAAGTGTCTTTTTTTTGCATGAACCTACAAACACACAACTTGTGTGTACCCAGGGTGTGTCCGGAAAGACCACGTATATAAATGAAGGAAATAAAAAAGAAGCAATAATGCATCAAGGACAATAAACCCCAGTTATTCCGCAGTCTTGGTTTAATTAAAGGCCATTGAATGGTTTGTGAGAATTGGTGATATAATATTCACCAGTCTGACTGGGGATGAGAATGAAATTGTAGGTTTTTTTCTGCAGGCAGCACTAGGAGGAGCTATTAAGTCACAGGCAAGCTCTTCAATACTCAGAACCAGATCCAGAGGTAACCATTTCATGAGTGCACCATCATCTTTCACAGGATTTTCCACTTTAGTGACCAAGGACATCTGCCTTTTGTTCATGTTATTCTTAATTTACCCTTCTGAGTGGTTTTAGCACATTTTACTAGGCACTCAAGAGTTTCCCAAAATAATAATGTAAAGCAAACAGCAGAAGTAGAAATAGGGGATGAAAATCAGATGCCTCATAAGTCTCATAACAACAGAAGAGGAAAAAGCAAGAAAACTAAGTTGCTAGAGAAACATGCAAATACTTTTGTAACACCCCTGGCTAACACAGTAAATGGGTTTCCTGTAAGTAGCTAGGAGCTGACAGAAATCAGGATGACAAACATCCCATATAAACTCAGAATCTCAAGGCTGGACCAATAGTTGTCATCACCAAAAGTGTGTGTGTGTGTGTGTGTGTGTGTGAAGGGGGGGGGGGGGCGCTTACATTCCCTGTTTCCTGTAAAAGAATGGAGATTCATCAGTACTGCATCAGTGCATACAGTAATCTTTTTAACATTTTGTCAAATGAAAGAGCGAGAGAGAGAGGAGAGCAAATATGGGTTGGAGAGAAAAAGGGGAAATGTAATAGGAAAAATGTAGGGGCTCTTGTGTTGTGTGAAGAATGTTTCACATTTCCTAGGTTAGAAATTCAGTGAACGCTTAAAAAGCCAGCTGCTGCCTCCAGGATGGTGGCAACTGCTGCCAAGCCTTACTTAGGGAAGGTCAAAGCCACATGGCGGAAGTGCCAGATATCCACCGATTACAGGGGCAAGGGACAGACTTCAGGGGCTCAAAGTCCACCACTGTGCTACCACAATTAGTCCACTCAGTCTGAATAGGTGAATTTGGACTTTGGCGACTACAGGGTGTCATCTCTGCCTACAGACACAGGTTCTGGGCTTTGAAACAGAATGCTCTCTGACAAGCATGGCCAGCTGGCTGGGGTGCATTTTGTTCATACCTGGCACCAAAAAGCAAAACACAGAAAGGCCAGATGATTGCCAAGAGAGCCCTTGTTAGTTCTCGCTCCAACCACACCAATGCTGCTTTTTGAGTAATAAAAAAGGAGCTGAACGCTGTTGAGCTGAAAGGCAAAAACATGGAGTCTGCTGAGTGTGTCATACCTTCCCTATTATGGCTTTCACTGTTTCTACACAAAATGACTAGCCAACTCCTCTATACACATTGTTTTCATTTCCAATATATGTAATACAATAAACTATAACTTGAGGCCACTTTTCGTTTGACTAAACGACCTCAGCACTTGTTTAAAATGTTCTCTCATTTCACTTAAAGGCACCTATGGCAGCCCAATGAAACAATAAAATCCAGGGAAAGTGGTTGGTAGGATGTATCCAGATTTTATAAACCAGTCAAGTAAGCCATTAACTTGATGTGTCCCTCTAAACACTTTCCTTCATGTTTGTTCTCAAATGTTTCTAGACCTTTTGCTGAAAGCCTCAGGACAATTTCAAGCTAGATAGTTAGATACTGTCCATGTTAAATGACAACTCTAAAGTAAGCTGTTGCTAGTCTTTCAGAACACAGCCATAGTATCCTTTAAAGAGCACTTTAAATGACACACAAGCTGAGGCTAACTTAATTCTTAATCCTTAATTCTTAATTAAATCCAGACTGTGTAACATCATCAAAAGCCCATGAATGATTTGACCAGACTTCTTCCGTTCATATATTTCAATGACTGGCAGGCTTTGAGAGTAGAAGAAAAGCCACCATTTACCCTCTTGCTGTTTGAATGGATGAAAAATCAAGATGTTTGATGCTTTCTCCACTCCTAAATCAAGGCGTTCCACGGGTCCTTTGTTATATTTGTGAACTCTGAAAACATCATTTTTCAGCCCAACTCCATAGATATAGTCTTCAAATATGTCTATTCTGTGAGGCTGGGATATTCCTAAAAAACAAAAAAGGGAAGAAGATTGTCATCTGAAAATCACTTCATATTTTTTAAAATGGTACATGGCATGGATCATTGCAGCTAAAATGGACAAAAACATCAAATACTCCAGATATTCCACTAGTTTATTTTCACAACAAAACAAAATGGCTTGGGGAATGAGGCCAAAATAATAATCTTGAGGAAATGTTAATGCCTGTGTCTTGTTCACTTCATGTGAATTGCTCATGACAACTACACAAGTTTTTTACCATTTTCAATTCTCCATTAGAATTGGCAAGTTCGAATCACATGGATGTAATCAAAAGCCATTCCACATATTGCTGGAACAGGAGATCTAATAAATAATGAGATAAACTGATCTAAATGCAAATGAGCGTATGATTTTACGTACTTATCCTTTAGGTTTGGAATACAGCTTTATTATTTCTACACACGCACACACACACACATACACACACACACACACAATCCAGAAAATGTAGCACTACCCATCTCAACTTGAAATCATTTTGCAATGTAACGGTAACATCTTCCATATTTTAACTACTGCTTCAGTATAAAATGAACTTGGGGCTGAAGATGAATGAGCTAAACGTGCAGCTGGAAAAAGCAAAAGTAGATAGGAGCCAGACTGTTTACCATGTTTGCTGCTATCGACCAGCAGAGAATCAGACCCATCCAATCGCACGCTCCCTATGGCAGAAAGCTCCACATCGGCCCAGTACAAACGCTGGTTGAAATAATCAATCGCCAGCCCTGCAAGTAAGGCAAAATACAGTTACATTCTCATGCGTGTAGGATAATTGCTTTCCATCACCTTTCCTCTAGGAAAAATATGGCTTGGTTTGGATTCAGTTTGAAGCAGTTGTTGCAATAAGACCAAGGCCTGAAACCTGACTCAGCAGAAACAGAGTAGGCAGTACACTTTAGTCCCGACAGTGTCATTTCCAAGAAACGGCAAATAAAAACTGGCAGAAACAACAGACTAGGAAATAAGACGATTTCTGTTTTTTTTTTTTTTTTAACTCCGAAGACTTCGAAGGGAACATCTGACAACACCCTTCATAGCTAGCCCTGCGTCAGCTGTGTCTCCAAAACAGGATGTTACCGGATCTAAAAGACATAACACAGACTCTAAACAGCAGGACTAGCAGAGGGGGCATTAAATGAAGAAGGGGATATAAAAAAAGATGTTCCGACTTCCGAAATATCCGTAAATCCTGGATGGGCCGGAGTAATTAAACCTGTTTGCTTTTCACGGATGAGGTTTTTTGATAGCCAAAGGCAGCATAATACTCCTTTCAGTCGATGCGCCAGGAGGCTGCCTTGGGTTTTCAGAGGGCAAGATCCACGCTTAGCGTGGAGTCGGCCTCCCCCAGGACACCACTGTAGGCTTAATGACAGCCTGTGTCAATGCTGTTAAATTACTTTTCTCTTTCCCTCCCTTGTTTTAGGAGAACGCCCTCCTCCCCTGTGCCAGCCTGTCACCATTGAAAGGGCTCAATGCGCTCAATGAAAGACTGCCTAACCTTATGTGTGTCTTAGGCTTGCTGTTGCACCTGCGTCCCTGCCCTGGCATTGCGGACACAAAGCCCACAAGGATACTGTCAGTATGCAGTGCCCTGACAATTAGGGTGGTGTGTGGAGGGGTGCTGATTCCACCCACAATTAAAAAGCTGCTGGCTAAGTGCACGGGCCTTGGGCCTTGGGCCTTGGGCCTTGTGCCAAGTAAGATGAATACCTGTGGGCCTCCGGAGGTTCTTATCCAGCAGGACTCTGCGTGCAGACCCATCCATGGCCGCCTCTTCGATGTGAGAGTGGTCACCAATGACTGTCCAGTACATCATCCTGGAGAATTAAAAGTTTTCCCGTTATCATCTTTCCTTGCAGTACACAGAGCACCTGAGTAGTGGTGAGAGCATCTCTTAATCTAGAATGGTGGATCTATCATAAAAATTAAACCATGTACATTTAAACCACGGGCAAGCATGTACAAACCTTAGCTGGATGTACAAATCATTTTATACACTATAATATATGCAACCCCCCTTTCCCTTTAAGTAAATAATAACTGCACAATCTGATTGTATATCATTTCCACCTGCCACCGAAATGAAAGGAGGCAAGGAACACTTGTATTCTGAAATACTCTTCCTGGTTTCACAGCTTCAGGGTTGACTGCAAGATCTTAAGTGTTGGCTTCTTTTGAAAGACTGAGTGTCTGATATAAAATCTTTAGTGCTGGTAAGATGTCACTCACAAATTTACTGAAAGGAATCCACAGACTCCCCCTATTTGTATAATGCAATATATATCTGCAAAACACTGGTTTGATACCTGACAACACTTATTGTCTGCTGTTCCCTCAGTCACCAAGTGAAAATGTTGCACTAGCTGAGTGAGTATGGCAGTTCCCATTTGTGTAGGGCCTTGTGCATACCAAATAAATCAAGAAGGGTCTAGCTGTAGGTTGGCATATCTGGTCCAAAACTGCATTCTCACCCAAGTGAACTTGCCCCTGATCTTGTCTGAATTTGGTGAGACTGTAATGCTGAATTAAATAAACGAACAACAATGTCTTGCTCCAAGCTGTGTGTGTCACACGAGCGACTCCTTTAATGTGACAACTGTCGTAAACAATACATGACCATTTTGACATGGCTATCTTTGCGACAGCTTAGCATGTGTTAGCTAGGAGGACATAGCCTTTGTAGACAGGGTCCTTCGGACGAAGTTGGAGAGTAAGTTTACACTGCTATTGGCAGCACAGAAGCAGAGGCTTTCTGAAGACTCAACCCACAGTAGTCCATGTTCAAGACTTAAAAAGGTGTAAACATTTATTTTAAACTGATAACTGTCCTGGACCCATTTTTGATTGTTTTTATAACCGACAAGGTTGTCAATTTGAGTGTCAGCCATCAGCAGCCATTGCCTTTTTACTTTTTAATATGGCTTTACAGTACTTTTGATTACTTAAATCTATACAGTGAATAATGACATTTGTTTGTTTTTTGCGTAAAAATGTGTGGTCCATTTTTCTGAATAAAATTAGTTAATATTTAGTGTTCAAAGATAATTTTATGATGCAATTGTGTATCAAAAAAGACACAACTGCTGATGAGTGAGCTTTATGATTGTGACTCGTGTAAAACAAATCAAAAACAAGTACAGGATAATTAAAAGATAGTTACAGCTAACAGTCAAATAGATTTCTCCCTCTCCCCTAATTGTTGCTGACTAGCCACAGCTGGCCTCTACAGCTCATGAGGTTTGCAAAGAATAAGAGGGAAAATCCATTTTTAGATAGATCTTAAACAATTGTCTGCATTACACACTGCACAATGCAGGGAGAATTTAACTATTGAACATCACTGGAGAATACATCTGAATTAATACTTAAAGGCTGCAAACTGATTGTGCAGCACTGCATGGACCAACTATTCATTGATCACTTGAAGAGAGTTTTGAATTGAAACTCAATAAGAACTGTGAGAAATGTTGTCAAGTAGTCACTGCTGATATAGGACTAGGTCTTACCCTCGAACTGGGTTGACAGCAATGGCATAAGGCTCCCCTGCGATGTCTGTTACCAGACGAGTGCAATTGGATCCCCCAAGTCGCCCTACATTAATGGAATATCTTAGCCTTGTCCAATGGGCTGTATAATAGCTGAACCAGTGCATCCGCGAATGATCCGTCCAGTAGATATTCCCCGTCACCCAGTCGGCTGACACGTCCCTTGGCCTTCGAAAATCTGGACACTGCAAGGAATGGCCAGAAATCAGGATGCTTATTGATTGAAAGTGGTAGGAGTTTGTTGCACTGCTCCATTCTTCCCATTCCTCTGCATATAACACACATAGGCACACACTCACACGTATACACACCTACTTTCATACAAACACAGATTTTCACACAATAACATACACATGTATACAGACGTGCACAGAGACACAGACAAACACACAAACAGAAATATCCAGACACACGTACACGCCCACATGCAAACGCACGCACGCACGCACGCACGCACGCACGCACACACGCACACATGAACACACACACATGCGCGCGCATGCTTCCGTACAAATTGCTACCTCCCTGCTGCCGTCCTCTTTGAAGGTACATTGATCTTTTTGGGGTACCGGTGTTATTTCCTCTTCCCACCCACTCAAATCAAAGCAATTAATGTCAATGCTACTGTGTGCCACTGGCCTCTCCACTCCCACAGCGCCAGGGCCTCAGAGACTCAGCAAGGTGTTCTGAGCCCTGGGGGTACTGCCCTCCTGCCTATATTCATCCATTTTATGGATTTCAAGTCACACATACTGTAATAACAACACAGCACTTTAGAGGACCCGCACTGCAGCTTCTTTTCCCTCCCCCAACTAAGAACAAGAGGGTAATGTCGTGCTGAAACAGGCTATTTTTACTTAATTCCCTACATTTCCATTTTTAAAGGTAAGGTACCTCGCGCCATCAGAAACAAAGGCAAGGTAAAATGCTGTCGGGATCTAAATAAGGCCTGTTCATTGCAACGTCTGATGAGAAAATGGCCTTTTTTCATTAAGCACAGTCTCACCCATCTCGTTACTAACAGCACATTCAGACTGTAAATACTTTTTAACAATTCTGCAGCCACAGACCCATTTTACAGAGTTTCCTCTCACAGGGCAGGGCACCTCACTCTCAAATTTGTGCCGGTAATTGGACGGCACTTTCAGCTGAGACCAAATCCCTGCAGATACACATTTGGCTGAGGCGGACTGAGGGGAAGTAACACCATGTACGGTAAGTACCCTTGAGTTGTGATAATTGGTGATATGAACCATGCCGACTAAAAAAATATTGCCCTCAGAGGGAATCAGTTGGATCATGATGCTACATGGCGTTAACTGCAGAAGTTAAAAGCTATAAAAAGGTACAGTAATTTCAGATTCCACCCTGTAGACTTTAATACTCCTCCTTATTACCCCCCCCCCCCCCCCCCAATATTCTGTACATTTAAGTAAGTATGTCTCAGAAGTAAGTTGAAAGAGAGGAAAAAATATCACAAACAAGACAAAAATGCCAGTTATGAAAACAAGAAACACCTGCAATGTACCTTCTAAAGTAGTAGGCAGGGTTTTTATAGATAACATCAACACTGGAATAATAATAATAATTTGTAATATATAATATTAATGAAGCACATAACAATGTGCTTCAGACAATTCTCTGAACAGCTGCTCATTTTTACAGCAAATCAACCATATGGTTCAGTGATTAAAAGAAAAGACTATTTTTCACCCATCTTTCACAAATACTTACTATGATTCCACTATTTGTTTTAGTTTGACTTCTGTCTATGAGGTCTTTGTAAAAAATTCCACCTGGATTAAACTGGGTAGCCCAGATAAACTTGTGTCCTTGAAACAGAGCGTCCATCCCAATAATTCGGGCATTGTCCTCGATGCGAGCTAGTTGTTTGTGTCCATGGCTCTGGTTAAATGGATACACAAAACCTCGGATTTCAGTGTCATTAGCTATGTAGAGCACTCGATCTTCTGGTCCTGCCCGTTGAGTCATTAATATGCAAAAAAAATGAAACGTGTCTAAATTCCATTTGGGGTATGAGACAACATTTTTCACAAAGTTACAGAGTACAATCAATACATGTATAATAAAATACAACTACACACAACTATATATAATACAGTAACAAAAACAGCATCTCTATCAATATTTCATAGCTCAAACTACATGAAAACATAAACATTATCTATAATTGCCTAAAGTGCATTTTATTAATAAATAAGTCTAGTACAGTCAGAGAAATATTCTAATCTATAAGAGTCACTAGCATAATTAAAATGATTACTTTATCATTTATACCATAACAATTAATTGCATTTACATTTACCAATAATGTTAGAATAATGTACCATTTACTAGCACTAATCACAATACATTACAGCAGTATATACAACATTATCAATAATAACAATTGGTGAAGCCAACGCATGTGTGTAATATTGTAGTATATTATAATTAGCCTTAATAATCAGTTTTAAAGTCAGAACTTGTTCATCTAGGCACATATGACTATGCTGCATGACTGCTTAAATTACCATTCAATTTGTGGATGCAGTTCTAGCGTGTTTAATATACTTAACTAATGTGAAGATACATGATGTCTCTGAGAGCATCTATGTCATCTTCAGAATCTATGAATCATTCACTTGTCACAGATCTGAATCATATGTATGTTTCTAAAATAGGACACTGTTTTTCAGGCTAAAGTATGCCAGGCTAAAGTATTTTTCATTATTGTATAATTAAGGAATGAACGTGTTTGTCTTGTGAAATATTTTGTGGCACTTGGACAAACCAGCATGCGCAATAAATAATACAAACACACAATATAATTCGCATGTCCTTACCTTTTGCTCTGCATTCGCCACCAATTTCTTTGTAATTCCTGTCACATGTGCACTTGTAGGATCCTTTAGTATTAGTGCAATAGTGCGAACAAGTGCCAAACTGAAGGCATTCATTCACTTCTAAAGAAAGAAACAAAGAAAAAAACACTTCAGTTCAACTCTACGTAAAGTGTTACATTTCTACAAACATTCTCATATGATTACCCTTCTTTGTTGAGTTCATCTGCTTGCGTATTTGGTCTGATGGCTTCGCAGGCCTTTGGAAAAGGGCCAAAGTGCCTATTTACATTTACATTTATTCATTTAGCAGCAACTTACATAGGTTACAGTTCTTTACAATGTTATCCATTTATACAGCTGGATATTTACTGAGGCAATTGTAGGTTAAGTACCTTGCCCAAGGGTACAGCAGCAGTGTCCCAGCGGGGATCAAACCGGCAACCTTTCGGGTACAAGTCCTGCTCCTTAACCACTATGCTACACTGCCGCCCTAACAGTTGTACCTCAAACACTCTGAGCTAGCTAAATGCATAAACTCATTTACACTGCCCATCTGCACAGAGGAAACAAGTTACTGTCGCTCTGTGTACCATCGCATTCTGTTAACTACTGTCACCTCTCCTCTACAAGGATAAGAGGAAAGCTCTGCCTGCCTCTGACTGAAGAGAATCCTGGGAAACAAAAACTGTGCCTTCAAGAGGAAAAATGAATCTGGTTACCAGCAGCCTGAGGTATATCCTAGTAAGAAAAAATACTTTATTTTTGCAAAAAAGGGGAATATGGAGGTTTC
This sequence comes from Megalops cyprinoides, assembly GCF_013368585.1. Lineage (NCBI taxonomy): Eukaryota > Metazoa > Chordata > Actinopteri > Elopiformes > Megalopidae > Megalops > Megalops cyprinoides. Next base: position 21,256,691 of record NC_050596.1, read on the forward strand.
CCTGGGTTGGACATGCATCTATGTTTCCATCCGCTTCAGGAAATTAAACTCTTGCCATTTCTCTCCACCCCCACCCCCCGTGGCTCAAGAATTAGGTTCAGAGATCAAAATCAGCTGAAAAGCAATAAAGAACATATGCAGATGGTATGGACAAGTAATGGACCTTAACATATAAATAAAAAAATACAAGGAATCTATTCTTAAAATATGCAAAACTACTGCTCATATTTGAAAATACCAGGATTATAGCCATTTTCAGCTGTAAATCTATGTATTTACAGATATACTGCAGAATATGCATATACTGCAAAAATTAATGGTATACCTTACAGTTTGGACATCTGATTTTATTTATTTTTTATTTTATTTATATTATTTATATTTATATTTAAACATTGCTTTTACAAGGGTAAATATAGTTGCAGGCTGCTGGCATATTTAAGATTCACACGAATACTTAAACAAGCTTTGACCCATTAGTAAATCACAAATTACAACCATTGCTTGAATGGGCCCCATTTCCCTTGAAGTCAGAAACATTATCAGGAAAAAGTCAGGACTAAAAGAGCTATAACTGTAGCTATCATTATCTTACATAAATGAAATGCAAGCTATAATTAGGTAATTACAGGAATTCTCTATAATTGGAATGATAACCCTTATTTAACAAAAGTCAAAATAACTAATGTGATTAAAGACTGTCTGCACCCTAAGATTTGCGTATTCAGTTGTCCCGGGTTATACTGAACGACAGCAGCTTGGCCACATAACACAATACATATCATAGATTCAGATGCACTAAGGTGTATAATCCTGTAAATAGCATGGAATCGTTAATGACAAGATCCATTGGAACAAGTTTCTTATTAAAGTATGAACATATTTCCATTCCTGCAGGAAAGGTCAGTAGTGATTGACTTGGCTTATTCTCCTTGCCACAATGTAGGTTGTTCCAGGTTCACAGATGAATACCTGTGATGTCCACCCAAACACTTGCCCTGTAATCAACAGTTCCAGACATCGACCTTGGGAACATCTTAACATTTAAAAAAATTAAATACCTGAATTTGTTTCTACAAATCCAGGTATCCAGAATGGCATATGGAAATGGAGTGATGTTTCACCTTTATAAGATTAGGGTGGCATGATGAAAAGTGTACGGCTGGATCTGCTTTGAGGGTCAACTGATGTGGAGTGTGGTTGGTGACTGGATGTCCAGTCAAGTGGAAACACTATTGCATAGACTTTTTAAACCCATCTTGGGGCTTTCCAGAAAGCTTCAGAAGACATCAAGCTCCAGTTAGACATACATGTTAAATGACACCTGTAAGGTAATTTTATAAGAGAACAGCCTTACTCTTGGTCTGCTCTCGCTGTTTAAATGCATTTTAGTTTATCTGTACTGCCATTCTTGTTCAAACTGTCAACAAGATGGGTAGGAGAGAGGGAATGGGTATTGTCAGGTGGATAAAGTGCATCTTATGTTACCTTCGCACTGTTTATTCCTTTGATTTCTCTGGAATCCTGGTTTGCACTGACAAATCACATCAACATTTGTTTGATTGCAGACTGCGTCTTCACCACAAGGATTCATTCTCCCTTTGCATAAATCTTCACTGGGAACTGGAGAGACAGAGAACACATAGATGCCATACCAGATTCCCTCACTTTTACTATGACACTGGAGGGAGTACAGAACAAGGCACTACAAATGCCATGGAAACACTATTCTCAGTGATAGAATGAATATGCAATTCAATGCATGCATTGTGCAAACGTCTGTATATACTGTATGAATACTTCATTGGTGTGTTTCTGACACACTCCTCATATTAAAGAAGAAAATAATTTCACAATTTGACTGCCTTTTGAACATCTCATATTTTTGGACCACTCCAAAGAGCAAGGTGATTTCAATCAGGTAATTACTAGGGTTGACAACATAATGGCAGAGAATGTAATGCATTATAAAACATTCGGAACCAGCAGAGATGCATTCCCACCGTATGTCATATGAAAGGTCTGATCACTATGGATTGTGAATACATGTAGAGAATTAATGGATGGCAGCATTATATAAAAAGTTATAAGAAAAGAGGGGGCAACATTCGGTTTTAGAACATATGAGGCAATATTGCTCCATGTTTGAAGACTCCGAAAAACCAATTGCATTTTCATTTTCATTAACATAAGCCTAAATAAAGGGAAAAAAAAGTTGTCCAAAAAGGATATCAAAACTGCAATGAAATGTCACTTTTGTACATATACACTTTGGATAGTCTAACAACCACTGAGGCACCCAAGAATAATACTCTTTCTCACATTTTGATTGAACAAAACAACAGTGATGATACTTAACCTTTTAGAATGTCGATAAAGACTACTGCATCTGAATGGCACTTTCCTGTTCTGTGAAAGCATCTAGTGTGAGAAATTTCTTCCCTAGTTTTCATTTCTGCTTCTCTGATAACTGTCATATTCTTAGCGAAGGGTAGACTTTTGGCATTTCGATAAAATGCTTCAGCTTGGGAAACATTTAAAAATACCCCATAAGTCTCATCTTCTCTTGTCAGAGACACCGCATTTGTGTGAGGAGGTGGATCCTACTAGTAAACATTAATTTTAATGTTGATGTTTGCAGGTTTCTTCTTTTTTGTCCCTCTGTACTAAGAGATTCATAAACAGAAATGTGAACTGCTGATAAACATCTCACACCAGAACCCGTACTCGCAGGTCTATTCTCCTCGGAACTTCTTTTGTTTTCTTTTACCATTTTTCTTCAATCAGATAAAAACAAAACAACAGGAAGAGCAGCGAATAACTCATTCAAGAGGGATTAGCGCATACCTCTGGACCACACCATTCTTTAGAAGCTTCTCCCACACAAACACACACACCAACACACCCACACACACGCGCGGGCACACACGCGCACGCATACTCACAGGCTTTGCAGTCGAGCTCATCGGAGCCCCCGTCTCCACAGTCATCGAACAGGTCGCATTGCAGATCTGCTGAGATGCAGCGCTGGCTCCTGCAGGTGAACTCCGCCTTCCCGCACGGCCTGGATCTCCCCACCGTGCCCTCTGAAGTGGGCAGGCCGAGAGCAAGATGCGCGTCAGAGCACAGAACCAGAGCAGACCCTCCAATCATCTGTCGTTGCAGATGTCAGTCAGTCCCTGACTGAAAGGCATATCTAACACGCTTAGGACTGTGTTAGTTTGAGAACTGGAAGTGGGCACCACTGATATACACAGACACTGACCGTCATTTGACAGTCTAACCTTCGCTCTTTCATGTCTCTAACTTTAATGTATAAATATAGATATATGCCTTTTTTTTGGGGGGGGGGGGGGGGGGGGGTGGCAGTAGAATATGTCCTGTAATGATTGCTTTTCTCAGTCTACAGCTATCAAAATGTGAAGGCCCGTTATTGCTGGGTAATACATCATATGGGTAGAGAGGGGGGGTGAGCTAGGGGAGCTGGGCACACGCGTTTTCAACAGCAATAATTTGAAAGTTACAGGTTTGTGGATTCCAATCACAATGAGGAGCAGCGCGGCAAAAGGCGGAAATAACAAATGCGCGCATATCAAATTTCCTCTAAAATTTACCGCTGATCACAGCCTGCAATGCACGTCTGAAAGTGAGCAATATCTTCAGTGAGCTGAGCAGCCTTTCATCTGCCAGATGGAATGGGTCTAACGCCGTAGCAAAGTGATTAGATCAGAGAGTGACATTTCCTCTGCTTAGCACTACTGTCTTTGAAGGTTCACGCGGTTTCTTTTCACTGTGTTGCAGCTTGTGCTTTTGCCTTTCGAGGCAAAACGAGATGGGAGCCGAGACACTGAGGGGGCATATGGGCCCATGTGATGCAGATGGGCCCCGCAAGGTAGGGAAGCGTAAAGTTAAAAGGCAGCTGATAAGCCGACAAATGGCTCTCCTTCTGCCTCATCTGCTCACCGCACTCTTCCTCATCAGAGTTGTCCCCGCAGTCATCCACGCTGTTGCACACCTGTTCCGTGCGCAGACAGACCCGGTCGTTACGGCAGCGGTAGGGCCTTGTCGGTGGGCAGGGCAGCTTGGCTGAGGGAGGGGGGTTAGAGACAAGTACAAACACAGCACTCTATGAATTGAAACGAATCCACTCAGCTTGAAAATTCACCCCCTAACGTTTTCACCCCCTAACGTGCAGCGTGACTTAAAATGCCCCCTACTCTAGTGACTGAAACTCACCCCAGTTTGAAAGGCTCTTGATAACCTTTTGAGTGGTATGAGTGCACTACTGAATACAAATATTACATTTCCTGTCACTTATAGAGAAAAAGGTAAAGATCAAAGACATGTCTTACTTTACTTTTCAAATCCTTCACCTCTGGTTCACGTAAGACTTTCTGAATATTTCATTTTCACACTAATGTCAGTGCAAAAAGTCAAGACTCACCAATACTGACATACATTTACCTTAAAAAATGTAAGCGCAGTTAAACTTCTGCACAAATATGACTGACTGGTAGCCCAACTATTGCTTAACCAAAAAAAAAAACGACAAACGAACGCAATAAGCAAACAAAACATGCTGAAGCACTAATCTGTGACCATTTCAGTTCAAGGAGCTGAAAATGAAAAATCAATTAATTAAATGGTAGCCCTTTCAGGTGACCCATGCAAGCACCCACATGGAGTGCACGACACTGATTGGGAGAAAGTGGTGGTCCTACCACACATCTCGAGATCTTCATCAGAGTTGTCTCCACAGTCATCCTCGCCATCACACACCCACACGTGCAGTTTACACAAGGTGTTGTTGCAAATAAACTCGTCGGCACGGCATGAGTATGCCCCTGAAACACACACACACACACGAACACACACACTCATTAAAACCTTAAATTTTCTACTTTTTTCCAATCTGGCAAGTTTTTACTTCTGATGCAGTAAGTTTTTACTTTTTGATTCACTTGGGCCTTATTTCAAATGCAAACCTTGATCCCCCATTATTGGTTTGGGTGTTCCATGAAACTCCACCATCTCAGGTGTACATTTCTAAAACATTTCCACATATAAAACTGACTGGTAGAGTATTTACAGCGATTCTTGCAGTGATTGCCTGTGTGGTCAACTGTTTTATTGGCCACTGAGATGAAACCAATTCATAGACAGACTGTAAACAAGTTTGTTAGTGTCAACATAGTTTGCAATGAAAACTTAAAAACAGGAAACTATACCTACATGCCTCTCACTATAACAGATATATATATATATATATATATATATATATATATATATAGGAAATGAGGCCACATTGACTGGCCATCAAGAATAAAAACGACTGTATACGATACTTGCACTGTAGCAACTATTACTGTAGATTTGTGGAGAACTGGTGAGCGTTTATATTGCATGTGCTGCAATATACAATCCCATATTCTGAATTGATTTAGTTTCTGTTTTATGATTTTCCCTCTTTTATGCAACCCTTTCATTTTTTGGAATCTTTAACTGCAGATTAGACTTGTTGTTAGGCCCGTGACAACCTCTGCAGTCGTGCCAGAATGCTAAAGCAAGATGAATGCAATCAGCCAACAGACTTGCATGCAAGCCAATGGCTGTTTTTCACACTAAAAGTCCAACAGTGAACCACAGGGATGCGGGTGCCAATTAGATCATGTGTGCTACTCCATTGACGTCATCGGAGCAACTTGAAGAAACCTGAAGACTGGCTGAGATAAATTTTTAAAAATCAAAAATAAAATAAAGTAAAATAAACTGAAAGACCTGCTATGGTGATGTGGATTAATGACCAATTCTTCTCACTAGCCACAGTTCTAACAAACATGAGGGGACCTTCTAAGGAGATATTAGTGTGGTGAGGTACATTATATACATTAGAGAACCTGCAAAGTCCAGGCAAAACCACGAAGCAGGGGCTATTGTTAAGGGCTGAAATAATTGCATTTAGAATGAGCTCCTGGAGACTTGGAGCCAAAAGAAGGATTAGTCTCGATGGCAGTTCCTTGCGAAGGTTCCCTCATAACTGTGGAAAAATGAAAGTTTCTTTTTTCTAGTGTATTTCCAAATGGCACTTGGGTAGACAGTAATTATTTCTCTGGACTCTCATTTTTTGCTAGCCCCTATCTTTTAAAAAGGTTTTGTGTTGAGCTCAAAGTCTGGGAATGGTTCATAACCTTTTTAGGACTGGGCATGGTTCTGTGATGGCCTACAGTCCTGCTACCCTGTCACAATTCCAGAGTCATGACTGAAGGTTGAAATTATTAAAGTCTCCAAACAAAATAAAAGCTTTCAAGTGTTTTATTACATGAAGAACACTCCTCAAGGAAAAAGGAAATTACTAGGCAAGACTTTACTACAAACATAAAAAAGAACAAAAACTGGGATGAAGATAATCATTTTTCTTAGAGCATTAGCCCCCAGCTAACAATGCAAACACAAATAAAATAAAGACATTTGAGAACATATCAGTACCTTACCAAAATCAGATGTGTATTAAATACCTGCATGCACAAATAATCAGAAAGTCCTGATTTTTGGGAAAACAGGATTACATAAAATATGTTCAAAGTACTGTGGGTATAGAATAACAAAAATAATAACCCACACCGCATTTTTTCCTCCAAATTCATAAGTCTGGTGTAAAAAAAAAAAAAAACATGACAGCAGTAGTGTACAATTCATCTGCGACTTGCAAAGGATGGAATTTTTAACAGTGCGTGATCTGTAACTCAGCAAAGATCAAAGACATGCATGCAAAACACTTGGTGAGACTGGGAAGGATGATTTCTGCGTCATGCTTTTATGAATCTCTCTCCTGAAAGAAGAGTCAACCAGAGGCCGCAACAGTGCACCTCTACACTTATCTGAGACTGGAATGACTGATGAGAATCCATATAAAGAGATACAACAGGCCAAAGCAGGTTAAAGCAGGCTTACTTCTTTGACACAAACATCAGGGATGTGAAAGTGCTAATATGAGTACTGTAGTCACATGCAGTGTATAAGACTAAATCACAATATTTAGTTTGATAGTTTTCTTTTTTAGTCAAAGCCTTCAGGGGTTGATAGGGGACAGGAAAAAATAATAAGCGAATCAAACAAAAATTTAATGACTTTACAAGGAAACATTCATCAGAATGAAGACTACAGATTGAAGTTGCAGAAGCTGTTTAAAAGTGTCAAGCTAAGGAGCTTCGGTGATGGATCTTCAAATCCATCAGTGCATCCGTCTTAGTAACTAATGACACAACGTCTCAAACCTTACCGTGGTCGCAGTTTTCTTCATCGCTGTGGTCCACACAGTCGTACACCTCATCGCAGCGCCATCTCTGTGGGATGCAATAGGCCCGGTTCCGGCACAGGAACTGGTCCTCCCTGCACTCCCGTACACAATCCACCTGTCAGCAGAGCAAATCCATGATTAGCCAAGTCCGAGCACAACATCCAATCAGAGATAAGGCCTTCTGGCCTTAGTGGCAAGATTAGGGGGCTGACGACAAGATACAGATGTTCATGTGACATGAGGAAGTCTGCAGGGACTGTTTTTTAATAATTGTTTTATTTATTAATATTTTTAGGACTTTGCCTAAAAAGAACTTTCCTTTGTGTGAAATGGCTTTGTCCCCCTCTTACAGGTGTATACATTTGCACATGGATAATTTATTCTTTTCAAAGCTTAAAACCCTTTTTAATTGCTGTGTTTCCCTCCCACTGCATTCTTTGCACGTATGTAAACATATCTGAAGATTTGGACTGCATAGTACTAACATGATTCATTCTACCATGCCCTTAATTGACCAACTTCATGCAGCAGAGTTGATATCTTTATTAATAGGTCTGACATAATGTACAGCCATAATCAATTCATAATAACATCCAAAACAAAGTTGCTTTAAAAAAATGTTTCATTGCTTTTTGTTTCACTTATGTCGCCAAGGTAAAAATACAAAAATCCACACTGGTATCATTCCATAAAGCAGTAAAATACAAGCCCGATTTTTCAGTATTTATTACTAATGCATGGCCAAGACAATTAATATGAAATGCATAAGGGAGGGATTTATAGAAAAAGAGAGATAGGAAAAAAATCCCAGCAGTTGTGCAACGGTAGGTATGGGGAGGGGGGGGGGGGGGTGAGCATCTGACAGTGAATAAAGAGCACAATTTTATTTACAGTGTACTCATCTGGAATTTGTTTTAGAAACTCCCGCAAACACTGTTAGAATGCTGGAATCGGCTCATGTTCTTGCGCTGGCCTTGGATGAATGGATTTTTAGATGTCTGGACCCCTTTTCTACAAGCTTAAACAGCATTTTCCTTCTGTGCCCCGGTGAAATTATTGAAGGTCATGTTTTGTAACTGTGGTTATAGATTTTGCTCTGCTGTGCTTTGACACTGCTCAGGTGCAATTCAGTTTTGTTTTCAGTAACTTTTTTTTTTTGTCTCCTAAGCAGGAATCTATTCTTTGTCGCTATGACTCTTGCAGTGGTTGCCTCTCCTATGGGCATGGCCAACTGAGATAATGACTCAAACTCACCTCCTTGTCTTGGAGTGTCAGTTTCTTTAATTACTTTGGTTTGTCATCATCAGCATGCAATCATACTGTCCTACATGTTCTCTCAAAAGAGGTGACTTGATCTGGCCTTAAATATGTCTATTTCTTAATCATACTTTCTTTCAGCAATGCAACTGCTGTCTCGATGTTTTGCTCATTTTTCTGTTCCATTCTAATTCAAATACTATTTTTAGAATAAACCCCCAAATACAATGTGGCACTTCAATAGATGTATATTTATTTATATCATTTATACATATATACATTAATCTAAACAGCACACATTTAAATACATATACTGCATCGTGAACATGCACCCAGGGGATTGCAATATGAAAAAAAAAAATAAATAAAACCCAGGGAAAGCAGTTGGTTGGGCAAAGTAGATATTGATAAAACAGCCTTACAGTGGGACATTCAACTGGTGTGTCCATGGAATGTCCACTTAAACCATTTCTGCAGAATTTATTTTCAGATTCAAAACACGCACATTCATACACACACACACACACACACACACACACACGCGCGCACACACACACACAAACACACATTGTATTAGACACACTTTGCTTCTTCCCAGAGGTTCCCTTTAAATCACTGACCTCATCTGAGCCGTCTGTGCAGTCCTCTTTTCCGTCACACCGCAGATTGGCTGACACACAGCCTCCAGTGACGCAGTCATACTCATTCAAGGAGCAGGACGGAACGACTGCACAAGCAAAAAACATGGAATCAGCACACCCTTATTGCACCAAAATCATGTACTGTGTGTGGTGCCTATGTATGTACATGTGTGCGTGAAAGAAATTGACCTCAGCAATTATTGCTAGAAGTTCTTACATCTTGCCAAACCAGGACATGAATGCACAGCTCGTGTAATTATTATACAACTTTTTTTTTAGGTTCTGAGGAACCTTAGCCCTACCTTTTAAGCATAGCTCTGATCCCAACTGCAACTGTACTCCCCTAAGTCCTATTCTTAACCTAAAGTGCACATTTAAAATTATGCAACTCTATTCCTGTAAGTCCAGCCCCTAACCCAAACTGCACCCCTAACCCTATGTAACTCCATTCCCCTAAAGTCCTGCCCTTAATCAAAACTTTGCACGTAACCTCATGTAACTCTATTCCCCTAATTCCCGCCCTTAACCAAAACTGCGCCCTGATTCTTATGTAACCATATTCCCCTAATTGCAGCCCATTTGCAAAAACTTTGGACAAATCCTTAATTTTACCTCAAAACCAGACCTATAAATATATGCAGATACACAGCACTTACACAGAACTTGCCTGCAGTTAAACAGTGATTTATTATTTAAATCTGTAAAAATATTCTCTTTGAATTGGAAAAGGGAGGAGACTATTGTACCAATCAAAAACACATACATGCATAAAAACAAAGCAGAACATGTTTCAGTAGATTACAATGGAATCAATGTATGTCTAAGAGGACATTCAAATAAATACTTGCTGTGCTATCTTATTAGCAATCGCACTCTCTGCTGCTATTGTGTTACTGTGGATTTTTATAATAATATCATACAAATAGCCTCTCCACAAAAACATCTTGAGGAATTGTCTGAATGTGACAACGTGTCCTCAAAATAAGAAAGGGCAGCACATAAGAGCTTAACTGTTCCGCTTCTCAGAAAGCTCTTTTCAAAGACAGTGGGTGCCCATAGCCACAGCTTAAACCCCATGCGGCCCTCACAGTCAGAACCAGGCAGATTTCTACCTGGTGTCTGATGAAGTGGCTCACCTAGTCAATGCATGCTCCTGGAGACTTTCTGAAGTTTCTGAGTTATTTGGAGTGTGTCCCTTTTAGAGCACTATACACTTCACACACAAGCCTTGTGTAGTCCTGTGGTGACGATACAATCCAATGTAATACCTGCACTACTGGTGTCCGCTGGATTTCTGCCTTTCACGCAACTCATGTAATAACTTAATTGGGGCTATTTACTGAATGGGAAGTGTTATTTCAGGTGTCAGTCAATTGCTGGTTGAAAGGCAGCTTTAAAAAACTCAGAACTATAGATCTCCAGGACACATCTGTCTTTAACTGTTCCTGATGGCTGTCATAGGCAGCTGCATATACACATAAAGTGCAATAAAGTCTACATAATCTCTTAACAGCAGCTTGATACAGCATTTGTTCAAAATCTAATTATTCTGCCAAAAATTTAAACTAACACACGTATACCTATATGTGCACCTATGTCAACCTGGGGTCATTTAACAAGTGTAACTTAATAGAATATGGTGTACAATAACATTTGTTGTTTTTATTAACTAAAGGCATTCATCAAGCTCATTCTTTCTTATATTTCATATGCTGCTCACCTCCTCTTCCTCTGATCATATCACTGTTTCTATTGTCCGATGTTGCCATGGCGCTAAGGCAATCTCACTTTTAATGGTATTGTGGCTATGCCCTAAGTGGCTGGTACATGGTCACACCTTCCCTACAAGTACAATGCCCACTTTCTGCTTGTGCTGTATTGGGTTTTCTGTGCTGTCAACACATCACAACTGTGCTGGTACAATGTCTTTTTATCTGCATTTGAACACTGCCTACTCCGTTAGAGACTTGTGCATACACCATTAAAATTGGGCTCTAGCCTAGTCCACTATTATGCAAATAGTCTGACAACTGCAACCCAAAAAATGAGTTATTTGCGCCAAGGGGAAAAAAAAATAAAATCTAATGAAATTTGCTTGGTGAGACCACATTAACAGGGTGGCTAAAAGGTTTGATTCGGTTCCTGCAGAAGGGTGTGAAGTCCTGTTAAAAGTGGTTTCCTCTGACGACACACTTGGTGAGATTAAGGTTTTTAAAAGCATCTTGTAGGCCTCTCCAATGGGCCTGATTCAAACTGCAGTTCCAGCAGCGTTGTCCTCGGGTGGTCCCTGCTGGACACAGAGCCACTGAAATATTCAGGGAGAGCTAGTGAGAAGGAGGCCACAGCAAGCGGCCTGCAGTCCCCGCTAATAGAATGGAACAATCCACCAGGCTTCGGTGACTGAAAGGACACTGCAGATACTCTGAATTCTCTTTGTCCTCTTGCTTTGAATTCACCAGTGTTACCCCACAATAATTTCACTGCATACAATACTTACACCTGATGTAAGTACACTATATAAGATGCATAGCGCACCATGACAGTGAAACTACAGTATCATCATATTGTTAGTCCTTCTGAGTAAAACAGATGATGATAATCATTTGAATGATAATCATGGTAGTGATTGGTCATCAAGACAGTGACTGGAGGATATATACTATGCAGTTAATTATAACTAATTTGAAATTCCACAGGAAATCAAAATCAGTATAAATGACAAATAAAGATACAAACAACTCTACTTTACTATACCGTGAAAGACCATAACTACCAAGATTAAGAGGGAAATAATGCACCAGGAGTAAATTGTTTACAGTTGGACAGCTATCCATTCGCACATTCCTGACCTGAAACAGATAAAAAGCTTCCTTTCTTCCAATAAAACCTTTCTTTTAGATACATTTTCCACTGATTTTTCTCCTTTATATTTTATAATAAAAAAGGGAAAAATCAGTGGGGAAATGTATCTACAGTATACCTCATATTAAGCTTTCACATGCTTGGCTTGATGTGCCATGTATCCAGATGGCAGAAGAGCATTCCTTAAAGAGCAAAAATAATGTGCGTGCACCTACACAAACACACTTTGACATTTTACATTTATATTCATTCATTTGTTAGACGGCCTCATTCAGAGAGACTTAAAAGAAGCGCACTCACCAGGGTTAGGCAATTAGCTGCACATATACTGAACAATTAGTTCCATTATTGAAATATAGGGCCATTGTGGGAAACACTGCCACAACGGGAAAGCAAGTGCTGCCATAGGTCACACTACCGTAGACTATTACTGCCAACTTCCAACCACTAAGTTTATCTCGACACAAGTTTGCATAGCAACAACACATTTAACCACTGAGCACATGCCATTGCCCACATGCTTAACTCATTATCAATTTTTCAAATACTAATCACACCCACACTCACTATTTTTCACAGTGGTTTGAAAAATATCAATAAGTCGATGAACATGATGTGTTACAGCACGTTTACTGTGATGATATGAATAAAGAAATCATAAACCAAATTAATAAAGCATTAAGTTGACATATCGAGGTAGTTTCTGTGTAATGAATCAATTACCCTCACATTACAGATATTACCATTACATTCTGAAACGTATCCAGATTTATGCAAAGCATGTTGTGTCACTGCAAGTAAACTAACTTGGGATAAATACTGCAATAAGCCACAAATCTTGCTTCATGGCAGTATTGATTTTTTCACTATTAAGTTTGACATTTCAGGAAGGAAATCATGTCTTAGGCTCTTGATTAATGCACAACATAACCCTCACCTTGTCCCACCTCATATGATTATGGATTATTTTCAACATGGGGAATACACACTTTTGCCCACATACTGTATGATACAGTAGAAATTAACAGCACACAATTCAGTTTGTGGGGTCAGGCTGCTGTTCTAAACATCTCCTACCGATTGTTTATTTGACTTCATACATTTATTGCCCTACTTCATGTCAAGTGTTTTTATTTTTTTTATTGTGTCTCGCCTCATACATGTACACACACATGCACACACATACACATGCATCCACGCACGCACGCACACAGTTTCTTCCATTAAAGAGCTGTTCTATCAGCTCTGTATTTTTTCTCTCTTGGTTGCTGGTTTTCTGTCTGGACTTGGCCTTTGCTTGCCTCTCTCTGCAAGGCAGTGAAAAGAAGCAAAGTAGCTTTTATCCCATGTTTTTCCACGCCTTCCCATTAAAATTTTAAATTCCTTACGGTCTCCAAGCCCTTGGCTTTCTGCAGTTTAAAAGACATACAGCCAATTAGTGATGTTGCTGAGAGAAAACTTTTGCATTACTGTATATCCGTGAGGATTGCTCACCCAGTAAATAAGTCAAGACTCTTTATGTTCAGGGACTCTCCAAAGAGCTGCCCAATGCCCTATCCACTACACCACATAGACTCTCATGTTCTCAAAGAAATTGTCTAGATGGATCTGGTCTGGTTTGTTGGTCTACAAACATTTGTCATTAATTCCAAATCATGCTGTCTGCATTATGTGTTATCAGCCTCATGAAAAATGTACTTAAAGAATATACCAGATGATTATGGTTATAGAATGATTTAGGTTTAGGGGTTGTGGTTATAGTTATTAATATAATGTGCAATTCCATTCACTGATGCCATAATAGACAGATAATAGAGTCAAATCAAGTGGGACTGAGAATGTCCTAGTTGCATTCACCCAGGAGGGGTGCTTTCATTTGCAATATTTCTACTATTGAGCCGTACTCCACTAAAGTAAACTCGACTGAGTTACTCAGTTTTGCTTACCAGAGAGTATTTGGCTTCAACTCAAATCTGAACTAAGCCAGATGTGTGGAGGTGTGTAAGTGTTACATGTGTGGGAGTGTGTGTGTGTGTGTTCATAGTGTGTTAGTATTATTATTACTTCTTAGACTGGTAGATGCCTTATCCAGGGAAACTTGAGCAGACGTGTATGTAGTACCAATACTATTCAGCTCTATATGAGCAGGCTAAAGCTGGCACCCTTTTAAACAAAAAGATAGATCAATCTTCATTTGTTTGTACCATGTTTGCGTTGTCTTACTTAAGATATCCTTTTAGGAGTACAATGTAACTCCTCCACAAAGTCATGATTACACCCAAGTTTGTGAGTAGAACTTGCGAAATTGGATCTCAGACAAATGAGCCATGTCTGTTGCAATTCTGACATTGTGGGTGTGCCGATTGATGTCACACTGTGATGATAAAAATATCTTTAATATTAAACTAAAACTAAACTAAATTTCTACAAATGAGAAAGTGGGCCTGGAGTTGAGCTCAGGATATTGATTGTATCAATTGACCGTAAGTACCTCACCACGGAATCACTTAGCAAACTTGTTGGCTGTAAGACCGGTTCCCTGGTTAGCCTCAGAGATGATTAACTCATTCAGATCCTACCTTCAGTGCCTCCCCCACAGTTGCTCTCATCCTCCCCCGTTTTGCAGTCCTCCTGTCCGTCACAGAGCCACTTGAGCGAGATGCACAGATTATTCAGGCACTGGAACTGGTCTTCAGAGCATCGTGTCTCGCAGTCTTTCTGTGAGCGTTATGGAAAGGGAAAGAAACATCCATTCAGCGGGCTTTCTACACACCATGACTCACGACCTCCCCCATGTCCAAAACCAAACTATCGTCTATTACAATTGCTGAACCATCCACTAACAGTCTGTCTAACTGCGGGAAGCACCGCACCATTGCAGGCAACGGTGCGGGATAACGTTTTAATTGAATCCTTATAACTTTAAAAGAAAACGCTGCACTTTATGGAGAACATTAATCACCAGTGGCTTAATATCACACCACCAGAGGCATTTTTCCTCTCATATTTACTCTATATAGGGTGACAAATGTTTATTCTTCTCATACATGGCCATTAGCAGGGGTACAGTAACCACAGTCACTCATAAGGTGGAGAGTGGCATTATGGGAAACGAATCACTTTGGGAAAATGTGGCACGTGGCACAGGGCTTTGTGGTTTTTACACTAACGTCCGCTGTCAGGGTGGAGTGAAATAATTGAGGGAGCTCCACATATAAACAATGCTGAAATTATATAAAGTGGCAGTGGGAGTGAGGGGTGGAGCTATTAGGACATTTCCAACTCACAGATAATTCATGGCCATGGTAGATAATTACAGAAACAAAAACAAATGACAATGCAGAACAAATTGGTAATTTCAGGGCTTTTCCCTCCCCAATTAGGTATTCTATTATGCATATCTGAGTCTTTTTTAGTGGAAAGGGTGATTTTTCATAGTTTCCCCACTTCCTCACCCTGCAATACAACACATAATTTGAGATACTAATGACAGGATATTATGGATGTCTATTTTTCTCACTGTAAATGACTTAAATCAAGGCATGTGGTTGCATGCAAGTCTCAAGGACACTGTTGCTCAGCTTCAGGGTAGGGATATGTGTTTATACAAATATAAATACTAGACAACAAGCATAAATATTTTCTAAGTGGTTTTCATTCAACTTGCACCTGAAAAGCCCGTTCAAAATGCAGTACATTCAGAAAACTCATAATCTCATAGAATGCTGATGTCAATGTGGCAATGGTCAGGACTCATAAACACATTGTTCACTTACAGTGACAAATGTGAGCCAGCATCATTGCAATCAGAGTCAGAAGGTTTATGTCATGGATTAGCATTTCATTCCACTATGGGCCGTTCTCTAGGAAGAGGGTAAACACACATTTTGCCAAACCAGAAAGACAGCCGGCCTTCACTGACCTCGTCTGAATTGTCAACGCAGTCGTAGTCGCCATCACAGCGGAACCGTGCAGAGATGCACTCCCCATTGGCACAAACGAAATCCTTTGAGCTGCAGGTCACCGGCTCTGAGTTTGGAAAGAATGGATCACAGCTGATAGAGGGCCTGGGGGGGGGTGGATATGGGGGATAGGGGTGCCATTTGACCTGCAGTGTGCATGTGTGCGTGTGTGTGTGCGTGTGTGTGTGCTTCACCAGTACAAACCCACCATAACCCACTGCTATACACTGGTGTGGGCAAGGCCTGTGCTTTGAAATCCTTAAAAGTGCAATCTAAGTGCTGAAATTCAACATTAGCTTGAGGGTCCTCATTATGAAGAATTCCTTCCCAGCATCCAGGTTCAGGACCTAAAAATTTGTAATGATATGACTGTGCGTGTTTCTCAGCATGCTTCAACATCACAGCAGAGAGGTGTGTGTATGTGAGTGTGTGTAAGTTTAGTTCATCAGGGATTGTGTGCTGCAGGGAAGCAGGCTTCTCTCATTAGCAGAGACTCTTTACAAACATAGCAGTATCAGAGCTATCAGAAACTGAGCTGTGAGTGGGGGCCCAGCTGAAGCAGCTGTGGTCTGGGCCTGTGGCTAAACTGACCGTTGTTGAGCTTGTTCAATCACCATCTTTAGTGGGCCCTGCTTTACTGTTTTGCAGGCATTGATGTTTGTGGGTAATCGCTGAGAGAGAGAGAGAGATCATTTCCATTCATGTATGCTAAGCCTCAGGCTCTGTTGTGTAAGGGAAATAAAACATACACAAACAAGGCAATATACACACAGCCCATATACTAGCACATGCACATGAGTTTCCACTGCTTAACTAACACTTTGTGCACTATGTAGTTAATTCCTACAATGTATTACTATGATGGTTGGTTGTCACATTCTTAAGTAGTTGAAATATTATGCAAACCCAAAAACAGCATTTGTGAAAAAAGTCTGTAAGATATATAGTCTGTATCTGTTTCAGCAAAAAGTGGAATCACCTTAAAACTGATACATTTTTGGCCTTTTAGCATTGGAAAAACTGCATCTTTTATGCTTTGGGGATGGTATGCAAACTGGTAATTGCTGCTAAGTAGCAAAATAAACATTTTAATTCTACTGTAATTACATTTACTTACAGAATTATCTTACTGACATTAGAGATTTGTCAGCTATATAGATAGGTAAAGATGACCACTGCGGCAGCCTTGAACATAAGCAAACTATCACTGAACAGAGTATTCTGTTTCATCAGGACATCAGATTTGAGAGGGAAACATTGTTACCGTGTTGCCATGAGCAGAGTATCTTATCTCTATTTACTGTCACTAACAGAATCAACAGCTAGCGTGCTAGTCATCAGCTCTATTCTGACTGTGATTCACATCAAATCAGGTGGAACAAAGCTGTGGAAGAGGATTAAGACGCACTTCCTCAAATAAGAAAGCACCTTTGTAGAGATCTGCTTATGTTCTCGCACTTCCACTTAACTTCCACTGCACTGCTACAAAAGGCTGTGTGTCTAGATGACAAACCAGTATAATTACAGACGGAGATAAGGAGATCTATAACAAAAAGCAAGACACAAAAGAATGAGTGCATGGCGGGAGGAAGCCTACTAATTAAGATGATGACAGTGTTTGGACAAAGTTTAAGCCTCTAAGTTTAAAGAAGATAATTGCTCAGTTTGGGAGTTGTCAGCAAGTAGCAGAGAGAGTCACCACACCTCTTTCATTGCCGGGGACACTTATGAACGGGGACACTACTTGGGAGAGGTCCAGACATCTGCAGTGGCAGAAGACTGGAGAAAGAGGGAATTCTAGAAATATAGCAGCCTCAGACTTAGCTTTACTGAGCAGAATAGAACTGAATAGAATGAAATTATCAAAAACATGTTTGGTAAGTGAGCTGGCAAACCAACCTCCAACCAACAAATCCCCATATTTTTTCCATTGCCAGTACAAAAAGTCCTCAAACAAAAGTAAAAAATGCAAAAATGCAAAAAGGTAACTTAGTGATTAGATATTTAAAAGTGAAAACAAAGTGCATTGCAATTAGATTGAATCTGGGTCTATGTATTGCTCAATGAGAGCAGCTGCTGCTCCTCCAAACTCTATTAAGTGTCCATCAATCACAGAGGTCTATTTGCTCCTTCTCTTGTTGACCTCTCAGATATTCTCAAGCACTTTTCTCCAGGACTGAATAAAAGATGTGGAAAAAAAAAACATCTGCTTGTGTCATCGGGATTCTTGTTATTGCCATAGTTTCCCTGCGTATTGCGCACCTGATTCTGAGTACAAAGAGCAATGGAGCGGAAAAAAGTCTATTTAAATGCGATGAGGTACGCGGACCGTGCAAAAGGTTTGGCAGGGATAAAGGGGCGCTCCGTAGCTGAGTAAATGATTTGGCAATCTGGGCAGGAGTGCGCGCATGTGCAGATGGGGGGTAATGTGGGTTGGATAACCGTGGAGGTGGGTATCCAAACAAAGGACTGAGCTTTAATTTCAGAAAGTTTGCGCTCTGAATAGAGGGGGGGCAGGAGGTGGGGGGGAGGGGGGGGGTGGTAGTCAGTGAGAAGGCTGCTCTGGGGGACCACTGGCCACCTCATTCACTTCTAACACAAAGGCAAAAGAAACAGGAGCACACTTTTGACTATGAACCACAGAACCAAACCATACAGGCTCCTTTCACTTTGATAGCGGGAGGACACCAATGAGCCACGAACATCAAAGTTTCACACAAAGGACGGCAGAGAAATAAATAGAGAAACAAAACATGCATAAATAGCACATGACATGAAGGGGAATATCTCTTCAGTTGATTCACCGTTAGGATGGACTATCCCCGGGGCTGGTGGCACGGAACAGTGATAACTAACTTTTCTTTAAGGGGGGGGGTTAGAGGCGGGACTCACTGCAGTTCTCCTCATCCGAGTGGTCTCCGCAATCGCTCTGACTGTCACACCTCCAGTGATCCGGGATGCAGTTGTTATTCTTGCAGCGGAATTCATGAGGTCCACAGGTCTTTTCATCTTCTCAAAAAATAAATAAATAAATAAATAAATAAATAAATACAAACAAATGAAAATTGTTTCATAGCATATGAATATTAACATTGTGCACTCATATTGCCAGGGGTAGCCAATTCTTAGGATTCTAATCAGTTTTTGACACAGAGTTACAAAAAATACACTGATCTTTTCATGTGGCATACACATGAAAAGATTAAAAATACATAAATAAATCTGTTTGTGGCACCACATGCTGCTTCTCAACAAGCTTCTCTATGCCATCTGTGACAATACATTTGCATCTTCAAAAATCTGCTTCTCTTTTGTTACCCCTCAAATAATCACCCAGATTGCTCATGGTTAGAAAAATATAGTATTACTGATAGGTGGATAAAGGAATTATTTTTATTATTTCCATCTTTTACTTTCCGCCAAAAAATCTCTTCTTCCCGACTGAGACAGCAACTGCACTGGACCAGGCATCAGCGCAGTACTAGCTATTACAGATACAGCATGGCTGACCCCATGGAAAAGCTGGCCCACCAACAAAGCCGAGATAAGTGCTGCAGCTCTGCTGCTATTTCACAATCCTTGTGGTCAGCTTGTACATCATGGCTAGTGTTAAGAGCTGGTAAACAACAAACAAAGCAAAACCCCGGGAAATGATTGGTTGGATGTAGGCAGCATTTATGAATCTTGGCATACCCTTTGTCTGTTTGGCGGAACACTTTCCCTACGGTTCATTTACAAAAGCATATTTTAAATACACCATTTTGAAACTAGCAAAGTATTAAAATTAAACAAAAAATCTATAAAAGGCAATAAATGAGTACTATAATGAGCACTGGAAGAAATTGTACCAGTCCTCAGCATCTTTCAAAACCAGGGGGTATTTCCACTTGCAATTTAAGGGTTGGATACGATCAAAAAGTTTAATTTTGACAGCATTTGTTGTCCATAATCATCTATAACAGCATTCTAATCTTAAGCACGTTGTATAGCTTTCGGTCAAAATTTTGCATTATTTAACAGCTGCTTGGATGAAATTGGTCTCATTGTTGATGCATTAACTAAATTGCATGATTTTCTAGCACTGGGTATTGTTGGTAAAATTCAGCCTCATCTCACAGACAGATGCTTAATCCAACTATCACAAGAATAGATAGATATATAATGCATTATTAATCGGCCCATTGCACAGCCATGTTTGAGTGCTTACTAATTTATGACATTAAGAGAATTGTAATTCAATCCTGAACTTTTCTTTTTTGTTCCTCTCTGCTGTTGAGGCCACTTAACATTCTCCAACAGCATCCATGCGCTGTGAAATATACGTAGAGGAGATTCCTGAGCCCACACTTAGGAGTTCAATAAATAAACAGGAATTTCCCTCTCCAAAGACTCCGCTTTTAATGGAAAGAGGAAAACTTTAAAGCTATTTTGGACAGAGAATTTATAAGTCTACCTTCTAAGTGCAGTGAACTTGGTGTGCCCATTGCATATCCAACCACATAAAGTATGGGGTTCATTTTCAAAAACTTATATTCTTTCCAGAAGATGTAAAACTAAGTTCAAGCTCTTGTTGTTGTCAGTTTGTGTTAAATGTTAAAGAAAAAGATTAGGTAAAC
Organism: Megalops cyprinoides; assembly: GCF_013368585.1. NCBI lineage: Eukaryota > Metazoa > Chordata > Actinopteri > Elopiformes > Megalopidae > Megalops > Megalops cyprinoides. Next base: position 21,277,326 of record NC_050596.1, read on the forward strand.
AACAAATAACTCTTAGAAATCTGCCTAAGATACATTCTTTACTCGAGAGGTAAACTACAAACACAGAACTCACTTACAGAAACAACTTTATTTTGGAGGGGGGGGTAATAAAAGCCTTTCATGCTTTTTGTTTGCCTGTCTACTTGAGGAACATATTCATATGAATTATGAAATAGGGTAACATTCTGTACTGTATTGCAAAACAAAAATAATTTGACAAATATGGGCCTATTGCGCCTCACATTCAAAAAGAATCCTGCAATTTTTTTATACATGTCCATTGTCCACATAAATTATTAGTGACCCTTGTGTCCTTGCTATCATGTGTTTACTATGACCTACAAACATACTTGTAAGAAGTCACAGGAGGCTAATTATCAGCCAAGCATGGATAAAAAATTCTGTTATAGGATCATTAATATATCGTTTCCCCTTGTGGTTCTCTAATAAACATGTAAGTCTGGGTTCTGGAAACGGCAACGTTTTCAAACTGTTCCCCTCATCGGAAAAAGGTTCTTGTAAGGCACAGTGGCCACAGACAGAAAAAAGTAACACTGTACCGCCACTTCACATAGCACTAAAGAACTAGACACTGACAGAGGATGATACTTTATAACAATGCCTTCTTCTTTTTTTTTTTGAAGGCACAGTAAAAACACATTCATGCATAAATCATGTAGCATAAACATGTAAAACTAAATAAATAATTATATACAGTATATGGAATAACAATCTGCTATTAGAAGCCATTTCAAAGTGAATCACAACAGGTCTGCCTGGTATCAGTTTCTAGTGAGGGATGCATTATTCATGAGGAATAAATGGAAATATCCATTAAGCGCCCATGACACTAATGAAATCTTCAGAAGTGACACAGCAGAAAACAATATGTGGCTTCTGTGTTTTGGCACATTAGAGTAACGAGGTTTTGACTTCGATCTGACTGTTTCCTTCCCCTAAATCTTGCTCAAAACATCCTCATTTACAGCATATTAAAACCAGACAGATGACAAAAAATGTTCAGCCTCGCCATGCTATTCAGTCTTGTTATTCAAGTAGGATTAATTTAAAAATGTCTAAGCTAAAGAAAAATTAAATGAGGCAGGCATGACCATGACCAGGTTAAAAAGGAGGTCAGATCTAGCCCCATAAGCCTTTCACTTTTGCCAGAAAAAAAAACAGTCTGGTCCACTTTGGTTGAGTCCTGCTTATAATCTAAGTGTAAAAGAACAACAAGAGAGCTTCCCAAGATGAAACTGCACTGATCTCATACAGTGTCAGACCACCTCCAAAGCTGGTCTAAGGTTCAGAGAACTGGTTCGGCAATATTAATATTAAAGCTGTCACACTCAAACATTAAAATATCAGTTGTTACAAATGATTGTAAAATTAGAATAAACAAGACCAACATATTTGTGTGGTGACAAGTTCAGCTCAAGGCTGTGCAGGGTTTGAGTAATCTCATAGGTCAAAAACGCAATAGGTAAAAATAACGCAATTTCACCACAAAGCCAGAACAAATCTGCTCTTCTAATGATGCATGTTCCAAGAATACTTTTTTAAACATATCAGCTTCCTTAAATTCAAAAGGTCAGAGGTTTGGAACACAGCACATAAAAATGAAGCATATATCATTTGATTGCTGGAGGTGCAGAGTTTAACTGCAAGGTTTGAAGCTGAGGGCAGATGTAGCAGATGCTAAGTGACAATTTCACAGTGCCTGGCACACAAATGAAATCACCACCGAAGTCCTGTAGTTACCCAATGATGCTACTGCAATTGTTCGGCAAGAAAGTACAAAATGTTAATCTGACACTTCAAGTTAGCCACATAAAATGGGGAGTCTTGAGTCAATCTGGTCACCACCAAGATCTGCCTTGAATCCTTTTCCACAGGCGCTGGTAGGGTACCAACAGAAGGATGAGGCAGCATGCCAGACCTGGAGATGGATTTATGAAATTAAATCGATCGCCGCCAAGAAACCAAACTGTGTTGCCTGGATACAATGGTCAAAATCAATGTGACCGTAAGAGAGAGATGACACTGTTTAATTAGACAGAAGCTGTCAGGCCCTGTCTGAGATCACTCAATAAGCAGTCTCTCATTCATGTGGAGGATACAGTGGCTGACTTTATCACCCGTAAATAACACAGGCTTGCACCCGCGTGTATGGACACGTGGTGGGATCGTCCCTGGTTTCTTAATCGACTGTGCGGATAGTGAGATTTCACTTCAAAAACACCCAGCTGACCACACCATTGTCCATTTCAGGGCAGATATAACAGGGCAGGCAGTCAGTCATTGGGAATGGTAGCTGCTTGTGGACTATAAGTGCTCTGTGATCAATTCCAGCCAAGTTTTACAGCATTCACTCACAAGCTTATGAATGCCTTTAGTCCCCTGAATAAATAACTGCCTTGCAGTTGAACTGTATCCAGCATATATACACATATATACACAAATGCACATTAGCAGGAAATAAATTCTATTCAAATAGATTAATTTTTGAACTGCTAAACCATTATAAAATCCTCAGTAGGTCTAAAATGGGCATAAGAAGCATTATTGGCTGAAAGAAGACTGCTGATAAAAGTAATGACTTTGGTTTTTATATCAGAATTACTTTGAAGTGAAACCAGAATATGGATGGTGAGTGGAACAGATGGGTTTCTGTTTTTCTGTGATGTTCAGGAGTTGCGCCAGGATTAAATTCTCCTGCAGCAGTTTGTCCTTAACACTTAATGACAATTTGAAAGGATACTAAGTATTACTGTTTGCGTTACATCCACTACATTGACTTCTGTGATTTCCCAATGTAACAATATTGTGTTCTATCAGACGAGTTGGATGAATTCTAGCCCTTAAGTTCACCCGCTCTGCATCCAGCACGGCACACTTGATAATTCATTGCCTTGCTTTTTACTACGTTACAAGCCCGATATTTCTATGTCATTTTGGGAACCTGAAGAGACAGTAGTGGTTTGTGACCCAGTATGATAAATACCTTAAGATATCTCAATTATTTGTAAGGTAACACCGCATAAATTATGTAAACGCTAAATCTCTCTTCCCATCTGGATTTTTCTGCTTCCATCTGGTACATGCAGGGCATTGGCGTTCGGCAAGTAACTGTACCACCGCCAGGGAAATAACTCAAGCACACTGCTCAATCAATATTTTCAAGTTGAAAGAGACTGAATCATACTTCAGTCCCGGCACCTCTGTCTCCAGATGAGAAGAAAACTGTTTCGCCCTAGGAGGCTCTTGAGTTGTTTGCTCTCCACAGAGGGATAAAAATGTTCAGGCTGTCCTTCCTTTTGTTTACTGGGCCATTGTGCCTCTGGTTCTACAAGCTTACACACATTTTGCTCAAAGAGTTGCTGCTACTCAAGTTCAACTTCCAAAACTACTTTTTGTCTAGAGCCCAATGAACAAATGAGAAAAGTCTTTCTGATACACTGAATCACATAAAAACGAGACTAGAATCTGCAACTGACGAGAAAATACCAATGTTTCACAATAACTATAACTCTGGACCTAACTGCCCGGCTCCAAAACAAAATTTTGCTTATGACTGTCGGCTGTCATGACCCCCTAGCTGTTGTGTTTTTGTTTTTCCCTGTCCATGTGCTTTTGTTTTCCTTGTGTTCTAGCCCCGCCCCGCTCTCCGCCCTGTCTCCGCCCACCTGATCATCTCCACCTGCCTGCCTGCACACCCTCTTCCCATCATCTCATCAGCCCAGCCCTATATCTACCCTGCTTGTCTCTGTCTTGTTGCCAGTTCGTTGCAGTGTGTTTGTACCTGTCTCGTTCCTGCCGTGTTTTCTGCCTGATTGCTGGTCCCCGAATCGACCCTGCCTGCGCTTTGACCTTGCTCCTGCCTGCTGCCCTGCCTTGTTCACCTGATCTACCTGACTACCTGGTTTGACCCTGCCTGTCCCCAGCTTTGATTCCTGACTGCGTTCGGACTGCCCGCCTGGTCTCTACCCTGCCTGTTTTTTGGTCACGATTCTGCCCTGCGTCCTTAATAAAGGCACTTGGAATCTGGAGTTCTCATGGTCCGCGCCTGAGTCCTTGCCTGTGCCCTGACAATGACACTTAATTTGTGATACTCGTGATTCTTTCATGTTGCTGGGTCATTTCTTCCTGCATCAGAGACGAAATCATGTGGTGACAACGTGGGACAGCATGGAATACACCACAGATATAACTGAGTACAAGTTACAAGTTTTTACTTTTACAAATCCAGAAAAAAATCACCCATTGATGTGGAAGCCCTATAGGACTGTTTTGAACAGCCTGAGAGCAGCGTTCCAAAAATGATATCTTTATTTAAACTTCTGGAAGAGAGAATCAACAATCCTAGGAGGACACTACTTCATCAGGGAAAAATGTTTGTGGGTAAAAGTCAAACAGCTTTGTGAGGAAGTGAGCAAAGCCAAAATGGATGCAGGAGACCTCTCGCTTTGCAGTTATATCCCCCTGAATGTCACTACGTGAGACGCTGACTGAAGTGGAAATGCCAAGGTCACTGCACTGCCCAGTACCGTCATTCAAGAGGGAGGGCGTATGAGTTGATTTAGACAATCCCCATATAACATCCACACAAGACACAATGAGTGACTTGAGTTGCATTAGAGTCTGTTAGCATTAATGGGAGCCGCTTGAAATGCTATTATAAAAGTCTCAAAAGACATGAGAGAGAGGTTTATCTCACGAAAACTCAGGTTGATGTCTGCATAACATTATCATTCAAAACTGTGCTCATTGTAGCACCTCCGAAAGCCCTGGGCATTGATTCCATTTGGGTTCAAATAATCACATGCGACAGGGTCTCCCTGGAAACAGCATCTGCTCCGGTGAAGGCCGGAGACGAAATTGAAATGGCACACAGCATGCCTTCTCTCCACACTTCCATGTTCAAGTGCCTCACAGGTGTAGAAGTACTGTGCAGAGGCTGGGGAATTGAACTGGCAGGTTTGAAACTTGGGTGGGACTCGGCTGCTGTACCCTTCAGCGTGGTACTTAACCTGAATTGATTAACCCAGCTGTCCAAACAGATAATGCGTACACTAGAAGCTATGTAAGTTGCCCTGGATAACGGCATCTGCTAAACCTAATAAATAATGCATCGTTGCTGTCATAGGTTAGTCCTCACATCTGTGGGAAAGGATATTGTTGACTGAATATCTCTTGTAATAACATTTAAAAAATTATTAGTTGAAATAAAGATTTCACCCTTTACACAATGTGCAAAGAAAAAAAGGACATTTATTTAGTGCCCTTCTCATACTGTGATTTTAAAAAGCATCTCAAATTTCTCTGTATGGGGAAATTAAATTTAGGGAAAGTGGGTGGATTGGACATTTCAAGCATTGAAAAATCAGCCTTGTAAATGAGTTTGTGTCCCAAATGAAAGGATGCTGCCTGTTGTCACATGATCTGTAGGTTGCATTCCACTAAGGAATCAGTACCTTGATAACTAACTTAAAACTAAGTGCATCTGGACACTCCAATAATACTCCAATCTTGCTTAAATCTGCTTTACACTAAGACAGAGCTAACATTTTTTTTCTGTCTGGCCTAATAAACAGCTACCAACCACACCAATCTCATTTCTACACAAATTCTAAATTCCAACTCACAATAAAGTAAACTTTCACATCCTGACATATCTAGCAAAGAAGAATGACAATAATGCTTATATGTTGCCTTGGAAGGATTCATATTTTCCATTTGGGACATAGCCAATGACTTAATATGTTCTTTGAATGGCTAACTAAATACTTTGCCTCAGGTTATTTTTCAGAGGCTAAAGATGTACGTGCCAGATAACAACTGCCAGACAAATCTCTGATCCAGGCCTACAGTAGGTGCCATTTGAAACAAATTCAGAAAATAATATGTGAGGTTTCAGACAGAATCAAAATCTGAAGATAAAGTCAAATCAACAAAGGAAGATACCGTTCTTACCACAGTTGGCCTCATCCGAGCCATCAGCACAGTCTGGGTCCTCATCACAAACCCACAATTTAGAGATGCAGTGCATTGTGGTCTTACACTGAAACTGATCCTGGGAGCAAGTGCTTTCCGCTGGAATAGTGACATTGTTATTCATTATTAAAATCACATTACACAAGCAAACATATCAAGTTAAACACAAAAAACAAAAATCATCATGAATGTAGTTATTCTACAATAACGTGAACGTTGACAACCACAATGATTTAATGGAAAGGGTTGATTTTGCAAGCATGCTACATATGCATCTATATGTTTTATAACATATAATGTCTTGTGCCACAGTGTAATCCTGCCCCTCCTCCCCAGCTAAGTTTAACCCCTAGAGAGTATAAACCCTGGCTAATTCCCACCCTCCAGATATGATTATGCCTGGTAAAACCTCCCTGTGCTGAGGTAATCTCTGCCCCAGGTGAAATTTATCAACACACAGTTGGCATCCACTTAATCCCTTGCCCCGCCTCCCCAGAACCAGCCTCCTCAGGGGGAATGATTTTACCACCATCTCCCTCCACACTTAGCCCAATGCGGACATGCACCAAGACAGACAGGAACTCACTATAGTGAGGGTCACTGGGGAAAGGAGGAAGGATTAGACTGTAACACCAGATATAAACTGGATTTCTTCTCTCATCTGTTAATTGTTATGCACCTTTGCAATTTAGAAATGTTTCCATTTTTCTATGGTTAGCTGTATCTCAGAGCACTCTTCCCGAGGGACTACGGCCAAGATTCAATATAAGTAAAATGCACCCTGAACTTAACTGACTCATACGTGTTTGTTTTCGTCCATTTATTATACGATGGTATGAATTTGACATATAAATATTGAGCAATAAAAAAGAAAAACAAAACAAAACAAACAAAAACTTAAATTCATTCTTTAGACCAAGACAGGGCGGTATGATTAAATTGAATGTGTCCCTAACCCATAGTTTTGGCCTTCTAATTTCTGAAAAAGACATTTCTGCTCTTTAAGGCCTCAGGCATTTTTTCCATGGGCTGTGTGTCAGTTTGTGGAGCCTTCTTCCACACTTTCTTCTACACCTGGTACACATTAGAGACACCAGGGAGTCCTCACTGCTGAGAATGCTGATACTTTCATTATTGTACCTGACAAGAGCAGGAGCAGAGAGTTCTGCTAGCACCAGAGAGAGAGAGAGAAACTGCAACTAAGGCAGTCCTACTCAAATCAATATGAACCAAGAACGTATGCTTTCAGTTTTCCTTCATTTCTTTTAGGAACTGCAATTTTTTAAATCATTATCTACATTAAAAATTAAAACGCAGAATTGTCTCAGTGCCCAGTGAAATAATCACGCCTCACAAGATTAATCTGGCTTTCTGCAGTCTCATACTCCAACCCAAAATCTCCAGTCGAATAAATTAGCGGTGGAGATGCATTTGTCAAAGTTGTCACGTGGAGAAAGTGAAGGATGCAGTTGTGGAGTAAGATAAACTGTGTATTCTTCTGTTTGATTTTCCTCTCTGAGAAACTGGATCCAGTTCTCTCATTCAGGAAATGACTTCACTTTTCACAGTCTTGACTTTTAAATACTTTATCACTGTATAGCTATTTTTTATCCCCCAACGGAGTGAGCTACATCAAAAAAAGTCCAGTATTTAGTTAAGCAGCATTTATTATTCATCCTGGAAAGAGCCATCATAGACATTCACAGATATATGAGCAACACTGGTCATTCCTTTTCTTCTTTTGCAGAAAGTAAACATGACCCCCTATTGCCAACCAGAGCCTTCTAAGAAAAGAAGGAATGCAGGGTCCACAGTCTTCAGTTTACTCAGAGGAGAATGTTGGTTTGGCCACTTGGTTGGTGATCTGAGCAGGACTTGATTTGTCCACCTGAACGTTTGAATGGTTTTATTCACAAGCACACACTGATCTCAACTAGAAAACTGAAAATCAGTTTTGAGCTTTAATAAGACGTAAATATTAAATGGTAATTGTCAGGTAAATTCCTGACATGGATATTCACAGAACAGCCCTGGATGCTGTTTAAAATGAGAAAGAAAGGTCTTACGACAGTCAAGTTCATCCTCGCCATCTCCACAGTCATCTTGGCCATTGCAGCGCAGGTTCAGAGGGATGCACTTCTGCTTCTTGGTGCATTTGAACTGCCCGGACAGACAGATGTATGTGTCTGAAATGATACAACAGCATTTCAGAAAGATGAACCAGAAGGACACACACTAGAAGAACTACTGATCTTCACTTTTGTTAATTTACAGCAGCTCCTTTTCAAGGGGTGGGAAGGGTGTAAGGCAGTTGCTCTTTTATTGAACCAAGCAATGGTCAGTTAGATTTCAAGGTGTGGATACTGATGAAAAGACACAGTAATGAATCTACAGCTACATTTGCAATTCATTTCTACTGCAGGAGAGTAATGGTAATTATAATTAGCATGAAATTGCATTGCATTTGAATAGATGCTGTGTGGCTGTGGCTGACCAGCAGCACAACAGCTCATAATTTCAGCTTCTCAGGTATTTTTTTCATGCAATGATCACATTTTTATTTAAATCCACACCGTTGCTTTTTTAATGAAACAAATGAACATAAATCTGAATCATTTAAAAGCACCTGATTTTACCTTTTCTTGCTTACAGCTACAATACTGTGTGTAATGCAGGAACAAAACTCACCCCTGCTGTAAGATTTAAGCGTGCTATGTGCAGTGCGAATTACAACATTTATGCGAAACATTCCAAAACTGAACTGTTAAAAACTGTCATGTTAATTACATGGTGTATAACCACTTTTCCCCTCACCAATATATGTGCATCAGTACACTGCATGTGCTATGCGTAATATCTCAGGGTTTTCAATGATCATTGACAGAGCTTGCAGCCCATGACATCTGCATTTTATGCAGCAATTGGGCGCTCAGGAATTTTACAGCAATCTAAATGGACAATATACCATTGCCGACTCATTAAAAGATCACTTTTGGTTTCAAATATTTTATATTGATGAGGTATCTTGCGTTTATTGTTGTGTGTTTGTAAATGTGGTTTGACACAAACATGCCCTGATTAGACACGTCAGATAATGACAGGGATGTCTGATGACACTGACAGTTTGGTAATCACTTGTCATGATGGCGGAGCAGGTATTGATTTTCTGAGAGCTGCTAAGTAAGAGTCACAGTGGTTGTCACAGATAATGCTTGTGAATCGAACATTTTGAGATAAGAACTGCAAAAATAACTAGCTGAATGATCAAAAATGCAGTTGGATCATATGGATTTTGGAGACATATTTCATCATCAACATCATTAACATCATCTTTCATCATGTTAAACAGTAGTGGTTATGTGTTGTATAGTCATAAGTACTTGGGATATGTGAAAACTGAAAGAGCAAGAGAAGAAGAGAAAGAAAGAAAGAGGGAGATAATACACTTAGTTTCCAATAATGCATTGATATTTACAATCTGAAACAAGTTTCGTTTAGATCTCTACCCCTTGATTCAAGTTTGATCTCAAACTGTGCTCACTTGGTCATGGCAGACTTACTGACATATTGCTTCAAAATAATACAGACAATTAATCTTTCACATTTCATTGTAAATGAATGTTGGATATTAAAGAGCTCCTACAGTTTTTTTTCTTCCTCCAGGAAACATAAACCCAAGACCAAGCACATAATAAATATATTCACTAAAACCATCTTCTTGGTGTATTCTTGGTAAAATGTCAGGGTTTATTTTTAAAAGTACATTTATAATTGGTGCTTCAGGTAAATAACTAGGTAAATAACTAAAAAGATGCTATTTTCATGCTCAGTAAAAAGTATGTTCATGCAATAAGTAAATCTGATAAATCACATAACAAAGATCTTGATTCTCTGCCATGACCCAAAATATGTACTTAAGCTCGACTATGACAGAGTCCTCCTTATCAACCTACTGAACCAGTTTAAAGAGGTTTAAAACAATGTCAGAGGAGTTTCTCACCGCAGTTAGCCTCATCAGAGTTATCTCCACAGTCATTCTCTCCATCACATATAAAGGGGGGTAGAGCACAGAGACCAGTCCCGCACTGGAATCGCCCCGGCTGACATTTGAATTCCGCTGTAAAAACCAGACACCACTATTAAACCTTCCAGGATGTGCCACAGCTGGGCTAATCGAGGGTCTTTCACTGGCTGGTTAATAGAAGACCATGTCTTTTCTTGGGATGGAGGCAGAAATGAAGGATGGCTTCACGACTCTGAAATAGCTCTGTATGGTTGATGTGTGAGAGGATATTGGCTCACCTCAGTATCAGTCTGGCAGCACTACATGATGAAAAGTGCGTGTGTAATAAAATCAATAAATGTTCACTCTTTGCAGTTCCAAGGGTGCTCCTTTTTCTTTTTGATATTTACTTTGTCTTTTCTTCCAGCACCTTTTATGTTCTTCACACCCACTACGTACTGCATTCTGATGGTGGTAATAAGTGCACCAACATATCCAATTTTAGCTGTAGGCCAAGGTTAATTTTTGACACATAATAATGGAGAACCTTTCCAAAACAAATTAAAATGATACTTTCATTTCAAATTATTCTTTTGAAAAACTTAAATTTGACTTGTCCAGCGTAGACTGATATCATTGGTTGCAATTGTGATTAACACTAGTTGTGACTGACAGTCTTTCTTTTCTACCTCAGCCAGTTTAAATTACATGTTCATTAAGGCATGATGAATAGACTATAATGTAACTGCAGGTCAATCTAAAACACTCAGAAGTAAATGGTCTAATGTCCATCATGAATTAGCTATAATAAGAATTCTATTTCCATCCACTAAAAGGCCTTTTTTCTCCGAAATAGTATAACAGTAACCAACCTTTTAGCATTTTACAGATCTGACACAGAAAAGAGTTTTTTTTTTTCCTCTGCACTTAACTCTTATATGTTCGAAGTGTTTAGAGAACTTTGTTCAAAGCAGGCTGCTCAAACTATTGAGAACACATAGTATTAAGAACATCAGGATTGGTCTTAACATCATGTGAGGCTGTCATGTCTGTAGCCCTTGAAAGATCTGTCGGGATACCCTAGAGTGAATGATGCTCTGAACAGGGGTTGGACAGGTGACTCACGGCAGTCTGGAGGCTCGTCGGACCCATCGCCACAGTCATCCACCGTGTCACACTTCCACCAGAAAGGAATGCACTCATCTGTACCACATCGAAACTACACACGGGGAACAAGTGTTACTCGTTGATCTGTAGAACTGCGGCTGAGATTTTCCCAACACCAAATGAGGACGTTGATGAAAACGAAAATCATAATAAAGAAATAAAAACACAGAACTGATATCCAGTGATGTTTATCTGCAGAAAGAACTCCTAGGGCTGTCTGCAAAATAATCAGTAATTTGCCTTAGGTTTACTGCTTAATGTGCATGTCTCACTCAAGCTTGACTTTGATTTGAAGTTTCAAGACCCAGTAAAAGACTGAAAGTTAAAAAAAAAAAAAAATCTATAAATGAACCTCAGAGAGAATGTTTTTTTGGATGTACCAAGCACAGAGCAAGTCAGTGGCCCTTACAATACAATTTCTCCTAGAACCTTTGAAGATACTGAAAGCAGAACACCATTAATTGTGGGCAGAAGGCAGAGGGCATCCACTGACTGACCTGACTGGCTGTGCAGTTGGATAAGCAGGTCTTGTTGTCCGCACCGAGGTAAAAGTTGGTGGGACAGGCGCATTTGTATCCACCCCCAGGGGACAGGAGACAGAGGTGGCTGCATCCTCCATTGGTCACCTGACACTGGTGTTTGGGCACTGTGTGGTGAGGAGGAGGAATACCACCAGGTTCAGTCCAAATTACTAAGCTGATCAAACCGTCGCCCTCTCTGATTAGCCAGGAGATATGGCCTTGCCTTGGTCTAATTTCATCATAAACGAGCACTAAAACAAATAAAGGTGGTATGATTACCGTCAGGCTGGCGGAAAGGATGGTACACCTTGATGTCGGTGATGGTTTGCCAAGTGCTCAGCAGCTCTGCCCTCTGGGCCCCTGAGGTTTTGTGAGCACGGTTGAGGGTCTTGGATTTCCCATCAGTCCAGTAGATGTAATCCTCAAACAGCGTCAGCCCCATCACGCCGTGGATGTCTTGATTAGGCACTGTAAAAGGGGGGATATGGCCAGATTAACTGTAGGGATGGGGAAAGCCAGCAGGTGTAATTCTCACTATGGCATGGGGCAGACCGACCAAACAGTGCAAAGTCTTGTGAATAATTGCAATGACAACCTGTCAGACCCGCAGGTTCTTTATTGCTGGTAAAGACATGAGAAAATTGGAGGCTGGGGCCTTTCTCTGTCAGGTGAATCCGGGGAAAAAAAATAGAATTATTATAAATGACTAACTGGCTCTTGAAGCCGGTAAAATGAAATTCCAAAAACAGAGAGGAAGCCATGACTAGAATTTGAATGTTTTTTTTTTTTTTTATTCAATTCGAGACTATTGGTGGGTTTAGTTTATTGTACATAAGGGCCTTGTTTGTTACTAAGGAACAGGACAGGCATACAAATGCTAATGGGAATTATGTTCAGGGGAAAAAATACAGCATGTGAAAAAAGTCATGTATTTTTTCAAAAAAACATGATGCATGCCAGGAAAGGGGGCAATGAGTCAGTATCACTTCCAATTAACAACCCATTCTGAGCCAAGCGTGCCACAGTCATAATAATGATGGCCATAAGCTGGCTTTTTGCGAAAGCTAAAAGTGCATCTTTCCTGTGGCTCAGATTTGCTATCTTGAACAGCCGTGTTGTGTCCACCAATGACATTACTCACTCCCATTTAAATGTTATTTTCAACCCTTTTCTTTCTGGTAGGGATAAATAAGTCATACTGGGAGAAAATGACAGACCCACGTGTCTTTTTCAAAGCAAAGAGGCCATGTTCCTGTTTCACGGTCATGCTGCGTCATACAATGAAATGCATCAAAGTATCAGACTTATGGAGAGGTTGCCAATGTGTGTGAGAGGCACCGGAAAAGACAATGCGAGTGGACATCAGGAGAGAGGCCGCTCAGTGACTTTAAATGAAGGCCATGGATACTCGAAGAAAAGATGAAACTGCAACGAATACACTGGAACAATTAAGTTTAATGTTAACGTTAAACAATCACCTTTATAAAAAGCAAAACACAGTGGGTCAGTAGGACATTGTTTCAGTCTTCACTTTTAACTAACAGCAAATGAAAATGAAACAAACAAGCAAAAAAAAAAAACCCTAATCCATGCTGATCTGCATTCAGTGCACAGCAAACCAGACACTTTGAATGATCCCTGACATTTTGTCATCGACATTGTGGGAAATGTTCTATCAATATTTAGCTACTTTACAAGACTGGGGCTCTTACTCAGAGAGAGATCTGTGAGCATCATGGTAAACAATATTCACACTGAGCAATCACAAACATGTATTACTGCTATCTATAAATGTTGTCCACAGTATCCCCTTCATAACAATTCTCAACTATATCTATGTGTGTGTGTGTGTGTGTGTGTGTGTGTCAGTCGCAATCCTCTACCAATGTATCCAAAAAGTGGCACAGCTATAAGGTCCATTAACTTATACATGCTTTGAAAATTAAGCAATTACCTGTAGTCTCAAATTCACAGCCCATTTGCAAGCTTGAATCATTTCGTGAAATGCATGAAGGCAAAAACATATCTAAGGTTGACATTTGGCAGCAGATTGTTCTTTGAAATGAACCCCAGAGTAGGTGTCCCATTCAAGGGTACAACTAGTGTCACACCTGCAATTCAGAACTGTATCCTTCTGTAGCAAGTTTCCTAACCACTACTTCAGATTGCTGCCCCACCCTGCATCATTTGAAATTTCCTTATGCTTCAAATACTATCATACTTATATCATACTTATACTTGACAAATGTTAAATTGTATTTCTTTTATTCTTCGATTATTATTCTTGTGACTGTCCAAATCAGTCCTTTTCATCATGCCCCCACATCCCCCTAAGAAGGTGCTATAGAACATTTATTCATAAACTTGTGTGTGTGTGAATTTATTATTTAAATTCAAACAACGACAAAATGTTTGCAGAAAATGGCAAAGTATGCACAGCAAAGAAACAAATTCAAGGGTCTCTTTTGTTTGTTTTATTTTAATTTTTTTTTATTTTTCTCCCCTTTTTTCTACCATACTTCTATTGTGCACCACGTTCCCTTCACTGAGGAACCCTTCTGGCTCACGCCGAAGCAGCAGAAGCACGACTAGTACAGTAGTATTCAGAGGCACGACTAGAACAGTCCCAGCCGATGGTTATTTTCACAACGCATGCCCCACAATGCAACAGCAGAGTGAATGTTGAATGGAGGACGGGCGCATCTTTCACTAATGTCACCTGAGGAATCATAAGAGGGTGCGGCAAGGAACACGGTGCCCGCCGTGAATCCACCCTACCCTGTCAGAGAGAAGCTAACAATGGGATAACGGGAGTCTTCTACCGCAGACTCCCGTTATTGTCTGCTAATGACACAGTCCAGTCTCTGGAATGTGATGTCTCGGACTGTAGGGCTCAGCCTCGCGCTTGGAGCGACTAATCACCTTCACCGACTGAGCCCCCATTGACTAGGGTGCCCCCACTCTCTTTAGTTAACAGCTGTCAGATCGCAAGAGTCTTTCTTGTCTTGTTCTTTTCTCAAGTGTGGGAGGAACTACTTTCTTTTCATTTTTTTGGTGTCTTTGAACACACATACCCACAAAGAAGCAAAAAAAAAAAAAAAAATTCCATCTTTAAGACATTCTGAAACTAGAAAAACATGCTAGAGCATGATTTTGTTTTTTTGTGTTTTTTTGTGTTGTGCCCAGCTCCAACAATGTGGTGAATTAATAGTCATCTGCCACTTCCCCATGCCCAAAATGCGCACCCAATGGTAGTAAGGTGTAAATGCTTATATGATTGCATCATGCATTGAAGGGGGAAAAAGACTGATAAACTACTTAACTACTTAAAATATAATACCTATTCATATAAAAATATAACAGCTATAAAATAAAATATATGTACCTTAATGCTGTATCAGCACTATATGACTGATGATCCTTACAAAGCATCTAGGATAGGTTCTAAGCTCTCAACCTTGATAATGAAATAAAGCATCAATCCACATTAATATGTACTTTCCCTATCACGAAAGCCTCTGAGAAAAACATACAGTCATGACCTTTCAGAGAGGTCAGGGAAAGAGCGCTGATAAAGTCTGCAGAATAACAACAATCGACAGACAGAAACACATGGTTTCTGGCAGTTGGGCCAGAATCGATGGCTTTGGAAACACACTGACAGGAGGGGGACAGTCCCAAATCAAACAACACTCGCTCCGTGCGACAGCTCCAATCTTCCCCTTCCCCTCAGCTTCAGATTAAAGGAACGGGGCGAATATGTACGGATGTGACCACCCCACGCTCCCATTAGAATGCCATCAATCAGCAGCCGGTTGACGAGTGGATTTCTGACAGTAGCCCGAGATTAAAATTCCCAGCCTTTATTTTGTTTCTTTTTGTCCCCAAACAAAAAGGGACTTGAAAAAAAACAAAGACGGTTGTGTGGGCTGAAGCTTAAAAATAGAGCGGGGGGGGGGGGTGGGAAGAAAACACAAGGAGAACGAAATCCCTGTGTGAACAGGAGTCAAAATGAGCAGATTCCATCTGAACTTACAGGAAGTAAATGGATCGTCTCTCTCAGAGTCAGAGTCCCTATAATGAAGCAGACACAGCTTTGGGCGATAATACCATCCATCATTCATGGCTACGCTCTCGCACTTTTCCCCACAGATGGGCACAATTAGGTTTACAGACCAGAAAGAAAAAAAAAGGAACCCGAAGCGTGCAGGTTGTTGCCGCTTTTAATTATACAAGTGAATACGGTATCTCGTTATTGACTTGTTAGCGAATACATATTTAAAGAGACACAGCCAGGGGGCTCTGGGTAATGCATAATTAAAGGATCTTGCTGCTTACCCTTGTGTCGTCGGGATCCGTCCATGTTCGCAAACAGGATGTGGTTTTCATCAGCCCAGTACAGCCTCTTGTTGGTGTAGTCGATGGCTAAGGCCGTAGGGCTGTAGATTTCGGTGTCAACAATCACAGTTCGGTGGCTGCCATCCATGCCAACACGGCCAATATGGGGGTAGTCACAGCAGTCAATCCAGAAAACGTACCTGGCCAAGTACAGGGTGGACAATACTACTACACAGAGATATCTAGGGTTCTCAGCTCTCTGCTTCAAGTCCATAGCATTTACATTGACCTTTACTGTGTGCAATACCGTGATGCATGTGCCGCATCCCACAACAAACTGGGCATATCGATAAAAAATTAATGCTTCACATTCTTAATTTATGGCTTATGTTGAAATTGCTCACCACTTGGAATTAAAATCTATGCTCAGAGATGATCTCTACCTTTGCCTCAGAGAACAGATTTTTATCAGTTAACACAATGTTCAATAAGCACATAGTCCTCTCATGAGAGGAGGCCCAAAACACACATGAATGGAAAAATGTGAATTTAATTAGGGGACTAGGTTAAAAACACCATTATTTCATAGGAAAAAGGAAAAGAGACAGGGGAGAGATGATGGCACATACCCAGTCTGAGTGTCCAGAGCCAGGTTCTTGGGGTTCCTCAGCCCCGAGCCCACAAGGACAGTGGGGTACAGGCCATTGACCTTGGACACCTCTAGGGTTATCCTCTCTGCATCACACCAGTATAAGTTCTTCCCGATCCAGTCCACAGCCAGCGCACTGGGCACCGCAGTGCGGTGGACAATCTGAGAGGAGGAGAGACAAAGGAGACCTACGTGAGCGCAGAGGTCTACACTCCCACAACTTGAGAGTGCTAACTGCAACCTACAGCACCAGCTCCTTTTACAGTGCATCGAGCCTTGGACATCCTGATGTATTCAAAATTGACTGTTTCCTCAAAAGACTTAATTACGTAAAGATTTATTTATCCATTAAATAATTAATTTATATAAAAGGTCAGTCAGTTTGAATTTCAGCGTGTAGCACAGAAACCATGGCAACAGAAAATTTTGCTTTTTTGCCACTTGTGACAATTTACCCATCTTAAATAAATACATCACAGCCACATATAAATGCGGAAAATGATTTTAAATGAAGATGCTGTATTTCAGCAATGAAATGGATAATTTAATGATCGAAAACCTTGACTGCAGCAATTATGAAAGCTAACTGCAAAAAGGAAGAAAGACATAAAGAAAAAAAACTACTGTTAAGCAGATCATGCCTTCAGTGAGGAGAATTTAACGAATGTGTTTCTCTTAACGAAGTTTCTCTTTACGTTTCTCTTTAAGTTTTCTCTAATACACGAAATGAGGAAGCCATCTAAATATGGCTATTATGATCACCTCTTCAGTGAGGACAGATTATTATTATTTATTTTTAGTAAGCACTAAGCAGGCAAAAATTATACACATGACAGCTGGCAGATCAAACTGGCCCCTTTATACTCTAAGACTTAAAAGGACACCCCCTGCAGTGGACTTTTCAACAGACATTGAGCGCTTTGAGGTCTTCTATACTACATTCAACACCCCACACATTCACTGTGAACAGGGCCTTCCCTGAAGTAATAATTAAAAAACAGTAATGCTTTTAAAATTCTTTATAAATATGACAGCCCGAGAGGTTTTTCTTGTCAAAAAAGCTCAGACTTGCTCAAGCCCTAATCATTATTTGGCTCTGCTTGTGAAAATGCAGCTTCTGGTTCTTGAGTGGTCTTTCTTTGCATTGATTTGAAAGACTGGCTTATTTCAAAATGAAGGTTAAGTGAATATGAAATGTCAACATTTGAATATACCAAGTTGAGAAAATTTGAATTCATGACAAACAGCAGTAGTTTCATTCACTAATTACTGTGTCACATACTGTGCCAACTCCACATCTAAAACACAAATCTGAGCTCATGTTTAGGCTGTTATTACTACTTATCACAGTAGTTGTCTCGTTTTTTTTTTTTTTTTTTTTTTTTTTTACGAAATCTCACTGTTGGATCAATGGCTTGTGTCAGGTGAATCTATACAAATATTTACATCAGGATCAGGATAGAAAGTTACCTTAGTATGGAGTAACATTTTTGAATGAGCAGGGTCAATACTAGCTCTGAGATGGAAAAGCTATGCAACTGCAGACCAAGAGGCCTTCAGACCAGGGGACACAGTTCAATGCTTGAGCGAACTGCTCATTCTGAAGTGGAATCCAAGCCAACAACAGTGCACACTGTGTACTGTGGGTAGAAAAGTCCGCTTGCTGACGAATGTCAGCTCAGAGCAGGTGATGCACAGATTCACTCATCTGTATATTATTTGAACACGTCAGTTTGATCATTAGAGTACATTTTAAGCCCATCCAGATGATTTAAAGATTAGATTTGTACTTTTCCTGCTCAGAGCTGATGCCCACGAATAAGCACACCGGTCCAAGCCTTACTGGAGGCAATTCATGTCAGCGTTAGTGTGGTAAGGTACCAGGTTTTCTACCGCTTGGTGCACTTGGGGTGCATCAAAGTTAGTGAGAAATGGTCACCGACACTTTGTCCTCTCGGACCCCCCAAGATATCAGTCTTTACTGCGGCAAAAAACAAAATCCTTTCAACACAGGGTGTGATAAAGCTTCTGCACATTGGGATTTCTGTAATAAAATAATCTACAATTTCATTGTTATAATCCTATAATCCAAATTATCTCATGTAACTCAATCTCAGAATTATTTAACACACGGTAAGACACACAAAGGTACTGTATTACATGATGAAGATGAAAGAGGAGTCAGGTATGGACGGGCAAGCCTTATCTTAACTGGCTTGGCAATCAAAAAATGACCATTATCAGTTGTAAGGCAAAGTCTCCAGTGGCCCTGGGTTTTTTTTTTTTTTTGGCTCTGAGTCCACTGCTGCCTTCCACATTAGCGCTCAATCACTTCTGATTCTGCTTCTTATCAGGGGATGAAAGCTGAGAGAATTTCCTCTCAGCCTCAAGCTCTCCTCATTCCCTGAATAATGCCATTCTCCTGTAGGTCTGCTGCCATTAGCACAGCCTTTATTACACTCATGACATTGTTCTAATAATTTAAAAAAGAAAGAAAAAAAAAACCCTCATTCATTTTAAAGCGATTTTGCCTGTGCAGCACAGGCATAAATCAGCCATGGACCCAATGGAGCTTAATGCGCCATTATCCCCTCGCATTACGGACAATGAGCTGGGGGGAGTCGAGTGGGTTCTCCGGCAGGTGAACCGAAGACACAGCCGCGCAGGTGTCAGTCATCAGTCACGTAACTGTGATGGGCTAACGGTTAGGGACAGGTGGGCCTCCCTGCGTTCCCTCCCTTGGCAGGATTCCAAACAGCAGGTACGGATGCTGGGTCACCACGGAGGCAGAGTACTGGCATTATTGTACAGGCACCGAAATTCGAGCAGAATCGAGGGAGGCCCATCTGTTACTGTTATCTGTAAGGGAGATGGTGTATCTGTCTAATTGTGTATATGCAAGTATTTATAGTTAAAAGGTAAGGTGAGGACAGTAACAACAGTATTACTGTTGACGGCAACAACACAAATAATAATAATAATAATAATAATAATAATAATATGCACGCAACAGGAATAAAGGGGCCTCAAGTGCTATAGAACCTTCACATAATCTGTAACGTTAGAGTATATGGACTCTAATGTTACATTCTGTAAGAAGAAATACATTTGTTCTGTACATAATTTGCACATAACTTCTGGTGAAAACAGAGTTTTGACCTTGCTCCCATTTAACCCTCTACACACAGTACGTGTTTTTAATAAGAGGTTCATATCGGCTATGCTCCTCATTAGTTGTGCAATCTGACCTGCGTAGAGGGATGGGGGGGGGCTGAGTGGGGGGTTGGGAGTTGAGTGGGTGGGTGGGATTTCTGACGTCCTTGTTTCTGGGACCTCAATCTAACAGCATTACACATCCGCGCATGCTGAAGTGGTCACACTCAGCCCTGCCGTACCTTGAGGTCACTCCCATTCAGACGCATTCTATTTATCCTGCGCCCGCTGGGTCTGCTTGAGTCAATCCAATAGATAAACTCCTTCCTGTAGTCAAAGTCTATGGCCACGATGTTATTTAGGCCCTGTGGGGGAGAGGAGGAAGATGATGTTAGATGAGTCCTGAGTACACATTGCCCTTATACCTCATCACATTCCCATCATTTCTTTCTCATGGATTGCTTAAGGGCTCCAAGGCTCAGCGGGTTGAAAACTTAAAATGCAATACAGATAACACAGATAACAGTAATAATAATATTAATAATAATAATAATAATAATAAAGGTGTCATTGGAAGAGCAATGTCATTTTGTTCACAATTGATATTTCTTATTTCTTTTTTTTTTTTACAGAAAACACTAGTGTCACACAATTCTTCAATAGCCATCTCCCAACTTGTGGAGACCATGGAAAATTTTCCTACTGCATTCGGAGTGCTCCCTGAAATTACCTATGATTTTGTACTTCACCTCCTACTATACCTTGGCAATGTTACGACACGCCACACACAACAGATTGGAACCAAATGTGTTTTACACACAAATAAGATACCATGGAAAGTGAGATACCGCCATTGGAACAGACAGGATTTTAAAGCTGTGCTTTGGATATTGGATGTATAGCTCACGTACACTAGCTGGATTCAGACAATAAGAATGTCAGCATACACCATGTGCTCTCTGTTGTACGGAAGCCTAAGGCTAGCTTGACACAGCTATATAAAGAAGGAAGAAGACAAAAGAGAATGGAATCTTATCAAAGCAGTATTGCAGGTTGCATCCATTACTGTCAGGATCAGAACAGACCCCTGCCAGTCAGGGTCTTCAATCTACCAGCACAGAAGCCTCGTGTTTCCTCACTTCACTGCGGGTGTTTTGGCTGCAGTGGCAGGAAAGATGACAGGCGAAAGCGGGCTTGACGTCTTCATTAGCGGAGCCTTCGAGACAGATGCTAAACGGATCTTCTGAGACTGATCACACTTCACGAAGGGTGTGAAGATCCTGCAACCCTGCCTGTTTCGCAGGTCTAGCGAGTCAGTGGCCGAGCAGAACGCCTTTTTTTGAGCAACAATGCAGAACTAGGCCTGGAGGGTCAAATCGAGTGGTAATCAGATAAACATGACCTGAAGTAAGATCATTAATTGCATTTACTATGTGTTCAATTCAGGATTGAACACATAGTAAATTGGTAGAGATTGGTAGTTCATGATATTGCTACATTCAAAATGCAGCTCCAGTGTGTTAGAGTGAGCATTAGGATGCTCATGATGTGCTGATTATATGTGGCCACCTACTTCAAATGCATTCTGGTGTCATTTCTAGGCCCACAGTCAATGTAAAGGAGGGAAGATACCAGACAGAACCATTAAGACACAAATGCAAACTGATCCCTTCATCAGCTTTCATTAATCAAACTAGAGATAAACCTGAATGATTGCTGACAAGACCGTTCAATGAGGAGGGTCGTAAAAAAGAATGTTTTTCGCAGTGAAGCATGTCCTAATTCAGGAATTTCAGCTTTCTCTGACTCATTGATATCCCAGAGGCAGGCTCAATATCATGTCAGTGATCATTTAATCAAATGGGGGCATTGAAAGCAGGAAAAAGACACATTTTGAAGGTTTCCTGAGTGCCTTTTTCACCTTGGGAGACAGAATGGGCAGGATCACCTTCCCCTTTAAAAGGTTGCAAACCACCATACAATCAAAAAGCAGCCAAGCTCAAATTCAAATGTGTTCTGGATTGCAGAACGTTACAGCACATTATCAAAATGCATTATTCAAACGCAGCAAGAAGTCAATAGAGTGTGTTGACTGTACATTAAACTAAGGGCAGATCACACACAATGCTGAATTGTGTATGACAGGTGACCAATCAAAACCTCTCAGACAGGGGGGAAGCAGTCAGTTACTGAAATCCTGCCTACCTGACTTTCAGTGTCTTGTATTTGATGTATCTATTTTGGCTCTATGTCTCTGCCCTGCTTATGAGAGCACACTATAATAACACAAATCTGCTGACTCCATTGCTATTACTAAATTGTCATTTGAATGAATCATGTTTCTAGGTGTGGAGGATACAAGAAAGTAGATTACTAGATGGATTATTTCCTAGCTCTTATTACTTGACCATCTTGAAGATACCATTACAGAAATGCATATCATATTTCAAGAACATAATAATTAAATTAATGCCACGTTATAAATGATGCAGACTATATTTTAAATTTTTTCATAACTGAGTTAAAGCAGAAATAAATATTGTAGAAATTCTCAGTTAATGATGAGTTATACAATGGTCTGCAGCTTTGCACAGAACAACCTCGTATTTCTGTGGGCATAAATCCAGATGATCTGTAGACACGTACTGAAGTGCTAAATGAAGACTGAGGAGGAGAATTTTCCGACAATCCCTATGCAATTAACCAAATCTAAACAAACCGGTCCAATCAACAACTATAAAAATCTCATTTATCACTTCCTTTCGACATCAGGTGTTCATGGCACCCCACCTCCACCCAATCCCCCTGTTCTTTTCCCTGTTTATGATGTCCACATGAGTGGTCAACAACTTCAGCCCATGGCCAGGTGCAATCTCCTCCAGCTGCAGACTCCAGGCCAAATACAAGTACCACTACAACCACATCACACGCAACCTTCATTCTTTCACTGCATGGGAATTCATATCTCATGAATTTGTGTTGAAGTAGAGCCAAAAGTGTTTTGGAATACATATACCTGAGAGGTACTAGACAGCATTTTTGCTGATAAACCTCAGTGTGAACACTGAAACCAGGATTAGAGCATCTGTCTTTGCCCCCCATAAACTGTTTGGTCTTTCATGAAACCAGAATGAGGCAATGAGGCATCCGCCATGTCAAATTTTGTTCAAAAAGCATGGCTTCGTGCTTCTGAGATTAATATCGTGTTCATCATCTTAAGTGCAGAGGTAATGATTCATGAATGAGGGAAAAGTTGTTAATAGTTTCCATTACTGAGTTTTTAAAGGGCAGGGGTGACAGTAAACCTTATTATCACATGGTTGGAACTCCATCTTTTTGCTTTGTTAAAGTTCTGCCACATTTGCAGTTACATGCTAAGCCTGCCTGTCCCTGACTTGTTACAGAGCATAAAGATCACACTGACTCCAATTGGTATGTGAATTCAGTAGAAATGCATAAAAATGGAGCGTAGAACTGATTCTATGTCCACAACCAAAAGACAAACACTAAGAATGAGATCACCCTTCAGAATGTGGTTAAGATTCATGGCTCATGACTATAAATGTCTGCTACCACTGAACAGTCGGTAGCGACTCACATTATGATTACTCCCTAAAATACACAAAATAAAAATGTTACTTATTAAGTACTGTAATACCTACTAACAACTTCTGTATTTCTCATTGATGTGTGACTTGTTAATTCTGTATAAGGCATGAAAAGGAAACCATACAACAAACACCTGTTGCCGTCTTGTTAGGTGACATCTGATCAATTGAAATAAATTCACAGGAGAAAAAGAAATTGCAAACACTTGATCAGTAACCACCAAAATAAATTATTTAAAAGTTCAAAAGTTGTCAAGGCTATGGTTGAGCATAGAGTGGGAGAACAGTCTTAATTAATCTAGGCTATGACTGCATTCAGAAATGAATAGGTCCTTAACAGCGTGAGACACTTTGACTGCATACGACATGCAGAATACCGTGTCAGTGCTGTTCCACTTATGTGCTCTGTGTGATATCTCCGGAGAGCCCGCTGCTACTGAATGATTTAATTTCCCAAACCAGACCATTTAAATCACTGTGTGTAATGTGAGAGATTGAAGGAAATGAAATGTGTGCAACGCCCATGTATTTTTCAGCGGGCTTTAAAAGCCGTCCATGCCAATCTCCGGCTTTGTCGGCAAAAGTCGGGCCTTAAGCGGTTCTTACCCTGCAACGAGGTGAAATCCAGCTTGAACTGAACATTCCCATCAATTATTTAATGTCTCTTTTCGTTTAATGCTGGACATATTGTGTCTTGATGGATGCAAAGTGACACGAGCATATAATTACACTTCAGTATCTCATACCCTTAATTTAAATGGAGTACTTCAATAAACATAATGGTGATATGTCAAAGACACTGCCTTGGCAACATACTGCATCATGACAGATGTGCAATCAATTATTTTCTTTTCCCTTCAATTTTTATGAATCAGCGATAATGAACCTGGAAACTGCACTGTTGATGACACAATGTCAGGTACTTCAAGGGAAAAATTGGACTCACAAGGGAAAAAAGATCATTATCAAAGGACTGAAAGAATGATGACTAATTGCTTAAAGTTTGTGTTGTAGGCTTCATTTAAAAAACAGTGTTTGAACTTCAAAAACTACAAAGACGGTGCACTCATAATCACAACATTTAAATGTGAGTTTTTCAAGTTCTATGTCTATCTAAAAGAGACAAGGACACGCAAACATGTTACTCTTCAGAGTTCTTATGCACTTAAACATCGAGACAAATGTAAAGCAGACAGAACAGACCTTTCGACCAAAAGCATGCTATATACAGCACACCATCTGAGAGGAGAGACATGAAAGAAATACTGATTGATGTTTTGGGTCCGGTGTCTTTGTCTGACTCATGTAATGACATAAATTTGATGCCATTGAAACTAGGTTTAGAAACAAGCATTTGCTTTCAAGAATAAATTTCTTTACCTGTTTCAAAAGAGTGTAATTGGACCCGTCTACACTAATTTTACGTATCTCGTGATGGTCTGCAAGTATGAGGAAGGGCTCTTCAGCTAGAAAAGAGAAAGACAAAGTTATTTTTGCAAAATATAAAAATGAGTATTGGTTTCACAATGAACCACAGATGCTGCATATCAGCTAACTCCTGCACCTTCCTCCTGTGTCCCATTAAGCGCTGCTATTGTTTTGAGGTTAACCCCTCAAAATCCACTTCCTGTCTGGTGACATCTGGGTCTTTTGAACTGCCAGGCAATCACAAACACCCTTCCCCCATCACCTGGGTGTGTTAAGGCTCAAGGCACATGCTGATACCACATTCTTCATCACCTGACTCAGCCAATCAGAAGAGAAGGCTTGACATAACTGCCTGGTGATTCTGCAGTTGCCCGGATACCAGTGAGTGGATGCTGTGTATGGCGGCAGCAGGAGTAAAAAGAAGGGAAGTGGATGAAACATGTGAGAGACGTGCAGTGACGCAAACCTGAAAAAATACCTGAGAGAGACTTGCAGGTATTTGGATTGCTGGCTGGCGCTTCGTAGCCATCTGTGCACAGACACTTGTACGAGCCGTATGTGTTGATGCAGTGCTGGCTGCAGGGGAAGCTGGATGAACACTCATCAATGTCGACACAGGTTTTCCCATCATCCTTCAGCCGGAATCCTGGCCAACATTTGCACTGAGTATACAGACAAACAAATGGAAGGAATTTGTTTTGATTTCTTAACAGTTGTGCAGAATTGTACACACTGCCATTCAAAGAAAGAATATTACCTTTTCTAATCTCACTGAGGCAAACAAACACAATCCCATGCGTCTTTATAGTGTAATAGGCTAAACACAGTGAATAGTTACTATCCATCCTCTTCTTCAACTCCCTCAGTTAGTAGTAATGACTTTAGGAAGACCTTTGATTTTTAAAAAAATGATGACATTAAAGAGCTTATGCAAATTGAGTTCAGAATCTATTAATATTTCACATACACAACACTAATAATGCAGTTCACAGCTATAGTTAGCATGGATAGTCTTTTGGAACACGAACATGTTAAAGTTTTTCTCACCAATAGATCAGTCTGAGCTAACTAAAGTAATCACAAAGCCCAAATCATCTCTTTTTTATAGCCTATTCCTCCAAAGCCTGTTAAGCAACAACTATCGACCCTACGCCTATGAATATTGAATATAGGGAAGTCTCTTTCAAAAGGATTTGTCCCTGACTCTGTTGTGATGTTCTTAAGGGATATGTTAAGATGTGTTACTGAGATTTTTAATGAGGATCAATCAAAGAAATGAATGCAGACAAATAAACCTTGCAGGCAAGTCTTATTTAACTAACAACCTGCTGTTCCTGTTGTTCAGCTAATTAGTCAAAATGATGTGCAATTTGCCAATACAACCTTTATTCCAACACATTATGGCATCTTCAAACAGTTTATGTCACTATAATGCACATTTCTCAGGGAAACATAGAAAAATATAGTGGGAATAAATTAGAAAAAATCTGAAGTATCTGAGATCTGAGGCAGAGCAAAAGGAAATATGAGATTCTGACTTGAAACAGCTGTAACAACACTCTTTCGAGCGCAACAATTGGAGGTCATATTCCGGGTTTGACCTGAGAGTCCTTCTCTGATTCAAACCTGTGACCCAAAGGGCATCTACAAAGGGCCAATACGAACACACAAATACTCATTCAGTATAGAGAGTGCTGAAGAACACCTACACGACACTTTCATTTCTGTCTCTCTTCATTTCTTATTTTTTTTCTTCCTTCCTTTCTTTCCCTCAAAAATGCTGAAAGACCACAACAGCCTCCTGATGTGTTTTCATTCCTCTACTAAGTCTCAGACTACTAGTGTTTTCAAGCTGCTAGTTTCTTTACACTACGCTGTATACATGTACTCCATGTGGCTGGCCATCATGTGACCGGCTATCAGACAGCTTGCACAGACTAAATACTTATGTGAAATGCGTCTTAAATTCTGCATGAGCTTATTTTCAGGGATTTACCGGTTTCTAGAAAGTTCTGTGAAAATGGGTAGAATTTAATAAGCCTTTCCTCCACGTGTCCCTTGGGTGCTTGTTTACTCAGAATCAGTATTTATCACAGCGTAGAAAGAGGAAATAATTAGGAGTTAGGAGTTCTCCTTTATATTTTCTGTGCCCTTTTTGAAGATTTTCAGACCACTGCTGATACCTTTATCTTGGCAGGAAAAAACAAGGCCGTTACACCAATTTAAATGAAAATATTATTTCACTTAATATAAACCTGAATGATTATGATCATGATTTAAAAGCAAAAATAAGTCAGTGGAGGAGATATGTTTGTCCAGCATTGCATTACATGGTTAATTAAATGCCCAAAGTAATTCTCCTAAATATCAATAAACAACTAGTCCAAAACTCTGTGGAATGTTTTCGAAGCTCTCTGTCTAAGTCGTAGAATCAATATTGAGAAAGCTGGTCAACCTCTCATCAAGACCAAGGAATCAGCATTGAAAAGAAAAAAAAAAGAGTTTATCCGTAAAAAAAAATAAAAAAAAATTATATATATATATATATATTAAGAATATATTTCTGAGACTATATAGTATTAGAAATAAACTTAAAATATGTAAATGATTGCCATTTTGGTATATTAGAATATATTAATATATTTTAAATGTATTTGCAATATATCATTGGATAGAACAATTTGTCAATATAATACAATATATTTCATTTTCATCCAGTAAAAATGGATTGCAGCCTCATAGTGCATTTGCAATGCAACAATAGCACATCGTTCAGAGGTCAAAGGGCATAAATAAATTTCTGTAAATACCCTAATATTGTATATTGCACTGTTTTGCATTGATAAAAATGACATAAGATAGGATCAGGTGTGAATTTTAGTTTCAGTCGATACATTTTTGATCTTACGTAATCTGCAAAAAGATTATGAACAGGATGTCTACAGAAGAAGACATCATTTGGCAATGTGGACTGAATTTCGTGATTCAGACTTTGATAAATGTTAACACAGACCCAAAGCATCTTAGCAAATCACCAAAGCTCTGTAATCTCTTTAAAAATAATAACTGGGTCATCAAAGCCCAGTGAAACTAACCCTTGTAACAGGCTATCAACCTTCTGTTTAAAGCCAGAAACAATGGCATAAGAAGGGATCACTTTCCTTCTCAACTGAAATCTTATAAAATAATCTTTATGTTATTTATAAAATAAAATCTGTACTTCTTTGGGGAGTTTTAAATCAAGTAACAACTTATTTCTAAATTAATGAAGGTCGCATGTTGACAGTTTGTGAGTAGAAAGCAAGAAACAAAGGGAGAGTTCTGTGAGCCTGAGGTGATTTAGTGCAAAGTAAGTGTAAGATAAGAAAAATAATATATGGTAGTATGGGCTGTTTTGAGTTTTAGCACTAGCTTTTTAAAAACTAGCTTTAACCATGGCATCAGCATTGAGGAAGCTGCTCCCCATCATGTGAAAAACTGAAGTAGGGATCCTGGTTCGAACCTTGTATCCCACGGGGAGATCCTGGCACTCCTGAGTGCATCCGCTCACTCTGCGGTTTAGGCACTCATTCACATTGCAGTTGTACTCATCCGAACGGTCCCCACAGTCGTCCTTTTTGTCGCAGAGACTCCCGAGGGTGATGCAGCGCCCGTTGGCGCACATGAAGAAGGAGCCATTGCATAGGCTTTCTAAAGGCAGAGGGGAGGGAGAAACGGTTAAAGGGAGACACCACCCGCACCCTTGCTGCGTCTACACGGGTGGCTGGACGTGTTGCGCGAGCAGAAAGAGAATTCAATGCAGGTGGCTATACAGGGAATTAACCAGCTGGAAAATGGAACACACCTGTAGGCAATTTCTGCTTGCTAATTGCTGGCGAAAGGTTGTTATTCTGAAACGTACACTGTTGCTCCACAGTATCATTTCTGAATTTTAGTTCTGAATTTGTGTTGACCTTTTTCGCAACACACAAGCACCCCAAAGTCTGTTTATCACTGGCTTTAAAGCTTTTTTTCAGGCAAAATTCTTTCAAAAGCTGCTCAACACACATCGTTGTGTGAGCTATTCCTGTTCGTGCGTGTGTGCACATGTATGGGTCTGAGAGGGAAGAGTAAAAATAAAGGAACTCGATTCAAAAGTACACTCTGTTCTCAGACGAACATGATTCAATGAAGGGTAACAGAGTGGTAATCCTCAAAGAGAAATGTCTTTTTCCTCTCTGAATAACCC
Organism: Megalops cyprinoides; assembly: GCF_013368585.1. Taxonomy (NCBI): domain Eukaryota; kingdom Metazoa; phylum Chordata; class Actinopteri; order Elopiformes; family Megalopidae; genus Megalops; species Megalops cyprinoides. The sequence continues at coordinate 21,306,415 of NC_050596.1, forward strand.
CTGTGAGCGAAGCCGGGAAGGACAGGACCTCACCTGCAGCTGAGCACTTTGGGTTCAGTGGGAGCTCGTCGGAGTGGTCCAGACAGTCGGGGTACCCGTCGCACTCCCACTGCGCGCTGAGCAGGCACCTCCCGTCTGCGCAACGGAACTCCCCCGAGCCACAGGAGCGGTACACTGTGCACAGCAACAAACAAGGCATTTAGCGCCACCCGGTACCAGCCCATGTGGTGTTTAGTGCTGCACAAAATAGCACACAAGGTGGTTAGTACAACAAAGAACATCATATGGGATGGTTCGAGCTGCGGAGGATAGCACATGAGGTGGTTAGCGTTGCAAAGAATAGCACACGAGGTGGTTCGGCCTGCAGAGAGTAGTACGTGAGGTGGTTAGCACTGCAAAGAACAGCACACCAGGTAGTTAGGGTGGCGATTCAGTACCAGCTTTGATCTGTTGATGAAAATTAATGACCTAATTATTTATTCAACACACATATATTCATTCTGAACTTTTTTTTTATCAAATTTATGTTATTCTTAGAAATGTGTCACCAATATCAAGCTATGTACCGTCACGTAATGCTTCCATTCAAAGCTGATTTCCATCTTAGGTTTGAGAATAATTTTGACCACGCTGATTGTATATTAGAATGATTAAACCTAGCATAGGTGTTTGACTGCATGTACCCAGTGTGTGTTTCAAGATGTATAAATTATGCTAATTATGCAAAATCACGTACCGGTATTTTTCACAAACAATGCGAGAAGTTCTTAAAAACAGCAGCTGTTACCAAGACAGCTGGCGTGAGGTTTCTTGGTGTTTGTTTTCATTCTGTGCTGTGTGCCACACAGAAAATGTGAGAACTCCGCACATCGATCATCAGTCACAACAAAGCCAGCGCAGATTGCGCTGGGGTCAATATACAAGCAGGCGCTGACAGAACAGAACTGAGAATAGGCACGTGACGCAGACGGAACTGGCACTCTGACAAACGTGATGAGGTCTACTTGCCACATTCAAGGGACTCGTCAGACCCGTCACCGCAGTCGTCGTCGTGGTCGCACACAAAGCGCTTGGGGATGCAGGCCTTGTTGCGGCACCGGAAGGCCTTCTCATCGCAGGTGTTGTTGGGTGCTGCAGTGGTATTGAGGGGGGGCACAAGAGCAATATTTTAGGAGCATGAAACCCCTGAACCAGAACGATTACGTATTAATCAGTTAATCAATCAACCAAACCACCTCTGTAGCAAGCTTAAGTGGCATCAGCTAAAAATGTTTAACATAAATCAGAGAGACCAAAATGTTTGTGCAGCAGCTCACCTGAGAGCATTTAGCACGTGTGAATAAGTTCCATTACGCTTTGAATGTTGTCACTTAAAGTGCTGCCTGTTTCACCTTCCCACTTGTTATCAAGGGGTAGCACTGCTTTATCCTGCACAGTAATAGACTGTGTTGTCATAGAGGAAACCTGTGAGTACAGATCAGTATAGAGTGTTTCGTTGTAGAGTGACATCATGGTATTAGGTTATGGAGACACGGATGCTGAAATATGAACTCACGTAGCTCTAGTCAACAACGCATTATGACTGCATGCTGAACAGAATTTAATAAGTGATGATACAGTAAGTAAAAAAAACGGGGTGCAGGCGGGTGACATTACCACAGCCGGCTGCAGAGAGCTCATCACTGCCATCGGGACAGTCCCTCTCTCCATCACAAAGCCAGCGTTTTGGTACACAGGCATAGGATCCAGGACAGTTGAACAGCCCAGGAGCACAAGTCACGGAGCCTGAAGGGTGGGAGTGGAACAATCATTCCATTTTACTTCAAATATAAGGCAACACTTTAATTGGTTGACCACATTAAGACCACAGTCAATTGACTTTAACAGAAAGAAAATGGCTTTTTAAGGACTGTTGAGCACATTACTGCATAGATCCTTACTTTATTTTTATTTCTTTACAATGTTTCTGATTTATTTTCAGTGAAGATGATGATAATTTTCTATGCTGTTAGTACATATTTATTTTGTAAGATAAAAGAGTATAAATAAAGTATAAATAAATCAAAGCTAAAGGAATTTGATTAAAGCAGTGGTCTGGATCCCTAAATGTATGTACACTAGAGTTCACATCACAGAGCTACAATCAGGGTGGCTGGTGAATGTCACTGGAATACAGTGGCAAAGTCTTTGACTGTTTGCCACTGCTTAATGATTCTGCAATGTAAAAGCAATTTCATTGCATTGGTCAGGAAGATTCCAACAGCCAAAAACCAGCCAATGCCATGTACCAGATGACAAAAGAGCTAATGAGTCTGCTGCAACGTACTATAGTGCTATCAGAAATTTGTGCACACACTCTGTATGTCTCACAATGTATGTCTTTATGTAAGACAGGAACAGAGGTTTCACAGGGTAACTAAGGACAGATAACAGATTCTTACTTCTGACACTTTCTTTAGATTACCGGAGAGAGACAGACATGCCGAATGACAGTAAACATGTGCTGGGATTGTTGGTGGAAAGCTCTTTTGTTAATTGGCACAAGACAGCTCTCATGTTAACTAACTACCAGGCTGAAAAACACAGGTAATAACTCAGGATCTTTGAAGGGCTGAGAAGTGCTATAAAAGATCCAATAGATAATAGCTTCCCTAGGCTGACAGAGTGAGGAGACTAACACTGCCAAGATTGTGTGGGCATGTGTGTGTGATTCAAAATCTCCCCTTTCCCTTCAATTACATTGTTCTTTTTTACCGAAATCCCCATTTTAAAATATTATTACATGTTCCATTAACAAATGCGGTAAGAGATTAGGCACTGCCAGATTCATGTATCAAAAGCAACACCTATTAAATGTAATGCTCATGTTTCTAAACCCTTTCAAGGCACTAACATATAAAGATATGCAGCTTAGAATGATATAAACCTCATTAATGTCACTCAAAACATTCAAATTACGCCAAAATGTCTGCAGTAGTCTGCTCTGACACCTTTTTGAAATACTGTTCTACACAATCTGCACAAGTCTGACACTTAACATCGAAAATATTCGCGTCTGTTCTTATAAATATGCTCTAGCTGTGTGTTTATTTCATAAATTCTAAATTAATTGTTCCTGCCACTTTTGATGCAAATGTATTTCTCATAATGAGAAGGGACGAGGACAGGGATGGGGCAAGTCTGCAACATAAATGATCTTCCTGTCAAAAGTGAATGCCAAAACAGCTACCACAGATCTCCTCGCTTTCGTCTACTCCGTCGCCGCAGTCGTCCTCTCCGTCACACAGCCACTGTTTAGCAATGCACTTGTTCTTGGAGCAGGCAAATTGGTTCCACAGGCAAGAGGAGTCTATGGGTGACAGAGGGGACGTGCAAGAATTCAGGAACAATCCAAGGACAGGCAAAACAATGGTAAGCGTGTTTCTCTTGTTTGACCTGTGATTCTCCACAAGAACCACAACTGGAGATTTGGCCTTGAAAGTGCTCAAGTTCTGAACTTGTGTTGTGCTGTGGTGCAGAGCATTGTTTTGGTGGTAAAATTACAGACTGTAAAAAAAATCATTCAGGTAGTCTCCCACAACAGGAATGTTGCAGTTCATAGGGAAGGAAAGGCAGCTGTACTCAAGATGATGAAGGACATTCAGGCATTCCTGCATTTTGAATGAAATGTTGCTGAACACACAAAAAGACATTTACACATTTCTGTTATTCTGCTCATTGTGTACATTCAAATGTGTAGACAATGCATTCTGGCAACATGTCTATAACTATCACATTCTGTACGCATTATATATACCTTATTGTTTAGCAGACACTCTTATCCAGACCAGCTTCATGGGTTACAATTTTTACATGTTATCCATTTATACAGCTGGATAGTTCTGGGTTAGGCACCTTGCCCAAGGGTACCCCAGCCGTGCCCCAGTGAGGAATCAAACTAACAACCTTTTGGCTATGAGCCCTCTTCCTTATCACTATGCTACACTGCCACCTCTAATCATATTGTATAAAAATTCAATGATCATAAACATGCATTTTTCAGTCAGGCTTTATGTGTGCTTTGTGTAATTGCACTTAATGCACAATGAATTATTCTTCGCATTCAGGATCTTGCACTGAAGAACTACCATTACAGCCATGACCACAGCTACACACATATTCACAGACCAATAATTACAAAGGCAGGACCTCTCTGGCTTATGCAAGTCCTTTTGAATTGAATACAAAAAAGTGTTAAAAATATCTCAGGCTCAGCAATACAGACAGGCCCTGCAAACACTGTCTGTAAGGTTTTGTGTTTGTACATTTGTTTGTTTGCCCCGTCCCATCGATTTTGCGTTGACACGGCGACTTTGTCCCCAAGGTGCCCAGTGTGCCTCGAGGAATCACTACCTCCGAGGTCAACTAAACCCGCCAGAGCATTTTGTCACTGTAAAGCACACATCACACTGAAGCTTGGAATCATCCGATAAATAGATAAATAAATAAGCTTTTAAATCAAGAACAAAAAAGCCCAACAAATAGCCCATCAAGGTCATCTCACCAGATCTGCATTGATATTCAGTTTGGGTGACCAAACCTCCAACCCCCAAGGGGTCTAACACTTTCCTTCCAGCGATTATGCACAAGACAGTCTGTGCTGGCTTTAAAAAGACTACAAAAGGGAGAGAGTGGGGATTCCCTCCAGGGGTTCAACCATTAAAGAAAAGAATCAGTTACAGCAGGAGAGAGGACTCATGGAACATGCTCACTAACATTCCTACACACCACAGTGACTTTTGTTAGAAGCACCAGAAAAGACTCAGGCTCTCTGAAGCTTCCTTTTCTTTTTATTTTGTCATTTTCAAATACGGAGAGAAGTACAAAAATGGATAGTTACAATTCTCCTTGATGTACCTATTGCGAATCTAAAAATGTTATTGGTGATTTTTCTCCTGATGCTGTACTGAGAAATTTAAATTTGAGAGAGGCCATGAGTTGTTTCTAGTCTGAGAAATTATGTTTTGACTAAATAATATCAGACCACCTCTACAAATCAGTGTGATGCATACCTGTATAAACAGTCATTTTTTCCTCTTCAGAATAATTGTTTTTCCATCTTATACATATCAAAAACTCTATTTGATGTCTGAGTCTAATTGCTAAGCTGTTACCTGTGCCATAGTATCACCAGAAACAGACACACAAACGTCCTCTGTATTTTCCTCTGTAGGAAAGCTATCCAGATTTCACATCCTTACAGCGAACAGGTATATCTCATAATCAGCTCTGACATTTTCTTTAGGTTACTGGAGGGAACATGACATTTTCTGATGAAATCCCCTAACAGTTTTTATTCATTGGCAGTTATTTCTCAATAACAAGGGCCTTTTTTATATGATAATTAACTCTGAGGTATGGGAATCTCCATACAAATTTGTCCTTTCAAAAGCAAGGGGAGGAAAAAAAAAGATTCTGAAAATCAAATGTAATTGGATGATCCTACTTGAAATGGTAAATGCATTCTATTACACACATTCCAAAAGGCCATATTCATAAACCTTTGTATCTCACCATTGTACCATATTCATAAGAGCAAAGGAGACTTTCTAATGTAGCCTTACCCTTTGATAATTAACAGAGCTAAGGATATACTGAAATTAACATCTGATGGCTATTGCATGGAATTCTTGCTATCGTATAGTTATTTTCTCTTTCATTACAATGTGGGAAGGAACACACACTCGCTCCAGCTCTGTTCTACCCCATGACAAAGCTGAGGGTTACTCCTCATGGAAAGCTGATGTTTTCTAGTTTTGAAGATATCTTTTGAACTTGTTCTCCATTAAAATACACCTGCCTTATACCCACAGAGAGCCTCATATCTTTCCACACTGCAGAGATAAATGCCTTCTCTCAGTGCTCCTCGTACACTTTGAAATGTGTTTGAAAAGTGGATGACTAATACATTTTCTTCCGTATTCTGAAAACCTAAAAATGCCAGGCATCGTCTCATGAAAGCATCATTTGATTTGACAATCAATTTTAATTTCCATATACTGCAGCATGTGAGCAGAACAGCTCCATTACATACCTTCCTTCCAATTGGAAAAATATTCACTTTGTCATGATATTTTCTCCATATTTGAACAAACATCAAGGCAAGCGTTGTGAAACGTGCTTCATCTTCATTGCTGGAGTAAAGTTCGCAAGGCTGATTGTGGGTGACTGTAATACCTCAAATGTCTACTTTGGAATGACACTACGGAACTAAAATTTTGGCAATGTGTCAATCACATCCTTATTATTACATTAGTACCTCATTATTGCATGGTATAACCACATGAAAAACAAACAAATCTAACAAAATACACATATATTTCTAGCCTGTTGCACGTGCCTGATTTCCAAAAGAGAAAAAAAAGTCTGCATTTTTATAATGATACTCTTCTTGTAAAGAATACCTGGCCATCACAGAGCAATCATCAACACTGCATCCTTTTGAGTTTAAACCAAGAGGCCCCGGTGTAATCTAACTGATGATATAAACCACCTTTAAGCATCAGAACAGGCAACTGAACCAGAAGGAGCTGACAACTACCGTGTTTATAGGCATAAGGGCAATGCAGGTTAAGTCGATTATTGTAATGTGTCTCCATATAACAATCATAGTCAAAATATTATTGATTACATAGTGAAAAGAGACAATGGAGCTCATAACATTCTCTCATTCTGTCACTTGTTATGGCTCTGGATGGCGATCGCCAACAGAATTCGAAACAGAGCATGAAACAAGAGGATAATCACTGAAACTGTATGAGTGCAATGAATATTCTCAAAAAATAATTATTCTTTCAGCAGTGTAACGTCACATTAGCCATGCCTGGCTCTGATATGCCCCTCAACTCAGCACAAGATGCGTGTGATTAGTTTGATCCTGCTGGGAATGTATGATTTAAATGCAAAACTCCAGTGATTCAAAAGTTCACCTGCACAGTCGGGGTCTGTTTAACCTTGAAACTAGAGTGCCACACATGACAGACAAGTGAGTATGCGGCATTACATGTCCAAACCGATTCTTACATAGCAGTCTGAGAGAGCAGACAAAAAAAAAAAAAAACGCTCCAGATATACCACAGAGAATTTAGCAGTAGCATTTCCTATGCTGTGCACATTGCTCACAATCTTCAAGGAGTGTTTTCTTTTAAATCTGGCAATGAGATGAAAATCGTTGCGACGTGCTTTTGGACCACTGAAGCATGTCTGCTCTTTAATGCTGACAGGCATGGCTGTTCATTCTGATTTCCCTCCATGAGCGAAATTCGGTTTGAAAAACTTAAAAAAAAAAGCATCTGCTTGATTTAAAACACTCTGTGGGAAATTAAAAGCGGGGTGTCGGAGGAAATGCTAAACATAAAAAAACGAAAAAGGCTCTGGCGTACCGCACTGGAACTCATCGGCTCCATCCTCGCAGTCCTTCTGGCCGTCACAGAGCCACACGCTGGAGATGCAGTTTCCGCTGGGGCAGGCGAAGTGGCCATCCTCACACCTGTTTCCGGGGGAAACCGCTGCAGCCAACCATAGGGGAGGAGGGAAGAATACGAGAATGTCATGAGACTGTTAAAACTTGAGTGATGCTGGGAATCAGACCTGGCCTTGACAGCCATCCTCCCCGGCCGCCTTGGTTCAACAGTTCCACACATGAAAGATATTAATATTGAGAAGAGGTATGCTCACATTCAAAGACATTTGAAGAAAAGCACTGCAGGCAAAGACAGAGGAGCGAGAGAGGATGAGAAAGAGAGAGAGGGTGAACAAGAGAGAGAGGCAGAGATCAGAGGTTGCCAACGTACCACTTTAATGATCAAACACGGTCGTTACTCCTTTGCATCTAAATGGGTCCACATCAACGGAGCCCTTTGGGCTAAAGAGCATCGATTTGGTGCAAGATGGCCAGATTACAAATGCTCTTTCCATCAGCTCTCTGATAGGTGAGGGGAACAGTCCAGTTTGTCTGAACTTTCACATCAGAGGTTGTCAAGGTGTTGAAAATCGCGCTATATGTCATTTCAGAGCTGATAAATGTGCTTCAAATACCAGTCTTCTGATTATGTATTCGCTTAGCAGATTTAAAAAAACTTTAAACATCTATCCTTTTGTCCAGATGTTTAGTGAAGCAACTGAGCAATTTATGTCACTTTTTTTAGAGCAAAGCAGTGCTCTTCATCAGTATAGAAAGAAACCTCTGTGTGATATACTGTATGAATTCCTACACTCTAATATAATGACACTTATTGTCTGCATTGTTTTTGTACCCTGTGTGTGTTGCTTGTTTGTCTGCTGTTTGCCCTGTGGAAATCCATAGGGTTTCTGGTATCTGCATCCCAGGATAAGTCTTAAATCCTAAGCCACCTGACTGGATGGGATCATGAATCACCTACTGTTCCAGGTGTCAATCAACTCCTGATTCAAACATGCCAAGGATCCCCAGAATTGGGGCAGACGCCACTGCGGCCACTTTTACGAAATGAGTCTAAGCCCAAGATAGACAGTGTAATCACCCAGGCAGTTGGCCTCATCTGCATAATCCCCACAGTCGTTGGCCCCATCGCAGACCCAGGAGGTGTGGACGCAGAGCGAGGTGCTGTTGCAGCTGACGAATCCGCGCTCTTTCACCCCCAGCTGGTAGTAATCCGTGCAATCCGTGTTATCTGGGTGAAAACAATTGCACCTCGTTGTTAGCAATGTGCATGCGGTGTGGAAGAGTGATCGAAAAACAAGCAAAAAAAATTGCAACGATAGTGATATAAAGTGGGAATGATGACGCCTTCCTTCACAAATGAATGCACTAGGATGTTTTCTATGGATCTCTGCAACTGTACCATCTGATAACACCTTCACGAGTGAATCTCTTACTGCAGTTCTTTTCATCGGAGGCGTCTGCACAGTCGATGATCTGATTGCACCAGGCGGAATTCGAGATGCAGGCCCCGTCCTGGCACCGCGTTTCAGAAGGTGTGCACGTTGAGTCTGGAGCAGAAGACAACCAGTCAAGATAATAAGAAATTAACACTACCTGTGAGTGACAATCAACTTTAAATATTACAGGCAAAGGCCAATCCCTTTGACGCAAATGGAGAGAACAGTGAGAGGAATTGTGTTGCCTGATTACTCTACTGCAAGTCCTAATCTTTCCATTTAAATGCATACAATTGGGCATTTAATGGAAATTGATAGTTAGCTGATATTGAAATACCAGTTTAAAAAAAAAAAAATTCACTTCATGCGTGCTTGGATCTGCATTCAATCCTTCCTTTTGAATATCTTAGTGCACGACATTCTCTGTGCCCCCCACAGAGGAAAGTGAATTGAGTTTTCACATTAGTTGATAACAAAATCTCATCGGCGTGTGCTAAGGCTTAGGAGTTCCCCACAGGTTTAATGCACATTTAGCTCTCTTAAGCCCTTTCACATGTTAAACATTTACAAGAAGCTTTTGATATTGTGCCACAACAAGAATAATACAACAAGAACAAAAAATCACACCAGACAGTATGATGCCACTTTGTTAAAGAAAAACACTGCTAGATGCTAAACCTACTCTGTAATTTGCTCTAATGTATTGCAAGAGTTGCAACACATCAAATAGCATTCTGAGGTCATGATCTGTCACTCATCCCAGGTAGATATAAGGGGCAAGTTGTAAATGCCATACCCATTCAGAGGAAGAATGGGGTGGGTTTTTCAGAGCATTTAAGGACACGTACAAGCCACATCTTTACAGAAATTATAACGCTCATTCAGAACTAAGAACGCATTTAACAAATTTGGACACACATTTGGACACAGCCACAAGCTTGACTTCCTAGTAAGCACACATCCATCCCAAAGGTTGGTATTCTCCTGGTGCCTGAGATCAGGTGTTTGCTGTTTGTAAAAGGCCTAACATCTCATTAGACTGCCAATGCTCCTGACCCAGTGATTATTCTCAATTAATCCTCTTCTGCAGAGTGCTTGATGTTCATCAGTGAGTGGAAGACCCAAGGTATTGAATGAGAATGCTATATATATGCGTGCTGAGTGCAACACAGAAAAAAGAATCTGCCCGGAACTGAAAAGCTGACGTCAGTTAGAGCCGAGCAACAACAGTGTGCCATTGGAGTTCTGGTGGGAATGATTAATGTGAGCCTGTCATTACTTGATTTATTCTTTCATGGAGGAAATAAAAAGGTTGTGCAGCATGACTACACCAAAAACATGCATCATTACACCATTGACCCTATTGACAAACAAGCACGGCATGTTCCCAGGTCTCCTTCCTCCCCATTTCAAATGCGTAAAACGCAAAACAGCTGAGCCCACTGGAAAAAGTCGGAAGAAAGTAATGCCATGATATGATTAACCAACAGTGTCGCAGCACTTCGGGTGTAAATCTCAAAATAGTTCTTGTATCTACAGTGCAATACCCTGCTGTTTGGAAAAAGTAATGAGGTTCCTGCCCTTGCATTCAGACTATGTTTGGTGCCAATTTGTTGTGTGTTATTATTGACCCAAAAAAGGCTCATTACATCATTTACCTCCTTACCAGACAGCCGCATCTATGGTGACTCACTTGGTGCACATTTTAACGAATTATCATTTTGTGCAAATGGATTTGCCAAAGACGCTCGCATTATGCAGTTTGCTACAGCAGTGGAATACTTCTGCTCTGAACCTGCAGCCAGTTTCCTGGGCATTATAACTTCACCACTGCTGTTGCGCCCTTTAGTTTCTGCTGTGTCTAGGTTGAAGATGGAAAGCTAGGAAAGCTGTCCTCCAGTGTGCCTGAACGGAAGTCAAACCCGTAACACTTACTGTTGCAAAACGCTTCATCTGAATTGTCCCCGCAGTCGTCTACTCCATCACAGAACCGACTGTTGGCCACACAGCGCTGGTTGTAGCAGGGCTTGAAGCCCTTCCTGCAGTTCCTGTTATCTGCACACGGAAAGAAGTCCACAAACATGACATGACAGGCCTGACAGCTAACCCTCCTTTTTTCTAGCTCCAGGAAGTGGTCTTGTGCAGTATACGCTCATTTCATTGGATCAGGTCTGCACAGGACAGCAGATTTAACCGTGTAACGATTTTCTTTTACTTTTTTTATATATATATATATATATATATCTGCATGGCAGTGACCCTGTAGAACACAGACAGTGGCGGGGCGAGATTGAGTTCTTACCACAGAATTGCATTTTCTCATCCGACTTGTCTTTGCAATGAGCTATTCCATCACACGTTAACTGATAGTCGATGCACTCGCCGTTCCCGCATTCAAACTCTGTGTGGATGTTGCAGGAAGAGTTCTCGGCTGTAGAATGAAAAATAGATTAGTGAGTATTACATTGGCTTTTTCCTTTTTTTTTTTGGTCTGGTTCCTCCTGTGACGATGACATCAGGCTCCCCACCTCGATCCTGGCTGTCTCAGAAAACAGCCATACTCATTTACTCTGAAATTACCTCTGCCTGTTATACTGTACAGAATGCCTCTGCTTTCTGCTTAGGCCAGCAAAACTCTAGTTCTTCTGGGGATGTCTGTGAACATTGAAATATATCTACTCAGTCTATGTTTACCCTATTCTCTAAAGTATCACAGTTCTATTAATGGGCAGGCTGTCTCTCTCTGGGCTTATAAAAATTGTCTGTGTTTAAACCTACCATAACGCAAATCTCCAGCATTGCGAATCTCCAGTGTAGATACGTTAATTAACTATAAATGCCTCATGTGGCTTGTCCTCAGGAGAAGATGTTGATGTAATGGGTGTTGGAGTGTTCTTTTTGAAATCTGTCTTTTGGGTCTATTGGTTCCCAGACTATTAGGGAAATGGACCGGCATTCCTCTATAGAATTAAACTGCACTTAGTGGAAAATACAAAATGAAGATTTAAAATTAAAATAATAAAAGAAAAGTTTGAGTCTCTTTTTTTTCAGATATGGATTTTATTTTCTCATTTGGGTCAGGCAGGCGGAGAAAGCATCCTCATGATTGAGGAATGAAAGAAGGAGAAAGCAGGGAGAGCGAAAACGCAGACTGGGGGACTTACACACACATCTGTTATCATCCAGCAGCACGCGCTCTCCCCTGCAGCTGCAGTTGACCATGCCATTTGGGGTCAAAAGGCAAAGGTCACCGCACCCCCCATTCATCACCCGGCAGGGAGACAATTCACCTGTAAAACAGAGGAGCAGAAGTCTGCAATCTGCTGGAGACAGGCCTTTTGTTATCATGTCCAATACGATTCCCATTCAAAAAAAGTTACAACCATGTACACAAAGTTTTAATTAAAGGCTAGGACTAATTAATAAGAAAGCCTCAACAGCTCCAAGCCCGTCTATCTTTTGGAACACTGTAACCTCCTAATTACCAAAAAAAGTTAAGTGACAGTTTGAGCGTCTTAACATGTTGAAGTTTAAAAGCTACAGCTAGGGAAATTGTACCGGGATCAGAGCATTGTAATGTCACAGAAAAAGCCTTTTGAAGGACTTTGTCAGACCACCAACTGGGAAGGGCCAGCAGAAACCTAGAATAAAACATTTTTCGCCGGGAGCGACTGGCAATCTCTTGAAGTGCCAGCTTCCCTTAGGAGTGGCCCCCAATGTCACAGAGTTTTGAGAAATTAGTTCGGAGTACAGAGACACAAAAACATATACAAACACACACACATGCACACACATAGCCAGCATGATAGGTTGTTCTCATAGGAAAGGCTCACCAGGTACATCCCTGCAGGGCACACGCAGCCTCTTTGCGGGCCTCCTTGTGCCTCCTTCTTTAAAACCTTCCCCACTTCTAAACACTTCAAGGGCAGTCGCAGCATTACAAGAGGAGGAGCTGCCTTTGGTGAAGGCCTCTTTGAACTGTGTTTGGCACGGCCCGTGTGGCACAGACAGGGATGCGATGAACCATGGCCCTCGGAGTCAGCCTCCGTGCCAAGCACGCGGTGCTGAGGAGCAGCGCTCCCCGGCACAAACGGTGGAGTTTCAGTGGGCTGCGCCATGCCAGGCCTGAGCTGCAGTGTGGCACGGGGCAAGCGCCAAGGGGGAGACTGTTGTACTGTGGATTTGGAACTTATCCCTCGCAGCATACTTTTTGTTAAGTAGCCATTACTACAAAAGGGATGAAAATCGCTGGGGGTCCCGTGCTGTGCCAAGACCACATGCTGTGACTGGTTGGTACCACGTCTGTGGCACTGGCACGTTCCCAAAGGGTATCCATTTTATCTGAACAGCCTCTACTGTGCCAATTCTGACTGTTGAAAGGGACATACATCTCTGGGCAGTACCAATCAATCATCAGGTCTTAGGAAATACTGCTGTTAACTTTTTTTGGGGTGTGGTAATCATACAATCAAAAAGAAAGATTTGGCATACTTGACATTTCATGTTTTCCTCTATTCTTTAATAATTGAATGTCTCCTTACAACCTTAAGCAGAAGGATACTTGAAAGTCACAATGGACCGATTTTGCATTAGGCTGTCTGTCCTCACTGATGCTGTCTGCGCCCCCCCGCATAATGACACCCTGGTGGCAGTGCAGTAAAAGAGAACGCTCAAGACGTGAGGAAGGGAGTTCTGAAGTGGCACGAAAATCAGAGTGGGCCACAGTGGCTGTTCTGGAATCAGCTGCGCAAAAGAGATAGAGCAGCACGCGGCTGAAAACTGCCCTGGTCTTCACTGAGTCCTGAACCCATGGGTGAATCGTAAGCTAATAATGTTTGCTTTTGGGAAATGGGAGGCAGCTAAGCCGCTTTCGAATACAGCTGTCCATAAAGCACACTCTAGTCAAATAGAGAGAGACAGAGAGACATAGAGACAGAGAGAGAGAGCAAGAAAGAGAGAAGCAAAACCATACTGCTTATCTCTGCCTGGCTGGCTACACCTCTCTTGTCTATTGTGAGGGAACTTTTAATAAGCAGAACCATGTGATTGTTGATAACAGTAATTATGGCCAGCATGTAAGTGGATAATAACGAATACGAATAGAACAAACCCCCAATTGTCAGTTCTGCAGCACTACGCTGCGGTTAATTAGAGCAACACATGAGGTAAACCAGAGGAGTTGACTGCTATGGAATTATGCAAGTCGTTCAAAAAGCTTTAGTAATTGTAATAGACGGCTTTCCTGCCTTGGATGATGAAACCCTCCATGCCATCCTGCCGTCCATTTTGCAGCACTTGGAGGCTGTGAAACATATCACTCAATGTACATGCAGATGTAGATGAGACAATATATTCCAGTTAGATTTGTTTTTGTGTTTAATCACATTTCAAAACTAATTCATCCTGTGTCCATTCCGTATGACACTGTGCTTGCAATGCCGGGAGATGGCACACGGTGGTACAATGTAAGTCACTTTTGTAATGTTTAGGTCTTCACAGATAAATTCTGTATCCAAAATTGTACATCAAAACCAAATTCCCATGGTTACTGATAAATAAAAATGATCTTTGGCCTTATAATAATCTTAGACCTTTTTCCTTCCCTGTACACTATTTGAAACGAGTTCAAAGCAAAAAGCCACAACTGTTTCTCATTGAACAGTGAGGCATGATAGACAGCCCTGACAGCAGCAGACTAATCCTGTGGGTTGTAACTTTATTGGTGTAGCTGTGCAACCTAAATGAACACAGCCCGGCTCTGAACACCGGAGAGTTTACACAAAGCCCACGCTAGCTATAAGACCAGCTTCCCGTGAATCAGCCCGGCATGGAGCCCATTCACGTCTGTCCGTCCTCGGGTTCCGCCTCGACCTGCTGAATAAAAGCAGCCCCCCAGTGAGGGAGCAGAAGCGAGGGGGGCTGGGCACCAGCACATGCTCTGTGCAAGTGTGACAAACGCGTCTCCGTCAAGCGGAAGCCGAGCCCTCTCTCCGAGCCCTCTCTCCCCTCCTTCTGCCCGAAAACATCAGCGACCGCATGAGCGATGACTCAGCAGGCCTGTGGAAATCTTCCCCCCGAAGAGCCAAGGTTAGGTCTTTTGTCAGGTTGAGGTCTACTGTTGCCAGCTCCTCAGAGCAGAAAGTCAACATATCGCCCTTCAAAGGGCGCTGTCTGTAGACAGCTTTTTGTTGACGCTCCTCCGTTGAAGCCCTGACAGTTACAGAGGGGGTACGGGAGTTTTGTTTCTGCACGTTTCTCACATTTTTGACCGCTCTGTTGTGGAAAACACATACAGCCACATTTTAAGGTTTCTCTTTTTGGCTCATTAATTAAATCTAAGAAATCAGTGATATGTCACCTGATCCTTGTAACTGTACTCTGGTGACAAAATGTTGTACTTTGGCAATGCACTTGCTGCCTCCTCCCTATCCAATGAGAAGTAATGTAGTAAGGAATCACACTGAGCAGAGAGCACAATTTGATGGCATATAAGGGTAACCTACAATATAAATGGACATTTTTCCCTTGAGTACTGCTAGTTGCTATAGGCTCTTTAGTGGGGACAACTGTGTCGGTCAAAACAAGTCAGCCTACAATGGTCTGTTATGAAGATAAAAAATGAACAGAGAGCCCCCTATCAGCAGGCTAAAAAACAAGCCTAAGGGAACATTTTAAACAGCCTTTGAGATGCCCTATTTTGCACATTTTCAACATTCCAATCGTCCTCTCTAATCTGGTATCTAACCTCTCTACTGGTATTTTTATTTATATATGAATTTATGTATTTATTCATTAATGCATTTATTTCTTTATGTTTTTAAGTACTCAGCCAAATTTTCTTGTCAAAGCAAACACAGGCAATTTATCATTCCCACTGTTCCTAAAACATCAAAAGCGCTCAAATTAGCATGCATGCTGCTGTAATTACTCCAAATGACTAGAAAGATACATAGCAAAGAGATTCACTGTGGATTCAGTGAGTCAGTACTGGCTGTTAATATTGTCACATTGTCTAATAGATGGGCCAAAACCTAGTGAGCTGCCAGCCACAAACTCACATGTGAACACACACACTCACACTCACACTCACACTCTCTCACACACACACACACACACACACACACACACACACGTACACACAGAGAGAGAGAGAGAGAGAGAGAGAGAGAGAGAGAGAGAGAGAGAGAGGCTTCAATTAATTCTCCCTTTGAAAGGTGGAGTTTCAAGGAGGAATACTCACAGCTGTTGGTGTCATTGGCCACAGCGACTATTCCCATTGGCTGGTGCGGAATGTCCGCTCGGAGCACTTTCATGTCACCACCTGTGTACTTATTGGAGCGTATCACTGCCCTCCGCACCCAATCTGACCAAAAGATGAAGTCGCCATAAATAGCCAGGCCGAAAAAGGTTCCCGGCCCTGCCTTCACAATCACCTATGATTTGAATGGAGTAAAAGAGCAGTTAAAATGTTGTTTTCAGAAGCCAACTATAGCACTGGTTCTTACTTTCTAACAGCTATGCCCAGAATAAATAAATACATACACTTAATTACACAATCAAAAGGACAGGACAATTACAAAATTCACTGACAATACACTATACACTCAAACTAGATCAGACTAGGTTTGATTGAACACTTATGTAAATACCAGAAAAGACAAAAACCTGAAACAAAGCAAAACAGAAATGTATGCAAAAAAGTAAAAAAAAAAAAAAGACACGACACGGCATTTGAGAGTGATGGTGTTTAGTTATCTCCCACATAATTGATGATTAACCCGAATCGCGCCAGTGCAAATGAAACTGTCGCTACGACAGATGCATGGATACATCAAGGGCTCCTTTTGGGAATCCGTGGCAGTGAACACCAGGATATCCCATGGCTTTCCAGTTTTACCCATTAGAGGAACACGCTCCAAACCATGACCGCATTAACTCCTCTACCATAGAAGGATTTACGAGACAGGTGTTCATTAAAAGAACTAAGTGTGTGCAAATGCTATGCAATGGGTAAACGTTGGGGAAAGAAAAGCAGGGGACAGATGGTTTTGAACTGAGCATATCAGTGAAAATTAATATGAGATTGGGATGATTTCACATTTATGGCTCACGGTCTTTGTCTAATAGTGTCTGTGTGTATAATCTGTTCAGGTGAGCTCTCTAATTAGATGTGGTCACACAATAAATAATTTATACAACATGCCAGTGGTTTCTCTTATTAACTAACTATTGCTCCCTGCTTTTGAAACTGCCCTGTTGAATGCTGTGCATATGTTCCATGATCAGGAGCTGCACATATGTTTGAGACTCCGAGAAATGAACTAGGATTTATTTATTTATAATTCATACACATTTTCTTCATTTCAGTGACAGCTAAAATTGTGATAATTTAAAAAAAAAAAAACGCTAATCAAACCACAAGACGTAGTAAGTATTGTGGGGATATATATCTGGATAAATTTCCCATTGTGGCTTTTTATGGGAGTAAAGACTTTCCCAGCATTCTTACACCTTCACATCTCCCTTTAACATGCTGCCTAATTGTCACTCACCCACTTCCCAATGACGTTATACAGTATGTCATGTCTAAAGAGCTGCATTCACTGCCGTTAAGAGGCCAGTTTATGCTGCTTGGGTAAGGGATGTGTCGCCTCATGTGTGCCGAATTTAAGAGGACAGGAGACGAATGCACGAAGAAGATAGAGAGTCTGCCCCCGTAATCCATGATGATGATTTCCTTGAAAATTTGTCCCTGTCACTGGTAAGTCTTTATTTTGGCGACAATTATAGCACTGCACGCATCTGAAGGACTTCAGATCATACAACTAACCAACATTGCCAGACGCAAACCATCTCCTACATTAGCATTACAATTTCAGATCAATAAGAGAAAAAGTCACGTAATAGGTGCTTGGTGTACTTTCTTACTTTGGAGATGGCTTTTTTATTCTGTATGAGTCAGCATGTGCGCAAGCTGCTGAGCTGTTTTATGTATTAGCTTTTTGCCTGTGTCTCTTGTATGGAAGTTAAAGACTACTCTAATAGGTGTCAAATACTGCAGGCTGTAAGTCCTCCGTGCAAACTGATAGGATTATGGATGCTATCCTTGGTGCTAAGCTTTTCATCCAAAATTTAAGATTCCCAACATGTCTGGCCTTACAGATACTAGACATATCATAATCGTAATATATTTAGAATTGGCTAGACAGCCTCCACACATGTTATAAAAAATACAGTATTGTGTCAAATAGTATTTGTATTATAGTATTGTATTTTATAAGAAAGGTTTTGTAAATACGGTTACGGATAGGTGTACACAGAGCTAGAATCATGTCGTTTGAAATCTAATACTGTCATTGTCATGCAGTCAATTTTTTTCATATACAAACCACTGATATGTAACAGATATAGCCCTCTGATGTTCCCAGGTCTTCATTACTAGCCTGTTCACATTCTTGCAATAAAAAGGCTGTCAAAGGCATTGTATATAGCGATGTGTCACCTTTGAATTCCAGTTAATGGACTCGTGTCACTGTCAGTTTCTGAATGTGATGACATTAGTCTGAGAGTAGGATGATAAGAAATAGATTTCTGTTCATTATCATTTGCTGACCTTATGTTTTGTTGCCTTCTAAGGTAATGGTTTGGGACCACGATTCTTGAATCACGATACAAAATACACCAGACATGATGCATTCTGCTTCCTCCTAAATTTGAGCTGCAATTTGGCATGGGGAGGATTTAGAGACCCATATGTGATTCAGCTCAATCACTGCTATATAGCTCTGAAAGCTCTATTCTCTCCAAAGAGGCCACAGAAAGAACAGAGAATGAACAAAACAATGGCATGTCTCCTCACTGAAGACTCCAAAATGAGTCATTTTTTTCTTTCTTTTGAGAACACTACAGGAAGGAATCATTAATTGCACAGCGCTCTGCTGTAAGCGACATATCAGTGTGTGATGGGACACTGGGGTGTAAAACCATCAAACTGGGAGCTGTGCTTTCCCTCTTTGTGTTAATCCCATCCCACTCACTGGGAATGTGTTATAACACTGCTATCAAGCTGTGATGACACCCTCCACCCTCATCTAGTCACACGTGTGGAGGTGCAATCCTGCTGCTGACTGCTTCATTGGCGATCAGCTTAATTTAGCACTGGGACTGAATTTTGACTGGGCTGGTGATAGACCTCTGCCTGTGTCACAAGTTTGAGGGGGAGCTGGTCATTTGATAAAGATGGTGGAGGCGGGGCAGCGCAGGGTGCAGAGGTGGATGTGGATGTGGATGCAGACACTCTTAGCAGGAGAGACTCCACCCAGAGAGCTTGCAGGTGACGGATTCCCATGGGGTATGGCCCAAATGCACAGGAGTCAAATCAGGGGTGACTCCTATAATATGCTAAGGGAAGTGAGTCACCAAACAGGAAATTGTGATGCATTTTTGCATTTAAAAAATAAGCGTAAAGCCTGAAGGGCAAGTAGCCAGGAGAGCTTTTTCTCCTGAATTATGGACTGTTTGCCGCGATAAGAACAGAATTCTCTCTTTCCATGTGCCTGCTCCTCTGAAAGTAAATTAGTGCTGTAATTAAGTGTGCCTCTTGTTCCCGTGTTGGCAAAGGTCTTTGACGCAACACATTTAAGAACATACAGAAGTGTACCGCCGATGCCTTCCATTCTGTGACTGCAGAAAACTATTAACTTGACATGAATTGGATATAATACCACTGCTGCAAAATGAGGCCTTCTTATTTCAAAGGAACATTAACCACTTGACATTTTCAAATGGATTTATTGTTTTTTTTTGAGTCTATTGTTTTTCAAATGTAAATTAACCAGTATTGGAGTACTACGGACCATGACGGCTCTGTGCGCTGGTTTGTACACAGCAAAATGCTTTTCATTTGAGCGCCTGACCTGCATACATATTCCTTCAAACATCTAATCTCAAACTAATTACGGGTTGTTAGAATGAATGAGGGAGTCCATCAATCATTGTTTTTTTTTTTTTTGCTTATATGTGTTTTCATATTGCTGCATGAATCACAAGGGGAACCAGAATATTAACAGATTTCTGTTGTCCTTGTGTTGCATGAAATAAAAGTAGGACAATTATATTGTTATGAAGATGAAATGTGTAAAACAATTTCACATTCTCATCATGAGACATGTACTAATATTGCATAGTGCAATACGTCCATATTCTTTCACAAATGTCATCACATGCTTTTTGTACAGATTATATATAATTACATATCTTTACAAATGAAAACCACATTTACTCACATATCTGCGAGATCCGTCATATTCACACCTTTCGATTTTCCCCAGACTTCCATCTGAGAAGTAGAGCTTCTCTGCTTTGTGGTCAATGGTGAGTCCATTAGGGGTAAGGATATCCGTGCTAACAATGATTTGCATGTTGTTTCCCACCAATGTTGACCTCATGATGGCAGGACGCTGTTCATTCCAGTTAGTCCAAAACATCAAGCTACAACATTCAAGAAAAAAGCATAATAAGTGCCTTGCAGGAAAATGTTACTATTCCCCTCCATGCATAAATAATAAAATTCTAAATTTACATTGTAAGCATGTGGGAGCATAGACTGGCTGAACTTTAGCATTTAGATAATTCTTTATTAAACATCACCTTATTTATGAGCAGTTCATGAATAACTATAAAATAAATGATAATATCACACAATAGTAATCTATATCTGTTAATTATCCAAAGAAATGAGAATGCAAATGGGGTTGTTAACCACAAATGGAAATATTAAAATATTTACAAACATTTTTGTGCAGTGTTTTTAAAATACCAAAATAAATCATTATGAAAACAGTGAGACAAGAGTCACTTGTAGATATGCCGTTTACACCCTCCGCCTGCTTAAAAGAGAATGTGACCAGGATTTGGACTTTGACAGGATTATTGCGGCTATGTCCTTCTGCGCAGTATCTTAATGACATGCAAATCAGCCATAGGGCCATTTTGGACAGTGTTACTATCTTTGGTATTCACTTCCACGCATCGCTGAACAATGACATCTGCGTTTCCAGTGGGCTCAGCATCACAGTTAACTTCTCTGCATACACATGGTTATTTCTGCTCATGAATACAATTTCTGGCTTTATGGTGAAAGATGAAAGCCAGATTAAAAATTCATGTACCCACCCCCCCTTCCCCCTGGCATTGTAACCCCTACCCAGTCAAAACAAACACACTCTCTCAGCAATTGAATCGCAGGGTGTAGAAATGCCTCTAATAGCAGAACAATTGTTGAGCATTGAGGCTCCTCTGAGCAAAGGGAGAAAGATGCTAAGGCAAACCAGAAAATTATTCATGGCCTTTCCTTTGCCGCAGGGCACTAATTATGTCATCTCCTGAACCTCTTGTCTCACGACTCACTGTGACCTTCAGCCACCTTTCATTTCCAGCTTTAGCACAGCCTATCACTGCTTCACACATAACCTCCATATCTGATGGAAAGCCTGTAAATTAATGCCATGCTTACCTGTACACTTTACTCTTAAAAGAAAATACCTTATAATAGAATTACACAGTATCTCTTCAAAAGGTACTTTAATCTAGCAAATATGATTAATTGCAATGCTAAGAATAGACTTAAAGCTTATCTTAAGTCATGTGTATCTGGGTAAATCAATCATGACCAAAAGTATGCAATCATTAATTATGCAGAACATTGTGCATATTTTAGTATCTCCCACAAAAAAGTAAGGGAAGAAAATGGACATAAATTGTGTGAGATAATCTGTTTCTATGGTTAATTACCTCCAAAGCATGTTTCACCATTCTGAAAATGGTCTCTTGGGAGTTTCACAGTTATATTAAAGGGACAGGACCAAATGCTTTTGCTGACAGCACATACATAAAGAACAATGGGAAATCAAATTCAATTCCCCTTTCAAACATGTTCCTGACTGATTTTTATTATTTTTCTTCTTGCCTCTTTGACACTTAAAAAAATAATAACACAAAAATAATAATAAATAAAAGAAGATGAGTTTGGTTCAATGTCCATGCAGATGGAAAAATTGACAATGTCACTCTGTATCCCAACAGCACTAGTATTTATCTAGTAGAGGTTGATAGGTGGTGATCAAAAACGTTTGGGATGCAGTTGTGAACATTTGGTACATTTGTGCACAATGCAGCAGGCGTTTTGCCCTGGTTTATATGCCACCATAGAACTGTTAGAAGGCCCAAAGCATTGTCTTCCCTAAACTTCTGACAGGGGCTGTTTCATTTTTTTCATTTAAAATAATGGTGAAGAACAACAGATATTGAACAATAACTTTCATGTAAAGTAAAAGTAAATTAAAATACTAAAAAAACATTGCAAGAGGCTGTTGAAAAAACAGCAACAGTCTGCATAATATGTAATTAGCAATCAGATACTTAAAGATACTGATGTTAGCACAGATGTTAGCAGACTTACCTCGCAACTATAAAACTATAAAATGAGCCAAAAAAAATTCAGAGCAAGAATCAAGTATGACATGGAATAGCAAAATAGCTTTCAATTAAGTGATTCAATCACTGAATTAAGTTTCCTTGAGCGAATACTTTATTGCTTCTGCAGTAACAGAGCATGCAGTATCTCTTCATTGGAAAGCATTGTGAAAGGGATTGGAATGAGTTAGCCAACCTCAGAATTTCTATTTTACTCTCATTTTCAGAGAGGGAATCTGTCTCTCTGTCTGTCAAGGAACATGGGGGATGAGATGTGCCAATTGGTTGTGGTGGTGTTTGAACATAATCGCATTATCAGTACTCCCTAAGTATTGCTGTAGTGGTGACAGCTGCTTTTCCGTCTATGCTACCAGGTCATTACAACTCACCCTGAGGTCAGCTGTGGGTATTTCCCAAGCGGCTGTCAGTTTTCCTCTACATGAAAGGTCTCAACTGCACCCACATGCAACAGCATGAACTGTTAGTGAACAGAACCATTTATACTAAATCTACCATCACATGTGTACATTAACTACCATGAGTCAGCCTGCAGCTACTACGGCTTTTCCACTGAACTATGGCAACTACACAATGAAAGCCGTATTTCAACAGTTACTTGTTGAATTAGTGTTAAGTATAAGCATTATATGTTACAAATTACAAATTACAAATTACAAACTACAAACTAAATCATTAAAACAATCATATTAAAAAAGATAAGTTTGGAACATCATTTAAGAGAAAACCATCCCATGGCAGTGTTTCTTATAATTGTATTCATGAGATGCCCTTATCCATGGCAACTCAGCAAGCTTAAATATTCCACTTTCCATTCTACACTAAAGGAATTCAGGCTGGGTACCTTGCTCAAGGGCAATGCACCTGCAAGCTGAAATTGTAACCCAGTCCAGTTATTTAACTCTTATACCACACCGCCACACAGGCTGCACAATATGCACATTTATGCCTCTCTCAGGGAAGCAGACAGCCCATTGACATTCAAGGCCTGACCCCTGCTAGTAGTACAGTGACTGTGCAGAACCGCAGAGAGCAATTGCGGTGAACTGCCCAGTCTTAGTTGAACAAGAGGCCTACAGACCACATCCTTCAGGCGTGGAGAGTGGCTGCATGGCCAGGTGACACAGGTTCGAGATGTGGAATAACTGCCACCTTTGATCACCCGCCACCCCCGGCTCACAAGGCCACCCGACAACACTGCTTGGAGTGGGAGGCGAGCACTGCAAAGCCAGGAGCGCGTTCACCATGCGGCACAACAGACAGGCCCCTCGTTAGCGCAGACGGCAGCATGAGGGAGACGTTCCTCCAGGACAGCGCTGTCACTTTCGCGCGCACCCCCCTGTCCAACCATGAAGCAGCGCTACAAATGAGCGCCTGGATATCACAGCATAACGAGGCACTTCCGTTGGCCTGGCAAGTGCTACCCGCTCGGGGTGCGAAAGGCACACAATGTGTGATGACTTTTATCACCAGCGAGGATGTGGCGACAGAGCTGTACGTTTGCAATGCGATGTGATGTGCAATGTGAGGTGGAGCTGGGGGGCCTGTTAGCCTTTTAAAGGCAGCACAGAGCCTCTCTCATCGTGAGATTATCAGTTTGGGGGAACTCTTTTTGGCACCTGACATGAAAACCCATTGAGTCCTCCATCACACAAGCATGTTTCTGTTATTCTTCACCTTAACACAGTAGTTGTTAAAACTGCTTAGAAAATTAATTGGACTGGACTGCTGGACTGAAGCATACACATCTTCGTACAAAGGTACCAGCTCTGTGAAACAGTGTAAGAGTAGTGCTTAGGGAACTGGACTTGCATACAGAGGGTCACATGTTTGAATTCCAGCACTCTTCAGCAGAGGTCTTAAATTTATCTATCCAAATAAGGATTCAGTGTTCTACTCCTAACATTACTACCATTTTTCTAAGCCATATGACCAAAAAAAGTAATAATGTTAAATATGCAACTCTGTCACAGCAGGCTGGATTTCAATTATAGTACATTGAGCTTAAATAAAATGCTAATATGAAAATTCTGCATCATCTCTGGTTAAGGGCCATAATGGGCCATATACTATATTTCTAGCGATACTGTAATCCCCCCAAAGGAATGTGATTACAAAATCAAAGACACTCAGAGGGGTGAAAATCTGCTTAAATACTCTGATGAGCAGAGATTAATCATCTCAGGTTAATTTTTAATTAACTGGCAGCTTCTGGACTCTATTTGAAAAAGTGCCAAATTGCTGGCTTGGGATACGCTTTTAAGGGTTGAAGGTTTAATTTAGGTTCCAACCCATGGTAAGTGCACTATCAGAACATCACGTTTCAAAGTTTATATATAGTTGTTTGAATGAGTTACCATATGACAGTATCACTGGAAATCCATATGTTTCCATAATTTCATACTTTCTTCCCTTTGTATGAGACAGGAAAAATAATTATTTTATCTTTGTGCTCCACCATGACCTAAATGAACTTAAAGGAGGAATATAAGCTTTACCACAGTGGATAGACAGCTTTATTCATTTTGTCAATATCAGGAGATATGTGGCAATCTTGCCTTTTATATTCAAATACTCTTTGATTCCAGCTCTACACAAGTATCTACCTGATTGCCTTACGTAGATAAATCTCAAGATGAAGACACTTTTCCAGCAAGATAAAGATTTATAATTTATACGTGTGCCGAATTAATTAGAAAGACTTTTCATTAATCCTGTAGGTTTCAGTAGTTCAGATGGTAAAAGCATTTGTTTGAAGCACAAGCTGAGCCCTATGGGCCAGGTTTGAGACCAGCTGTGTTATTTGCCAACAACGACCAGAAGCTCACATCCGATGAACAAATGGTTTTAGTTCTGCACGGAACTGTAGTGGGTGGCTTGGCCAGGATGCCCTTGTTATTCTGCTCTCAGCACCCAGTGACTTACGTGGGTGCCTATAAGTTACTTTGATAACTTCAGGTGGTTACACCGATCCTCTGATGGTGTTCGCCTTCTGGTTCACTATGGAACATCGAGTGTGAAAAATTGTTGCAGTAGGGTGACAGTGTGGTGTTATGGTAAGGAGCCGGGCTTGTTACTCAAAGGTTGCAAGTTTGATTCCCCGCTGGGGACCTGCTGCTGTACCCTTTGGGCACGGGACTTAATAAATGGATAAAATGTAAAAACTGTAACCTATGTAAGTCTCTCTGGATAAGAGCTTTTGCTAAATGACAATAATGTAATGTAATGAATGTAAGTAGGCGTGCAAGGGAACTGGAGGATTGTCTCGCCCTGCGCTCCTACATGGATTCAGAAGATGTCATTAAGGTGCTGATGGGTTTAATATGCAGAGTTATTAACTACTGAAGTTGGATGAAGGGAAAATAGAAAAAAATCATTTTAAAAAAATCAGATTTTTAGACAACCACTTTTTCATAGAATTTACACATGCACAGAGCAACCATTCGATGTTGGAAAAATTCTCTCCAAGAAGATCAACAGTTGTAGTCCTGGTCTTTATATGACTGTAGCAACAATACTAGTAACAACAGATGGAAGCAGGTGCAAGAAGCGAGGAACCCAATTTATCTTCAAATAATCTGAAAAATGGATTCAGTTTAGGTTTATGTCACAAAACAAGTATTATTCTGCTTCAGAGCTGCACTTCTGCCAGCCGAATATGCATCAATGCACCATGAAGTTAAACACCTTGACCATCTCTGCCAAACATTTGGACTTGCACTCATCTGGACCAGGCTTAGCCACTATCTTGATATTCATGAAAAATGAAAGACATTCCTCTAATAGCCCCCAGGACATCTATTTTAGTAGTTTACCTTTAATGTGTATATCTAGTTGGGTCTTGGGATTATTTTATGAAGTTTTCAGGGAAAAAATAACTTTGAAGGCATAGGTGTATGATAATGAAATCCAGGGAAAGTGTATAGCTGGATGAACCAGCCACACTAACTAGGCTTAATAAGGCTAATTTATGATGCTTAGCACAGTCAAACATTTCCCATCGGTATAATTTTCCACTTTCTTGTATGTGGAGGGCCGACACTAGCTAGTGGGTGGCACAGAGGGAGACGATGGGGAGCAGGAAAAGGAAGCTCTTACTTCTGACACTCGTCCAGTGCAAGGACATGTGGGTGGTCCTCCTCTGACATGGTGACCACAGCCTCCCTGTTGAAGGCTCCGCGCCGGCTCTGGTCGATGGTGTGCCGGGTGATGGTGGACGTGGTGGAGCTCGTCCAGTACAGTGTGTCCCAGGCCCGGTGGTATGCCAGGCCCTCAACCGAACCCACATCTGAGGAAAGAGGGTTAGACTGGCTATCGCAGTACTTCATACTCTTGGTGTGGTTTCAAAGGTCATTATCAAGATTAATTCTAGTGTTATAAATTATTACAAGCTTATCAAAAATAAGTAATGCCTTTCCTAAGTCATAATAACTGTCCATGCAATTATGGACGTTTTCATATATGTGATTATATGGTATAAAGGTATGGTCTGCTTGTTAAAATTTCTCCTCCCTCAGACCCACTCATACCCCATGCAGCTCATACTCCAAAATTAGTCACATAGCTGGGCTTTGCTTGAGCACAATTACTGTCTGTAAAGGAAAAAAAAATAGTAAAATGTTATAAATGTATTTTCATAGATTAAAGAAGTGAGGTGACTCAAAAGTGTTGTTCAAATGAGCATCTAAAAAGGAGTTCTTTTTTTTTTGCCCCAGACACAATAAACCACCATGCCATTTGCTCCCACAGAGCTTTGATTGATAGGCTATAGCAACAGTGACCCTGAATGCTACAAAACAATTAACTTGCAGTGCCACACTGCTTAAAGCAGTTCAATTGGCTCTTATCACATCACCAGAAGGAAGAAGCCTTTAAAAGGCCGATTATTGCACACTTTGTTTTTGGAGATACAGTGCCAGAGCAGGGATTTTGTCAGCAACACACTTTCATTAATCCTCGCGGTAGCTGGGGAATCGGCTTCTGGTGCATTACATGTGACCGTGTTTCCGGTCAGCAAACTCGTTAATCTTCCGTCGCCCTGTGGCTTCACCTCCCAGTGATTTTGATAGATCTTCCTCCTTCCCACCGGTCAGATGTATTTGAGCCAAGTCAGCATGACGCTCACTGCGGGGGAGACACAGGGAAGTAGGGGACCTGCTGCCTGGCTGCATCAATGAAACATGCGAAAGGCCCTTGCAATTCAGTCCTGCTCTCGGAGGGCCACAGTGTCTGCAAGGGCCATTCCACCATGGTCATTGAGGGACATACTGTCTACAAGGCCATTCAACCCTAGTTGCGGAGGACCTAAGTATCTGCAGGGCTACGCAGTCCTGCTCCTGGAAAGCTGTAGCGTCTGCAATGCTTCTCCACCCTGGCCTTGGCCTTGCACTGCCTCATTTGTCTGCAAGGTAGTCAACTCAAGTCCTAGAGAGCCGCAGCTACTACAGAGCTCCTCAACACTTGAAAGGCCACAGTGTCCGCAGAATACTCAGCCCTGGTCCTGGAACACTGGTGTGCAGGTTCTATACAATTTCAGTCCAGCCTGACTCAATGACTCCGCAAATCACATGACTCAACTACTCATTGCCTTGACTGAAACAATTTAGCCTCCCTTTCCAATCCTGAGAGTCTTAGAAGAGAAACCTGTCAGACTGTGGCTGTTCAGGACACAAGCCAAATTGCAAATCTGACATGGGTGAAGGCTGACCCAATCCCACTTCCTTTCTTGAGACAAAATATTCAATCAAAGAGGTGAACTACTGAGATAATTGTGCAGGTGTAGTGTCACTGACTAATGAGGATGTTATATTCTGCACAAACAACACTTCAATGGTATTTGTGGAAATTGAATGTCATTTCACCCATGTGACACATTTACATTCTCAGAGAATGTGCAATAATAATTTGTGTACATTCACGTGCCATTATTCAGACATTACCAGCATGAAACTGTGGTGGACATTGTGCTATTAAATTGAATCATAGTGTTTATCCCCACACACAATCAAAGTATCTGTACCCACCCTCTGTGCAGTGAATTCCAGAATGATAAAGAAGGGTAT
This sequence comes from Megalops cyprinoides, assembly GCF_013368585.1. Classification (NCBI taxonomy): domain Eukaryota; kingdom Metazoa; phylum Chordata; class Actinopteri; order Elopiformes; family Megalopidae; genus Megalops; species Megalops cyprinoides. The sequence continues at coordinate 21,334,866 of NC_050596.1, forward strand.
TGTAATGGTTTTCTGACCTTCTCAATTGATTCTTGCCATTCTGTAGAAATGAGACAAGATTTTCTCTTTCTCTCTCTCTCTCTCTTTTACCCTAATGAATAGCAGGCTCTGGCTGAGCTGAATTGCAGGATGTAAACACAAGAAAGATGACACAACTCATCTGCCACTGACAGCCCGAACGAACTCGCTAATGGCGTGTGGGACTGATTAAACATCTGCACAACGGCAGGGCAACATTCTGTGATTTACGGAGGGGCCGGGCAGCATGGTCAGATCATTACATCCCTGTCTGCCATCCATCACACTGTGCCGCTCCTAACGAAGACAAATTTTCCTTTGAATAGACGAGGAGCTGTCAATATGCCCTGCTATTCCCACTCCTTACCTGCCTATGGCTCAGACAAAAAAACCCAGCAGACCAATTTATTCATAACCATGGGATATTAGTTTGGGAGAACTCAGATTCAGCCAGCAAGGGCGAAACAAATTCAAAGGGAGAATGCTTACTGATGGAGCCCATCACCGACTAATCAAATATCTGTGGCATGAGCAACCACACATCTCAAGCCTTCTGCAAGCCTACTTTGTCTGTTATAACATGTTACAGTAACACATTGAGCTGTAAACCAAGCGCAAGTTTTTTTATTTCCTTTGATTGACATGAATTGTTTGCCAATAAAAGGTGGCAGTGTAGCATAGTGGTAACAAGCAGGGCTCATAACCGAAAGGTTGCCGGTTTGATTCCCTGCTGGGGCGCCCTTGGGTAAGGTAATTATCCCACAATTGCCTCAGTAAATATCCTGTAAAAACTGTAACCTATGTAAGTCGCTCTGTATGAGAGCATCTGCTAAACGACATTAATGTAACGTAAAATAACTTTAACCCATACATAAACATTGTTATATTAAAAAGACATTTATATAAGAGTAGTCATGTTGCCTGAAGTAGTGAGGACTGAAGATATACAACTTTTGGGGTTCACTTTTAAAAATTACAGTAAAATTGACCATTGTCTGAATTTGTTCTTTCCTATCAGAACTACATGTTCTCACCTACAGCTATTCAGCACGTAAAGACAGCAAGCGAAATCAAGTTTAAAAGAAAACCTCCCATGGCTGCTTAAGGAAGAAAAAAAAATAGTAATTTTTTTTTTGTTTTTCACGTTTGCGAAAGTATTTTTCCACTGGAGAACAGCATCTAATGTTAGGCAGCTGCAGCAACAATATGAACCTCGCTAGTATCACACACCTGTCTGCTGCACCCAGACTCTTCCTGTGATGGGCGTATATTTGTAATCTCCATTGATATAATGTCTCCATTACTGGTCACAACAGCCAATCACCAGAGAATAGGTTGCCTCCTGTCAAATCAATGCCGTAATTGTCTTATAACGGCTAACAGGTGTCCAATGCCTGAAACAGGGGTATTTGCAACGCCTCTAAAAGCAATAAAACATCAAAGGGAATACTTAGAGTGGCAACCACAGAAGCCCATCTCTAATTAATCGTTTTTGCTAAAAACGCCTCTGACAGCTTGGCATGCCGGAAATCATTCAAGAGGCCCAGGAAGAATATATAGAGACCACATGGTTTAATTAGGAAAATATGCATGATTAACATCTGTGTCCCTTTTCAGTGACAAAATACTGACAATCCTTTCTAGGTAGGAGTGCTTTCCATCTTCAAAAGAATCCATGCTTTTGTTTTATGTTTTTTTTTTTTTGGGGGGGGGGGGTCTTTCATATGGAGCAGGCAAATGATGATTTCAACAAATTTCATTTTCCACTAATCCACTAATCCACACATACTTGCCTATCAACTCCAGCAAACCGACAGCAAGTGCCGTCTGTTCATTCTTAGCACTATTAGCCTCCAGAGTGAAGCTGCATCGCAAAATCCAAGTGTGTAACATGTGCAATGCAATTACAAATACAGACAACCCCTGCTGTTAAGACACCTTCCTGGAAACCCTGTCTGGAAATTGAATTTATTGTCTCTGACACAACATTCCTTTCCTGAACAAGGGCTAAAATAGTTTTGACACAAAAGCATAGATAAATATGTGATTAAGTCAAACACTCATTAAATATGAATAAATCATAATATATTAATATGTATAAACATTTGTACATTCAAATGTACTTGTATATGGAGAATAGTAAAACCCAAGACGTTTCTGGTTCAAATCTCAGGTGCACCACCATTTTCATACTCTGGGCAGAGTAAGCAGAGCTTACCTACTTCCCAGCCTCTTTCTCTTTGTAAATCAAGATTTTCTGTCAGGAAAAAAAAACAATTAATGGTTTCAATTTTGTAGGCACAGATTTTTGTGAAAGGAGGACTGTCTGTACCTTATTGCTCCAAATTAATCACACATTCAACAGTCAAAATTTACTGGGATGTTTTTGATGATTCAGTCTTTCAGTCTTCACAACGATCCCAAAGAATGCAAGTGCTTTATCAAATTCCTGAAGACAAAAGAATCAGGATTTATGTCAGGGGCAAAGCACAAAGGAAGCTTTAGTCCTCCTATCAGTTTTGACAACAAGAAAAAACATGAAAGAGAAAGAGATTATGTGGAATCCTGACTAGTTTCACAGCGGAGGTTGGGAATAAAAGAAGCGGATTGAACTATTGTCAGTGTCGGCCTTTGAAAATAGAAGAAAACGTTAACCTTGTAGCACAGGGGCCATGCTTGCTCACCTGCCTCCTCTAACCCCTGTCCAAGTGAAATAAGATTTTTTTTGGCACAGAGAAAAAATTTAGACAGAAGAGGTAGATCTCCCATATCTGCAATAGATATTATATCAAACTGTGAATGTGGTACCGTGCAATATTTTTTTTCTGCAAGTAAGTTGGGGTAAGTTCAAAACTTACTAACCCCCGGATTCAATCAATATTTGTCTCGACCAGCAATTGTCACTTTTGTCCTTAAAAAGGCAGTTTGAGGTTGTCCAGCAATCATGAAAATTAACAACCAAACTGTTTCTATTGAAATAAAAGTAGATGAACCTGTTTAACATCACCTCATTTAATATCCCCTTCATCTTAACGTCAAGGTTTTCTAAACCTACGTACCACCCACCACTGACTTCAATCTTAAATAAACTCCATTATTTCCATTAGGTTTCACTATATGAGTATAGTCACACAGTAACTAGCAATGTAATAACTGTGTAGTGGCATACAGTTACAATCTAGTTACATAATTATTAACAGTGTGTCACCACTCCAAAAGAATCACATTTAATATGCCCAGCAGAGAGGATATTAAGCGGGTTACACTATATTTGCATTCACATGCAAGTAAAAATAAAGAACCATGGGCCGGACTACATAATGTCACAAAGTTTAAATCAGGTAAGAGCCAGCCACAAATCAGTTGTATTATGTCTGATTAAAACTGGCACTTCCCAAAATCATTCCCTCCCAATGAGACCAACAATAATTGATATGAATGATCAACAAATTCATATACTCATGTGTATAAAACACAATGAGTGAAAATCAGACATCTGAATCGATCAATTAAAGACAGAATATGGTCCTTGAAATTCAACATCGAGTCCAAAAATCAAAGTTTTCTTTCATCTCATGTCTGAGCTGGGATGTTATGTGTCTCGGCTGTGCAGGCAAGCCAGATGCATACTGAAAGGGATTGAGTCAGGGTGAAAGAGGGTAAGGAGACCTTTGGGGGGACCTGTAACAACTGAAGACTTCATAGCTAATCCACTTGTGCCCTGTTTTCATGAATGCATATATTATCCACAACGTTCCTCTGAAATCAATGCTATTGAATAGTAGCTATTTTATAGTAATTGTGCAAATTAATCAAAGTATAGCATGCATAAGGAAAGTAAATTACATGCTGAATGCACACATGCAATGGCATTAGAAAGGGAAAAATGTGGATGGGAAAATTGATTTCTTCTCCTTTGCTTACCCCTTGCTTCACCTTAAGATGGGCAAGAGTGGAATATAATTCATCAAGTGTCAGGCAACTATGACATATGATGACTTAACCATCGCTTTTGACAGTTAAATTGGAACAATTTACCAGGAAAGAACAGTGGTCGCCATTAGAGAGCTCTTACTGGTTGCACTATGTGTTAAGCTGTGCAATACATCACAAGCACGGCCACTTTACTGCTGCTGCAAATGGCATTTTCACAAACGGCTGCCAACACTTAAGAGATCAAGATGGAGGAAACCGTTCGGGCCAAGGTCCTTCATTTCACAACATGCGGGTTGTTGCGCTGACTGGCCACGCAACCCATCACTGTCCAGTGCAACAGACTTTGAAAACACTCAATCTCTCGAAAACTGTGTTGCTAAAGCAGAATCCAGTGTGCCCTGTGATCAGGACTGCAGAAAGGGTTTGACAATGACAATGACAGACTCCTTTGTGTGAACCTCAAGTATCCAAAGCTTGTAACTTCACAACAAGCCAGAAAGTGAGGGCAAGACAGAAACCACACGTTGTTCTAGGAACAGAACGTGTGTAAACACATAGCACTGCAAGGACACCGATCTAACCATTGTGTCACCACCATTCACTCTCATAGCACAAACAAACAAAAAAAAACCCACCATTCTCCTGTGAAGCTACAAGATGACACCTTCCATTATGCGCAAGTAAGGATGACTACAGCCTTAAATTACCAATGAGCACCCGCAGAGGCAGATTAACGGCACTGGAATCGGGTGTCGATGCAGAAGGGAATGTGTTCCATTAGGAAACAGATGCTCCCATCTGAATCGCGATGCCTTCACATCAACAGTCGATCTCTCACGTCGAGGTGCGCCGAGACATCCCGACGCTTGGCTCTGCTGCTCCCGCTCGCAGGGCGAGCGTGGAGGGATGAAGAAACACTCCCGTTATCTAAGCGGCGGCATCCGTCTGGCGACCATGTCAGAGCCACATGGTGAGGAACAGCAGAGGTCAGACGCATCGCTGAGAAGTGCAACAGGACGAAATCCCCCACCCCTTCCGCCCGCTTAAAATGAACAGTCAGTACGAATCAATCGCCAGCGACGTTCACCACAAAGGTGTGCGCAAACATTGAAGATGCACTCATCCAGAAGGCAGCAATCCCTTGATCATATTATTCAATGAATATACCTTGGACTTCAGTCTGTAAAACACACTGCCAGACACACAGATGAGGAAGATTAATGTGAAGTGACACTAAATTTGTGTCAAATTGCTGTACTTGCGCTCTCCATTACACAACATCACCTGGCACAGTAAATAATTTCAACTAAATGCTATAACATTTGTAGATCTACTCCTCGCCAATCTCAGTGGAGCTTAAAACGAAATAAAGCTCTCTTGAATAAGTCATTAAAATTCCAACATCAACCAGAGGGGTTTTCTCAAACATATCAAGTCCTTGGCCCTCGTAGGGCATATTTGCAAATGCTTGGTACATCCAACATAACCCGTTTCCAATATTTTTTTCTCTCACAGACGCACCAGGGGAGGACTGTAAATTCTGATGCTCAATTGTGTAACATGTGCAATGTACCACTGTACTACAATGGGACAGAAAGCTCCTTGATGATATAACCCCATGGAGATGCTGGCAGCTAGCAGCAAATTATTCCTATGTCACTGGCTCCAGGGGAATTACACCCACACCCCTTTGTTCTAAAGTGCACAGAAAAAAAGATGCTTCAGAGGCAGACTGAAGCTGCTGTTGGGGGCGTTTTGAAATGGATGCAACACGGTCAACCACTGATCAAACACAGCACTAAGGAGCTGGGGACATTATTTTATGAAACTTCACTGTATCAATGCATGTGCTTGACATTCCCAAGTTAGGTATGGAATATTTATTAGCAGGAGGTCGGAGGATATTGCAAGTGACACAGGGATAATGGTTATCTTTGATAATATTACATTACTTTAAACAAAACAGGATATTGTGATCACCTGAACATTCACAAAGCTATTTTTTTTTTACAAACTCACACATGCATGCACAGACAGAGAGACGGACAGACATACACACACACACACACACACACACACACACACACACACACACGCACACACACACACACACACACACACACAGAATCACTCTATATATCCAGAAATGCTTTCTCTGCTCCATGCATTTGCTTATAATTCATGTAAATATAATCAGCTGTAGGTTCAGAACATTCAGCTCACGTTCTTGTACCATATATATTTACTCATTGTAGAAGCAGTGAAAATTCATATTGTCAAATGCACTGTGGACTTATAGGATTCTTTGAAATATATTCTCATCTTTGAAGTTACCAATCACATACAAACAGTAGGAGGACAATGAATAAATCAGACATCCTTGCAAACCCAGTTTGAAAATGGATGTCTTGTATTGAACTGCATGTTTAGGGCTCTTTTTACAGTGAGAAAAACACCTTCAAAAACACAACAATTGAGAAATACTGTTTTCTGTGATCAAAGCAGGCAACACAAAAATGAAAATATTTCTACAGACAGAGGAATTAGTCAAAAGCTGCACTGCTCTATAGCAGTGTAATGAAAGACAGGCAGCATATTCCACTTAAGCCCATGGTTTTACAGCAACAAAGGACCAGCATAACTTATATGGACATGAACATTGATTTCACAAGAGACTTGGAGGTTTAAGAGAAATACTTTTGGTTTATACAGTGATCCTCTACATGAAACATAGCCGGCAGGCAAAACTGAGTCAAGAAACAAAACAAAAATGTGGCTCAAATGCACTTACTTTCGACAATGATCCGTCGACCCGTCCAGTCATCGTTGATGACCTGGATGTTCCCAAAGTGGACGTCGCTGAAGAAGATGCGGTTGACTCCCGCAGCCTTCTGCCGATGGTCGAAGGCCAAGGCGATGACGTTCTTGAAGTAGGTGGGGTTCTCATAGGGCCTGACGGGCGAGTTGAGGTTGTTCTCGTCCGAGAGGTGGACGCTCTTCAGGATGGTCCTTTCGGAGTACAGGAGGTAGCCCTCGTACCTCTGACAGGTGAGCCCTCCCTCGGACAGGTAGCCATGAGCGCACGCACATTTTCTCCTCCCGTTGCCCAGGTAGAAGCACAGCTGCTGACAGCCCCCGTTATTCTTAGCACAAGGGTTTGTACCTGCAGAGAAAAGGCATGCTCTTTGCTTCAGACTTTCACACATATTTACATAGATGCATGCATGATGGCACACACACACAGACACAGACACACACACGCGCACACACACACACACACACACACACACACACACACACACACACTTCCCACTGCACCTTCAGATGTTTTATTACTGTCCTTACCAGATAAAAAAGGAAAACCCAAAATACCAGTCTAAGCAATAGTGTATCAAAGAAAAAGGTTTTTTAAAGGCTGAGGGCTCACCTTGGTCAAACAAGGTCAAGGCCAAGATGCATTAATGTTAGGTTTATCGTTTGCCCTTCTAGGCAGCCATCTATTTAAATGTGATAACAATGCTACAAAGTAAGGATGTAAGTGAAGTCCAAATGAGCCTCTTTGTTCAATACGATGAATATGGCACGCAAACAATTAATGAGAAATTTCAACACAGAAAATGTACGGTGTAGAGTCATGTAAGGTGGCTACTCCAAGCACAAAGGGAGCTGCCTTAAGTCTGTAAAGAAACAGATACGGGATGTGTTGACTACTCTGAAATGCAACCTTCTCAGGCTAGTATTATCCTGATTAGGAGTACATGGTTGCTGTTCAAATGATCAGTCCAGCCGATGGCTGAATATATTTGTTTCATGACTGCGCTCCACTGAGAATGTTGCCATATGCGGAGGAGGCCTGACTGGCAAGCACATTACAAACTGCCTAGTCATGTGATGGCAGATAAAGGAAATGAAGCATGGAGATGGTAGAAACAGCAAGATATCAATGCAAGCAAAGATCAGAAAAATATAATGCAACAGTACCAACGTACACCCAACATATGCACCGCACTGCTGAATTGTGTACCCACACACAGAATTTTGACAAAGTCAAACTCAGCTCCTTTATACAAATACACAAAGGCCTTTATAATATGATAAACTGAACCTTTATATACAATGTATTTAATTTGATATACATATATTATAAGCATACTGCCTACAGTTATTTATTCAATAAAGAGATAAATACATTATGTAACTTTCTCTTGATAATCCTCTTTGTTAATGCTGTGTTAAATCCAAATTACGTCTACACAGTCCATGGTGTAACACTGAAAGTCTTTCCTATAATCCCAGAATGTGAGCAAGCTCCGACAGGGTAATCGATCTTTTTCAAACTTTCGAAAAGTTTCACATCAAGGCAAAAGTATTCCAATCAAGGAAAACATGTCTCAGACAGGAAGTTCCCTCTGTAGGTGTTAACACAAAATGCAGTGCCTCTTGGGAAGACCTTTCCTAATATATCTTGCTCTGTATAACACCAATGCCTCTAAGCAAGCAATACCACTTAATGACAAATGAGGGCCAAGTGGTACAAAAGACAACACTGTGAACTTGTTCTAATCAAGGGGCTTTATAAGAAGGGAGGGCACACAATCTGAGGCTTTTTGTCCAAGCCTGTCACTCTCAGTTCACAAGTATTAGTGTGAATTGCTCTAAAAAAAAACCTTCTTATTCTAATTTAACAGCTGTGGCACTGATTCCTTAAATGGAAATAAACTGTGACAGATGATTTTTGGACTGGATTTCAAGGCTCAGACTCAGAATTTCACTTTAGTGGCATTTGTCAAGATCTGGAGAAAAATATTACAGCAGTGAAAAAGACAATCCTACAATTAAAGTTCTCCCAATGTGTAGATTCAGCTCCCTTACCCTAAGCAAGATAATGAACTTGGAATGAATTACAGCCAGACTGACTAATGCATGTCCCAGAACTATGCAGAAATTTTCACTCCTCTATTGGATTTTTAGTAATGCATGTATTGTGATTTTTTAAAATTTTTTGCCTAATATATCTTTCACCTTTTCCTAATGTCTGTATCTTTGAGGCATACAAGCGCTCCACAATGACAGACAGCATAGGGATGCAGCTTGCTAATATGTAGAGCCTACTATAACACAGCAGCTGCTTGTGAGATTTCTCACTACTGATTCTTCATAGTGCATATTGATGGCGACATAAAAACACAGGCTGACTGTCTAGCTATGAATTTCACAATACAATTACCATTTACCATATGGTAACCAAACGAATGGAGGGAGGCACAAGGCAATCAATGGTACAACAGACATGCTCAATCATATAGTCTACACCAGCGTTTCTCAAACCTCTCCTGGAGTACCACTTGTCCTGCATGTTTTCAATCTCTCCCAGCTCCAACACAGCTGATTCAAATGATCAGTTTGTTATTAGGCAGCTTCAGGAGTTCATAACCAGTTGATCATTTGAATCAGCTGTGTTGGAGCAGGGACAGATCTAAAACATGCAGGACAAGTGGTACTCCAGGAGAGGTTTGAGAAACGTTGGTCTACACCAAGGAGCCACCTGTGCCACAGTGTATTACTAGCTTAGTGGCCTTAGCTGTAAACAACATGGCACATAATTTTTTTAGTCAGAAGACTACATTAATGTAAGTGGATTAAGTAAAAGTAGCGCCATTAAATTGATGGACTTGCAAATACAGCGTTAAATGCATAGACAGATACTGCAGCATAGCAGATTGGAACTCTAGAATTCTGCAGATCATTAACATGGGTAATATGTTGGTTTTAGTACCTTTAAGTGTTATATGGATAAGCAGCAAATTGAGTTTCCAAGCATATGTTGCGTATGGATACGTGACAGATAGGAAATGTGTGAATATTGGTTGGAAATAGATTTCATCCAACACAATTCCAAAGGATTGTGTTTCATCAGAATATCTTGGATTCTCGACTATCTCCTTCCTAGTTGGGAATATGTATAATTATCATATAATATTTCCAGATATTGTTTCCATTTATATCAAATACAGAAATATCTAGAATTATTCTTGTTTATAACTTGCAAATAATTCTGACATTATATTTTCACAGATATGTATGAATCCTATTTCTGAGCATTCATTTGGATATAAGGTAGATCTATGCTGAAGTCATTGGATTCTTTGCATTTTGAAACGGTTCTAAAACTGTTACTGTACCAAAATGGAACTTAATGTGGAACATCACCTCTGAGTTATTTAATTTCAAGTTTGAGTAATAATTGGATTTTTTTTTTTTTTTTTGAAAAATTGGAGGAGGGAAAAAAATCCAATATTTATCAGGAACACTGCTTCAGGCAACTTCAGTGTTGATTTTGTGTTTTGAGACTGCATTTTTTAACTGTTACTAAGATGAAAAAGCTTCCTGTCTGTAGGCAAGGAGAAGGTAAATGTTAAATACCAGTACATCCAATTCATCTGCATGCTATGATCACTGCTCCCTCTCAAAGTGGTAAATCTATTTGCTCCATGTGCAGACATGCACACACACACACACACACACATAAAATAATAATAAATAATAATCATAAAGGTACATATTGTTTCCAAAAAGGGCTGTAAATCCCACACAGTTAATCTCAAACACATTAAATCAATCAAAAATACAAGATCTTTTGGTAAAACAACATGGGCGCACCCACACACCCTCACCCGAACACCCACACACACACACACACACACAAACACATTGGGGGTGGGGAATGAGGGTTAAGAGTGCCATTAAGTGGAACCTCAACCTTTCTCCCGGCCTCTGTTAAAGATTTTCACATCCTTCAGGTTGACGCCCAGTCCACTCCTCAAGGTCAGGGCCTCTGTAGCGTCGTTTTTTAGTCCTCTCCGAATGGAGCCATTGGCGTGTGCCCTGTTACATGTTGAGATGGAAGAGACAGGGCTGAGGAAGAGGAAGTCTGACAAGAGGTAATCAATGGCCCTCGACTAATTAAAATCGAAGAACTCATTAAAATACAGTAGACAGCTGGGCCGACAGAAGGTGAGAGAACCTATCCTTGTGATGACATTGAGGTATGCAAGATTTGAATAAAATACAAAAAAGGGTGTCCTCTCTCACCCAAACGATGCAAGGCTTCAGCCAGACCTCTCGCTCTGACCTTGCAAGGAAGGGGATAGTCCAACAAAGGTAGAGCAGCTGGCTTTGTGCAAAAATTCTGAGACTGTAACATTTATGGAAAAATAAATTACCTGTCAGACCAGTAGATGTAAGCCCCAAAGACTGCCACTGAAAACATGTCCACGTTGCTCGCTGACAGCACAATCTCCCGGCTTTCCCCACTCTCAAGGTTGATCCTCTCTATCTTGTCTGTGCGAGCATCGCACCAGTATAATTTGTTTTCCTGGAATGCAATTTTGAAAATAAACTTCTGTGGGAGGTACTCTTATCTTGGCGCTTTATTAACTGAAATAATACCTGGCTGGGAGTGTAAGTCAGCTTTTGGGGGAGTGTTGGGGGGGGGTTGGAGGATCAGTAGAGATCAGGTCAGATGATGGAAAGTACCAAGCAAGCACTTTGGAGCAGGATCTCACCTCATAGTCAATGGAGATCCCGTTTGGCCAGGCAATGCCGGAGCTAACCAGCACAACCTGTTCTGAGCCATCTAGGCGTGCCCTTCCGATGCATGAGGTCTGACCCCATTGAGTCCAGAACATGTAGCTGTAAAATAAAGGAAAATGGAGGGGTGTAGGTAAAATTCAGCCCACTGCAACACAGCTTTAAATCCTATACAGACTAACCATTAATATACCAAACCATGGAAGCACCTACTTTCTACAGTTTTGTACTGTAACACAATACTATTCTACACTGAAGCCACTGAAAGCAGGTTGATGTTTGAAAATTTTACAATGATATCACTTTGCTTCAATTGTTGATAGACAGACAAGACACTGGTAAGCTATACGAGCATCTGAATCTTTCTCAGGTTGGTTTCACATTGAGTGATACAGACAACAGCTAATAGCTGATCTCGAAGCACCTGATGCAGTCTTGAGGGAAAAATAAAACAAATGGATGATTCAGAAGGTAAGTGGTGTAGGACCAATTTTATATTTGCAACTGAAACACGCTTTTCTCTCATCAATCTTGAATCAACCCCTGGAACACTCAGAGCACACATGCGTCTTCTGGAATGTCTTTATTTTTTATTAAAGAGCAAACCTCTCCTCTTAATACTGTATGGTTTATGGACTTGCCATCTGATAAGGGGGACAAGATTGTGCTTTGTATGACCCCTCTGTCATGCAGAAAAACACACCACACAGAAAACACAGTAAAACAATTCCATGTCCTCTCAAAGAGAACACTGTTTGCATTGTGCTTAAAAAAAACACAGACATCCTATTGCCCATCCATCCATGTGCTGCACTTAATGCATCTGAAACACCTGTGACTTCAAAGAAGGGGATTCCAGGTTTGGTAAAGAGGTTACTGGAGATTCTCACACAACACTGTCTAATCAGATCGTGTGGCAATTACAGGTGAGTTTTTGACCAATGATTGAACTGTGTGCCCTTGTGGAGCAAAAGCCTTTGAGGTAGTGGTATATAACGGCAACAAGATCAAATGGAACTTTGCTCTGATGGGGACAGATGCACTATGTTTTACCTCAACCAACTCTAAAACTGGGACCCTTCAGCAAATGTACCCTGCATCCTGAACTCATTGCCAGCTCACAAATGCAAGAATCTTTTTCAATAACAGACATACTCCATTCTGAAACCACAACCAACTCTGGAAAGTGAATCCCTTGTCAATATGCCATTGGGGACAAAATGACCTAATACAAAGTCTGAAGGTGCTTACATAAGTCAACAATGTCTCTTCATCATTCCCCCCATGTCAATTTCCTTAGACAAAAGAAAGCATACGTAACATTTTCCACTTGCCAATGGACAGTAATTCCTGCTCTAATAAAAAAAAAAAAAATGATCAGGGGGATGAGTATGGACAAGGAGAATGACAGCAGTACATCTGTAGGATGTGAGCCTCACCTGAGCTCAACCTCCTCGGCTTCACACACAGAAAGAGAAGAAACGCACAGAAAAGGTGTGTTCTTTATAATGTGTTTTTGCTTTCTTTCTGAACTGGTTTCTCTGTGGCCGTGCACAGCTCTGAGACATTATGCAAGGAGGTGGCAGCGGTCTGCCTGCACTGAAATCCGGCTGTGAATCCCGTTAATGAAAAGGGGGGAGACGAGAAAAAGGCCAGATTGAACTTAAAATGCCCTAGAACAGATGGGAGAGCGCCACGCCACAGTGCTTAACGTTCTCCCTCTGCTTCAGTAACAGGACGCGGAAGGATAATTGTCTCGCCGCGTTTTACACCTGTGGTCGCACGTGGCATGTAAAAACGCCGCTGTCATCGCGTCCCGGATCTGTGGAACGCGGCGTCACTTTGCAAGCAAAGCCACATTAATAACCACCTGCTCAGTCACCGAGCTGCGGAGGCGCTGGGCAATCGGCGCACGGTGCTTAGCGTGGAGGTTTTCAAACAGGATTTGGGATTCTCTGAAATAATCCTTCCTGAAGTATCTGCAAAGCGACGACTTAACGAGTTATTGCAGCAGCAGCAGTGGCGGCTCCTTCCCCTCCATACACCTGTGCCTTTTCTATTTATTCAAACTATCTATTGCTGAGAACAGCACCGCTTCGGGAGGCAATTCATTCATCTTGTGATTGGTGAGCATCTGAAGCCGACCGGAGACAGTATGTGCTCCAGATTCTTTTTTACTACCCACAAATCAAACTAAATATTGACAGTCACATTTTCTTCTTTTCAGCATCTGTCAGCTTCAGCAGCACTGCAAAGAATATGCCAGATAACACAGTGGGAAGTGTGCGACAATGGGATGCATGCATTATTGTTTTGATTAATGCATTAATAACTGTACTAGCTTTTGCTGGTAAGCCATGTCAAGGAGTATTAAGCCTTTATTCCAGCCACAATGATTGCTATATATACAAAATTGATTATTCTGTTTAATTACTCAAAGTTAATGGCAAAGCGCATCATGGTCTAACACAATTAGGTCCAAAGAAATGTACTTTCTTAAACTGATTATTGCTTTTTAATGTGCTATTAATGGCTTTGCGTTTTGAAATGTTTTGCTTGAATAAATTCAATTCAGGTTAATTGTACTTTTGGTGAATAATGTGTTAATGAATGTTATAGCAAAACTTGTTTTTTGCACAGTTTTAATATGCTTTAGATGTGTTCATTCACAATTGTTGTCTGGCAGTTTCTGTAAATGTGCAAATGACCTGCCTCTCTTGTCGTATGTGTAGAAAAATATTATTATATGCACGCACCCTTTGACTGGATGGACAGCGATGGCTCTTGGCTGGTCAAGCCCCTGGGAGATGACCACGGATCGGTACTGACCATTCAGTCTAGAAATCTCGATGAGGTTGAAGCCATGGTCTGTCCAATAGATGTTACCTGGAGGCAAAAATAACAAACCGCCTGTTGTTGAATGCAACACAGAGACAATGCTGTTAGTCATGTGTCTGGGGCATTTTGTTTTCTTCTGAGGTGCACTGACCAGCAAGCCAATCCACTGCAATCCCCTCCACTCGGCCGATGCCATTGGTGACGATGTCCTCTTTCCAGGTTTGATCCCGTTTTGCTCTGGATATTCTGTTTAAGCCCATGTCTGTCCAGTAGATTGTGTCATTCCCTGTGGAAACACATTCATATCAAACAGGTAATAAGGACCTTACTATTTATCAAAAACTGATGATAAACTCTTCATTAGAAAGCAGACTGACACGTATTACCTGAAAGAATATCAACAAGTTCACGGAGTGCTGACAACTAATGAGATGTACATAAAGATGTTGAATAATGTACAGGCATTAAAGATGAAACACTCATGAATGCTTTCCCAGTAAGAGACCTAATCTGTCAAGACCTGCCTTGCCTCTCATAAGGCTAAAGCATGCCGAATTACTGTTGACTGTTCATGAAATCCCAGAAATGTGACGAATGCGAATGTATCTAACCTACCTCCGCATCTCTACTCCTTAATGAAAAGATGCACACAGACTACCAGCATGATTTTGATTCATTTGACAGACAATGGCAGATGAAATAAGACCTAATACATGTTAGAGAACTTAGCAGCACTTAAAAGGGTATCTTTTTACTGCAGGATGGGTTCATTTTCGGACACTGCTACAGATATGTCGCTGACAAAGAGCTACAACTTTCCACCTTCAGACGTAAACCAAGATGCACGCCTTGCACGAACACGCCTTTCAGACGGAGCTGCTTCTCAGCCTCTTAGCTCTGCCACACATCAGAGAGACACTTGAAAGGTCTTCTCACAAATTGAGAGAACATACATTCAAAGAAATTCAAAGAAATCTCAGGTTGAAGTGCAGACACCAGCATCATCATTTTTTTTTACTTTGCTTTTTCTGGGGTTTTTAGTCTGTTTTTACCCTTTTTCTCTATTGCAGAAAGGCAGTGGACGCGATTGCCCTGGCTGTTGTGCATCCTCCACTTCAACATTTTATTTTCCTAAAAAGAGCTTCAGTCTGGTTGGACGTAATTCAACACTTTCCGAAGCTGGCAGTAATGCAGAACTCATACCGAGAATTTTCTTGCATTTGACAAAATTCACCTGGAGGACCTGTTTACACTTGAATGGCCTGCTGTATACAGAAGTGCAAATAGTGTGTGCACACAGTCGGTTGCTTTCTTGTGCACTTTGTTGGGCATTTGTCTTTCACCACTTAAGGGGCTTTCTCACAAGCCTGATTCGTGATAACACTGAGCAAGAAAATGCTTTCTTTCTGATCAGAGCAGGCAACAGATAGAGAGCCAAGCAGAGGTGTGCAATAGTGCAGAATATTCAAATTTCATGGTGCTGCAAGCACCCACCGTCCAGCACAGTTGAGACTAAGCGGTATCAAATGCTTTTAAACATGCATAAAAACAATCATACAATCTCCCAGAAAAAAACATAATTGCAAACAGTTTTTAAGTAACCTACATACTCCCACATTGTTTACAGTAAGAGAGACCCGCGCCGTTCACCAACAATCATTCTGCATATTACACACCTTTTTTGGCATTATTACATAAATATCATACAGCTATACTCAACAAAATTGCTTGCTACAAACATAAGCAAGAGACTGCCCACTGCTTTGGCCCCATGTCCTGTGTTGAAACAGTCTTCTGCCTTTCCTGTGTTACGTAAGAAGTGCGTGGAAATGAGAAGTAAGACATGTTCAGACAATTCACCACTGATTGGTTTTTCACACAATTCTTGAGCAGTGTTTCAACAGATTGATTCTCCAGTGTGCAAACACCTCCTGATGCTCTTGATATACAGGGAAACAGGCTTGTGTTATTGCCTTTCCTGGTTTCAATTCAAAATGCATTCCTGGACTTGTAATTACTGTCTTATAGGCATTCTATCATCTTGATGAACAACTGACTGTCACTGCTCAAGTTAAATGCACATTTCTATTTATGCTCCCTTTCATTTTTTTTGTCTGTTTTCCCTTGCTGTTTCATCTTCCATATGAAGCATAATCATAGCACAGCCCTGTAAGCATGTGTGCTCAAGAAGAGTGGTGCACATTTCTGAAACGATGGACCACTCAAGAGAATGCAAGATATGTTCTCTGTAATGTCCAATATATGCTCTCAGGAGCTGTGCTCTCCTTTCATGTTCTAACAGCATGCATTCAGAATATAAGCAGCTGAGGACAGTCCATTAAATATATTTACTGTTTACCATTTATAGTACTTTGTGGTGCATCTGCACTGTATTTTTTTTAATATAATGGCTGGCATAATGGTGTGTGTGTGTGTGTGTGTGTGTGTGTGTGTGTGTGTGTGTGTGTGTGTGTGCGCGCATGTTGGTATTCACATCAATAGTGTTAACTGACAGTGTTAATGTTAATGTCAGTGTGCCAGAGCATACACAGAATGGCATGATGCTACATCTTGAAGGGACAATCAAAGGTTTGAGAATAGGGCATGTAACCTATGTTCATGTGGCTGTTTTTGTTAAGTCACACATTTTTTTCACATCCACTGGAGAGCAATTTTAGATATATTTCTGATGATTAAATTCTGTCATCATGACATTGGCCAGATTTGGATTCCCCACTCTGTTCTGTGGCCTTTCTCCTAGAGGGATCAAGTAAGCAATTCTTATCCTTTTCAATGCCTCCGGTATTGTGGAAAATTAATATTTGTTAGAATGTTTGTGAATCCACATTGTATTCATAAGTGTCACTTTGAAAGGGTAAGACTAGGGCTGAGTGATATAGCCGTCGCAATTTATTGAATAGGTATTTTTAGCGCAATAACAGCTATCCCCAGTATGTGGCGTTTTTTTCCCGTATTGTTTTCCTTTTAGTCATACCTGATGCAGGAGCACTGGGGATAGCTGTTATTGCACTAAAAACAGCTATTCAATCACGACGGCTATATGGCCCAGTAAGACCCCTCACAGCATGACAATTCTGCTGAATGGTTTGATAGCAGCACATTTTTAAGTCCAGGCCAATACAGCGCATGACCATGGTCTCTTTGCAGTCAGAAGCTGCTGCATGTAATTTACATTAAAAATAAATGTGCTTAGCATCCACAACAAAAAATGAATACCACTCATTTGAAATTAGAGCAGAAAATAGGTCATGTCAAGTCACTGCAATGATTTATTTATTTGTTTTTGCTTGAATACTGTGTTTACAGATTGAAAAATACAGAGATCTTATCCATTGAGTCACACATTTCATCTAGGAAACAAGTATTTCACTGCAGTTTAAAATTTTCATGTATTTGTCCCATCAATTTTCTTTGTCCCATTTCTCCCATCCCTGTAAAATTTCAGTGGTTACGTGTGTGTATGCATATCATACACCAGAGGTGGACCATTCCATTCTGAAGGGCCAAATCCCTCTAGGATTTAAAGCTGACTTGCCATTCAATACCAATTTAATAAGAACTAGGTGATGTGACTACCTATCTAGGCAACAGCTTCAATTAATCATTTAAGAGCTCTATGGAAATGGGACTATGGAATTTCCCATCAACACCATGAGCCAGCTTTCATCTTTGCAGTTCTCTCCCAGCGGAAGGCAGAACACAAATGAAGCAGGACTAACATCAGCTTTATTCATAGTTCCATGCAGTGTCATAAATCCACTCACATTTGTGGAGCACTGTTCCACAATACAGTAATGTATCGTTCACACCAGTAAACCATAACCACCACGAGTCATGAAAATGGCATTGGTAGCTCGACACAGGGCTCAAGCATTATCCTCCATGCTTTACCTTCCACTGATACCATATCTCAGAAATTACTTTGTGCCACACATTTGTCATCCATAACGTGGGGCTGTGCAACATTAGCAGCTATGTTGCCATGAGCTCTAATCATAGCTTTCTCAAAATCTGCCAAGAAAATCGCACAGGTTATGAATAACATTTCCACATTAGATACATGCTAATGTGCAAAGATAAACAGCTTGCTCATATGCGCTTGACACAAAATTGGCAGGGGGTGGGGTGATCAACCAGATAAAATTCAAGAAAAAAATAAACAAGCTGATTGTGAGACTCCAGGTGGTTCACTGGGTTAAGGTGCTTGTCGTAAATATAACTGTGTGCAAAGTGAATTCTAGCTCTTAATTTGTGAAAAGGTTGTACACTGATTTGGCCTGTAGACGGAGCTGAATGTGTGTATACAATGATATGATAAATGCAAAGGTGAAATAGCAAAAGTATCCGGGATTGCCAAAATGTAGCTGGTGTGTTGCAACAAGGCTATAGGCCATTGTTAGTGCTGTCATACTTGTGCTAGGAAGTTTTTTTTTTTTTTTACATAGCTATAATATTGAGGACTCACCACTTAATTATCTGTTGTTTCAGCATTAACAACATTCAGCCTTTTCCCCCCAAATTTCAATGAGCCTTATCAAATGACTCAGCTGATGACTATTGGCATCGGTATCAGACCGAAAATTCAGGTATCAGTTGGGCTCTAGACTAAATATTAAATACTAAAGCGTTGTGGATGTAAATTCCCAATGCCCAGCCAAGCTGAAGAGAGACTTTTTTGCCCATTAGTACTTATTTTAAGTTTGGAATACCAAACACTTTTCTCCCTTTTTCCTCCCAATTCAGAATGCCTAACTGCATCCTTAGACATGGCACCCCTATTTCTGCAACCTCTGCTGTCAGTACAGGAGGGTGGGACAAACACATGCTTTCCTCAGAAACATGTGATGTCAACCTCTGCTTCTTTACACACTGCAGCTTCCATGCCAAGATTGTGCAGACTTGAGTTCCAGAGGGACACTTCATGTGCAGATTTATGCAGGGAACTCCAGGTGCCCGATCAACCACCAGGGGTTGCTGATGAGCAATAGAGCAGACAGAGCAGCCCCCCACCCCCCATATCCCCCAGCAGAAAGAAGCCAATTTGTTCCAACACCATAGACTGCCGGTCATTATCAGCTGATGACATGGCTGGCATCGAATCCCAGCCATAGTGCTCAACCTTGTGACAGCAAGCGCTTTTACTGATTGAACCACTCAGGAGTCAACTGGTCCCTTTTTAAATGAAATGTGTGCACACAGTTTCTGGGGCCCCAATATTACCTGCATGAAAGTCGACGCCCACAGCAAACAGCGTGCCACTAACTGGCATCAATGCCTCTGTGTGGTCAGTGGGGTCCAGCGAGATTCCTCGGATTCCCTCATGAATAGAGTACATCAGGAATGACCCGATGCCTATGACAACAAAAAAGGAAAATGATTATAGATTTTTTTTTAATTTATTTAGAAAATAGCCTAATCCATGGTCACCTATATAGAAAACACTTCACATTTTATTCATTTAAAGAGCTGGATATTCAACAAAGCATTTCAGATTAAGCAGGTTCAGTATACACTGATCATTTCAGTCACAATTTATCCAAGTTGATCCAATTACTTTATGCAGTCCAGGGTTGGAAAAGAACCAAAGAACAAGCTGCATTTATGGCAGAGTAACACCAGAGGCCCTGGCCCTGATTACTGATGGCTTATTTCAGATGGCTGCTGGTTTAGAGGGTCAAACTCATTATTGCTGCCATTACAATGTGTAATTACAGTGCAATTCTAGACCAAAAAATACGTTTAAGTAACCATAAGAGTTGTCAATGCCAAAAAAGTAGGCTCACTTGGTCTCGCTTCACCAGTGTCATGACAACACTGCCCAATGCACTGCACTTAGCTTCACTTCAAACAACATGTGCTCCTAACTTATATCAGCAGTCCTGGCAAGTCAGTGATGCTAGTTTTGATTTTCATAGGTTACCTCTCTGCCATAGTCTAAATATTACATATGCAGTGTGGGTGTTTTTAGCGTGTGCACCATAACATTAAGTGCTGAGGGTTCCCTGTAGCGTAAGTGCCGTGTAACTCAAGCTGCAATTAACCCACACTATACAGATTTGGAATGGGAGTATGCACCTCTGAAACACAGTATGACCACTCTCCACTTCCCCCATGAGGGCAGGCGGGTACTTCCTGCTGTTAAACAGCGGTCACATACCTTCACAAGACACGCGATCGCTGCGCAGGTGGTAGCCCACCGTACAGGAGCAGCTGCGAGTGTTCTCGGACGTCGGGAAGCACAGCTGAGAGCAGCCACCATTGTTGAGCTGACACGGGTTCCTCCCTAGGTGGGACACATGAAGACACTGAAGAGCATGGTACCAAGGGCAACAGTAGACAGGTATCTCAGGATGGCATAGAGGCAACCTTGCCTTTACTTTCTGGTTCTTAAGTTTGTGCAAGATCAGTGTTTTGATTAGATTCAAAGCACAGCTGAAACCGTTATCTAAACAAATCAATGGTGACAATACAATAAGCAAGCCTTAATTATATTCGAAGTAATAAAACAGCAAAAGCTGTTTCTTCAATATCTTTTTTTTTTTGTGGACCTTGGAATTTTTGCAGGCTTATCATTCAGCAGTGAATTCATGTTAAGCACTGTAGGCCCTATTGTACCAGATCTGACATCTGCAGAAATCAGAGCAGGATTACACTGAAGTCAGTGAAGGGCAAAATGAATCATTAATGTAGTCCCTCCTAGGTACAAATTGATGAGCACATTAAATTATTTTGCAAAGATTTTAAACACTCCTTTTAATGAAATATAATTCAGTTTTAAAGCATTAAAGACAGGAGGTAGGGGTTCAGTGCATTGCTAGAACTCAAGGCCTTTGGAAAACCACTAATTAGATGGCAAGAAACATGATATGCAAAAGTACATTCAGTCAACTATATCAGCTCATTAAAATAACCAGAGAATAATATGTTATCAGATTTTTCTTAATAAATTTCTGTGGTAGATTAATCAGAAAAAATCTCATCCTGAAACAGACATTGTCAGCTATGACATGTAAGCATGCATAGTGATGCATTATAATTTATTTACGGTGAATGCATTATCACTTTGAATCTTGTACACATCACACCATATGCTGGCAGTCGTTTTCCACTTGCAAAACACCATCGTGATGCATGATATCATTTTCCATTCCGCAGACACACCAAGGGAACTGCAAACAGGAGGACTCTCTCTCCAGCACCTCTTCTACCAACAGCCTCTAATTAAGCTGATCATGTCTTTACGATGCTCAAGAACACTCAGGGAAGGGCCAAAGTGAGAGAGAGAGAGAAAAAAAAAATCATCTCTACGGCTTTGCTCCTCGGACACCTCATCACCAACACCCCAGCTGGCTTCTGTGGGGCAGAGTAATGAGACATGCCCGCACTCCCATGCGGTCTCTGTCAAAGAGATGAATGAAGTAGCTAATTGGTATGAGGGAGTCTGAAGAGCTAGTAAAAAGATTTACCTTAAAGACTCCTTAATTGCCATTTTTTATACTAATGGAACGTTGAGGAGATCCACAGCAATACTGTTAATGGAGCTGTCATTAATACGGATGGCTCTGCCAATAGCTCAAGAAAACTGACGGCACACTCCCCTCAGTATTTAAACATCTCCCTGCTCTTTAATGGATTAAAAGGTGCTCGCTTCCATTTGTGGTCCCCTCCCCAAAAATATGCAAAAAGGAAAGAAATTACCCAGGGAAATTTCTGCTGGGCTAAGTGCTATATTCCTCTAACTCTTGCAAGATTAAGTAAAAGTCAATTATTCAATGTCTGATTTCACTGGACAACCTTCAGTCTCAGACAACACACATTTTTAGTATTGCGTTGTTGCACTACTATATATATATATATATATATATATATATATATATATACACACACACCTATGTATACCTATATATATATATATATGTAACAACCCCTGAAAGAGATAAAAACATAACAAGCCAGAATTTTTACAATGCCTCAGGGCAGTGGAGAAAGAGTTACCTTTCTGTCCCTCCTTGTCATACACTTTCATGTGCACCACCCCGCTGGTCTTGTTCCTCAAAACCACAGGGTTCCGTCCATCCCTCTTCGTGACAGTCCCCATTTGGGCTGAACTGTCGTCCGCCCACCACAGCTTGCCACCTGAAACAAACACCAGTCACTACACATGTCCACCTCACATCAAATTACTATTATTTACCTGCTTGACAGACATTCCAACCTTGAGCACTTTTTACAATTTACACGAAAACCCATTCAAATGGGATCAGTGGACCAATGAAGACCTCTACTGTGTATTGCTGGCTAGCTCACTGAAAAACTGGTGACTTGCAGGATGAAAAATTTATAACCAAGATTCTACTAAGCTTCATCAGGTTTGTAGTTTTCTTTTCCCATATTTATCTTCCCTTTACATTTACTTGAAGCCAGCAAGATAGCTGAGTACTGCACAGTAAATGGAATCATGTCTCTGTCTAGCAGGACAATATTCAGTGTGTCTTGTCTGGAAAAAGTGTTTGAAATTTTACCTCTGGGAGAGCGTGCAGTTAGAAGAATCCTAACTTCCACGCTTCTTATCACAGTTCCTTCTAAATATTCTGAAGAGCTCAACTCAGTTACAACACCAGGCCTTGACACTTTGAAATGTTGCCAAGTCATTAATTTTTGGTTGCCCTAATTGACATTGCGATTGTTGTGATTTAACATTATATAATGTATTGGTAAATTGCTGAGAAAACAATGCTCACCTATGTTTGTTTCAACTAGAATGGTCAAGTTCAGCTGTAATTTTTATTGTCCTTTTTTATTGCAATATATGTGCATACACATTTTGGGCTGTTCTTTTTGCACAAATAACACTTCAGAAGCCACAAAACAATCCAGTCACGTTGAGTGTATTTAGAGGTAGAAATTTGCAGCCTGGTAGATTTCACTCTACAAGCACATATCTCTTTTTAATACAAGTCAATGGCGCAAGGTAGCAATTGCCTATAACATTAACAAGGGATGCTATATATTTAGGTTATGTCTTAACTTTGATGTACATGAGTAGAAAAAAACACAAAATAATGTGTGCTGTGCTTTCCTTGTTGGGGACATTATCTGAATATAGTTAACCTCAACAATACTAAATGTGCATGTGTTTCCCCAAAATCAACAATCATTCAACAAGGTGAATGTCAGGTGGCTGGCTAGCCAAATAGCTGGAAACAAAACCAGGCTAGTGAGCTAAATGAAATTATTCCTCCTCATCACTGTGCAGACCAATACACTACATAATTTCCTGCTGCCTTTCTATATGCTATATTGGTAGTAGTAGTAGCAGCAGTAGTAGTAGTACTGGTGGTAGCATTGGTAGAAGCGGGAATAGCAGTATATTTGTTTAACACCTTACTAACACATTATTATATATATCATAACTGCATTAACAACCTAACTAGATACAGAGCAGCCAGAATTACAGTAAATAGGTATTAATGTGAACAATTGTGCCATACTAAAAGCACAATACTAAAAACACAGTGCCTTGCAATTGCTCTCAGGAACAGCACCATAATACTACAGTACAGTCATTACTAACTCGCACTATGCATTACACCCCATGCAACACTCAGCTGGCTGATGGGTGGGCTGATGGAAGTAACGTGTACAACACTGTACCACATGGCACACGGAGACAGGGCTGTAAGCTATATTATTCATCACAGGCGCTGAAATGAGAGCGAAAATCGGAGAGGGATGGTGCGTATTCCAGCCCCATGCCAGGGAGCCGGGGTACCATAGGGAAATGAGGGGGTGTGGGGACGCTTGACACATTTTCCCATCTTATTATACGAGGCTGGCATGTGGGATACGGGTGGGGGGACTTTGCTGGTCACAAACCCACCGGTGCACAACCAATCTTTTGCAGTTACTGCCTGATGGGAGATTCGTTACTATTTGTCTGTGGGCTCGAATGGGTTACAGTGTGGTAAAGCAAGATTATTCTCGGCTCCAGGCCTGGACTGAGCAAGGATACTACAGGTGAAGGGGTTTAATACAATGCGATTCAGGGGGCAGAGTGCAGTTTGTTCTAATAAAGAATTACAGAGACAGTTCCTAGTATGATAAAAATTCAAATCAAACAAATTACTTAAAATCCCTAAGGAACCATGGTCATTTGTAGGGGAAAAAAAAACATTAACATTAAGTCATTAAATTAAACTGGGACATGAGCATCAGTAACTGACAGACTACAAGGTTGTACAACTAACATGTGGCATGACCAGAAAACAAAGTTAAAAAAAAAAATCATTAACATCAACGAAGTGAGGACAAACACTTTCAAAGAACTGCTAAAGAATAACTGCTAAATATACTGTATGTGGATGATTTATCAACTTGGACGTTTCATGAAAAGGGGATGAACTGCTTGATAAACAGATTATATGAATACAAACACAGGGTGAACTCACTTCCTTTCTGTAATATCTTTTAACACTTTAGTTCTAGAGGTCTTTTAGATGTTCCTAATAAAGAAGAACAGAAGGCAACTCAAAGCCATTCATAATGCCATTTATAATGTCATACAGTCGCATATTTCATCTGACATATGCTTTTTAAAAGAAAAATAAATAAATAAAATGCTTTTTTGGATGCACCCCTTTCTTTAAAAAATTAAAATATAAAACAGCCTTCCACATTTGAAGCAATTATTTGTTTTATGAGTAGTATTAGTATTAATATATAATTTTTAAAAATGTACTTATTGTTTTATGGTTCCTTGTCTAGCATGTTAACATTTGAAAGAACTAATGGCTCAAATTTTGATGGCTCTAATCAGGCTTGCTTCTCTTCATAGCAAGATGACTTTCCTGCAGGCAGGATTAATGCTGTCAAAATGGACAACTGCAAACAAATACCCATTTGAAATAATAATCCCACATGCTTTAACATAAAGACCAGTGTCCTTCCAACTTGATTTCCTGCTATGGGAAATCTCACACTCTGACATCAGCTAACAAATTGCTCACAGTCAAATCACCCCCAGTTCTCTTCATCTGTATTATTAATTGGCCACAACCAGAGGTGAAAGACATTGCTAACTGCTTGGTGGACGCTCACCAGCTGGATGTTTTACTTCAGCCGCTGAAACTGATTTAAGGCTCATAGTGCCTAGCACTATTTCACTTTATGAACAAGACCACTCACCTTCTAACTGAGTCAAACCCACCTAAGCACTGTGAGAAAATGAATACAGTACGGCTGGGTTCATTTCCCAAGGATATATATATATGTACATACATGTAAATCCTACAGTCAATGGGAATGCCACAAGTGCATATATACATACATACATTCTCCAAATACATAAATACACACACAGCTATATATACCAATGAAATCCATTTGTTCTCTCTTCTGACCAACCAGAGAGGGACACTTTTAAATATCAAAAACAGCTGTGAAGGCAAAATAACTGACAAGATATACAATACTGCTGTGCTGTTCCTCTGGTCATCAATAATAAAAATAAAATTTTTATTATTAATATTACTTTGCCAACAACAGTAATACGGCTTATCAGATCTGGCATCTACTAGATTTGCCACTCATTGATTTATAATAATTGGGCATTGCACGACTATCACAAGATAACACCACAACTGCGTGGAGCCTAATGCGGCTGTGAACATGGCAAAAGATAGCACGTCCTTCTATGTAACCTGACTAAATCCCCTTCATCGATCTGTCCCTTACCAGGACAAGAGAGGCAGAGGCTCAGGTCAACGACTCGTTAGATCTCAATCTCACTCAATTTAGACAGGATGTTGGGTAAAACGATACAATCAGCGATCCCTAAACAGCACAGCACCATTGGCTGATTAATTAACTCAGTGCACAAGCTTGGAAGGAGGCTGTCTTCACTGTGTCGGGTTATAAGTCACAACAACAAGCTTAATTTGCTCACGTTACACAGGAACATGCCTTACAAATGAACTAAACAGACATTGTCTCTCATTAATGCATTTCAAACCTTGTGATAGAGATCTATTTTTTATAGGATTCAGTGCTAGCTTTATCTTTTCCATGTACTACAACAGAGTTTATGTTCAATCAGAAAAATTGAGAAAAACATTTCATGAGCATGCCCTCGGAACATTAATGTTTATAGAGATGAATATCCAAATGAATCATAATCACCTAATACAGACATAGCATTTCAACTCTGAGGTAAATACACCAGAGTTTGAAATACATTCCTAGCATTTCAAAACTGAAATAGCAAAGCTCTCCACGGTATGACACGTGAAAACAGTCATATCATTTTACACTAGATGGCCACAGTATACTGTAAATGCACTCTTACAATGGACTGAAGATCTCTAATGCTTCCAAGTGTAGTGTACCACCTTTCTCAAATTTTCCAGTTCTTACCTGGCAATTTTGCTTTTTGCTGGATATTGCTGGATTTCTCCATACCATCCCCTGCTTTTGAAACCAGAATATGGTATGCATTTATTTTTCCTTACTGGCCAATGATTGAGGTGCAGGCCTCCAGTGATATAAAATATAAGCTTATATTATTAATTGCTTTGTCCACATGGAATCTTTCTGTTGAATAGCTTTTTTGAAAATACCACTAAAGCAGTACACAGAAGCATCCTAGCCAGGTTCAGACTAAGTCTAGGTGCCTAACCACTATGCCATACTGTTATCCACACTTGACAACATGCTAGAACGTTTTGTATTGCCTCATACACCTTCACATACTAAAATGACCTGTCGACTCTGTATAATCGTCTGTACCATCTTTACAATGGCTCAGGAATTTAATTTCTGAATCCTTTATTTCCACTCAGATCAACCTCTGTGTCAGAGATGCCACATCGACGGTTTAGAGCCAGCGAAACAGCTCTTTGCCTGTGATCCAACATAATTATCACGTAGCGAAGAAGACACAAGAGCAAAGGCTTTTTCCCCCAGGTCCCAGCTCTTTCAAATTTATTTAAATCTTGCAACTGAGCCTTGCAAGTGACAAATTACATTTTACCACCATCTTTGCAGAGGCAAAAGCTTCATATACACTCATAAATAGAAATGTCAAGAAATAATGATTGTATTATGCGTATACACACACACACACACACACACACACACACACACACACGCAAACACACACACACACACACCCACTCACCTCTCCCCAAAACAACGCAAATTGCAATCAGTTGTTGAACACGCTACTGCCAGTGTCAGTACCGGAACATCAAACTGAGATCTAGTTCACTTATTCAAGTTTCAAGCATCTTGGATAATGACTCAGTTTGCCCACTCATCCTAAAAACTTGGTAGTGAGAATAAGATGCAAAATGCCAGCTGAGCCATCCATTCCAGCCCACAATTAGCATGACGGTAAGCAGGGCAGGGGGACAAAGTCAATTCTAACCTTGCACCAAATTACTTCCCCCCTATAATTACACTTCAGAGACTTCAGCTAGGACTTTGGATATACTTTTCGATAGCTCAGTAGTTCTCATTAATAGTAGAGCAGGTGATTAAAAATGACAACTATGTACTTAACACCGGGCGGACTGCCGAAACGATTCTAGAAAGACACATTATTAAAGAAAAAAAAAGATGAATGAGGCAATTAACTAAATAGCAGATGATGGCCAAGATTATTGTCTGCAAAGTTCAGATATGTTGTAAGTATTTAAAATACCATGGTTTGAGAGCAACATTCTCACATTTGCAATTGCAAACAACAAGAGGTTAAAAACTCCACATTCATATTACTAGTGCATGCTTTAATTACATTTGGCTGACTGTCCTCATGTTTCACAAATATTCTCTCAGCCCAGTTTACACCTGCTTGGCCAGATGATTCATGGAATTTGCAAAGCAACAACTGCATTTCACATTTTAACCAAACAGTGTTGCATGATCAATCAGACTAGTAAACCTGTATACAAGTTATCACTCAACTAACACCCAGCATGTTCTGCTAAGTCAAAACAGATATGTGGGGATATCAGTTCACAATGGAGATTTCCACCAAAAGGCAGGTCTAGCAACTGGAATTTAAACCACATCCATAAAGCATTAAGTAGCATCGGTTCGGCATTTATGCATGGATAAAGCCCATTCATGCTTTAAAGCCATGGTTTAGCCTCATCATACTATGTTCTTATATATAGAAATTAAGACCTTATAATATATATAGCATCATTATGCTACAGCTTTAGTCATTGGGTATGCCATATTAATATTTTAATTTCCCCAAAAAGACAACTGATTTTGTACAAATGCAAATGTGAAACAATATCCTATTTCATTGTATTGTATTGTGCCACTGCAGACATCCAGTCCCTTTCTAGTATGATATGTCAGCAATTACTTCTTTATTAAAAAATCATTCTAATGCTTTTGTTTTGTTACAAGAAGAAAGACCAAATGGCTGTCACAGAAAAACACAAAGGTGCCTTTTTTGGTCTTCAGAGACACAGACACAGACACACACACACACACACACACACACACACACACACACACACAATGTAACCTCCCTAAATATTGAATACACACTAATAATGGTAGGTTATGGCAATAGATCAAAGTCAGCAAGCAAAACAGTTCACTGGCTGTTCTCTGGCTGTTCACAAATTTATGCAATCCCCAATATATTCTGTGCATATGACAAAATTATATTAATTACGATGTGAGAGAAGTGAGAGTAGTTGTGTCCAGATGTGTCTGGTCTTAAAAGGACAAGATTATAGATGTGATGAAGCCTTTTAAATATATTGACCCATTCAGACAATATAGAAGTCCAGACAAGTAAGACATGATGTGGCATGGGGTGAGAGCAGTCACCCCATCTGGCATCGAACCTGGGTCTATGGGGTACCAAACTGTAGCTTTGAACGTAACGTCAAAGAGACAGGCTCGTTGGTATGGCAGTGTAGTGACAGCACTCTGTCACACTGCCCTCCCTTTCGGGAAGCGCACCCATGCGCTTCACACACAGAGGCGTACCTCACACACTCCCCTGCCGTACTTCTCCCATCCCAGGGTGCCCCGCTCACGGGTGCTTCACCCACCTCTGGGGTCCCTCACACCGGGGGTCAACCCTACCTGGGGGTCCCTCGTACGGCTCATACTCTGGGCACGCCTCCGATGGCCTCACGGCAAGCCATCCCACAGCTCACACCAATTGTAGCTAAGGGTGAGAGTAGTCACCCCACCCAGCCTCGAACCCAGGTGTGTGTGGTACCTTACTGCAGCTTTGCCTGGCTCTTTAGTGTTGCAGTCAAAGCTGCAGTTTGGTACCCCGTAGACCCGGGTTCAAGGCCACCTGGGGTGACTACTCTCGCCCTTCGCGACACACGACCAATGTGTTCTGACAAAAGGTTATAAGTATTTCTTCTATAAAGTATTCTGAGCTGTGTCGTTTGTCAAACAAAATCTCCTCAGTTCCCCCAGCACAGTTGCCTTTGAGTTGCTCAGATAACATCAGTAAAGTTGTGACTATTCTCCAATCAGCATTGCCTCTGCAATGGTGCATTGTGGGAACTGTAGTGTGTTATCATGACTTTGTCCGTGGGACAGTGTGCAAAGAATCAAGCCAAGTGCACACCAATTGGTAATCTCCAGATTTGTTGAAGAAAAGAAGAAGCATAAAAAGTGCAGAAAAAAATCAATTGGAGACCTAGTCTGAGACTGCAGTTTCAAAAAGCTTTGAAAATTCCCCTCTAATTCAACCTTTTTTTCCAGAAAAAAATCAGAGAATTTTGAAGTTAAAAACTATGAAATACATCGAACTTAAAGTGTAGCTCAATCATATTGATGACCTAAACCAACCTTTTTTCTTCTCACCATTATCCAGATCGTATCTTAAGGGGTGACAAAATTATAATTTAAAACCTAAATCAAAGATGTTGGACGCATAATATAATTAAAAACCCAGATGCTCTGTGTCAAAATGGATTTCTTTTAGGACATGAGGGCCTTAGTTATCCTGCTCCATCTGGTTCACAATCAGACACACAAATGTCCTCCTTCTAATGTAGAAAAATGTGCTTTGCTGTCCTCTGAAGCCATTTTTTTCTATCACATACTGTTACATACTGCTGGTTTTCAACTGATCCTGAGCAAAACTGACTTCTTACACATAAGTCCCCTCTCCCACAAAGGTCCACTTTACATGTGTAATACTTGTTCTTGTTTTCTCTTTTGCCTTTGTTTTACAATCCCTCACCCCTAAAACACACACACACACACACACACACATTCCCATCAAGGGCTCAATTTTTATGCATGCCGGTTTCCGCAGTATGGAATCCATAGTCATCCTACAGGCTCATATCTTTTTGGGCAATCGAAGTGACCTCTGTTATCTCTGCATTTTTTTTGTGCCTCTGGCTTCTCTTCTCCTATCACCAGCCACAGTCTTTACCAAGGGCACTGCAGCAAGCTTTAGCAAAGTCAACAACTATCTTCTATTGTAACTCGCTTATATCACAAGAAATGGCCTCTGGTGCAGTGGCAGCCTGTAAGCGAGACACAGGGGAGGAAGAGAAGTTCCCTTTAATTATCCTGAACCTGTTCATGATTGTTTTTCATGATTAAAACGTGTGCCAATTTAAGGCTAACCCATCAACGGCTAAACCGTTTTGCTTAATTGCTTAACACAGAGGTGTTTAATGTTTTGCCATTGCTGCACCTCTGCATGCTTAACAATGCATGAATTTAAGAAGGGTTTGTGTTACATTAAATTGTTCTCATTATAGCAAACATATAAAATTTTGGTTTTAACTTAGAATTGCTTTTAGAATTGTGTTTTCTCCTCCATTATGACTGCCACACAAAAAAGGTAATGGTTTTACATACACAATTTAGTAAAAGGGAATCAGCTGCTAATGGGCGACTTTTGTATAAACTCGCCTGCTTATTAATCACTCTAAACAATAAAGAACTGGTACGTGATTCTCACCAAATGAAGGTAAGTTCCCTATTTCCCCTGTTTGCAGCTTGCTAGCTGTCACTGCTTTGATGGGTGCTAATTTGGATCATTTTTACCTTACACTAGAACATTTTGTTATTTTAACAGTGTGCACAGAAAGCATCAAATCCATCAAATCTCAGAATAAATCCCAATGTATGTGGTATTGTTTTTGAATGCAACGCAAGACTACATACGCATTGAACAGGGTCTTACTCAATGTCGATGCACACATCAGAAAGCCAAACATTACTAACCTGATGTGAATGTCCATTGCTTTAAATGTTGATCATAAAACTGAAATGCACCACCAGCAACATTAATTGCGTTACACCCTGACACCACCATTTCTCATTTGATGACGCGTGTCACAGATGCCCCTTGCCCCTGTCCTCGTCAGACAGCTGTATTCAGAGGGCACTTAACTGGTGCCGATAAATCTTTCCAAGTAGCTCTTAATCAATAATTGGCATCAGTCACATCGCTGGCGCTCCACTCACCCATGACTGCCAGTGCTGTGGCTTTTGTCAGGTCCGCCTTCATGGACTCTATGACCTCCATGCTGCTGCCGTCCAGGTTGCACCTGTTGATGGTGCCGTTACCAGAGCTGATCCAGTAGAGCTTGTTTGCAGCGTGGTCTATTGACAGACCTTGAATGGAAAAGTGGTGGTTGCAGTATAAAATTCCTTGCTCAAGCCGCATTGGTCTTGCTAGTGTTAATTCTCATTAATGCTACTACCAAACAAATAACACAAATATAACAAATCAGTCATTTGATTTGATTTGTTGATTTGTCTATTACTATTGTCTTTTGATACAAATAATTCCTGGCATCAAGCTGGTTGTAAACTGACCTTCCAAAAGCATAACATATCTTAGTTTATCAAGCACTAAGTAACACACCTTACTTTATTATTCATATAGTGAATAATGGCATAAACATACAGACATACATTGATACATTAATAGAGTTTACTGTACATGCATGTATACTTATTTATTTCTATCTGCACATCTTCACAGATATATTTATTTGTATATTATAAAATTTTGAATATGCAAAAACTATATATTCTCATCTTGTGCAACATAACTTAACATTAGCTGGCAAGGTATACTGGACCAACTACCTAACTAGAAAACCATAACAAGCAGATGTCAACTGTTGGCAGCCAAGTGATTAACAGTGACCAGTAGAAACTGAGAACTATATTTATATGATACTTAGGAGGTTACTGTAAAACAAACTAATTTCAGAACACAGATCCTTCATCCATGATGTTCACATCATGTTAGCTTGCCACCACAGGGTAGTACCCAGGTCTTGCTTGGCTGATGCTTTAGGGTGAAAATGATAAATTAAAAGATAAAAGCTTTGCCCATATACAATAAGCAGACTGACATCTTATCTCTGCAATAATTCACTCTTTAGCCAAGTCTTATCGGGGTGTCATTATGGGTAAATCAGATAAAAAGTAATGTTAGGTCCATCTTTTCATTACATTCACCTCAATGATTGGGTCAGTGTGTATCAGCAGCACATTGTCTTGGAGGGGAAAATGAGAAATTAGTGCAGCTCACTACTCTTTGACAGAAAAACAGATATGAGGAAGCAGTGTGTGTTTTGAGAGTAAAAAAATATATAAATACAGGTAGAGGGAGAAATTTAATAAACTGAAAAACAATGTTATTTTAACATCTTTCCTAAAAAAGAAAAAAAAGCTCATTCCTACAGTCCTGTCATTATTGTTTAGAATGTATTCATTGATGGTTTAAACCCTATCAATTTCAATCAAAGTAGCACTACCAGTCTGAATAATCAACAAATTGCAACAGTGCTTGTGAATTTGTGTATCTTCAACATCTTCAGGAATGGGGTAACATTTTTCTACTTGCAAAAATGTGTTATTAAAAGTTGCAGACAGACTGCAGTATGGTAGGAGCGAAACAAGGCCAAAACCAGCATAATGAATCCGTTTGAACAAGTATGGATTCATTAGGAAGAGCTGGTATCATTTTGGACCTTCTCAATTGACTCAAGATCTCCATCATCATCCTGGTGTCCTTAGGCAAGGTTTCCAAATGGCCTTTTTCTTATTACCAGTGACTTCTAAATATTCACTTGGCAGTTCTGAAAAAAGTCAGCCGTGGAAGATAATGCTGAATATCGTTTGACCAAAAAAGTGACCTTAACTCTATTTAAAGTGATTTCTGAGAAAATGAGGAGTATCTCATTGAATGACAATGCTGATGGAATTTGCTGGAGGCGAAAGGAGCTTGCTGAAATTATTCAGAACATGTTCCTGGATATTCTTGATCTGCCATGTCCCACGGTGATCTAGGTTTATTTATGGCACTGTTGAACCAGCAAAGGTCAGAATCGTCTGTACATATAATTCATTTTCGCAATTCCCAAGCGTTCACTATAATTATAATTGCCATTATTTAAAATTCGGTTCCTTTCTTAATGATATGCACGGCTTGCCTGTCAGATTTATGATGTAAACACCGGGTCCTTGCAGAAAACAGGGTCAGCGTGTCTGAGGAAAGGAAGGCTTGACCTTGGGCTTTACGGCAGTAACTGATAGAAAATCCAAATAAATCTACTGTGTTTTCAGAGGTAACGACAGAGGAGAATGAGAGAGCACTCTCAAGGGCTGTTCTCAAAGGTGTAAATCTTCAGATTGGCAGCATTCACCAGACTCTACTTCATGTCAGGAGAGGTCAAGCCAACCTCACACTATGGCTGACCTTGCCTACTCAATACCATCACATACTCTACCCTGTGACAGGACTGTATGTTTCAGCATGT
Source organism: Megalops cyprinoides (assembly GCF_013368585.1). NCBI lineage: Eukaryota > Metazoa > Chordata > Actinopteri > Elopiformes > Megalopidae > Megalops > Megalops cyprinoides. The sequence goes on from NC_050596.1 coordinate 21,369,059, forward strand.
CATCTGTGTTATTGCGTGCCCCTGTGTGCAAGTTTGTATATGTGTATGTATGTTGTTTACATATGTAGTGTGGGATGCACATATGTGCTGTAGTGTGTGTGTGTGTGTGTGTGTGTGTGTGTGTGTGTGCGTGCGTGTAGGTATTTGTGTGTGTGCGTTTCTGTGCTGTACTCTTTGTGTGTGGGCATGTGTGCACGCCTGTGTGTGCATGAGCATGGGGTGGGGATGTCAGACCTGTGGCGGCCATCGTGCTATGGTCCAGCGCTACAGCACTCAGCCGCGGGGAATGAAAAAGGACAGGAACATCTGTCAATGAAGCTAGAGACTCCAGGAGGGACCCTAGCTCCCTGGTTCCTCCCCCCTCTCTGGCACCATGGGGGGGACAGTTAGAGGGGGCAGTGAGATGGGTCTCTGCATGCGCCTGCCAGAGGACACAGGACATGCTGCTGTACACTGTTTATTTTAGCCTTTGAGGACAGCCCACTGTTTACACCCACATAAAAAGATTAAAAAAAGCTGATAAATGACAGTGCAGTCCACCTGGTGCTTGGTTAAGTCTGTGACTGATCTTAACCATTGGTTCTTTTCGGGGATGGTGGGGGTAAAGACAAATAAACTGAACATTTACCAACTGGTTCTCTTTGGTTCTGGTGCAGAATTTTACTGTTGCTCCCGTCCATGTTTGCCATGTTTATAGTGTTGCCATCGGTCCAGTAGATTTTCCTTGGAAAACACAACATGATAATTAAACATTCATGCAATGGTAACTCTTTATTTATTTGGCAGATTCCCTTACCTGGACTGAACAAAAGCAATATATGAGTTTTATCCAACCACACGTGCACACTGGACATCTAACAAATCCCACTGAATTCTTCATTTGACAGACAGTGAAGTTATTGCAATAAATGTTGCTTTTCATGGCAAGTAATGAATGACGCATGTCAATCACTATGAAGAAGGTAAAATACTGCATGTCCTCTCCCGTTCAACGCATTGAGTTCCTGCCATCTCTGAACACTGACAAAAATCACAATTTCGTTAGAACACAGGGATTTACACACTACAATCCTCATGTGACTTTGGGTGAAGAGGGAGAACTTTCATCGACTTAGAGATCACTATGAGCTAGAAATAAAATAGATGAAGCTGTCCCTCTCCTTTGAGAGTCCTTGCAGACAGTTCACATAAAACTATTTAGTGACGGGTGCCCTTCAGGGACACCTTATAGAAACTAACTAAATGACGTGTCAAAAAAGCAATCCGAAAAAACATCATAAATTATTGCAGATTAACTGCTTTACTGTGACATGGATGAGGAGAGGGGAAGAATTTTTGTGTACACATATCACATGGCTTTACAAAGCCCTGCGCCCATTGATCGGTGAGATCGATCTGGAGCATTGCACAGCAAGAAGGTCCATCATTTCTAATAACACCTTTGCCACTGAAAATAAAGTTACATTTGCTAATTTTGTGTGCAAATATCAGTGAGAGCAAACTGTCACTAGCTTATCCATGAGGACAGCTACCCCAACCTGTTTAAATTGGAAGAAGCTTGTGTAAACATATTCTTTTTGACTCCACACATGGCTATGCTTCACTGTTCCCTTACTTAATAAACACACTCTGAATGATTTATACATTTATATACACATGTCATGTACCGATAACTCATCTATTACAATGTTTAAAAGGGACTTCCCTTGACCTCTTCTATTAAGCCTACGAAGAGGAAGCAGAGATGAGACTATGAGAAAATTCTGTGTTTTTCTGGTTGTGTTCACTCAGCTTACCCCTTTGATGGGTGCACAACAAGACACTTGGGCTTATCGATCCCGTGAACGACAGAGGTTTTGAGAGACCCATCCAAACGGGCAACGTTTATCTGCGTCTCATCGTTCTCCGAGCTTATCCAGTACATATTCCGTGACAGCCAGTCCAGAGCAAGCCCACGGACATTTAGTAGGTCTGGAAGAAAGGCAAAAAAATAAATTAAATAAAATGTCATCTCACAAAAAAAGACAGATCCGCTGTCTAGACACTGTAAACAGCTTGTCAGAGAGCAGTGATAAATAAACCCAGGAGGTTTTGTACAAAAGACTGCTAAAAAGGAAGAATGTACTATATAGTATTCAACATGTTTATTTATTTATTTATTTCCAGTGCAAGAGGTGGGCATATATGGCTACGACCACACTTTGCTGCAGGAGAGTTCACATTATATTGTTCATTATATTCTTTGTAGTATTAATTCATTATATATATATATTCATATATATTCATTATTTATTTGCCTTGCAGCATCCCTTGTCCAGGGTGACCTACAGTACTTAAGTCTTATACAGTGAGTTATTTCCCACAGCATTATGGATCAGATATGACATCACTTCCCTGCATGAGATTCAATCCCACAGCCTTCTGGTCACATGTCTGTCCCAAACCCCTTTGCCCTTTGAGGCCATGTTTCAAAATACTGTTAGAATTTTCTCAAGGTGGGATTTCTCCTGTACCTTGCTGTACATAACCACCCATCTCATTCCTCACACAGAACCATAAACAAATCTGTTCCAACAGCCTGGGCTTTCCGTACTGGCCACCCCGATTCTTTTGCCCTGGGTTAGCTAGAGGCTGTTTTTTATCAAAGCTGGCCACCCTGTGGGCTTCGGCCTTAATCCTCGGCTCGCCTGTGAAGGACTTCATTTGAGTCAATTTTCCACACTGCCCCAAGGGATCAGAACCAGAAAGTAATGGACCTAGTGCTAGCCTGGATGGAGCAGTTAACAGACAGCACACATCATTCACGACGTAGCTCCTAAAAACACAGTCAAACACGGTCTAGACAAAAAAAAAAAAAAATACTGCTCAGTCCCATCAGCTTCATGTTGCCATGGTTTGGCAAGAGTGCTGAAAGGCCCTTGGGAAATACTGCACTTTAAAATGGGGTAATCTCGCTTTACCTCCAGACACAACTGTTTCCAAACCAGTTCCGTTTATGAAGGCCCGCTTTATGGTCTGGGTTTTGACGTCCGTCCAATAAATTCGCTCCTCCAGAGTGTCGTAGTCCACCACCGTGACATTGTCAATGTCTGGGACTGTCAGTGCTGTCATGATGTTCAGGTAGGGGTTGTCAATGTCCACCCCGCGGATCTCTGAGCGTCTCGCATACAGAAGGAATCTCTTCAGCACTGTCAGGAAAGAACAATAGAGTATTATCTTAGAGACGTGCGATCATTATGATGGAAGAGAATATGAAATTATGAATCTTTATGGGAAGAGAACAAAGCCTTCACAAATGTGCTGTGAAGTCCGTGCAATGGCAAAACCAAAATAGATCACATAAGTTAATTCAAAATGAATACCGTGCAATGCAACATGTCTGTCTATTGTACAGCTGTAGCAATAGATGGGTAAGTACTGACAACATTAATCAGACACAAGCTGCGATCAAAGGGACAAACAAAAACATTAGGGACAGTCTAACTAGGACCAGAAAATATTTCTATGACATCTGGATATTTTTTTGCATAAAACTCCATAAAATATTAGAGTTTGTTCACCTGAAGACAGGAAACTGTAGTATTTTAACCCAGAACAGTAAATGGTTGATAACAAAATTTGACAAGCCCTTACCACGACCCAATGAAAGAAATGTTTTCAAAGAATACAATGCACAACTGAAAATGCTTCAACAGAGTAACAGAAAGTGTATAGCTATGTATTGACTACTTAGATATCTAGGCACTCCATTATCTCAGCTCATAATTAAATATTGAATCTTCCCTCTGTATACTTAGGGAGCTGTGCCAGTGGAAAAAGTCTGCAGTGCAACAGGACACTAAAATTATTTCTGCTTCTTAGGTGGACAGAATGTAAGCCATTCTTCCACCCTTCACCCCTGTCATAACTCCAGCTTTAATTATTAGAGAGAAATGTCAAATTCATCAGCTAATGGATTTTAGAAGACAGAATTCAAACTGCTGCATGACCTTAACACCTGTGCTGGTTCCAAATTCACAGCCCTTCTAGTTTCCACTGATACGGACAGAGTGTACAGAATGGCCGACTGGCCTCTCCTGATATAAAGCAAGTACTCAGCCTGGCATTCTCAGCCGAGACTCCTCACAAAGGGCTGGAAAATGACTTCTCCTCCTATCTTCTCACCAGCAGATATTACGAATCAAAAAAGACCTTTATGCTCAGCAACCCTGTGAATCCTGAGAGAGGGATTTTTCTCTCCCTCATTGTGGAGTGAACATGATTATTACTGCCTGATCCCCACCCCTCCCTTCAGTACCTCTCCCTCTTTCTCCTCATCCATCCATCACTCCCTGAATGACTGACACCTCAACTTCTGAACAACTTCTGAACAACTAAAATCTATAACTCTGAACAGATACCTCCAGCTCTGAACAACTGACAACTCTAGTACTGTGCAACTGACACATCTAGCTCTGGACAACTGATAACTAGCTTTGGAGGAGCAAAACCTCTTCCTCTAAACAATTGAAACCCTTTACTCTAAAAGGCTGTGAATGACTGACATCTCTACCTCTGAAGGACTGAAGCCCAATTTTCTGAATGTCTGAAGCCCCTTAGTCTGAACTATTGACGTTTTTAGCTCTGAACGACTGACACCAATAACTCTGAACGGCTGACACAATAGCTCTGAAGGACTGATGCAACTCGCTCTGAATGACTGATACAGCTAGGCCGCAAAGAACGATACCTTTAACACTGCTCGGCCACAGTGCTGTTCTGTGAGAATATCAAAGAGTAATGGTGCTGTAGCTCCGGGCATTGGATATGCGTGACACTCACCAAGGCAGGTTCTGTTGTTGGAGGACAGTTTCATTAGGTGAGGGCATGCACAGGCAGCAGTGCGATTGTAGTTGATGAGGCACAGGTGGGAGCATGGGCCTCTACCTTCGTTTGTCGCACACGGGTTCGAGGCTTGAAGGGAAACAGCAAGAAGGGACACACTCATAATTAGCTTTGAAGACACCCTTCTCCAGGGTACATCACATAGCTTACATTGAACACGTCAATCATTTATGCAGCTGTATATTTACTAGCTCAATTCAGGTTATTCACCTTGCTCACATAATTTAAGCAACCCTCTGATTACCAAACCTGACTCCTGAGCAAACACATCATACCACCTCAAGATACATGCAAACATTTATACACAAATACTTATACAAACAATATATTTAACCATTATATGACATAGTGTAATGCCATTCATTTTGCATCCAGTATGAAAATGGGGGTTTCATTTTGGCTTTAAAAAAAAGGGAAATTGACACTGAATGGCACATATTATTCCTCACCTACAGTCAGGTTTTCATGCTAGCAACCTTGAATGAGTCTCATTAAATTGGATATGCTGCAGCTGAAATTAAATGTTTTTCAGGTGCAATTAAATGGCTTTGTCACCTTCTTGGCACAGAATAAAAGAACTCAGAACGCTTAGTTGTTCAACCACAGGAGGGGAAAAATTGAATTAAGGCCTGACTTTTGAAACATAAACACTCTCACTGCAGCCAGAAGGTCAGAGAGAGGAAATGACTGGGCAAAAAAATCACCTGAATCTGCTGAACTTTTTCTGGACTGCCACTTCCTATGTCTGACAGAATGGCTGACTTTCCAATTAGGAGACAAGTCCTGCTTTTTAACCACCTGCTCCACCCTTGCCTGCCATCACTTTCCAAATACAGCTGGCCTGTGATTATACTTTAAAATGTGGTTAATATTTTCCACATGCTCCTGAAAACAGCTGTCTGTTTAGACAAGTGGAGGGCCCATTTTACTGGACAAAGCTCATGACCACAGGCAAACCCTGCCCTCAAAGCCATATAAGTTTATTCACCTGTGCTTCCACAGCAATTTGTTTGTATACCTGGTTGTGACATATGTACCTGCCTCCTATGATGACGAGAAATAATGAATTTGCATGGATGAGACATATGAGTTTATTATGAGATGTCACATATATATCTAATTTTGTTATGTTCCAAGCCTTACACCTAACCTCATCAAGGGATTGCATATCTTGCTGACACATTTACATACCTTTCAGTTAATATTATCTATGTATAAAGCTGAATATACATATGAATATATAATAAATTCAGGTCTCACACTTGCCACGTTCTGGTTACAATTCCACTTCTCTGACTGCTGGTTTGCTACGCTACCACAACTTCATTAAGCTACAGAACACAGCTCTGTGTATGTTTTACTTTTTTTTTTTCTTGTAACATGATTTCAGATGTGCTTAAGAAATGTTTAATAGGGGGATTCCGAATCCAAGGCTTGAATTTACTGAACTTTCTGGCTGTTTCCTGTGTAGTTTTTATACTGAGAACATGTCCTTCAGTCGTTTTTTGGAACATCACCCTTAACACTCAGCCATGCCAAAAATTGCATTTGCTGACATTTATTCAGCCATTTCCTTGACCCAGAACACCTGTTTCCATTTACAAAGGCTTCAAACTCTTTGTAAATTAGGACTTGAAAAAAAGGGATAAAGGTTTTTGTTACAATGAAAACATAACTTCTGTGAAAGCTTTGCTAGTAAAGGATTTAATAAATGCTTCTGCTGCAAGGACTTTTCTTCATTATGAATTGTCATACATGTGCCATAAATAAAATAAAACTATACGGAATATCTGTCTGTGGGAAAAAACGTGAATATATCAGTTTGAACAGAGTAACAGAAAAAGACAAACATGAAAAATTAAAACCCAGATGAAAAAAAAAATGTGACAAAAATGATTCTGCACAAAATTTCCTTCGACTGAGGATAAAACATTCTTCAGTTCTTCTATGGGAGACTGTTCTTGCAAACAATCAGAGGCTTGTTTTATATGTTTAGACTGAGTAACTTCTTTTTAGCACTGTTTGTAAACCCTGATGACTAATCCCCATTAAAAAGAAAATATACAATGAATAAGAGCAGTGCACAGTAAGGCTACATGACACTTGTGTTGTCACACAGTGCCCAGACCGTTGAGATGTACAGACTGTAACTGCTGCATGCTGTCTAACTGTAGTTTAATACATTGCACAATTGAGTGTACTTGAGGTTTCCATGAAGAGCTCTACATTATGATAATAAACTAGTTAATCACTGGTTAAAAGATAGTACTGTCTTCCTGTAATGTCAATTATACAGCAAAACCAGTCGTACTATGTCTGAAACCCAACTGCATTCCATCAATTGCTCCCCCTATCCCTATGTCCTTCTTATTGCCATTAATACCTTAATGCTACTACTACTACTACTAGTAATAATAATAATAATAATAATAATAATAATGGGAATGTGGGGAACATGGGGGGAATATAATAATTATAGGGACACATATGTTTCCAAAAAGGGCTGTAAATCCCACACAGTTAATTCCAAACACATTAAATCAATCAGAAATGCAAGTTTGGACTTTTCCGCAGGACTCAAATGGACTTAAGCTGGGTTCGTCATATTAAATTCCAACATTCTGAATAATGAATAATCAGAAACATGGGTTTTTAACAAGATCTTCTGGTAAAACAACATGGGCACACCCTCATCCGAACACCCACACACACACACACACACACACACACGCACAGTGTAAAGCTCTTCCTTTTGTTCCTTCTGCTCCTTCAAGTCTTCTTCTAAGTCAAAATAAGGACAAACAGCAAAGCAGGATGACTGGATGGCAGCCCCGAGCAGCAGGAATATATCCCATTCATGGCACAATCAACTTCTCTGCTGCTTCAGCTCCACTTTCCCATTCTTACCCATAACCCAACACCCTCGGCCACACATAATGTATTTACAATCTCAGCTCTGATGGGGGGCTCAGGGAGGCACACATGGCAGGATGCCATGGCTCCAGTTCCTCCACACTGCCAAAGGGGCAGAAACCCTCTTATGGCCTGTCTCTTGCCACTCCCATTATAGATCTGCTGGGCCATGAAGGGACTGGCCATCTCAATTCTGTATGAGAGGTTACAGTTGGTATCCGGACTCCTGAAATAACCCTTTTTTCCCACCGGCCTCTTTAAATTGGATTAGACTTACTTATTGGCTTCTTAAGTGAGGCAGTTCAATTTGTCCACACTTATCTATGCAGAGCAGTCATAAGACTGCTTAAATAGGAAGGAAAAGAGCTGAATTAAATGCTATCATGTTGGAAGCCTTTTACTCATTTTTAAGGGAAGATACAACATGTTAATGGGAAAGCAGATTGCCCTACAGCTTGTGAATGGGTAGAGACAGTGGTTTACAAACAGCTGGGCAAATTACAAAGTCAGTCCATCAGGACATTTTAAGAATATAACTACTTTGATTCTCAAGTAGGTTGAAAAAGTTGACAGCAACTCTTAGAAAGCAGGCAGTGTAGTTACATAAAGAATTGGATGGGTTATGTTGAAGCAGTAACCAATGTTCATCGCTCATCAGTATGACTTGGATGGATATCGAAAAGTATAATCAGGAAAAAATAAAAGATGTTACCTGAGAGGCTGAAACAGACTATTCTTCATCGGTTGTGAAACTGAAGTATACTGTAACCATGATGTGTACAGCAAAGCACCCAGAATAACTTGCTGACAGTGTTAAGGGCATGTCATTCTCATCGATTTACTAAGAGGAAAAGATCTCAACAGACTGGAGCAAATGTCTCATATGTCAGACAAGTTTCAGAAGAACAAGGCGCGCTGTGTGTCGGGAGACGGATTAGGTGTTAGAAAAGCTGGCAGCAGAACTGCAATTTTTTCTTTCATCTTTCCTCCCTTGTAGTGACAGTTTGCCTCAAAAAAGAGGGGCATGTTATTCAACTAATTGAAATTAGCCATCAGTTTTGGGGAAAAAGAGGCCAACTCCCTCAGGCACACATGCACACAAATCCCCCTACACACAAACACACACACACACACACGCACACAGACAAGTGCATACAGACAACATGGCATAAATGCACTTAGGCACACACACAAATGTGAGCATGCTGACGTTTTCACATTCTAACAAACAACTTTTAACTTTTACAATTTTAGACACAAAGTGGCCATAATCACTAACCCCACAGCCACCCCGACACAACAAAGAAGAATTAACCTATACCTCACAAGCCTCTAATGCATGATTTGGACATTTAGCTCCACTCATTACACTACACAAAACCTCTTAAGACAATTAAATGTGCAATTACACTTTCTAAGTTGCCAAAATAAAGTCATTAATGGAGACTTTATTTTACAACAGCTGGTAGATCAAGGCCTTTGGGAACACCTGCTTGGATCACAATCAAAGCCCAATATAATTGTATTTATTTATTGAAAATTTAGACATAATTTATTCACATTTGAAGCCAGGAAAGGTAAATTGAATCCATTATACCAATTAGGAGCTGCTATAAGAAATATGGCAAGCTACCTCTGAAGGATAACGTCAATAAAATTCATTTTATTTTATGAATCCTATTTTTTTTAATCTTCTGGGGGGAAAAAGACAGTCTTACAACAATTGAAAGCTGACAGCAGAAAGAAACACATCATACCTGCAGCTCAGCAGATGTTAGGTAACGTGAGAGGTCAGACGTTTGAGCTGAACTTTGAATCATTCAAATGAGGAGAAAAAAGAATAAATGCAATTCTGCCCAAAGTAAGCCATCCCGATTCTGTGTCTGTGCTTTTCACCATCTCTGCTTTTCTAACTTAAGCTCAATTGCTTCAGTAGTTGCCATCGCTATTTCTTAGGTGACAAAAGGAGCAGTCAATTGGTAGATCACTGTACTACTGCAAATAATGTGCATAAAATCAAACAGATCCATGGCACACAGCATATCAAGGCTGTGTACAGACTCTAGCATAAATCGCACATTTGAATGTGATGAGCTATTTGCACAGTTTATCAACTTAAATAGGCCAAGGGATGTAAATTGCATTGCACTGGGGAAATGTATAACAGTGGCATTAAATGCACAGATTCCAGAGAGCACTTGAAACGAGTGTCCCACATGCCATCCTTATGCTGGCTCATGAGTGATCAGATGGGAAAGCAGAAGGGAAAGTTATCATCTACAGATGGGTTTGTGTATTCAAAAAGAGAATGAATACATGAATGCTGGTTTTTAACACATAAATCAAAATGAAATTAAAAGTCTGGCAGTTACACCACACAGGTTCCCCACACAACCTAACATAGTAAATTATTGACGAGAAACCAATATAAGGTATTACAGCAAAGTCCCCATAATCGAAAGGACAGATTGTGTCTTGTGGTTTGTGTCTGCCCAGCAATTGCTCCGATTGGAATCACTCTGTTGAGATCACAAAAAGCCCCTACACCAACTTTCAATAATCACTATTTACAAACACCTGAATTTCTGATGTGAAAATCTTAAATGTTTATCTGTATTATCTGTACTAACTTTATCTGTAAAAAAATATATATTTGTGTTGAAATCAACTTGGGTCCAATATACAACAAAAATCCCCCCACCCTGAAAAAAAAAAACAGGGCAAATTTCCACTCAAGTCTTTAATTTGACAACATGAACTGAGTTATCATGTGTCCAATGCTAGAGCTTATACTTGTTGACAAGCTGGAGTGTCTCCCACGTTCATTTTGCAATATTGAATTCCTTGTGCTATTTCCTGTTAATGTCAGGAGATGGAAATAGCCTGACAAAGTAAGACGCAACAATTCAATTAATTTAATCTACAGGTACAGTGAACAAACACACACAGAGCTACCATTAATTCCCACTCATTCTCTGCATGATCACTTTTCCAATTATTCAGCAGGTGTCCTTAAACTACCAGTGAAGAGTTACAATTACTCATACAAAAACTGGGAACAGTTTTCAGTAATATATGATTTGTTTTTGATTCTCATTATAGAGTTCATCATTGTATTACAGCAAATACACAGAAATATATTGTTTATCTCTTCATAACAGGCGGCACCAACATTAGCTACTATACATCTCCATTACAAATGCATCCATCTGAACTCTCATGATTTATAACATATTTTTAGTGGGCTCCCAAGTGGCTGAGTCACCAAAGGCATGTATCTCAAGCACAGACTGAGTTCTTCTGCCCAGGATCAAAACCAGCTGTGTCATCTGCTGACAATGAGCAGGAGCTCATGGTGGTAGAACAAACTGGAACATCTCTCCACCAGGGGCGTAGTGGTCAAGCAGTCAGTGTTCCTACATCCGTCTGCATGTGGTGCCCTCTAACAGCTCGTGAGATGTCTGTGGAGTCCCTCAGCAACATCAGTGGGAATGTGTCTATCCTCCAACTGATGTCCCTGTGTGACACTGTGGGAATTCCAGTGTGAAGCAAAGGCAGCATCAAAGTGTATCAGAGGATTGCACTTGCCTTGCTTCAGTGCTCTTTTGCAAGCATAGTGGGTGTGCAAAAGAGATAACCTGAATATGTTACAACTGCCAATCCCAAATATATATATATATATATATATATATATATATATATATATATATATATATATATATATATAAAAGATATTTTTGGGCAGTCATTTACTTTTGGAAATAGGGCTTTGGAGGGTGTATGTGCTTTAAAATCCTAAGGAAAGATAAAGTGCAGTAATGTATCATACCCCATGATTGCAATGGTTTGTCAGGTCATTTACCTCTAAAAAATAACAATAAACAAAATATATGATACTGATATTTCTAAATGTTATTTTTACAATTTAAATGTGTGATTGGGATAAATGTAAAGTTCTGAAATTAAAACCTGTCAAAGGTTCTCTTTCCCCTTCTCAACAAATATTAAATACAAAATGTACTATTTCTAAAATTGTTAAATTGTTTTAGCTATTGGTATTTGTTTGGATTTGTTTCTATTTCGTGCATTTCAAGTGATCAAATGTCCTGGAGATTAGGGCAATTAAAAGAGGTAATTTTTTGAGTTGGTTGGTCAAAGTCCCCCCCAAAAGCTGTTATCCAGGTGTGAAAAATGACTACAGGGGAGGCATGTTTCTCCAAGAGCCACAGAGCAGCCAGAATAAAGCACATGTCTTGCCACCTTCATGAGCAGTTCTGTTCCCTTTAAAAACTCCTTCTGCAAGCGTAGCTGGGGTAGAATAATCACCATCTTTGCACTGTTTCAAATGTCAAGGATTAGACATAAACATGATCAAATTTCATGCGTTGCAATGCCAGAGTTTCCATAGAGAATTCCATATTCAGTCCCATGAATTCTATGTATTCTGTCATACTTGACAGAATGATACAGTGGCCTTTATGGCATTAAAAAAATAAGCCCTTAGTCAATAAGACAGGGAGTGTGCTTCAAACTCCTGAGAGTCCCCTGACTCTCAGAGTGCCTCCTCTGTGGTGCCCTGAAGCACCACAGTGTGAAGTCAAAGTGCTCCTGCCGTCCTCGCTCTGGTCTTGTCAATTGTCACACCCTGCAGCACGCCGCTGGCAGTCACACAATGGCCCAAAGGCGAGGGGGGGAACCATGAATCAAAGCAACACCTCAAAGACTGCACTGCCATCAAAACACTGGAAACCTGTTTTCTTGCTTGACAAAATCATGCATTTAGGTGGCTTACGCAAGAATGTTCGACGTTCAGACACTTTCAACCTGATTCTCGAGTGAAAAAACAGAAACATAATTTGAGCGTGATTTCATTAAGAATTCACAGCTTTGACTCACCCTGCGGCTGCCGGCTGGGGTGGTAGATCTGCAGGTCGAATGGTTGGGCGCTGGTCTTCTGGATTACCGTCACGTTCCGACCCGTCCACTTGTTGGCCTTGGCCAGGGTGTTGGTCCTCCAGTCTGTCCAGTACACGCTGCCCCCGAACAGGGAGACGGCGAAGGGATGCGAAAGGTACTCGTGCCCTCTCAGGATCTCGATGACCCCGCTCCCGTCGTACAGGGCCGAAAAAATGGCGTCGGAGCTGTCGGGAAGATAAGATTGCGCTATCAGAGTCCATTCCCGTGTGTAAAAAAGAACGCCGCTGGGTGTTCAGCGGAGTACCACTGCGCCCATGATTAATGCGCCCAGTCGAATCCCTCCGCATTTATTTATTGCCCTGTCAGTCAAGCCTTTGCTAAACAAGAAAGCGCTGAAAGGAAGTACACACACGCGTGCCTCTGTTCTCAGCGCATCCGGGAAATGAGAAAGCATGTCTCTCGGAAATGGGCAAAGCGAGCATAAACGAACCCTTGTTTGGAGTCACAGATCAGTGGCTGTGCTCTGATCGCAGTCATTCGGAACAAACCCCTAAAACCTCTAAAACTCGTTTGACCCATTCATTTCACAAAGTACCCTGTTCTTCAACACAGGCATATTTAGGTTAATTGTCTCTTTGTTTATCTATGGGTATTAATAGCATGATCCAAAAAACTTTTAGGCATGAGAGAGATAAATTCAGCCTGTTTCTATTAAATATGTACAAAAAACACTTTACCTCGGGAGAGTATTTTGCTCCAGCAAAATCTAAACGGACTTCTGCAGGCAGGTAATGTATCCAGCTCAACATCTGTCTCAACCCTGTCATTAGATTCATGGGAAATGTACAATCTCATTTATTCAACTGGTGAGTCCATGCGATTCAAGATAGTCATTCTGGGACGAGAGAGGAACACTGCCATCCCTGCTGTGCATCTAAGATCCCATGCGCCTATCATACATCACTCCTGGCTGCACTAACTGTCATCAAACATTCAGGCAACTTTCCCAATGTGTAACAGGAGAAACCTACCGGGCGTCTGTCCACACTATCCTCTTCTCCAGATGATCCAAGGTCAGTCCGTTTGGCCACGCTCCTATTTCCATGTCTTTGAAAACCACGTGCCTTCCAGCACCGCTCATCGAGGCCCCTTCAATCCGAGGAAAGGTGGCATCCCAGTCCGTCCAGAAGAGGATTCTGAACACACACAGCAATAACCATCATCATCAGCATCATCCATGAGAAAATGTCTTCTCTCATGTAACTCAAAAGCTTATGTGTCTGCAGGCAGAACTGTGGGCAGCAGTGTGGTGTAGTGGTATAGAGAAGGGCTTGCCACCCAGAGGTTAATGGTTTAGTTTCCCAGTGAGGTAATGCCATTGTACCCTTGGGTAAGGTAATCTGCATCTCTGCCTTTTGGATTGAAGCCCAAGCATGTCATATTCTGAAAGTACAGTTTACATAGTTGCTCACTGGCATTCAGTCACAGTCTACATAGATTACATACATTTTTGTTTTGAAGAGAATGTTTTATTAGCACTTTTCTTAACACGTGAATGATACTTCATGAGTTTTACCTTTTACCTGGAAAAAAATAAGATGCATCATGTTCCTCTTTTACTGAAGGACACAGGGCAACATTTTTCCATTTACGCTCATAATCTGTACCACCTACAGCCATTTATTCCTTCAGGCTCAAAGCCCTCAAATACGGCAAAGGTTCAATGGGGGGAATAATCACTCCAATAACCTGGGAAGCACTTTTCCACACTTAACATAAAACTGCTGGGACAGTGGGGGCTGTCAGCAGAAAACAGATTCCCAAAGCTTAACCTTCTGCTGTGTTTACTGCACTGTGAATGCAGCCAAGATTCAAGTGGGCATCTCTCCCATTTTTCTCTGCAAAGGCTACAAATAAATGTGAAAATTCACCTTCCATTCAACACTCTAAAAAAAAGTAAAAGCTGCAAAGGACGTGAAGCCAATAGGAGGGGCAAAGAGGCCCATTTATTTGTCTTGTATAACCATTTTCTTTGGTTTGATTTTTTAATGAAATTAAGGGTTGTTATTTTGATCTGTTTATGAATACGTTGGAGGCCCTTGACCAGAGAATGTTAAATATCGTTATTATTGGTAGCTGTCACTATAACACGTGGTGTGAAACAAGGTGTGAAAAGGCCAGTTTGCTGGTCCAGTAACACCAAAAGTTGGACACCAGTTTGCCAGTGACACTTGTGGCCACAATTATCCATCTGCCTTTATGGCAATCTGATTCACAGGATGAGTATTAAGATCATGTCATCTACCAACAGAGCCATGTACAATCATGTACATAACAACATGGACGCTGACTTGTTCAGAGAACCACCAACAACACAGCAGGTGCCAAATTTTAAATCATTCGTAGGCAATGCAAAAGCCATGTTGCTACAAACATTCTTGTTCAGATCAATATCCTTATTCATTGGATCAGACCCCCAGATCAATGAGCTAGTCTCTTGAGTGAAAAAGTAATTAGATTAAGGAATTATCACTTCAGTACATAACTTTTCCTCCGCAAAACCTTGGGAGCCAAACAGATTCCAAAGCCTCATTTGGATGGGGGAGAAAACATTTCAGTCCTCCCAGAAGCCTTGCTGCATTAATAAATGTTATGAAAATTACTCCAGGTAAATAATATAAAAAAGATTCTCGCTGTGAGAGTGCCAACAATATCAGGTAATTTAATTATATGGGGTACTTCACTGATGCTCAAAATCTCAAGTTATTGTTTTAATTTTTAATAAACTAAAACAATTACAATTAGATCAATCATACATAGGGAATACAAAGACCCCTGCGCTTAAAAATTAAATACTAAAAAAACCTCATTTTATGAATTTATGAATTTTTATCTCATTGTCATGTGCTTTTAAAGAGGCAGTGAACTTGGGCAGTGTCCCTGTATAAACCAATACAGCAGCAAGTCTGGGCGTAATAACACCTTTCATACAAAGAAGTCATCACTGAATCGTATTCATATTACGTTCCAAACATAAACAAATCAGTTAGTGTGATTTTAAATTGCTAGAAGAAACAAAAAACTAAATGCCACATGTATTGTTGTGTCCTGTACTTGTCTACGATTCTCAAAAGGAACATGTCATGTCCAAATAAATCAGCCAAAAGAGCCACTTACTTAGATGGTTGAAAGCATCTCTGTCAGTGACTCATCTGAGACTATTAATCTGAGAGAAATGATGGATGATGATGATGGTTATTATTATCATTATTATCATTATTATCATCTCCAAAAAAATAAATGCAGCATACAATAAATGCCAAGTTACTCACATGTAAATGTCAGTCATTCTCAGTGAAGTTCTTAAGTCAGTAAAAACACTTGAAGAAAGAGGACTTTCATCAAAATTATTGATATTAAAATGAAATTAAGTTAAAATAAGTCACACTGCCTCACACAAAGTGAGAAGGCACTATTCCAGAGCAATGCTAACCATTTTATGTAACTTGGTTGTGCGTGTTTCATTTTACCAAGAGATTGAGTGATTTCATTTTGTAAATCAAAAACAATAGGAAATACATTTCAGAAATGCATTTTACTTCCTTTCAGATTATACTTCTCTGAAGCAAAGTTAGTCCTTAGGTCATTAGTTTAGCTAGTGTGTTCAAATGAGGTCAGATGATGCATAAGTAAATATCTGTAAATACTCAGACCTAAGGGTCATTTTGATTTTTTCCGTAAGACACAGCGGAAAGTTTTGGGGGATATATAGGTATGGGTTTTCATTTACCAATCTGTTGCATGGAGTATAGACTATTCGCTAATGATGATGATGATGATGATGATGAGGAGGATGATGATAATTCATGTACTTTGTAGATTATCCAGGGCAACATTAAATACATTTTACTTACATTACATTTTAGATATTTTCTATTTATTCAGATGTATGTTTAATGAGCCAATTTCAGTCAAGCACCTTGCTCAAGGGTACAGCAGTAGTTTCCCAGGATTCTAGTTCAACTGCAAAACAACTGCAATGTGCTCCCCCGCCCTCCACCCATAAAGATGACAGTGTGAGTCTGAGCGCACCCGTGCCCAGGGTCCAGGGCCACTGCCCTCGGGTGCTCCATGCCCCCCGCGATCAGTGTTGTCCTCATGCCTCCGTTCAGCTTGGCCACTTCGATTTGGTCCAGATTACTGTCGATCCAGTAGAAGTTCCCAGCAATCCAGTCCACTGCCAGCCCCTCTGGAGTAGCCAATCCATGCTGGACCACAACTTCGATTCCTGTCACACCTGCAAGGGCAACAATCCATTGGTAGGCCCAATGTAAGCATTAGGAGGGACATGCGGTATGCCAGTATTGTACACAGCATAGCCACTGTCTTCTCAAAGGGTTTTAAAGAGCACCAAGATTGATCTTGGAAAGACTATCAGTAGTTTTCTATACAATTATCATTTAGTAAGCATATCTAATTGGAGCTTGTAATTAATTTCAGGTTTAATTACAAAACTTAAAAAATCAATGACCTTATAGACCAATTACCCACATTTGCATGTTCACTGGGTTTTTGACAGAGCTACACTATGGTGCCTATTAAATCAACTCCAGTGCCAAGAGTGCTTGAATTATTCCCAAGGCCTTGTTTGTATTTCCTCAAAAAATGCTTTTTTTCCAGGAAATGTCAAGCTTTCGAGAAGAACAAATTGACAAAAAGAGAGCAAAGCTTCCCCCAGCGTTCCATTAAACATTAAAGGTTTCTCTGACTTTATATAATCCAGCTGTTTGCAATTATCCACGGTTGCTGAGGGCTTTCAGCAAGACCTGAAATATTAACAAAACGGAAAGATGGCTGCGCTAAGGATCTGCTGCAATATCCGAACATAACAAATAATGGCTGTGAGGTTTGCTGTCAGCGACAGGAAGAACTGTTGAATATTCCCCTGAAAACATAATCAGATTCATCAAACTCTGAAGAGGAATGCCACATCTCATCCTGAGTGCAAGATGGCTGGGCTCAGAGTGCTGTGTAATTGTGGGAATCGTATCTTCCCATGCAGGATAAAGGAGAAGCTATTGTCTTCAGTGAAACATCACCTTTTGCACCGTAAATGTCATTTTTATTAATGAATTTATTTTTTTAATCAGCCTGCAGAGTGGAAATGAAGCACTCCTAACTGTGTAGTCAAGAGTGCATGGTGGCCACTTCACAGAAAGCTTGTCTGAATAGGTCTGTCTTCTATAGGAAAATCAAAAAAACAAAAAAACAAATGATGTTTCCAGGTGGGTTTTGTTTATTTTCCGCAGCAGTCCACTATAGCGTGTCCTCAGGAAGAGCGCCACAACATTTTCTGGACTGCTACCAAAAACAAACAAAAACAATCTGGACTCTTCAACAAGCGAGAATTGATTTTTTTTTTTTTTTTTGCAACTTCACGCCACCTGGAAATCTCTGTTTCTCAAGAGAGAAAGTATACACTATCAGTTTGAACTGCAGACTTATGTGTGGAATATTTTCAACAATGCATGCACGGAAATGTGCACAAGTACAACAGTCGCTATTTTGTGTGCAAAAATAAATACAGTTTATTTTGACATATAATTAAACATATATTCTGTGACTACTGGGTGCAAAATATTTCCATTTCCATGTATTACCTTGTCTTTGTTTCTCATAAGAGGAGATTGTGTTAAGGTGCATACCTCCGGCATCTGTGAGCTTTCCTCTGTAAATTTTATCTTCCACAACATCTGTCCAGTACAGCAAGCTCTGATTAAAGTGGAAGTCCAGAGCGATTGTGTTTCTCAAGCCAGGGAGAAGAAGACTGTAGTCTCGTTTGTGAAGGTCTATCCGTCTGATTTCATGCCGTATAGAAAAAATGATGAAGGCTTCAAAGGGATCTGCCCAAGTTTCATGGAAAAAGAAGAAAGAACAAGATTAAACAAAAACTTAACAGCAGGGACCTTGGATTCAAGCAACCCAAATGAAGGACTCTGCAGTTAAAAAGCTTTATTCGTCTTCATGTAGAATGGAATCACTCGCCATTTTTGACTGAGGGTCCTCTTGATTAATTAAGCGGTCCATCCATTTGACTGCATTACTCATCTGCTCCATAACAAGATTAGCTTTTCAACATCATCAATCTTCAAAGAGGACAGTAACAAGGGCATTTGAGTCCATTACACCACCACACAAGGCAAGATGATTTTGTAATATGCTTGAGAGTTTATAGTACTGCAACTGTTTCCCCTTCATGACACAAAGGGGGGGAAATGATATGACAGTCATCCCTTAACCTAAAGGGAGGACTTCAGTCAAGCTACTGAAACAGCCCTTCTTCATACCATATCATGAGATGGCATCACACACCCCGAGCACCCGCCTTCACAGAGTGCAATGCCAGCTCTCAGTCTGTAAAGATCCCCATGAATTCCATGTAATCTGATGGAACGTCAGGGATAAATTGAAAATAAATTGACAAGCCATGTTCACCCTTTGAAAACAGAAAGATGCTCACGTTGGCACGCCACGGCGGTCCAGATGGAAACAGACAGGATTCACTGCATTTCCGCTGTCAGGAGTCTTAGTGGAAAGAGTCCAAATTGAAAGCTCCAAATCGCCGCCTTTTACGATTCTGGACCGCCTCTCCAGTTCTCATTATCCCCTCGACTAAATGCATTGAGTGCATTTCAATTTACTTTTCGATTCTGCACATTATTCAGAACCTCTCTCAAGGAATGGCACAGGCAAGTGAATTACCGTCACTTTATGGGCTTTGTGGAGAAAATAAGAATACTACAGTAATGTTTACAAAACAAACTAATGAACAGTTTTTGCATGCACCCTATTAAGGTGTAAATCCAAGATGAAATTCCGCTTCTTGTGCAGTCTGCACACATACATTCAATATCTTGTCATACACACGGACACAGAAATAGGGGGGAAGAGGGCATATGCCGCCTGTAATGTTAAAAGCATGTCCAACTGCCCCCCCAACCCACCCCACCTACCCATATACCTACCCATACCTCAAAGGCTGTTGATAAAAAGAGATGTATTATGCAAAAAATACATCTGTAAATATACAATAAATGATTAACTTTCCTTAATACCAACTTAATACTAGTACTTGTTTGACCTAACAGACATTTCATGTGCAATGTTCATGTTCAAACCAATTATAAGCAGCTGGAGTTCACTTCCCATTAACATTTAATTTGCCAATCTATGTAATGTTTTCAAGCTAACTCTACTTTAAATTTATTTTGTGATGACACCTGATTATGTCAATATGGTATTGACATTGACGAGTATGGTAGCCAACTTAACTTAATAACTTTGGCTGCTTAAAGTGTGGCTTTTTAGATAGTGAGCAACTGTATGAATAATAAAATTAGCTTACACTAACTAGCTATCAATAAATAAAGAATGTAGCATCCCGTGATTTTCACTGATGATGAAAGAAACCAGAAAATGGTTTCTATGCTTTGGGTTGCCAAGTAGTCGGTGAATGGTAGAATTGTTCTGGCTAATGGTAGGTAGCCACCAATTTGAGGTGCATTTTGAAATTCACTATTGACAGTAGTTGGAGAACTCTCATCAGGGCATTGCTTACTAGAATGCAAAATTAAGGTATCTGCATGGTTACGCTGATGTTGGATTTGACATGCAGTGACATACATGGCAGTAAAGCAATTGGGCTCTGCATTTTGTCTTTGGCATAATTATCTGAAAAGGAAATTAAATCTCTTCATATCAAGTCAACCGAGGCCATCTGGAGAACCCACATAACCTACACAAACTTGAGTCTTTTGTTTGTACAGATTATTTGAATCCTCGAAGATTGTAGGTTATTGCATTTTCAATTTTGTCTTCTACTCATCAAAATGTTATGAATAATGCCTCATAGATCATTATCGCAATGTCAGACTTAACCACACAAAGGAGTTTGTGTTTTGCCTCTCCCAGAACATATCTCTGCTGTGGCCTTCAGTGTACTCATGTGTCGGGCTCTGGGGGGTGGGCGTGGGGGCTTGGAACTGTGCATCCCTCTGCACTACAAATCCCATAAATCCTCATTGAGGAGTGAACCAGAACCAGTGTTCCAAAAGTTTACTTACCAGTGCTCTGGCAGTCCTCCCCATCCGGGCCCAGCCTCCAGCCAGGGTAACAGGAGCACTTGACTGTAGCCTTGTACTGCTCGCACACCTGGCTGCATCTGAGGTGCTTGGTGCAGTAGTCCACTGTCTCGCAGGTCCTGTTGTCGGCGATGAGGTGGAGCCCCGCTGGACAAGAGCAGACGATGCCCTTCCCAGGGGCCACTGCACACTGGTGACTGCAGCCTCCATTATCCAATGAGCACTTGTCTGAGAGCAAGAGAAGGAGAGGGAAGGAGACTAAAAACCACAAAGCACTTCACTGAAGAGCTTACAATTGTGCTGGAGAAAATTGATATCGAAAAAGACAAGGGAGGGAAGAGGGGGTTGCTTTTTGTGACCACAGAAGACGGATGCTTGTTCCTGGCACACAAAGTCCAGTGCTGTTTGAAGGATAGTGGAGAAAAGGTCACAGGGGCCATGAGGGTGGGCAGTAATGGCCAAGGGCTGTCTCCCTGTTTTTTGAGTCGGCTGAAAGAGAACATCACGCAATTAAGGTTGGAAAGGAGAGTCGGAATTCATCTTTGGAAGAAAATTCTTTACTTGGTTCGGACAGCTGGGACAACAGCAAAGAGCCATTAAAATAGCTCATTCCGGATCCCCTTAACAAGACAAGCCATGAACAGGAGACTGAAATGAAAACGAAATGTCAAGTTGTTCTGTGCATGATGCAGCCGAGTCAATACAAGTCCAGGAGTTAGAGTATCAAGGTTTTGCAGGAGATCACCATTACTGTCAACAGCAAGGATTGTATATGGCAATGACTTGTATAGCAACTATATAAAAACTTGCTAGCCTGTGAAAATGACAACAATGCTACAGTCACAAAATGCTTGCAGAATCTCAACAAGTCAGTTATTTCAGGATAGCTCCCCCCATTTCTCTCCCACACACAAACACACACACACACACACACATACACACACCTTTGATGATCAGGATCACCATCTACACTTGCATTGTACCTGCATTCTAAGCACAATAAGAAATTGTTATATTTAAAATGATGCTAATTCTTACATTCAGTCATACCACCGGCATCTGCCATGAATTCTTTTATATGTGAAAATGAATGATCTGGCATCTAGGAAAATTGTATATTAGTTCTTACAGGGTCTAAGGAAATCTCTGCCCATCTCATCTGTCCACTCAGGGACATCCTGATGAAGACTGTATGCTAGCACTGAGAACTGTGTCATATGTTTCAGAACAGAATCCCAAAGATCGAAGTTCCACCGGTAAAAGTAATGTTATAGTCTTGCAAGTAAGTAAAACAGTGTACTTTCATTTTCGTCCAGCCAAACTTGCAAAAACAGAAAAAAAAACTCTCACAAGGGTTGCAATGCGATCAGACACTAGCAGATACTGAGTCACAGTTATCAAAACATTCCAAGAAGTGTATTATGTTCTTGGGAAAGGTTCCTGCAAAAAAGTCAAAAATATCAAAGACCAGCAGTCTTTGTTCTTGCCCCCGTTCATATGAATCTGAGTGCCAACAACTTCTTAAATTAGATGCTTGTGCATGTTACCTGTAATTAGCAAAAGAAAACACCCTGAAAATTCCATATAAGGGCCTTCTGATGGCCGAGTTGCAGGTATGGCTGATGCTGGCGACAGGAAAAGGGAAAATATTTTCTCAGATTCAGAGACGTAAACAATCCTCAAAGAGATGGATGCAAAAAAGTAATTTCGTAGTGTGAGCAGTGGATTGTCTGGAACATCAAAAAATAACTGGCTGAAATATGCACGTCTTTGAAAGGACTCCAATATCTAAATAAAGTTTTAGATCAGTAAGTTTACCCTTAGGTTGTCTTGTTTAACAATGAAGACTGTATCCAACACATAGAAAGTATGTGTGAGAAGCCATTACAAATGTAAGCCGGGGGTAAACGGTTAACAGCTACATGTAATTTATACCATGCCTCAAAGACGCACACCAATTGTCTGCTAGTCTGAATCGCAACCCTGTTCTTTGGAGAGATTTGGGCATGGGGTCCTCTCACTGCCCCCAAACACATTCACCAGCCTTTTGCAAACTGCTAATGCGCTCCATTACCGAGCGAGTCCTATTACGGTGGTTGTGTTCAACTGTCCATGGTTTCTGTGGGTTGACCAGCAGTCATCAGCCAGGTTCTCAAACTGTAACTGTAACTCTAACTATCTATTATAGAGAACAGGTCAATGAAGGTCGCTTGACTGAAACATTTGTCAATTTGTCTCTCATCTATCTCTCCCTTCCCCTCTCTCTCTTGCACACACTCCCCTATTTAACAAAACAAACTGAATTTCCATCATATAACAGTGTGTTATGGTGACTCATATGCTTTTGGTGTGCTAAATGAAACAAATTTCCATTGCGTCAGAAAGTGATATAATTTGCCATAAGCAAGCTTTGGGGAAATGTTTTATCTCAAAGCTAGTACATTACATCCTTTACTGTCCAGCAGGCCTCAGTGTAGGCATTCTGAATCTGAAATTACCTTAGATAATCATCAGCCCACACTATCAGATATTGTAGAACAGTCCCTCGTGATGCTTTCCCTCAGATGTAATTTGTAAAAATATACAGGTCATATTTATAGCATTGGAGTATACAGCTATTCTTAATTACAGGCTCATCCATACACCTTGTTACTTTGTTTTTATTGAGGCTGCACAATGATGGAAATCAATACTTTCCATAAGGATCACTGCTGACATAATAACTCTTGACTCCCAAGTGTAAATATTTTCATGAAGGTGAAATTCATACATGTAGACATGCAGAAAAGCTGGTATCTTAAATTAACAATCAATACATCTAAATGCTACAGCAGGGCTCCTTAAACTGTATTTTAATATAAAATTTTAATAAAATACATTTAAAAACTGATAACTAACAGATAAATAAAATGAGAAAATAATTGCACCTTTTAAGACCTATTGGGTATAATTTAACACAAAGCTGATAAGGAGACCAGTTAATAAAATGTATTTACACACCCATGAGGCACAAGGAAAGTCTGTTCTGACTGGCATTATCTACAAAGCTATTTAAATGATTTTTCTGACTGGTCCATTCATTTACCAGTGGATTTACAGTCAAATAAAGATAACAAAGGCTAATGCATGTCAGCTTGCCAAAGGAACCTGGTGTCTCCTACACTTGCAATATTTAGACAAATGATCCATAATTCCTTATGGAAAGAAACAACACAGAATCAGAACACCCACTGCATGGTTAGAGTACTAGTAGAATTTTACTCCCTGGAAAGCAGAGTATTCAATACCAAAGCAAGTAAACGCCACTGCTTGCACACACAGACCACGGTTTCATCAAACATAAGGTTAGGTATGTGTATCCCTTATTACTGAAAGAATGCCAGTCTGTAAAGCCATGCATGTGTGTGCATGACTTTTGAGAACAATCCAGGAAAAGCTGACGGGCAGAGGTTGTGAACTGCTTAAAGTTCTTGAGGCTCTTGGAGGGTATCCAAGGCAAACGGCAGTTCCATGACACAGATCATATTTCAGGTCAGTTTTAAAAGCTTGGCCTCTCTTGTGTTATTTGAGGTTTTTTTGGGGCAGGGGGTGATGCTAGAATGGTAAAGGCTGCAGAGCTTGGCACAAAGCTGTGATGCTCCTGGCATTCAGTTTCTAGGTGAATAGTGGAGGGTGAGAATGAGACAACGCCTGTGGATTAATAAACTCAAACAACAGTGATTCTGCAATGAAGCAGAGGGTACACAGTCTGAGAATGAAACTCAGGCTCAGGCTTGCTTCCTGTTTAACAACAACCCATGGCTGGAAGCGTGAAAGTTTCCAATATTGGTGGTGACTGTTTCAGAGTTACCTTTCAACATGCTGGCCAACCCATTTGATTTGTGTATGTTTGTGTGTGTGTGTGTCTGTGTGTGTGCGTGTGTGTGTGTGTGTGTGTGTGTTTATGTGTTTATATATGTTCCAAACCATAAAAGTTTTCCAGCACACACACTGCCTTGATTACTAATTTGGTACTGTAGGTATGTTCGCCTGTGATATTACAAAGGACACGCACTCACCACTGGTGGGTTGCTGAGGATTCCAATGTTCCCTCAAACCTTACATTATGGTCATTTAGCAAACACTATCAGGAGCAACTTCCAAAGTGACTCTAGTAAAGTGGCATGAAAAGTTGCACAAACAGGACATACTACCACATATGAACAACTGTCAGTACGAAGTGTAGTGTTGTGATTGACATGCAAGTGCAACAGAACATAAACAACAGAAGTACTACCATTCCAAACTTAATGCTAACACATACCCTGAAGTGAACCTCCACATATATAATTATATAAAACCCTGAAATACACTTCCACATATGTAAGCACACATACAGGGAACAAAAGATCACACTTGCGTAGGGGGGCTGAGGTGTAGCCTGTAGAGGTCGGTCTTAAGTCTGTAATGAAAGATGAGTCGAGCTGACTCTTCTGCCTACAACAGGATGCTCATTCCAGAACATATGAGCCAAAGCAGACAAAGGATGCGACCGCATTAGGATGGATGGAACATGGAAGAACCTGGGGACATTTTGGACCCACCAACCAGCATTCTGAATAAGCTGCAAGGGTTTGCTCAAACATGCAGGGAGGGTACCAAGGAGGGAGTTCCAATGTTTTAGGTAGTGGAGAACCAGGGCTTGGATCAGGAGTTGGGTTGAGTAGTTGGTGAGGTCCTATTGACTGTCACTATGTGGTTCACATTATAGCCAACAGTCATATAGATATCATAGACACATATAGATACAGACATGTACGTGCTCTATAAAAAAGGTTTCCTGACATAACAGAAGTTGGACATCCCAAGGACCACACATACAGTACAGTCAAAAGATAAGATAAGATATATAAGATATTTTTGATTTGTCACTGCATAATTCCATTTGTGCTGTTTCATAGTTTTCATGTCTTTCCTAGTTTTCTAAAATGTGGAAAATGGAAAAGAAAGAAAGAAAGAAACATTTGTCCAAACTTTTGACTGGTAGTGTATACATGCCTACACACATTTATAATACAGCAATACAGTCCATATTCCATGCTTGGGGCACAGTGGTTGGGATTTGAGCCAAGAAGCCTAGCACACCACTCCAAGTCACTTGCCTCACTATTATTGTCTGTTATGACTTGAGGGGCACAGGTTTAAACAACTATATGGAGTGAGTGTTGTACTTTCTAGAATGTGTATTTGTACCAACATAATAAATAATTAGCTTGTTTCCAATGGGATGTACATATTAACATATATCCTCATTTTAATAGCATATAATTTGTCAAGATAAACCAAGGAAATTATTCCAACTATCAAAATGCTACAAGTTTAATAAAGGTTTTGCTCTTCAGTCAGTTACATTGACAACTTCTGTTTCACGAATATGCTACAATCCAAGAGAAAAGGGTACTCAGAAATTAAACAATTTCATAGCACTCTATAAATTTCTACCCATTAAGTATTTACCATGTCTGTACCACTCTGCACACACTCACTGTAAATTCTGCCTTGTTAGCCACTGAAATATTTTTATTTATTTCTTTCAGCATAGGCAGACCATTTTTTAAAAATATGACAGGGCTATGAAAATGAAGTTTTTAATGGATATTCAAACATGTTAACCAATGTTGCCAGGGAAAGGTACTAAACTGGAGCATAGCACTTACAGGTCCTGTTATGTTCTGTTTTTCTTCAAATTTCACCTAGACAAGAGTGACTTCCTAACACAGAAAATGTGTAAAACCTCAACCTTAGTTGTGACAATGATCCCCACTGGAATATCAGACGTCAGCTCTTCCTATGTTAAATGGGAGCCTTGGCTCTCATGATGCTCCTGCACCTCCCAAAGCTTCACCCTACTGTCACAGCAGTGCATGCTATTGTTCCAGGGCACAAACCTCAGTAAGCAGATACAGAATGGCCTGTTATGGAAGGTACGATGTGTTATGGAGATGTGCTCTCACCACAGAATGGGCCCTCATCTGATTGGTCAGCGCAGTCCATCCTCCCGTTGCAGATCTTCTCCGGCTGCAGGCAGACGGATGTGTTGTTGGCGCAGGGGTACTTTGGTGGCTTGCAGACGGACACCTCGCAGTTCTCCTCATCGGAGAGGTCCTCGCAGTCATTGTCCCCATCACAGACCCAGTTCTTACTAATGCACTTGCCTTTAGACAAACAGAACGAGGATGAGTGAACACCATCATTGTGGATCAATTCAGGAAATTTTTTTCCTGGAACCTTTTCTCTATGGAAAACAGACACAAAACAGGTCTTGAATTCACCACTCTTTGTAAATAACTATTATGCTGTCTTAAAGTAAAGTGCTCTGACATCTCTCCAATGAAAAAAGACACTTCCTGTTCATGTAAACAGCCAAAAAAGACAGTAGCTTTTTCGATTCTCAGAAATGGTTGTTAAAAACGTCAAACAAAAACGGTAGCGTCGTTTTGAAAAGCAAAGGTACTAAGGGTGCACAGGGTCTGTTTCTTAGAGCATTATTGTCCAATATAAGAGGAAAAATAAACTGTGAAAACACAATGACAACCTCAAGCCCTTGCTGTTGGGAGTCCTGCTGGGAGGGACCTGGTACAGTCAGCAGGGGGTGCTGTTTGTCATCCTGACCCCGACATGAGAGGGAATCGATCCGTTCCAGTGTCAAGGGGTGAACATGATGAAATGTCCATCAAAAGAAGAGGTGAAATTAATCACATGACCTCATAGCTTGGGTAATACTGTTCACGACCCTCGACAAGGGAACAGTTCACCTCACTGTGACGGGAAATCGCAGCGCATGACCTCAGCTTTGAGAAAACACAAACGCATCATGTGAAGAGCAAGAGCACCCCTGCTGCGGTTTGACTGAATCCTCATCAACTGAGTCCCTTAAACATTACTTTCATCTCCCTTTGAAAGCCTAATGGCTGTAAATTGGCAGATAGTGGCGGTATTGTTTAGCTGCCATAATTACTGTGCCTAAAACAGCATGGGGAAAATAATGCATGCCAGTCGAAATGCAGACTTCACTGTCTGCTTGACAGGAAAAAAAAAAAATAGAGCCTTTGGGAAGCACACAGTTAAATTGATGCTTTTACCAAAGTGGCAGCACACCTCAGCTTTAATCTGTTTTATTGATGAAGAATCCAGAGAATGAGTCTGTTTACTTGGTTTTCTATGGCCTCTAATGAAACGATATATTTCAAAAGGCTATCCTTTGTCAGGCGGCAAGGTAATCTGTTCTGGGTCATGACACAGTGAATACAGAAAAGGCCTGTGTCCGGCTCTGTTTGTGTGCCGATCGATTGCTGTACACAGTACACCCCTTCATGAGATATGTTTTTTGATGCTATTTTTTCTGTCTGCAACAGGTGCACTTTTGGTTATGTTCAATGACTAGGTTTCTGTTTTTGTAATGAAAAAGGTCAAAGTTCATCAGCGATTAAACGCAGACCCAACATGGAAATACAAACTTCACCTGATCACTGAAAAAGGGCAGGCATAAAGCAAGCAGTTTGAAAACCCAACCAGCTGCATTGTTGTTATTAAAACAAAACATGATTCAGTTATCTATAAAACATTCATCATTTGCTCAGCTTCTGTTTTAGATTGCTTACAATACACGACGACTGCCTGAATAATCCAGGTTCAATGACTTCAAAGTATGCATTGGTCTAAAAGATTTTCAAACCAGTTTTATATATATCATTCATTTAGGGGTAACAAGCCACCCTGAAGTCTCTCAAACTGCTCCCTGCTATTACAAGTTTGAAGGCTGCAAAAGACCTCACACTTAATCATTAAGCATTCAACCTGATTAACTTCAAATTTCAGACCACTGTTCGGAGAAATTCATTAAAAGACAGCAGCAAAGCACATCAACACCGAATTAAAACATTTCAGAGCGAAGAGCGACAAATCATTTGCTTTGCGATGACGGGGCATGCCTTGTGTGTTGTCCCGATCCATTTAGCTGATGATTTCATGCATCTCTTCCCACTCAATGTCAGCAGGGTGTCAGAGAGACTCGGTACAGTAGGATTTCCATTAAGATCACTGCAGATAAAGCTACAGATACTGTACTCCATACCCTGCAATGTAATTAACTCCATTCAGTAATCTCCCCGTTCCGCACCTTGTGACGAGGACCTGAGTGAGAATTAATTTAAACCTTTTTTTCATCAGGAAGGCAAAGCCTGATGGCAGAAGTAATGAAAATGCAGGGAATGTATCGGCAGTAGTAACGGCATTGTACCCAGGCTGAGTGAAAGGGTTTTGCCAAAGGTAGGGAAATAGTCTTTAGAAATGAAGATCTAATCACTATAGGACATATATCATAGGATTATTATTATTAGTAGAGGTAGCAGTAGTAGCAGTAGCAGCAGTATGGAAAACTAAAAATCTTCAACCATCAAACCAAATAAAAGTAGCTCCTCTAACAGACAACGCATCCTGCAGAAGCATGGTGGAGTCAGGCAGACATTCCGTCACCGGTCTATGCAAGCATCGATACTGATGTTGATATTAAATATGGATGCAGCTGGAGATAGATATCCGCTTCCATCTGAGAGCTGGTCCAGCCCACAAGATCATCTCCACGGTTCCTTCCTTTTTTTAGGTTCATGGAAAATGCTCTACTTTCTGAGAAATGCGCGCCACAGCATGGATCAATATTGGCTCTAGCGGGACGTCCCCTTCACAGGAACACCTGATCCCTGTTCGTAGGGCTAATCGAAAATTCCCTACCTGGCTTGAATTACAAGAGCCATGTGGAACTATTTTTGGAGGCATATGAAATTGACAAAAATGATCCAATTTAATATCATAAATACAGCATGCAGAGAGCTGGATGCCAGGGTGTCAACATGCTGAAAATGAAATCTGGGTTATAAAACCTGGATTAACAGTTTAACACTATGAAGAAAAAAGTGTTCTTCTACATAGAAAAAATGCATTATTATTATTATTGTTATTATTATTATTATTATTATTATTATTATTATTATTATTATTATTATTATTGGCAAGCTATTTACTGTCTTTCATAGCACTTAGTCAACTGCCGTAGTGGAGGGACAGAACCTAGTAGGTTTTCCAGCTTCAGCTAACAATCTCAAACCAGGGCAAGGATGCTGATAATACTCCATTCCAAAAATTTAAGATAGATGATTAAGAGACTAGCTTGAGACAGCCTGCAGACACTGCAACCCTCCAGGACCACAAATGAGAAGTCCTGCAAACACTGCAGCTTTCTGGGACTATGGATAAGTAACAAAGCTCCAAACTGCACATACAGTATGCATTTTAAAGTGTTTTAGCTGGTGTCAAGGGTACAGGGAATTGTGTTCTTGACAGTTATTTTCAGACGGACATCTCACAAGAATGGTTTGCATTTAAAACAAGTTGTACATCTGTTCTCCGTACCAGAGGCTCTGCAGGTGAACTTGGCCTTGGGGTCGCAGACCCTGCGGGTTCCTTCACAAGTGACCTCATCGCTCCCATCCTCACAATCTTTGTCCCCGTCGCATCGCCATCGTTCTGGGATGCAGGTGCCATCAGCGCGACAGTAAAACTCTTCCCCAGTGCAGTCACTAACAGGAGACTGAGCTGTGAGTGGGAAAAAAACAGAGGACACCAATTTACAATAAGGTTGGTAGGGGGCCAGTTTTTCACAAGGGAAAAACTTGCCCCTGATGGGTTGTTTTCTGCTGAAGGTGGAGTCGTCAATCATAGAGCTGTAAAAAAAAAAAAAAAAAAAAAAAAAAAAAAGCACAGCTCGTCAGAACTCCCTGAGCTCCCAGACTTGCCTCCCATGTGGATTTTAGTGGACTCGGGCCGTTAGCCAGCGCTTAAGAGCAGGGGGGTACAAATTCCCCATTATGACTGTCATGTAACACTGATGGTGATGGCTGACATTTCAATTTAAAGCTTGTGTTATCTCCACACTGCATGGCTCATCACAGAACAACATTTACATACAAGCGCAGGGGTCCATAGTCTCTCTGCCTTTCGAGAAAAAAATGACTACGCTCTGAAATGACAGGCGGAGAAGGACAGAAGATTGAAAGAGGGAATGACTTTGTTTTCAAGAGAGCTAAGTCTATTTTCCTCTTCTCCTTGCAATTCGAACAGCACAAATGATCGCTGTGTAAATCACACAAGAGACATGCACTCTCTACATTATATTCTCTAAAACAGAAATATGACTGAATTATATAGTGAAAGGGCCTTAAGAAACAGGAGAGTAATGTGATGACAAATGATTTTTTAATCATTCAAAAAAAAAAAATTTGTTCTAATCTATTCTAATATGGATTCTTCAGTTGTCATCCTCTACAGCTGTCAGTTTCATCACCATTTGGAAAAAAGGGACTTCCCACTCACCCATTTGTCCTCAAGATCTTAAAGAAGACAACAGTGAAGAACAAATGCATTCAGGCAGAGTTCAGGTCCAGAGTAGTCTAATTTTGTTCATTTTGTTTCTATTCTGGTGCTCTGGGAGAAGGTATGCTGTGAGTCACAGCTGAGATGGGCTGCACTCTGGAGACTGAAAAATCCTGAGAAGTGGCCTCGGCGAGTCTTTTGATGAATAGCTACCTCATTTTGGTGACAAGCTGGTGAGCGGTGGCCCCAGTAAAATTAAAACAGATTAAAGGATTCAAATCCAGTGGGTGTTCTCCTGAAACCAGAGGGGACCAATTACATCTGGCTGGTCAGAGGATGAGAAAAGGTTCAAGTCAGTATTTCCAAAATTCACGATAATGGGTGCACCGATTCTAGTGGACACATTCTCCGAATTCAAAATTACGCTGCTGAATGCATTTGCATAGAAATCCAAACCTGATGAAGAGAATCTAGCCCAATACATTTTAAAATCAATATGCTAGAATTCTTTGAAATGGCAGTGTAGATAGTTATTATGAAACTGAGCCAGAAGGCTGCATGTTAAATTCAAGGTACTGTGGGTCACCAGTGTTATACATTTGAGCAGAGCTACCTCAGTAACTATCCCGCTTTTTAAATACATATAATGTAGGCTGTATGTAACAGAAGGAGTAGACCAAAAGTCCTCCAGGTAAATTGAAATTGAAATGTACTAGGTTTTCTCTAAATTATAAAAATGACTCAGAATGCATAAAAAATAGAAATATTTAAGCTTAACAAATATTCAAGTCCATATGTCGGAAACATGAGTATAGCACATGTATATGTTTAAAATACTGCTTCCTTCAGAGGTGAAAAAATTAAACATTTCATCATAAAAACTTGTTGTGACATGAGACAGGTGTAATTCTGACTGTACAGTTATCAAGGCAGCTATGGGTTTTTACCCATTTTGGCATTCTATGTTATTATTATTACTATTTTATTAAAAACAAAACAGGAATTTCTGCAGGGAATCATTGGGCACTTTAAAAAGCTAAGCCCTGAAAGGGACATGTTTTTTAAATGATCAGACAGAGCATTTAGCATTTAACAACCAGTAGGTATTCAGTCAGAAATCATTCATGTTTACAATCTGTTTACAATCTTTCTACCAACAATTTTTTTTTTTTGTGTGTGAAAAAGTGAAAATTATCTGAACACTAGTACGACCTGCTGCAGAACAGGTGGCATTCTCATCACTGAAGTCGCCGCAGTCGTTGTCCCCATCACAGGCCCAGTGATGTGGGATACACCGCCCACTGGCACACTGGAACTGTGAGTTGGAGCAGGAGTGGACACAGCCCGTCTCATCACTACCATCCCCGCAGTCGTCATCTGAGGGTTAAAAAAAGGAATGTGTTCAAGGCACAGCTTTCCAAATGGGTGTGGGATTCCAGGCACTGCGTGTCCACTCTCTGTGTGTGTAGCATAATGGCTACAAATAAAAAAACTAGGTAAATGTGAAATAATACAGTATGTGATTTAGCTGGGCATTTAAAATAAGCAAGGACAACAGAGAATAATTATGGAGCCCTACTACACGAGTGAACGGAGACACAATGCCCTTCTGCAAAAGAGCCGAGAGACATCATTCTACTATACAAGAGGTACAATGCCCTGCTATAAAAGAGCCAACTGCCTGAGTTGCACTGCCCTTTCACACGGGAGGACATGACTTGTACTGTGTCATAGTGTGTATGTGAGGAGACTCACCGGAGTCACAGTGCCACTTGACACTGATGCATCTCCCATTGGAACAGCTGAACTGGGTGAGAGGTTCACAGGTGGGGAAAGCTGTGCAGAATGAAGGCAGACAATGGTATTCAACATTACTTACAAACAGACTTTCATGAAGTTTGAATGTCATGTTCTAGTCACACTGCGAGTCATGCACAGCCATTTAGTGTACTGGACCCTGAACCTAGTGTATCTTTAGTGTTCATTTTTCTACTTTACCTTAATTAGTCCAGTACGTAAAACCGCCAGATATACTGTAAATATGTAGAACTGAATGAAATGTTGAAATTCTTAGCAAGAATCTCACCAATAAAATGTCAGTATTACATGCGTTAAGTACTGCCACATGCTGCAGAAAACTGAGAAAATGTACAGATTTCAACTGAAATGAAAACACGGATGCCTCCTTCTTCACGTGGGATTTTTGTGCTAATGTGTCTTAAAAATAAATATATAAAAATAAAAACCATTAAAGAGTTGTTTTCGACTGACAGAGGACTGGAGGTGAGAAAAAAAATGACACCACCAGAAGTGAAACACCTCTGTAATTAACCAACATCTGTTCGTTAATTTGCACAGCATGGTGGAAAAAACTAAAGTTCATACTCTTCTCCCAGTGTGGACAATGAATCAGACAATACAACCATTTTAATTATATGTATCAAAATGTAGATAACAACCTGGTGCCAAAGTGAACTAGCACAAGTGCTTGAGCAGTCGTACAGTGATCACTTTGTGAATGTTATTAACATTGCTTTTTTGATCTCTACGTGACTTGTGCTCAAGGCGGAACCCATCTTCCCCTCTACACCCAGAGGACTTCTGCCTTCAAAAGCCTATTTGACACATCACATACTGCTAAATAAAAGCCAAGCTTTTCATACTTTTGGATACTGTACTTATGGCTGCCTTACTATGGGAAGTAGCTGGCTAATTGCGAGTTTCATCCAAGCAAATTAAATGTCAGTAATGTCAAAGCAAACTTTAATCATTTGGCTTTCCAACAAATTACTATGTCTATTAAGTCAAAAGGTAGGGTGTAAGCATTAGAAGAATTAACTATTGTCACAAATAACAAGTTACTACAAGCCATGTGCTAAAACCAACTTAATACCATACAACACAGAAAAACATAGAATGCCTAGGAAACAACATAGAGAATAAGAATGGTTAACTACATAAAGAAAGATAAAATAAGAAATTTTCCAACTCAGGAACAGAAAATTAATCAATTACATGTCTGTTGACAGAGTTACCTCGCAATAAATGCATGAAGGACTTAAATCAAATATGATTACAAATTTGAAGCATTTATTAGATCATTTGGATCTAATAATGGGGTATTTGTTATTTAATGCACACTGACCCTCACTGTCAAAACGTCTTGACCTTTCTGTCTTCCTTGATTTGTCTGAGAAATTCCTCTCTTGTACTCTTTGTGGTAGACATTTAGCTTTGTTGACAGCTGAAGCTTGCTGAGGCTTGGCACTTGTTAAAAAATAAATCCTTATGTACATACATAATGGTGTTCCAGAGTCTCCTGAAGTCAAAAAAGGGTCACGGAACCAATGATGCCTGACAAAGCTTCCGAGGCGGAGAGTGTGTGTGCGTGACAGCCAATGCAGGTGCGAGAGATGTGCCTGTCACAGAATGAGGCACAGTGGCAGAGAGATGCTACGACTCCAACAGAAGTCATGTCTGAGGAATATCAAATAACCAAATAAGAGAGAAAATATTTGTCGGTGCAGCTTGATTATGATTTAGGGGAGCCATGCGTAAACTTTAATTACTGCTTACACTGGCGTTGTTTGTGGCTGTGTATTGAGGCAGTTCATAAGCTGCACCAGAGGAAGCAGGAACGATAACACAGCCCTACATTTTGTAGCAGAAGCTTCAAATGTGGCGATTATTCCGCGGACCATGATGCCGAGATGGGAAAGCGAGATGCTCTGCTCTTTTCATGTCTGCCTCTTTTTCTGTGTTATCAAAAAGCAGCAATAGGAGTTTACTTTTCCGTCAGCCTTAATTTGCTATACGCTAGTGCACTCCTGAAGTGTTTGTGGCGCTGCAAGGGGGAAAAAAAAGAGAAAAACCTCAAACTGCAATCAGCTCTTTCTGGCTGTGTAAGTCTTTAAAGCCCCCACTGGTTCTTCCCAGAAAATGAAGCTACGAAAATATGTAACTAAAATGTGCGTGAGGTAAACGGGGGCCAAATAAAACAAGGACACATTTGCCAAGGTGGTGTTTATTTGTTCTGAATCCCAGCTAAGCAGGGAGAGATATTTTTTAAATGCATCTGGACAGATGTTAACAAATGTAAGAACTCATATCTGGATAAAGCACCGATACGCCATGAAGCAAAACAATAATACTCGGCCTTTTGCTGACTGGTATTATTTCCTGGAAACATGCACCAAAATCACATCCTGGGTCAAAAGTTATACATGAAAGAAGAGTTAAACAACTAGGTCAAGTCAGAGAAAATACCTTTAAGCCTCATCATCTGCGCAGTCAACAGGCCAGATTTGTGTTGCGACTTGCAACTAATACAGCAAAATCATCCAAATCCGTAAAAATCCAGTTATTGCAGTTGGAGTGCCTTTTCTTTGTGAACAGCACAAATATTAACCTTACATGTATGGTACAGTAACACAATCTACAGAGTTACTCTACATATTCAAGTTCATGGGCAAAAGGTCAAAATAAGGTACCATATCCATCTTAAAGAGAAAGAACCCAAACTTGCAGCCACATGTTAATATCAACCCCAAATTCATCAAGTTGAATCTCAACACAATGTTTCTCTGTACCTTGAGTACAATGAATCACTTTAGAGAAATATCTGTAGATGATTGGACTATTTATTAAAATTATGGACTATTTTTTCAAACACTTTAGTTTGGTTACTCATGGATGAAAGTCACAGCTAATCAAGATATTTGCTCATTTACTTATCACAAACATGAATCCACAAAATCAAAGATGAGTCTTCTGTCAACTGCAATCGCATACTCCATTAGGCTGTACTGCAAATTGTCTGTACACCTGTCCTTTGGCCACTGCCTTGATTTCATTTAAGCCTCAGACAAACCAATGGGCAACCACAACAATCTGTGAATAGATTGTTGTAGGTAGCTCATGTTCCCTGCAGAGGGCCATATTCTTAGAAGCACACAAGGCCCACATGTTACATGTCACAATCTTTGCAGGTCCAATTGTGAAACGTCCTTTCAGGTTGCACCCAAGGGCACAGAATGGTGAGCCTGGATTAAACGAGAGAATTCCTCTCCCTATATGAAGTTTAATTTCTCAGCTATTTGATGAATTAAATATTAAAGACTGCCTCTTTTTTTCACCGGTGCTGCCATTGCTGAATCTGAGAATGCCAAGGCTTACCTGGGGGGCATTGCTTCTAAATTAAAATGTCACATGAGCTCCAAATTAAAGATGGGACAAAAAAAGAAGAACGATTCAGGAGTCAAAGATGAACAACATAGCAAAGGAACTGGGTTATGCTGCCTGTTTTCTTACATGCGAGCAATTTATTTGCCTTCTTATCCCTGTACTCTCCAGCTTGCGAACCTGAGGGAAATCCCGGTTCATTTCAAACATACAGTCCATGCTTCTCATAACCAGTTTAGGATTTAGTTGTCTTGGCAGCAGTGAACTGGTATGTAGGTGTGGTGAGGCTTTAGTGAACCCACAGTCCATATTTGAGAGAGGAAGTGAACCTCGGGTGGCGGAAATGAATGTTATCGCTAGAGAAGCTGGGGGAGCCTGCTCAGGTGGTTCTTCACTGCTAAAGCTGATGCTTAGCCTCAGAAGTCACATCAAATCCACAAAAGCACTTGACACACATATTTTAAAGGCATTACTTTGACAGCATTATTTTTAGCAGCATCAGGTCAAAGTTCAAAGGGTGAAAGAACAGCACTGATCACGTATTTTACCATGATGAGACAGTTTTGTGAGGCCTCCAAATCACTGTCGATCCACCTGGGTGCGTTTGCTCAATGACAACTTGTCAAATGCACTTATCAAATGTGACTTCATTACAGCAGTTTACATTTGACATAATAACAGCCTTTTATACAGCTGGATGTATTTACTGAAGCAATTCATGTCAGGTCCGTTACTCAAGAGTAACAGACAAAGGCATGAATGGGTTTGGATGAAGCTGTAATCATTGCCTACGGGACAAGGAAGCAATGGTTAAACTTAAGGGCTGCTCCAAGAACTCTTAAGGGTTGCAGTGATATATAATCCACTCAGTCGAGTCCCTGTCTAGTTTAATTACTGAGTTTGAGCTTCTTGGTTTGAAAAAGCAAAGGATAAAAAGATGAATTCTGCTGAATCAGACATCATTCTAATAGTATATGCCTTTCTGAGACAGCACAGTTTGTGAGAATTGCCCATGCATATTTCTCTTTTCTTTTTCATTCCTTGCAGGTATTGTAGTGTTTGCTTCTTTCAAGGACTACCACCCTGTGTACACAGGAGACTCTCTCCATTCATAGATTTGCAATTAGCAACTTGAATATTCCCATCAGGCTGCATTCCCAGGTGTACTCACTTCCTGCTGTATTGCTGTATGTCAGTTCATCCTTTTATATGTTACATGTTTATTGCATTATTAGACAAATGTACAAATGAATTTGTTGTTAGTGGCTTGATTGCTTTTTTTTTAAAATGTGCTTGTTTTGTGTTGGGAACAGGTCCCCCTTTGCCTCCGCCAACATCATGTTTGCACATTTCTCCTTAGCCAGCCTTCTCCGTAACATATATCCCCCAATGGTGATGGCTGCCCGCACATACCCTATCCACTCTGACAAAAATAAAGAGCACATTCAGAATCTCTCTGAAGTGGAGGGAACTTGCTGAAACTCATATTTCAAAGGAGGCAGTTCCTGCAGTGAGGCCTTAGGATAACATGTCTGAATATCCACTTGGTTGCCAGAATTCCCTAGCCACAGCCATGCCACCCCTTTGCAGAGGCAAAATGGTCAGCACTTTTTCCCTTGATGTGGTTATCACAATATGGAACCAGATGGGCACAGATCAGGCACTTCAAATCCCTGAGGTGACCATGCTATTGATAGTCTCCCAATTTTCCTCTACAGTAACCAGGATGTGGTCACCCTGACCCTTCTGCAATAATTTTGTATTACCTCTGCACTCCTACAGGCTGATTTCTGTCTGTCTCTCATCTCAAGACCCGTGTTTTTATTTTGCCTCATAAAGCATGGGTTTCTGTAAATCTGTGTATGTACATTCCATTAATATCTTTTTTTTTCCTGCATTTGCCCTTGCTGGTACATCTTTCATATGTAGTATGATAATAGTGCAGCCCTGTGAGAGTACGTATGAGTTTGTTTAAGAAGAGTAGTGAACATGAAATGATGGATGACTCGAGAGAGTACAAGACATGTTCTTTATGAGGTAAACATCTGCATTCAAGAACTGTTTTTTCCTTTCATCTTCTAATAGCGTGCATTTGGAGCACAAGTAGCAGAGAGATGTCTGTTACATACATTTCCTGTTTACCATTCACAGCAGTTTGTGGTGAACCTGCACTGTGGGTTTTTTGGGGTTTTTTTTCCCATATAACGTGTGCCATGTCCAGGACTCACCACACGAGGCCATTTCATCTGAGCGGTCCCCGCAGTCATCATCCCTATCGCAGCGCCAGGTCTCTGGGATGCAGCGCCCGTTCTGACAGGAGAACTGGCTGGGCTGGCATGTCTGAGCTGGAACAGAACCGCAATCATTCAAGTCAAATATCCTGTCAATGGCATGACAAGGCAGCACAAAATACAGCTAATCCGTCCTTTGCCTCTCATCAGTCATTTACTTTATTACAGTGACTTAGAAACGCTGCCGATTATTCAAAGCAATGACCGAAACGTGCAAGTGTTGCAGTATCTTTTTTCTTGTAGTATTATTTGAGCATAAGGTTGCTCAGTAATCACATCTGGATGATATTTCAGCACAACGCATCTCCGCGCAGTCTTGGCTCGATCCTCAGTTGGTGTCAGTTCGATAATAACAGAGTCGGAAAGCGGAAAGATCCGAACGGCAGGAGACCTGGGCTGTTTTGAAAACTGTGCCAGGTTCCTTCCTGCTCGAGCAAATCCCGCCACGGTCTGGACGTATGTTTCATGTCGATGCCTGACAAGCAAATAATGCTTGAAGTGTTCAGTGACATAAAAAGCCTTTAGGAAAAGGTGATCCACGACTACACATATCACTATAACACAAAACACGCGTGTGCAACAGTGAGGTTATGCATGACTGTGGTGCAAAAACATCCACTCACCTTGCTTTAACAACTTCCACTCATATTTGCAACACCAGGAGTGAAGCAACACATAATTACATTTTCAGCCACCATGACAGAGCACATTTGCATGTGCTGTCTTTAAATCATGTATTGTTAATCATTGTGTAAATGCTGCCATTTAATGACAGGATTAGTATTTATTAGTTATGAAATGACTATCAGGAGTTGGCTCCAATATATCCATGAATTTTTTTCTCTCTCTGCATCAGGGAAAACCATGCTTTGTACAATATTAACTCCTGGCCTAATTTAATGTATTTTTTTCCCTTACAAATTACATTGTGACCCAAATGAGACAAACAACGCAATCCAAATAACTCCCATCACAACTTCAGAACATCGCACATTAGGTGTTAATAAACCAAATCTCAGAGTCTCCAGTTTAAAAAAAACCACTCATGCTTCCTCTGGGAAATTCATTTGAATCATTGTAAGTACTCAGATCAACAACAAAAATGTTTTAATGAAATATATATATTTCATATATAAATATATATATATTATACACACACACACACACACACACACACACACGCACACACACACACACAGAAGATTTAACCCTCAATGACAAAGATCTGGGAAGACATTAATTGTCCAGCACTGAAAATTGTCTGGCTTATTGCATAACGGGGCCAATTAAAATATAATTATCACAAAAAAAAGATGCATTTGAATGGTGGTGACAAAAGCCCTTTCCTTTCCATCGAGACAAACATGGTGAATACTTCCACTCTGTCAACATGGTAAAGGCCTGTCAGTGCTGTGACCAAACACCCTACACCGATTTAAATATGCATAACTAAGTAGTAACTTGGCATGACATTCAGAGGACTGAGAGATACCTGCAGCTCACCATGGATTTCAGAAGCATGCCCTGGAGTTGCATAGCTATTTTCAACAGTAGCACTACAACCATTGGGAATGCATGGTACAGACTTCTTTTTTTTTTCCTCTACCGGGGGAAATTATAGAGCACTGTTGTGCTGGAACTGTCTTGCTGCGACACTTGGTATTCTCTGACGGCATCAGCTCTGAAAATAAACAGTGCTTTGCTAGTGTAACATCTCGCCAACTTTGTTCAAGATAGTACGTGAAAGCTTTCTGTTCCACATGGAAGGAAATGGCAAACAGGTTATTTTTCTAAGGTAAGGCATACCTGAGCAAGTAATGTTGGACTCATCCTCATTATTTCCACAGTCATTGGTTCCGTCACACAGCCATCTCTTGGGAATGCAGCGGTTGTTCGGGCATTTGAATTGGTCAGCAGGGCAACTACGGTTAGCTGCAACCGACAATCAGTCAGTATATCATTCAATCAATCATTCACTCAAATAATCAATAAACTCATAAACTCATAAACATAAAAAACTCATAAACAAGCAGTTGCTATATAGTGTTTATTACGGTTCAACAAACTCAAGACAAGACCCTGACATACCAAATTGACATTGGCCTACTAGAACAGATATTTTGAGCCAGTTGATTTTCCTTTGGAGGTCTGGAGGTCACATTCTTAGGTACCAAGTTAAAATGGGTTATTCTGACATGCTCATTCCAAATGAAACACCCTCTAACATGCATTGAAATATTGTTCATGTTTGTTAACGTAAACAGAAGGGGGTAATCCATACAGCAGATGTGCGGGTCTTCATCACTGCCGTCCATACAGTCATCGTCCCCGTCACACTTCCATGTAAGCTGGATGCAGTGCTCATTCCGGCACTGAAACTCCTCGCTCTTACACCGCCGTGGCCCTGAATCTCCTGGTGTGACTTTGGAAAGAAAGTGTATTGTCAACAGAGTGCCACTAAGAAAGCGATGGGCTAACTGTTCAAAACCAAGCAGTGTACTTCCCACAATGCTGCAGGAGGGAACATCACACATATTGGACAATTTACCATGCATTGGGGATCGATTGAGTCGAATCCTTAGGCGTATAATCATATCTGATCTCCTATCATCTCCCTGTACAGTATTGATCTCTGAGCTTCTGTCAGAATGGACAACACATTTTTATTTATTAATTTATTTTGCTCCAAATAACACATTGAACGTGGCCTACTAGAACAGGTGACGTTGTTCTTCTCCAGGTGGTGGTTGTCAGCACATGCACATACTCGGCCCCCAGGGATAGCCAGACACAGCGTACCACAGCCTCCATAGTTCACACGGCACGCATTGTCTCCTGCAGAACACATAAGTCCACAATGCATTATCCTATTCCAGGTAACCATAACCATTTCTATTTGTAACCACATTCATTTGTTTAACAAGACACCTTAATCCGGGACAAATTACACAGCTCACATTTTACATATAACCCTTTTATAAAGCTGGGTATCTGCTGAAGCAATTAAGCAAACAGTTGCAGAGTCCCACTACAGATAATAATTTGCTGTGTAATGCTGTGTAAGTTGTACTTTCCCTCTGAAGTAGCATTTGAAGAAAGGGAAGTATGATAAATGAAAAGAACCAAATAATTCATGAGCCTTCTCATATGAATATGAACAATATTTCCCCCATCTTTATCCAAAACCAATTTTCTGCTCTGTATGGAAGTGACACCAGCGGGTAATATCACAAATAAATGCATGCATTAACAGTGAATTACGAGGGAACATCATTTAGAAGGCACATTTGACATTTTTATCCTTTCGGCAGAATCATTTGTCTTGCGGTCAGAGGCAAGTGCGCGCTGGAAAGAAAGAATAAGCTTTTTTTTTCCATTTTTTTGTGGAGAAACTGTCACTTGTTAAGTTGAAGTATGGGGACAATTGCAAGGCTTTAGTCCCTGAAAAGTCCAAATGCGGTGCCTGAACCAATGAGATAAAGGCTTCTATTCTGTGAGAGCCAATCAGTAATACTCAAAGGAGGAGAGATCCAATTAATCTTCTGGGTGACATGAGCTTTAGAGAGATGGCTAGCTTAACTTTTCATGACATGCTAAGAATTCGGATCGAAATCCAGTCGTCTTTTCCTTGTTGCTTGCTCACCCTGCCATGTGCTTCTCACTGGAGGGATATAAAGCATTTTCTATGGGATGCTTTGCCATGCACCATCTGCCTTTCCGTTAACCCTTTGAGAACATTGCATTTCTGCACTATTATAGTAAAAACAGCATAAAAATCATATTGTACTCTTTGTAG
This sequence comes from Megalops cyprinoides, assembly GCF_013368585.1. Taxonomy (NCBI): domain Eukaryota; kingdom Metazoa; phylum Chordata; class Actinopteri; order Elopiformes; family Megalopidae; genus Megalops; species Megalops cyprinoides. The sequence goes on from NC_050596.1 coordinate 21,411,589, forward strand.
CAGCTCCCAGAGAAAGCAGTTAGATACAACCAGTGCTCTTGTGGATTAGAAGACAGCTCCAGCTTACCTCATGTAATTCTACATATGTGCATTACTAAAAAGGTTTTCAGAACATGGGAACATTTGTAGATACAAGATCCACAAGGATGCAAGCAGTAAGTGCGTGATTGACGCTGAATCAAATAAAAAAAGCCCTCTGTCGAGGAAAAACATCAAAACCCCACAGATAAACAGCGCCTGATCTCCCCCTAAAACACGCACCGTAAAAACAGCAGGGGGACATGACACACTGATGCGCGCGCTCACTAGTCTCAGTGCGCAGACACCCTCGCCGCCCGTTTGCTGTGACAGGTACCCCCACGCGCGAGGCTGTAATTACCACCTCCGCTGCTCCTCACCTCTCGCGGAGAGCTCAAAAGCATAAACGCTCTCTTACGCGCGTTCACTCGCTCGATTGCGGGCGAGCGGGGGTGCGCGGTACGCCCTCTGAATGGCCCCCCGGAGCTGGTGATGGCAATTTCAGATTTTGCTAATTCGGGTATTCGGAGTGAATTACACTCTGAAGACAACTCATTAAGCGTACTTCCACTTCTCCGTTTGAAGAGTGGCCTGAGCTGACTCAAGGGAGCGCAAAATACATGTTGTGAGCTGCGTCTGAGTGACACTTAAGAGAGAGGTCTTCAGATTATACTATCATCATGTCATTTACCTGATTGTTTTTCTACGTCTAAGTCCCTGGAGATGCATGCATCTACAGTGATTGAGTTTTTTCCTGCACCTGTAAATCCATGCTTGTGCTGCTCTGGGGTCAGCACACTACGCTATCTCTCATGGAAAAGGATGATGCCCGCTCAATGCTCCCCTCAGGTGTGGACATGCCTTCTCTTCAACCTTCTCCAGTACAAGTACTGGCACTTCCCACCCCAGAACAACAATGTGAGCTGACTAAAAACCTTTTAAATTAAAGAAAATAGAATCTTACAAAATGCATTTTGATATCAACCAACATCTCTATCATCAATTGCTGTGACTCAGCACATTATACAATTCAGGAGTTACAGAATAACAGTTTATGAACACTGCCCATCATTTTGGTTGTCTCCTAAGCTGGTAACAGGCCTTGGCGTACAAAAGGATTCACTCTACAGTATGCCTGCCTTTGACTCAGCAGTAAGCATTGCACCGCTTAACCCTGATCAAAGACTGAGAAACGATAAGCATAATGGGCTTGAAGACTAAATAACTGTGTCAACAGTGGTAGCAACGTGCCTGCATTAGCAACAGCTGCCGTGAACTGACCCACACCAGGACACCTCAATCTTTTTCCCTTTTAAACCCCTTGAGGTTGTCACTGTGAATCTTAAATGTCTTTCACTGAAAGACGCAAATGGAAAATCCACACCGAGGGGGACAGAGATGATGGTAAAATAGAGGGAGCGCTTTTCAAACATTTAAACCATGCATAATAAAGTGAAATGCATTTCATTATCTTAGATATGTATTTTACATACTGTTAAAACAATAATAGTTCTGGCCTGGGATCTTGTGACCTTGAGTCTAGGCGGTAATTAAACATGAAATAAGTTCATTTAGAGTAAATCCCTATTGGTGTATTTACTGCATTACGATAAAACAGAAGGTCTGAGTATCAAGGATCTTTGGCTTTTAGGGCTATTTCCCTGTAATGGCAATTAAATAATTCCTTGATAAAACAAAACATTTTCTGTCTTGCTTTCTGAGTAGTTAACATTAAGGGCTGAGAGATAGCGGAGGCAAATAACCTGCTGGCAGCACGATATCTTAAGGTTAAAATTTGAATCAAGTGCATTCGCTGCAGATAATGCATTGTGGACCTTTCTGACATTTTAATTAAAGTTCAAAGCGCTGCTGTCTCTGCATGTGCATCTCTTTTAAAGTCAAGCAGCTCGTTAGTGGCCAGGTTCAAACAGTAAGAGGAAGCGGTCTTCCTCTTGTGTGCGGGAGGGTGTTCACCTTGCTGACTTTGGGCGTCGTACACCCGGAGCCCGAAGAGAGGCGGTCTCTCGCTCCTCATTAGCGTAACATCCCCAGTCGACAGATCCAGTTGGAAAATAGAGGCGTTCATGTAATCCGTCCAGAAGATGTGGTCCCGGTAATGGGAAATACCAAATGGGTGATTTAACTCTTTGCCATTATACACCACCTGCAACACACAAAAAAGAAATATTCAAATTTAAGACAAATGTTCTGTAGATAATAGTACTACACACAATATTTAGAATTACTGTCATTTTTAGTTTGTTTTCAGTGTGAAAATAATTGAAAATACTGTAATTTTAGGTGTTTAAGTTTGCATTTTTGGGAACATTCAAGGAACAGTAAAGAGCGGGTTGACGATATCACGTGTGTACAGTACATGATATGCTATTATAAACTGATAGAAGACTGAATGGTTTATTTCAGAAAACGATTTATAGACACATTTATCTTTTTATCAGAGTGGATTAATTTGCCATCAGGAACAAGACTTTGTCACGCTTGTTATCGCTTGGAATTGCTGAAGCATTAAGTGTGCAAAATTGTAAATGCATACATAAAAAGAAGTAGCTGAGCTTTTATGTTTAGCATGAAAAATGTGTGACAGAAATGTGGCGAAAAAGGAAATATTTATCTGGTGGAGGTCCATATTTAACCATTAACATGAAAAATGTAGTGTGAGTATAGGTGAGGGTGACTTTCTTAGCATATTGACATTTCTCTGTTCACTCACCATTCTGCCAGTGCCGTTAAGGAAGATTTTCTCGATGTGATCGTAGTATGCATCGCACCAGTACATAGTGCTTGTCCCGTGGTCCAGCGTTAGACCGTTGGGCCAGAGCATGTTCGAAGTGACGAATATCTGTCGATTAGACCCGTCCATCCAGGCCTTCTCAATTCTCCCTATGCTGTCATTCACTTCATCTTCTTCCCAGTCCGTCCAATACATCCAGCTGAATGGCGCAGAAGACAGTGCACAAAACTGGTTAACGCTACAGCTATGTGGAAACCAAACCCTGTCATAGTTGAGAAGCAAATTAAAAATAAAAATAAATAAATAAATGAAGAGGGGTTATAAAAAATAAGCCAATATGCATCTCCAGAGCGACCATGGTTAAACTAATTACTCGACTCAATGTCCAGTACAGTAATTAAGACCATAGGATGGATGGTCCCTTCAGGTCTAGACACGAGTGCCGCTGGTCTAATTTAATGTGACCGCATGGTTTGAGAAATCCCATAGCCATGTGGGATCGTAGTGATCAATAGAGAAATCAGTTATTCAACAAGACAAGATCGTTTATTAAATCCAGATATTGTCTCAGCTCACTAATTAGTAATTTGACATTTCATTTCTTTGCATGTTAGCATAAAACCTTAAGAGCAATTTACAGCAGATCTGTTTCACTTTCTGAGCAGGTCGTTAAATGTTTTTATTTGCACCAAGCCCCTTTGCATGGTAGGATGTGAAGTTTTGATCCCTCCCAAAGGCCAAATTACCCCATCTGTATCATCAGTGCACATGCAGTTCATAGTGTAAGATGCTAGAGACAACAGGGAATCAAGCCATGTCTCTCCATGTCTCAGTGACCCAGTGATTAATGCCGCACACACGAGGGAGCTTTCTGACAGACGGCCCCTGCTGCTGGAAACTGACTCCAGCAAAAAAGAAAGGAAGGGGAGAAAAAAAAAAAAAACGATCAAGGTGGATGTCGTAAGTGTTAATACCATGTCTTATCATGTTAACACAGACGGGAAGCAACACGCCGAGAGTTCATTTTACCTGGGGGATCCCACCCACGGGGCAGATAGCAATCGCGAACGCCTCTTGCTTTCAGATTGATGGGTGTGACGAGGAGGGTTATGACAGCCCCCAGTCCGCCCCTGCTCCCTCCCCACAGATTGAAAAACCAACCCGAGCTAATGCAGTACATTTGCAAATTCAGATGCGTAGGCAAAACAAAACATCTTTTATTACCAGGCTGAGCCTATAAAATATTCAAGACAATGGGGAAAAAAATTTCATTTTTCTTTTTTCTCTTCCTCCCCGTACAAGTGCAGTTTTTTGAAGGAGAAGGGTGGAGCAGTAGGACACAGGAGTTTCTGCTTGCCTTTATGTCTGCAGGACTCCCAGAAGCAGCGGGCCGCGACCCAGGCAGCTCTTTTAATGAGTCAACATTATGCATGCACAGCATCATGAATAATAATATGCAAGTTTATAAACCGAACAGCCTGACATCTGAACGTGGCATGTTTGCTTCAGAGAGTATCCGCTGTGTACTGAGCGCTGACGAAAATGCATGAGTACGAACAGTTACCATTCTGCTTCACTGCTGTGAATTTAACTATGAGCCATCTTTGTATTGTTATAGAAGAAAATGAATGACTTCACATGAGAGATGCCATATGCATAAGGCATAAGAAACCTTTTTGGTTTGGAGTTTCAGTAATAGTTATGGGTTTTTTTCCATCACAAACCCTGAATGACGACATGTAATTTGGCTCAATTACTGAAGGTGACCACATGTTGTGTTTTACTGTTTAATTTAGAACCACAAATTTCTGTGGATTATGGTGAACCAAATGTCCATGCCTAGAGATATGCACCCTACTCTGACTAAAGCTCAGTGTAAGAGCAAAGCCATTTGTCCTTTGAATAACGAAGATAATTAACACTTATCCACTCACTGCAACAGGTCTTGAATTGGCATTTATGTCAAACGGCTGTAATGTTTGTTTATTTATGTATTCATCACAAAATTTGACTGGAAAAACTCTGACACTCTATCGATACCTTCAATTATTTATTAATTTACATCCCATAATCCTGTATTTGTATACTTAGTTGTCATATATAGTCTCAGTTAAAATGGTCAGTAGAACATTCAAAAAAGAAACTGATAAAATCAAGAAAAGAAGCACTACTACATCATTTTTGATACAGTGAAACCATGCACGGGTATATTTAAAAATGAAATATATGACAGTTGATGTACTTTTTTACATTACATTTGTATCTGTGCTCAAAAAAATATGCTACATAAGCAAGTAAAAAAAATATTTGGCATAGAGTTTGCATCCTGAACTTGGGCCAGTGTGTTTATCTAAATGCCAGGGAAGGTTTTTAGTCCCAGTCTGTAGTTAGCTCTAATTAACAAAATGCTGTATAAATAAAAACAGAAGTAACACCTGCTTAAATTGGACAGCCAAACTTAAGGTCAAAACACATTTGGATTAGATTGGACCTGGGCCTAAGGACTGATGGGAAAGAAGAATTAGGGGATAGAAGGATTTTAGAAAGGTTTTTGGTATTAAACTTTCTCCCTTACATGGACATCAAGTTTATTTTTAAATCATGTCTCATTTTTTATGCAGCTACTGTTATGACCAGATCAAGCTCAAGAGTTCTTTCTGTCCTCCGTCGAAGAGGTTCTGGTTGATAACAGGATGTTCGGTGCTGTCTTCATTTCTATGCTGACTATGGATGTTTTGGCTTAGCCCACGGCCCTTCACCCATGTTTGTAATGAGCTAGCATATGAGAACACTTCTAGTTTCAACAATGGCAGAGAGAATTTTCAGTGTAATAATATGCATCAAGCTTACAATCCATGCATAAAGAATTTCTGGTGCTATGCTTTCACTTTTATCCTCTCTGTCCATCTGTGCAATTTTTTTTGCTGGTAATGCAGTGAGCTGCATGAGTGAGCTCTGTCTGCTACTTGTCAAAATTACTGGATAATGACTGGATATAACAAGAAACCGACACTTCACATCGACTGTCTAAAAGGGGTAAACATGTCGAGAGTCACACTTCAATGGGAGCTTCAGAAATGTTGGCAGTTTGGACTGACACCAGTCACGTACAGTATTTTTCTCTTTGTCTGATTGCTATATGAAGGGTACTTAGAAGTGCATGTGATTTCACCACTTCGGTCAGGTCGGAATTGCTCTCCTGGGAATAATATGGTAATTTGTGGGCTGTGAAAGAAGTATACTGGCCTCAACTTCGAATAAAGTTAGATTCATAGCTTAAAGAATATAGTTCACATATATGATTATATATTTAAATTTGTCAGCCTACACTAGGCATCACTCTGTTAAACTCTATAACCCTTTTTCAACTAGCCGGCCTTGGTGAGAAATTCAGAAAAAAAATCTGGGCTCACATGTGCCTCCACTGTCGGGCATTCTTGAACCATGAACTTCCTGGCCTATCATTTATAAGGCGTCACCGTCATAGGTATTCTTTATTGTTATCAGTATATACAAACATTACATTTGTTATATCCTGAAAGAGTGTCACTCTCTGAGGCTCTGAGGCTCAACACATATATATGAATATATGAGAGCCCCTGGCACCAGACAAGTCAGATCACTTGTTTGAAAGGTTCATGTGAACCTGCCACTATAAAGACCTGCTCTTAAACTTTTAAGCTTCTTATGTCAGGGAGATCCACAGCAAACATTACTGCCACTGCAGCAATTCATGGCATTACAGTCCTCATATTTTCTCTAAGCTTTTTTTCTTATTACCGACACAAAAATCTTGTCTACTTCAACCTCTTCTGCCCTCTTAAATAAGAAAGCAATGAGTGCATTCCGCTGGAGAGCACATTTACATTTAAAAGATTTCTGAAGAACCAAAAGAAGAAAACAAATAATAATGTTACACATATACAGAGTATCTGGATTAACTGTTTCTTTCATAGTGTCCTTTTTTGCTAATATATAACACATTTTCAAGGGGCATGGTTAACTACCAGGAACAGAAGAAGGCCAAAGACAAACCTACAGTACAAATGCACTTACACACCCTCACACAAATACAAAAACATACAGGTTTTTTTATGTTGCAGAATGTTACGTAGAGATACTCTCAATAAGAGAAAATTTTATTCAACAGAATTCTAAAAATACTAATACTACTAACAAATACCAGCTGTAATAATAAAAAAGACATTGAAAAGTGATCAAACACATACTTACCCTGCAATATATGGGCCTTTCATAAGCCCAATCATTTTGAATAATTTTTTGTTTAATTTTTTCTTTTAACATGATGCATTACACCCTAACATGGAGGTTGAAGAAAAGGGATTTACATAATACCTGGCTGGCTGGATCCAGTGCCTCTGAATTCTTAGATTTTCTTTCACACCCGTGGAGGGTGATAATGAGACTGGCCTTTGGCCATCAGATGCACCTCATTATTGCCAACACCAATTTAGCTTTCAGATGCATATGATCCACAACCAATGTATGCTTTCCAATGCATACAATGTCCCCAGAAGGCCTCGTACAGGGCAGGCAAACTTTTCTTCACGCATTGTAATAGGATCATGGCTAAGCCGTGAGGTTACTTTGTAGTGAGGGTGCAAGGTGAACTTTGGCGGCAAATCGATGCATTACAAAAACATGGATTTGCTCTAAATCCTGCTTATGAATACAACTGTAGATGGCTTGAATACATAAGTTGACGAAATTCTCTCTTTTGTCTTTGGCTGTATTTATATACAGTACTATTTCATGTCTGTACCTCAGGTTACTTAGTGCTCTGAGCTTGTGGAAGACTGTATTTACAAACACATGCTTCATGCTAACAAAAGACATTGATTTCCTGTTCATATTATGCTTTATATTATATTTACTTTGTTCTTAAAAGACAACTATGGTGTTTCTAAGAGAAATAAGTCATTCATATATTTATTAAAAATCCAGGTCATGAGACCTGGTGTGTGTAGTTGGTATGTCCAGCTAAACTCTTCCCCTGAAGCTTACTTTTGAACAATTCTTGAGTTTCAATAACAATTTAACAATATGTCACTGCATAGTTTAATATAATAGTATTTTTAAATGACAACTGAAAAAGTACAGACTTGTAGCTTCCAGACTTCCACTGTATGCATTCACACAAAATGCCTGAAATTTCTGAATTGGAAATGTTCCTAATGATGTCACTGAACAGCAGCAGAAAGTGACATTTTTGACGCGGATATCTTTATTCAAAGCTAGCTTTATGAATATTACAATAAGCAATATCCTTGTACAAATACACTCTGATGTCACACTTTATGCAAATTGGTAATTACGCTAATTGTTAAGTTAAAAAAGTGACAATAAACCTGTATCCTGGCATCTGTATGTATACTGTATGTGCTATAAATATATGTCTGTCTTAGCCTGAATACATTTCCTCTTTTATATTCATGAACTGCACCCTCAGAGACTACAGCAAGGCAATGCAGTGAACTCCTAACGTCTGCTGGTCTGAGTTTAAGTGTTTACCAAATAAACCATTAGTTATGCCATGAGCATCAGACATTTGTTTGAGCTATTTTACATACTAAAATTGCTTTTGCCACAAGGGTGAGCATTTTATGTCCATCAGTCAGAATGGCAGCCACCATGATTAGAAAAAGCCAGCATCTCTTCCTTACAGTTTTCTCCGTACTATTAGATTCCTTGACTCTTAGCCACAACGCCAGATAAGGCTTTTTGCTATTTAAAGGTGCTATGGTTCTTTATAATGGATATAATATAAATCTGTATGGGTTGGTTGGATTCCAAAGGGAAATTTAACCCAAGCTCATTAGTGAGAATGGATGCCGTATTATATTGATATTCAAGAGAAACATAACTACGCAGTGCAGATCAATAAACAGGCCGGCTGTGTATAGAGGCTGTAAAAAAAAACCCTTAAATAGTGTACATTAATCTTTTGCACATTTTGTTTCTGCACAAATATGCAGACTGCCCAGAAGGGCATGGCTTTAATGTTTTATGCTTAAGCAGTATTTATATTATTTCATATTGAAATATGTGGAGAGAGCTGACCTCTTTCGTGCTGAATCATTTAGGCCAAAGGTAAATGAATACACACAGTACAACAACAGGCAGCAGTACAAAGTGATGCTTAGGCTTGAAACTAGAGTTTAGGTTCAAATTTCAGCTTTCATACCACCTCTGTACCTCGAACCAGTGCACTTAACTTGGATAGCGAGTACTAAGTACTAAGAAAAAATGTAATTTACATTTAACCAATAACATTATGTTGAATAAGCTCATGTAAACATCTATATCTTATGTATCCATGCTCTACGAATATTCATGAATATCCATATGTTGTATCTGGTTAAAAAAATTGTGTTTGAAAAGTAACCTTAATAAGTTTAAAGACTGCCATTCACCTTTCTGATAGTTCTTTGTTTTCTCAACACAGTATAGGCGACAGCAGCATATCATCTATCTAGCTGAAGACTGAGGCACTTAGATATCTTATTCTCATCATGTCTCCGTGGCTCTGTAATGAACGTCAGTGAACGGGGGAAAGTGGCCAGAGAGGTGTGTAATTGAATTGGCCATTCTGATAAAAGGGAGCAGAACACCTCAGTAAAAACCCTGATAGTCAGTCAGACACCGGGTGCTGCCAATCACATGATCCTCTGTCACAACTTTCCTCTGAAAAACAATTCTTCTTTACGCTATTATTATATTTGAATGTGCTGCAGACTCCCCACTTCATGCACGCAGTGCGTACAGCTGCAGCTGTCTGCTGACCTCGCTGTGATGCACGTGAGACTACAAGCACTATATGAGTGATAACACCGGGGTGGAGAAGGAATTAATGCCTTTTTTCTGGTTTGTCAGAAAATACAGCAAAACGCAAAATTGATTATTAAAAAGAAGAAGCAGTCATCGTATATAACAGTGAAAACAATATCAACAAAGTGATAAAAAAATTTACCATGCGTTTATCCATCAAGCACTCTCAAAAGGGGCACTTTCTGATGCAAATCAGTATCAGGTATGTGCCACTTGGCTTTGGGAACTTGAGCACACATCCACACAATTCTCACAGCGTTGTACACCCCCAGGCAGTTGTTGGCATTGTGAGTGGTTCTCAGTGTGTGACTGTTGTGGTCCTCCACATAAATTAGCACCCCTCTTGTCCAAAGTACAAAGTCAGAGCTCCTCACAATGGTTATTTTTAAATTGATTTTGACCTTTGCCTGCTTGCTGGACCAGCACCAGCATGTCCACCCGGAGGCCAGGGAGCGCAGCAAACGAAAGCCGGAAAATCGCTGCTGAACGGGCGCCATTTAGAAGATTTAAACCCCCCATTCAAGCCCAGGCCTACCACAGAGAGGGCCGTTTTCACATGAATAAGAGCGCTGGAAGCTCTCCCTCTCTCTCTCACACACACCACGCACCTAACCCCCGTACGACTGGGAGTCCGGGCATCTCGAGATCCGCTAAGACCATGCCGAAAGCTGTGCATAACTACAAGCGCACGCCTGACGGATGTTCGCCCTCCCGGCCTCAGCCCCCTGCCTGCAGAGGTGCATCTCTTTAACATGCAGCGCTGGTGTTGTCGGGAACAACACCGTGGGGATGTTGGCTAGGGCCGGGCAGTGAATACCCTTTGACAGGCAGTTAGCGCAGGGCCTGCTCGGAATTCTTAGCTTTTAGCCAAGGCTTTGCATACAGTGTTACTGCGTTTATGATGTGCAGGCTTTCATTAGCGCAGCAGGTCCAGTGAGCCAAGACTGAATTTGGGGAAAAAAATAAAAAATAAAAAATTGTCTATTCATTTATTGTCAACCAGTCATGGCCAGTTTAAACCTTGAAAATATTCACTGGGCAAAGGATAATGCCTCTCCTTTCTTAGAGTCCAACAGCATAATGTGCTGTTCTCCTGCATTGAAACATTGCCGCTGGAGGGGCATGGCAGCTGCAGTTTAGAGTGATTAGGCTGCATTAACGCCTTGTCAAGTCTTAGGTCACCATCCACCTGACCCCATTGTGCCTTGTCCTAAAAGCATAATTTAACTGCAATTTTATAATGTATGGGCTATTTCTTATTCTTATTGTATTGCAAGAATGCACACTGCCTTTATTTATTATTTATTTTTTATGACCAGCTGTAGGTTAATCAAAATTTCACACAAACCCCAGAAAGCATTTCACATTCAAAGAGAGAGGAGAGGTATAATAAGCCTGCAGGAAGACATGGAACTGCTATCCTGACAGGATCAATGTCCTTGAAATCTTACATGATAATAACACAGGGAGAAAAATAGGGAGGAATTTCTTCATTTGTCAAACATTAGATGAGTGAGTGAAAGCTGTCAAAATACACCGTTTTAAATAAATAAATAAATGCTATGAATCTATGTAGTGGCTCCATTGGGAATGGCTATGGACTGAAGACAACAAGAAGGACTCTCAATGATTATATGTGAAAGAAATAAATTGGAAATTGGACCAAAACAATATGCTTTGAGCCAGGATGGTTCACAAGCCAAATAACGGACAAATAAGGACCTGATAAAATAAATAAATAAATAAATAGAAACTCTGGCTTGACCAGTAACTGGATGATTGCTTCAGTTTCATTTGATGCAATCTCACTGAAAAGCTGAGAGATGTCATTCTGCATGCATTTTCACAAGTAACATTGCTTTGTGATCCAAGTCTTGACAGCGGCGGGATCGTTAAATTTTAAGCATTAGCTCATTCACCTTGTGTTTGGCTCACTCATTAGGCATGGACAGTGCATGGGTGCATGCTGTTGGCTACAGCATTATGTCCCTATCATGCCCTGCCATGACCAATATGGTTAAACACCACTGTCATCTGTAATTGACAAAGCTGTGATTTCTCGCTGTGCTCAATGTTTTCCTGAAAGTGACAGTAATGGAGCTGATGACCATTAGAAGACTGAACAGTAGGTCTGAATGTGTCGTCTGGAATAAATGCACAATTTACATATTATACTTCTAGAACACAGTAATTAGCACTGTTAAGTGCAGTGTCACCCATTTAATATCCCTTCTGCTATACAAAAGAAAGATGTGGCATTTTGCAGGATGTGATTTTGAAAGGGTTCTAATGTAACCAAATAGCACTGCTGGATGGGAGTGCAAAGGATATAAAGTATATCCATGTTTATTTATGCATTTTATGGTTAAGCAAAGGATACTAATGTTTTGTATATGAGCTTATATATGTGCTTGACCGCAGTGACACCATTCATTATAAACATACAGCACAGCACTCAATCCCTATGCAGTTTCTCAGTTATGTTTAATTATGTTCTCTCAATCTAACAAACCAGAAGATATACAGACGATACAAAGACCAAAGCTAACAAGCTGTTAGCCAAAAATGTGTCCATTTTTTCTAGTTAGTCAAAAAATTTTAATCTTTTAAAGACAGCTGAACCAAATTATTCAATACTCGTAACTCTTTACTCCTAGAGCATATTTAACATTTAAACCAATGGTGACTGGCAAGTGATTTTGGAAAAATACTGTATGTGACATTAACTTGGTGTCAACTGTTCATCTGTATCTACAAAAATTGTAATGACTGTATATATTTTGTAATTTCTTTATTTCTCTTTATTTATGCAAATAATTATGAATACTATTTCAGGGAACAGCATTAAATAACCCTTCCATTATTCATTGATAATGTTACATTACAATCATTGTAATCATTGTAAACACGATTTTTTTCCGTTTCTTAGAGTCCATTTGATTTCCTTTCCAGTAACACCGAAAAAAGTGGAAAAATATCTTGCATGCTCAAGATGCAATATAAACAATATAAAGATTAGATTAGAAAGTAAACATTTAAAAGTAACTAATCCCGCCATGGAATGATTAACAAACTAGTAACAGTTCTGTCATAATAGACCGATCACAATTCAGAAAAAAAAGGAAGGACATTTATAGTCTACAGTTTTTGTAACCTTACAGGAGGTTAAAAGAAAAAAGCAAGACTTACCAATTCAGGGGATCTACCACAATGGCACGGGGGTGTGACATATCCCCCTCCAGGAGGGTTTTCCTGGTCTGGGATGCCTTCTCCAGTCGGGCCACGCTGATCGTTTTTCGGTAGCCGTCATTTGTCCAGTACAGGTTATTTGCAATCCAGTCCACCGAAATCCCCTCTACGTTATCAAGGTCTGGAGTGTGACGAAACGGTGGGTAAATAAATCACAGGCGCTCGCTTTTATCCTCTCTGCACCTTTCCCACTTAACTGTAATCTGTCACTGTCTCCACTCTCCCATTTCTGTAATTTAGGCCTGAAAGCAATTTTTGTGTTGTTTGTGCAAAAAGATTCATCATTTGTATACATGGAAAAAAACAAAGAACATGCAAATAATATTGCTTACAGAAATACATCTGGGTATTAGAGGTTGACCCAATTCAGGAGTATCACAGCACTTCATTCATTGTAAGACACAATAAACCACAGAATGTAGCACATGATTAATTATAGTATAGGAGAGTACACAGACACACACACAAATACACAAATATTCACACATTCACACATACACCTCACAAAATATTCATAGGCACCATTCTGAAATACCTCATATTAACCAAGATGTACTACATAGACACCAGTAAATCATTTTCAATTTTCTATTTATTTTTTTATAACACGGAGAGCTTCCCAGAATTAAGGGCACCTACAGTGGCTCTGGGAATGTCTAACACAATTTTTCTGAAAACTGTCATCATGTCAGACGTTGTTGAGTGAAAACTCTCTCATATATACAGTATCCAGCACAGTTTCCTATGCTATCTCTAGCATAACACATGTCTGTATGTATGTTAGGTTAATTGTCTCATGCAAGGCATGAATTCAAAGGAATTCCCCACATTGTCATTATTTTCTGAAACAAAGTGCCTCATATGTAGCACACTCACATGTCCATGTCACATGCAAATGCTAATGTTGATTTGTGAATTCTCTTGTGCACATCATTATGGTGTTGGACATATCAGGCACTGCTATCAGGCTCATAAAGGAGAGATGGGATTTTATAACTTCCATCAAGAATTTTTTAGCAGTTGTGCAAATTTAGCACAAGTGAAAGACATAGCATTACCATGCATTACCTTCACCAGCCTACATTTTAGCTGAGGTTGTTTGATGTCTAACAATAATCAGGCAATTTTGGCACGTCAACTTTTTAAAAGTTAAATTCCATATCAGTGTCAGGAACATTGGATTTTGCCCATAAACTTCTAAGGATCTTGATAGCCTGTGTGTATTTTTGTTTATATGTACATGTGTAGTATATGTATGTGTGTATTTTATTTTCATTTTTGTTTTCCTGAAGGATATCATCAGTTCAGTGCAACACTCACCATCTTTGAGTATTGTTTCTCGACCGCTGCCGTCAATTTTTTGCCGGCCGATCAAAAAGCTGGTGGTGTCAGCGAAGTAAATGTAGCCGGTTTCGGCATGGAAGTCCAGAGCACGTGGGTTCACCAGGTCCTCGATTGGTGCTATGTGCTCATCACCGGACTTGATGTTCATATCCATGCCCCTGATGACCCCTGGGCGCCCTTTCCCGTAAAACAGGAAGAGCTCATTCTTCGGCTCTGCAGAGGCAAGATTACCACAATAAACAAGCCGCCAGCAGACTAATCTCCTCTAGCCTGCGTTCTGTCAGGGCGTTAATTAATCGACATAATTGGCCTCCTTTTTTCTATTATTCAACACTGAAAATTAAGCACTTTGGCAATCAAAATGTATCCAACGCCAGAAGACTAAGCTAATTGCATTACCTTAATTAAAACAAGAATTAGTTCCGCTGATTAGGTCTTATCAAATCAATCATCCTTTTGTTCAAAACAGTCCGTGCCTTCCCGAGACAAGACCAGTTGTGGAAAGTGTGTGTGTGTGTGCGTATGTGTGTGTGTGTGTGTGTGTGTTTGGATACTGTTGTTGCCAATGCATATATTATCCACTGGACATGTAATTTTACAATTCATTAACACCTGGCTGAGACATTGTTTGTGTTGACTGAGCTGCTCTCAGGCACTGACAGTGAGGCAAGCTCTTGAGACACTGGAGCTCATATTCAGCCCTGCCAGGCCTCGGTGGATCTGATGTCAGCGTCCAAACACTGGAATTAGAGCCTTAGGACCAGCAGCAGAAGGTCCCAGAAGCAAACAATAATACTGAAACCAAACACGTGGTGGGTTCACTGTGGATGTTAATAGTGTCCCAAGGGCCCAGGCCCTCTTAGTGTCTCTCCTGAGAAGGAGAGAAGAGGAGAGAGAAAGGTAGGGTGGGGGTGGGGGTGGGGGGAGCAGAAAGGAGGACAGAGAGGAGAAGAAATAGTGTGAAGAGACAAGGGAGGGAGAAATAGAGAAAGAGGAAAAATGAGACAGTGTCGGTGAAAGAGAGACAAAGACAAACAGAGAGAGGGCAGCAGAAAGTGAGGAGGAGAGAGAGTATGACAGAGAGCGAGACAGGGACAGGGAGAGAGAATGAAAGAGACGAAGAGAGAAAGAGACAGAGAAAGACAGAGACCCAGGCCTGCAGGCTATCTTCCTCTCCTGTGGGCCACATGTACGCCTCACACCAATTCATTAGCCCAAGAGATGTGCCTCGCTACCCGGGAGACAATTACTGTATGAAATCCCATAACACCACAATTACCAAGTGCAGACACAGTGGCGGTGAGCGTTATTAAGCTCGGGAAAGAACCTGACGACTTTGTGATTGTCTGGGCTGAGGAATAAATCACAGCGGGAGCAGCCAGCGCTGAACTCTTCATCATTTCAATCAGATTAACATAGATGGAGTTCTCATTGTGTCATCAATTTGACCCTATGCTTTTATTGTCATCTGCATCATCCTTATTGATCGGATAAACCGAGAAGATCCAGACAAAATTGAAAACTATATTGAACTCACAACAAATGATGCCACTTGCGCGAGTCAATAACACCGCACATCTTTCCGAAATGGCATAATCACGGCGAGCATTCGTCTGTGTCTCACTAACAGAAGACACGCATGTCATTCTGCCCCATGTTTGTCAGTAAATCTTTCTGACTCCTACTGTTTAGCCATCTCAATGTGTCTATGTGGTACAACAATAATAATGATAATCATACTGGATTACATGTATACAGTGCCTTTCAGCCTGGAGGGTTTGCAGAGAAGGGTGGGGAGGTCACTCACCTCAACCACCATTAACGTGTGGCACCCACCTGCGTAATGCACGGTAGCCATTTTGCTCCAGATCACCCACCATACATCAGATGAGGTGGAGGAGAGGTGTTATTTA
This sequence comes from Megalops cyprinoides, assembly GCF_013368585.1. NCBI lineage: Eukaryota > Metazoa > Chordata > Actinopteri > Elopiformes > Megalopidae > Megalops > Megalops cyprinoides. The sequence goes on from NC_050596.1 coordinate 21,427,714, forward strand.
GCCAACTGTATTATGGGATTATTAGATGGCCAGACTGAAAGCACCTGATTTGGAATTTAGGCAGGGTACTGCAGAACCGCCTACTCCTTGATAGAAGTGCCTTCAGATCTTTTATAACTACACAGAGTCTGGACCTCATGTCATCGGAAAGACAACATCTCCTACAGCACAGTGTCCCAATCACTTTATTGGGGCATTGGACTCCTTTTAGGTCCAGAGGGAAGACTGCCACCTTCTAGCCCACCAACAACACTTGTAGCTGCAATCTGGTTTTTCCCATATAGGATCCTATCCAAGTACTAACTAAGTCCATCCCTGCTTATCTTCAGCCATCAGGCTAAAGACAACCTCAGGGTGGTATGGGTGCTGGTACATTAGAGAAATAGGCTGTATGCAGTGTATTCTGTAAGGGATTATTTTTAGAAGATTCTAAAATTATACTGTATATTAGTGCATCAAAACCTTATCTTTCTAAATCACCTACACTGTGCCTAAGGTGAATAGATGAATTGCAGGAATGTGAACCGGAAAGTGAACTGACTTTTGCAAGACTTCCCGTCACTTCCCAGGACGAAGCCTGTCTGGCAGCGGCAGGTTCTGGACTTGTAGCTGCCGGCGAGTAAGCAGATGTGAGCGCATCCCCCGGCCCTCCCGTATGGGTCAGCGTCGCACGCATGACTTCTGACTGCAGAGAGAGAGGCAGAGAGGTCCCAAACATACATGCCCAGACCATCAGCCTAAGGGACAGCTACTGCTGCAGGGACAACTACTGCTACAGCATGCAAATCTCAACCTGCATCAAACTCTCTGTGTGGGAGAAGGACAAAAACACACTGCCCATATGTAGGAGTCACATATACAAAAGTACACACACACACACAACATTCAAGCACACTCATACATGCACACACTCAAACACAGACACAGACACACACACACATGCACATACACTCAAGAATATACAATTAGTTTACCTGTTGGCTGAGTTAGTTTGTGATAAACACGGATAACTCTTGAATTCTCCATACTGGTTAATGTATGTGGGTCTGTGATATTAAAGCGGTTTATCTGTAAAATGTCCACTTTAGTTCCTCCAGAGGGTTCTGAGTGTGTCGCAAACAGGTAATCTTCAAAGATGGATAATCCGTAAAGGTAGGACACCTAAAAGCGGAAAGAGGTGAGGTGAGTAAGCGTGAATAAGATGCCAGGACACTGACGTATTTGACACGTTTCCGCTTAATCCCGGGTAAACACATTTGCATGCTCTTCCACTTTAATCTCTTTATTCAAGCTGCTGTTGTGGAAAACAGCAGAAATATATAAGAAATATAGACTCAGGGAAACCAACATGCCAGCCTTCTCCCTCTCAACTCAAGTAAACAGACAGCAAAAAGCTAATCTTCAAACAGACATGGGAGGCAGGTGGAGTCCGAATTGATAAAAAGGGGTCAGTGCACACTTAGGTATCTCGACGGGGTAATATAGTGTCAATCAAGAGGAGACCTCCAGTACTGTGAACCTGAATCTGCAAACTATATAGTAAATATTTGGTAAATAATGTAGTAATCCCCCCATCCTAAGGGGAAGATGGAAAAGGCATCACCTTGCTGGTGGAAAAGGCTCCATGTAGCATGGAATGGTCTCTTACGTGTGAGCCAGCAAATGTGAGTGGAGCTAAATATAATGCTGACCGACAGAAGGCAAGCCACCTTAAAAACACTGCACTGACCCGAGAATCCTACCCTTGCAAAAAGGACCCCCAGATTGCCTTGAAATGATGGGAGCAGTCACAAGCGCTTACTGATCTTACTGATACTACTATTATTACTATGGCTACTGCTACTACTACTACTACTACTAATAATAATAATAATAATAATAATAATAATAATAATAACAATAAACTTCCATGAAAGCTCTACAAATATGAAAACAATTGGTTAATTGGTTGTTATGTTCTACCCGGAGTGTAAACATAAACAGTAAATCGGTAAGAAAGAGGAAGCATTTTCATGCTGGTCATACGAAAGTAACAAAGAGCAATATTTTGACTAATGCAATCATGCGTTCTCTATCATTTAAGTAAGAACACCTACAAACCTAATTAGGAATACTTCATTTACAATGCATTTATATGTTACTGGGCAACAGGGGGAATTATTCGATTGGCTTCTTGAGGTCTCCCTTGAATAAAAAATGCATGGGGCCTGTTCTTTAGTCAACTCTTTCTAAGGGGCACTTGAGGGAGGAGATCCTAATGACAGTTCTATTTAGCATACTATCATCCTACACATGCATGTATTCATCGGAATGAATTAGCAGCAGTGCAATATTCCTTAGGTGCGATGGGCTTTCACATTGGGGCTGACAGGGCGGAGGCACTGTAGGTTTGCATTTTGCCTCAGTATAAATCAATGGTCTAATCAGCCCGCCGAGACGGGGATGCATGCCATCACTGAAAAGTGAGAACTGTCACTCAGGAATAAAAACGGCTGTGTGCTTGCCTGAGCTAAAGGCTGTGTGGATTAGTCAGAGGCTTCAAAGCCGAAGGCGAAAGCGATTAATGGCAAATGCTGAAGCACGGTGCCTTCGCGGAGCATCAGAAACACAGCGCCTCACTTCAAGATTTTACATTGCTGCCTTCACCAATTCCCATATGTGAACTCGCCTGCTCTCATTAGGATAATGAGAGCAAAACAATGCGGAATGATGGGCACAATCAGAACTGGAAGTACACTCACAGACATCCCGCACAGCCCATAACACTCTCACAGAGATCCCTGAGAACCAAAAGCACATTCATAGAGGTCCTGGTGAACTCCAAGCAAAAAGTCATAGATCTCACAGGAAACCAGCGATGCCACAGAACTAAATGCATACTCACAGACGTCCCATGAATGATAGTGTGTCTGTTTCTCCCACTGTAATCTACAACTTCGATGTAGTCCAGGTAGGCGTCGGCCCAGTAAACCAGCTTCTTCACCAGGTCCAGTGTGAGCGCTGTGGGTTGCTCCGTTTTGTGATCCACTATGCGGGTTCTGTTGGTGCCGTCCATGTCACATCGCTCCACTTTAGCTGTGCCCCCGTAGTCGGTGAAAAAAAGCTTCCTGAAGGGAAAGTTGAAATGGGCCAAATAAATCATGTGTGTCATCGCGAAAGCTGCACAACGTCAGGGACAGTTTTTTTTGGTCCTGTAATCTGAAATTTTTCAAAGTGGGGAAAGTGTCAAAGCACAAAGCGCGTAGCAAAACAAAATCCTCTGTTAGCACAGGAGCTATGTATGTGATGTGCCAGGGAGCCCTGTAATCCCATACCTTCAAAAGCAGTTTCCTGCATATCAAATTCAATAAAATACATAGTGAAAGTGAGCAACATAATCTCAGAAACCTTGAAGATAGATGCTCTTCAATTTAATTTTGAAATGGACTGTGTGCGCACATCATATTTATAGCACAAGCTGAAATGTCAAAATTAATTTGTTTCTACATTGTAATTATATTTTATTACGGTGCATTATTGAGCTGCAGCTAAAAAAAAAGATATGCTAGTATGTTGCAGATTCATACAGTACATGCAGCATAGAGCCCTAAGAATCTACATTACTTTTTTTCTTAAGTTTTAAGCTAAATAGGGCTGTGATGTTACAAACTGTAGTTTAGCACTACAGATTCAACCAGCATTCATCCTTATTCCCAAAATGGTTCTCAAAATTCCCTTTCAAATCAGTCTAATAACCATTGCAGTTAATAGCAAATAGCACCAATAAAATAGATCCCATGCTGTTATTTATTTGCTCAGTGCATGTCCTTATTGGGGATGACTGACACAGCTTGTATATTTGCATATGTGTCATTTGTACAGCTGGATGGGGTTAGAGAAGTACCCCGCTTTCAGTGACTTGCCCCTGGGTAAAGCAGCAGTTACCCGCATAGGATGTGATACTGTGACCACCTGTTTGTGTGTCCAACTTCTTCCTCACAGTGACACACCACCACCCACAATACATACAACCAAAATGCCAGTACACCCTCTCAGGACACAAAGCGTCTGAATGCAGTATTGCGTACAGCACATAAGGTGCCAGGAAGTTGTTTTTTTTTTCCTCCTCACTCAGCACTGTTCAGGGTCACTTCATGCAGCAGTGCCTGCTTCTGAACACAATTCAGTCTGAAGGAAAGTGGACGTCTTTCATGTATACCTAGGAAAAAAAATATCCTTGCAAACATTTTTGAATGTTTCATTTGATAGCAGTTCTATTTCCTTTAGGGCTTTGTTCAACCTTCCACCCAGCTATTATGCTTCACATAAAAAGACATACCAACTGAAAGAACAGCATCTCTCAGCTTTTGGTGATCTTCAACAGCTAAATACAAATTTTACATACTCCATTAGAACTAAAAGAAAGTAACACTAGGCTATGCAAGTTTTGCCGGTAAGTCTTCAGATTAGTCTAAGAAAAGGACAGTTTAAAATATTATTATGTTTCATTTGTACAGTTAAGCTCCTTAGTTTAATTAGAGGATGTTCTTTACATTTATGGTTTTTATTGGGGTCAGATTTTTTTTCTTTCTTTTTTTTATGTACACATGCATACATTGATAAATGCATTTCAAATGTAAGATAAATAAATAGCATTGTTTTCCTCTATCCAGATATATTTTCAATGTAATCTTTGGGCACTGCTTATTCCCATGGTATCGGCCTTCATATGCCCACAAGCTGCAATCAGGTCCAGAAGCAACAATACACATTTTTATCACACTTCTAATTATTTTTTAGATGATGGATGCTTAGTGCCTTGAATTATCCACTTCAGATACTTGCATGATTAAGTAAGATTCAAGATGAAAAAAGCCATATAAATCTGAAAAGTGTGTCTGCTACTTGCTGACTGATTGAGAAAATGACAAATCAATGCCATGAATAGTGAGCGGGGCCCATAATTTTCAATAGCAAATGGTGTGTACGTCAGGAGGCTCAATAGAATTATTCTTTGCATTGCACACATTGGACATGTACCAGTCCTTTGTTAATGCTGCGATTGCCGAAATGAATAGTGGTTCATCGTGGCATTCTCATGACAAAGCAGCTACTTCAGACAAATCCCCTGCACATACATTACTTAGCACTGACAGTTTCATCCTTGGGTTCTATTCAGGGATGAGTGCTTCACATAAAAAAAAAAAGGAAATACATTTTGAAACTTATTATATAAAACTATGGGCTAAATTTTGTTGATTAATGGAATCCTTTTTTGTTTTCAGATGAACCCCATTTGTCTCTCCTGCCGTATATTATGTTCTCTTTGATTCGATGGCCATTTCAATCCTGTTAATTCCAACAAATCTAATTGGGACATCAAATGGCAGCATGTAATACAACACATTCTTATTTGTTTGCCCTTTTGAAAAGGTCGCACAAGCAATTAAATTGTTCTTCCTGCGAGGGCATTTGCGTTTTCTTTGTGCGCTAGTCATTTTAATTGCCCCACCCTAGTGAATTGCCAAACTGCAGCTTTGATTACAACAAACGCCAAAGAAAAGCAAAAAAATAAATAAATAAAAGTTCATGTTACTTAGCCTTAATATGGCAGCAGGTGAGAGCCTGGGCTTTTGTTATTGTTGTTACTGCCCTGAAAGGCACAGCAGAGGACCGGAAAGTGTTTGTAATACAACACATTCTAGAACACTTTCAGTCTGTTTACTCACTATGGTACTTGCAGTTCTACCAAAGATAGCACATAAGTGCATGTTGAACAGACCTGGCTCACATGATTTGCAAATATTTCTGCAGAGAGCCCTTCCTCATTCGGATGCAAATCTCCCCCAGATAGGTGGCATACGGTACATATTTTTACAACAGATGTCTTCATCTAGATTCAGCCTGTGTGCACCTAAAGTAGCATAAAACATGCAGAGATCTAAAATAATTGTATAAAAATGGGACAGACAAAATTTGTAGATATGTATGGAAAGACAGACAGAAAAAGTAAGACACAGATGGCTGGCTGGCTGATTCCATAAAGGTCACGAAGTCATACCATATATTCAGGAAATTGAGCATTTAGAATTGTGCTGTTGATTTTAGTGGCAGTTAAACTACAGTACTCAAGTACTCCATTGCCCTGTCTATCAAACATATGGTTTTGCGTTCATTAGATTCAGCTTTGGCAGAAACCATTAGATAAGACTCTGGGGGCTAAGACAACAAACATTAAGTTAATTAGTTACTCGAAAGAGGGATTGATGAGCACATTCCTAATTAACTAAATAAACGCAACTCACACCAGGCGTGCCGCCCAGCTTATGCACATTCAAAACTACAGTTCCAGAGGAATAAAACATTTAAAAATCTTTTGTGAAACTGTTATTGCTGTTCTGTTATTTAGATTTTTTAATTAACACTGTATTTAACTATAGGATTAAACACATCCCTCAGTTTAGCTGCTAAAATTAAAAGTTCTTTGTGCAAAACACCCTTGTTTGCTTTTAGAAAAAAAGAAACAAAGAAAGAAATGAGGCAGCCACCATACACAGAAATGAACTTTGTCTGATTCATGACTCAGTTTTTGCATTTGCATCTGAAAGAGCCTACTGCCTTCCTACTACCCACCTACTCACCACCCACCCCAGTCCACGAGTCCTCGGCCTTGCAGCACGCAACAGAAACGCGAGCTTAGCCAGGCCCAGAGAACCAACCGCCTGGAATCAAATTAAATCCACAAGTGGTGTTCGATAAACACACTATGGACCCAATTTACGGGAAAAAATGTTCCTGGGCTCTTCGGCTCCGGCAAAAAGGTTACCTCAGACCGTGACTGAGAATACAAGACAGACAGATGTTCATTCACAAGTCCCTCTCTTAGCCTCAGGATTCATACTCAACGCCTGCATGAATTCAGAAAAAAACTAGCAAAGAGAGTCCAGCACAACTTGAGGTTTCCTTAAAACTAAATATACAGTACAAAGCAGGAGAGGCATTCTGTGGTGCATTGTTGATTTCGTTCTTTATATCTTAAATTCCAACAAGGAAACCATACGCTACTAAATTGAATAGAAACATTGCCGTGTTCGCCACCTAAAAACACTGCATGTTCACTGTCCACTAATGTCAGGGAATAATATTATGTTGGTTTTTTTATTATATTTTTTTTCTTACACAAAAAAAAAAAAATCATCACTGCATGATGCCCCAGAGTCAGTTATTGGTCCACCGTTGAAAATGTCACTATCATATGTTACAACCAGTTACCCCTGGCTTGAAACAATTCGATTTAGATGGCTGTAAAGGGAATAGATAGCATAACCTAATTGTTCGTAGCATGAGTGTGTGGAGAAAACAAACAAACAAACCCCAAAAGTGGTACTAGGCAGGCCTGCCAGTCCAAGGTAACAGAAGTGAATTCATCGACTTTAGGGATCTCCTCTTGTACCAGATCTGTCTTCTGAGGCTCCATGGCCACTGAAGGCACATCAGAGGGTTGTTCAGTTTAGTTTAGCTTTATTAAAAGAAATGATGATGGCACAAACGCAGCAGTCTAAAACCTGGCTTCTGGGAACCAACGGAAGCCAGGTAAAGCCAAAAATACAGCACAACAAAGCAACATAGCGCTAGGGTCATTGCAGCATCGCAAATAAATGCTGTGTACTGGCATTCTGGTGAAAAAAAAACAATGTGAACAAAATGACTGAAATAGTCGTAAGCCACACCAAAATGATGTAGACTAGCCTCTCTGTCAAAACTATCCAAACAATAACAAAGGTGACATTTGTAATGCCTTCTCATTGAGCTTCTCATTTCCCCCTCCGCACCTTATCAGAGAGATATAGGAATTCTCTCTACTTTTTGTGTGTACTCAACTAAATGTCATGGAACTAGCACCCTCCCTAACACATCTCACTGTCTGTGGTGTAAAGCCTGGTGACTGGTTGACATCCAGCCTGTGTTGGCCTTATTTCACAAGCTTATTTTTCACAAGATATCTCCAGGAGATTCTAGGAGATTGGAGAGATTTGCAGGTTTTTGTGAAGACCGCTGCTCCTTCTCCTACGTCTACCAAGGGACCCAGCCCTCACTTCCTTTCTCTGCTGAACAAGAAGCTGGCATCTAGTGAATGAGGTAACCAGAGTTCAAGTCTAGGAAGCTTGCAATGCAAGACCCCAAGTGAGACTATGCCAGACTCTGTACAGAATTCCAGCTTCAGTGAGAAACTAAGTTAGTGAGACTTACAAGGAACTTCAGCTCAGGTGGAAGATCTCTGAGCTAATCCAGATCCAGAGAATTGTCTCTAAGTCTAAGCTAGAGGGACCACAAGATAAGACCCCCGCCTCTAGTTTATAGATTTAAAAGAGTAAGGGTTCCAGCCATGTCCTGCTCCAGCCCACACTGACAGCCAGACCAGTGATCTAGCCCTGCCCAGCACACAGAAAGGGACAAGCCACATGCAACTTCCTGCTGTATCCAGCCTGGGAGGGATCCTGATGAAATCTGTTTATAACAAGTCAATTTTAAAGATTCTCGCTGTCTTCAATTCCCTCTCTCTATCTTTACAACACCTATTCACCACACTACCATTTCCGTTATAATTTGCAAATATTGTGTTTGTGAATAAATGTTTTTGGGGTGAATGAAATGTGTCGTCTGATTACTCTACAAATGTGGCTCTACAAACGTAACGTCTCCCTTCAGGTCATTTCATCATTAGAACAAATTCTTTAAATGTTAATGATGATGAAATTCACTTGATGCACTTATTTGTAAGTCGCTCTGGGTAAGAGCGCCTGCTAAATGACAAAACAAGGGGGCAAAACAAAAAAAAAAAAAAAAAAGTGTGCACGTGTGACGTGCTGTGACCCAATCCTAACACATACAGTACAGTAGGTCTGTAAAACTTTTGTTTGTGAAACAAACACGCTGCATTGTTTGCGGAGACAGTCTGTGCACTGCCTAAGCTTTGCACCGTGCACTAATAACAGCTGACAGCGAGGGAGCAGGAGGTGCTTAATTCACACAAGTCTAAGCAAGAGAGGAATACTACAGGCTTTGAACCTGCGCAGTATTTTGGCTGAAAAATAGCCTCCGTCAGCTAGAAGCAGAGCAGGGCAGGTGACAGCAGGTGCAGCTCCATGTTGCATACAAATGACTGTGCTCTGAAATTGAGGTGTTTGCTGATTTAGCGTTTGGGAGTTGAGGTGGCATATCACGCTTTGGATTTAACACTGAAACAGAATGACTTGCAGGATGAGGAGTGTTAAAGTTCATTGAGCTGAAATAAAAGAGCCCGTCTCTGTTTACTTTCATAGCTCTCCCCAAACCCCCCCACACACACACACACACACACACACACACACACACACACACACAAAATCATATGTATATGCACACAAAGACATAAACAAACGCATCCATGCACAAGCAAACCACCACAGTGGCACTCAATCAAACTGCAATTTCATTCATCGTCCACCAAGTGCCAAATTCTCAGAGAAAAGCAGAAAACAGTCAACATTATCATGTGGCACATCAAAGCTCCATTTGCCTTCTCCAGGCTACTGTGACTGCCCATTGAGCCATGCCACTAGGCTTTCCCTGACTAACCTTCCAACACATCTGTCAACTGATGCAATCCGCAGCCACATTTAAAGAGGCGGGAATCTACTCCCAAGTCAAAACGCTGTCCTCGGTGACAGTGTGATGCCACGGAGAGCTCAAGATGACTGAACCCTTGTTACGGTGCCACGTGTATGAGATTGTGGGCCAAGGTTTGTATGGAAAATAGGAAATTGGCTGCATGTGTAAAAATGCAAATAAAACAGCCTGTTGTTTTCCTGGAAACCTTTGCCATATGTCAAGGTAGTGAGAAGCAAGGCAGAAAATAATTAAATAAAAAAATAAGTAGTATACAACAGCAACAACATTCATTCTCACTGAAAAAAAAACTAGCTCTGCTGACCTATACAAATGGGGATATAATTTATGCATTTAGATATTTTCCTTCTAAACAATTTCACAATTTAATCAGTTGGAGCAATGCTTTCCCTAACAATGGTCTGTTCCTTGAAGAATCTGAAAATGCAGAATTTCAGCATCAAAAGACTTAACCAGCTGATGGAAAGTACATAAATAATGATTGTTGTTTTTTTATATTCCATAAGCACTCAACCCAACATTAAGCATGACTTCCAATATGCAAATTGTGCGCTCACAGAATACAGTCCTAAGTTGGTGAAAAGTACTTCACAGCCTCTGACAATTGATTTTTCCTCCAATCAGCATCAGGCACATGTTGCTCAGATTTTACACATATTTCTTACTTCCAAGCTTTTCAGGTGAAGTTACCTTCCTTGTGGGCACAGCCGAAGTGTCATATTCAGGACCTGAATTTGCAACCTCCTGGTGAGTTCCCTTACTATGACATTGCTCTCCCTGTCCAGTGTTCACTTTTTAAAATTGACACACGGTATTATTATGATGAAATTCAGAGTGAGTAAAATCAACTGTTGAGCCACACACAGGCAGGTTTGACACCGCATTGAAACGGCGTAGAGTAATAAAGGCAGAAAGTACCAGCAAGATAACTGCGACTTTCACACATCTGCCATTAATAATCCAGCCCTATCCTTGCTGCACATTACCAGTCGCTTTGTTCTGAGGAATAATTACATTTTACGCTCATAGAGAGGAGCTAAAAACATGGATAATTATAATCCCTCATGCAAGGATCACAGGGAGAGGAGAGCCACCACATTCCTTACTGTAATTTATAGGGGATTGAGTTAAAACTGCATCTGGCAAAGCACACAGCAGGATCTTGGGTATTGAACAAAAAAGAAAAAAAAAACACATTGAGAGATTTACAATGGGAGAAAACAACAAAAATAAGCGTGAAATCGAATGTAAATGGCATACTCATTGTAAGCATAGCCGCATGCTCTTAACCACCTCCCCCTCCCCCTCCCCACACACACACAGATTTTCAAAGACATTATTTTTTGCATAATTACTCCAGCCAATGAAAGGAAAGGAAGGAAAAAATCCAGGAATCATACTTTGCAAATTCATAATATGCCATTATCCGGAGCCCGCGCTGAAGATAAAAAATCGAGACGCTGTATAATCCTGGATATTGAGTCCAGGAATATATTACGCATATCCCTGGAGAGATGCATCTCCATCTGAAACACTGCCAAGGCATGTCACCCTGAGAGAGATTGTCAGAAGATGTCCCAGGTTAAGTCAGAAATCATTACGTAAATGTGATGTGGAAAACACAAACAGCTGATAATATTATGCTTTGAGAGCCAATATTGAACCCCTCCAGGTGCACACAGTCTCTCTCCAAGCTAAAGAATCAACTAAAGTAGGGTAAGTAATAAATAAGAATTTATATCAGCTCTTCCAAAGTAACAATTCATGCCTTTTCTTTGGTGATGTTCAACTGAAATGTGTTTTTGTATTGCATATTTCTTATAATGTATGTTCATTCCCCAACTTTGCAATTAAATATTGAATCCCTTAAAAAAGGGAAAAAATTCAACCCACATTTGGATTAAAGTGTATGCAAACACTCGTTACATGGAAAAATATACAGATTACGTGTGTGTGTGTATGTATATGTGTGTGTGTTTCTGCGTGTGTTGGCGTGTGTATTTGTGTGTGTGTGTGACAAGGTGACAGACAAAGTGAACCATTCCAGGCCAAAGTAGGCCATTAAGCTATCACTCTTGCAGCCCTGTCATAACTGCCATCATTAATGCAGTGGATGTGAAGTGATAGTTTGGACTCCTGTAAATCTTAAATGTGTTTTATAGCGATTCTGAAGTTGGCACGTATTTGCTAACAAGCATAAGGGAATGCAGAGTGCCAGCTGCTAGATACCCTGCATTTGAATCTTCCACTTGTTTGTTTCATTGTGAATTAAATAAAGTAAATTTATGCACAATTTATGCACAATGTGCTTGACATTGCCCATGTGCATGGGAAATCAGAAAAGGTTGAAAGGCTTCAATATTACAGAATCACGTGTCATTTTAACAGAATTAAATATGAAATGGCTCTCCAGTTTTTCATGAAAAAAGTCATTCAAAAGTTTAGTGTGAGTGATTCATGTACCCTGGGGTATCTTGAAATTTTCCATGATAAAACTGCAACAATTCTACTATAAACAGCAGCTTTAAAGCATCTGGCATCTACTCAGTGATGAGTTTTGGTGAGGGAATGTATTTCTCAGACTTTGTCTTATTTTCTCATCAGCTTTCACATTCTTACATGAATATCTCCTAAGAATCTCCAAAGAATACAGAATAAATGCAAAGCCCTGATGCAAGCCACAGTGGTGTAGTCGAAATACAGCCTGCCCTGTTTACTGGTCTATACTGTGCCAGAGGAATGGCACCAAACGAAAGCTTCTCTTGGAGGATAGCAGCTCATTAAAAACACTGAAGCACTGAATCTGTGTGCATGGCTTGTTCTGCGCTCTGCTAGTGTCCTTGTGAATACAATGGGATGGATGCGGGGCTGAACTTGTTGTTTTCGGCTCGCTGGAGACATTACTGTGGAGTGTCTCTCAGTAGCTCACGAGCGTTAGTGAAATAATTATATGTGTATTCTCTCCTCAGCGGCTTACCTTGGCTGCACCATTCAACTTACACAGATTAAAGTTTGTAATGAATATATCATTCCCTCTGCAGCGATGGTTTAACGGACAAACTTTGGTATTTTGCCACGTTTAACACATTCATAAAAACAGGAGCAGCATTTTTAAGTAGCGGAACACTTGGAACATTGAGAAAGCTAGTGAATATTAACAAATCCAATTGGAGATAATTGAATAGCTAAGGTCTTCTACAAATACCTCTGCAGCAAGCAATCCTATCTAAACAGGGACAGGACAGGTCTTAGTCTTGACCTCAACTAGGAGGTTACTAATTTATCGCCCTGGTCTGTGATAATGTCTTTCATCTTTATTCTATTTGACTTGCCTTGATCTCAGCGATTTCATTCTGGTCTTCTTTGCACACATTATAATGGACAAAAATGCATAATATGCTCATCAGACATGCCAAATTGTGTTTCCAGGGAACATTCAATCAAACTGTTATGATGCTTTGTCCTCAAACCTCACTGTTGAGTAATGAATTTAAGCAAGTGTTTTCAATATTCTTACACAATATGTTGACTTAACTGGCCACAAAGAGTGACCACTAAAATCGTGACGATATGCAAGAATGGGGGAAAGAAGTTAACACTTGCTTAAATGTGTTATTTGTTGAAGTTTAAGACAAAGACACTTCAGCAGTTAGCTGTAGCACCCTGCCCTTCCCCTGGTTTCAACATTATTCTAGAGCTTGAATTGTCCTGTTAGTCATCAAGAGAAAGGCCTTGATACATCACACCACCTCCATATGGAAACCTCAGCAGACAAGACGCCTGTTTTTATTTTTTTTTATTGGCACATTAATCACTTCAAATGGAACCGTCATCACTTAACGACTGTAGTCGTTTGATTGATCTGTTTACTTATTTTCCTGTATCATCAGCAACCTCAAAAACCTCACCTGTAATGCCTTCAGTATAACCCACAGAGCAAAGCTTGCTACATTACTTGTGACAGAGGACAGTAATCTGTTTAACAATATTGCCTCTCGCTCCCCCCACGTTCCATTACTCACGCATGGCACTGGGGATGCTGGGATGCATCTACGCATTTTCCTCCAGGATTGTTCAGATCCCAACACAACAGAAATGTACAGTTGTTTTTATGCAGGATGATCTGGGCCATCTCGGTGTACTGTTTCTAAAGAGAAGGTGTGGTGTAATGGAAGCCCAGTGCAGGTGCTTGGCAAACATTAATTCCGTTATACTGGCTTACCCCATCAGGGGATCCAGGGCAATTCCTTTAGGGTTCTGGAGGTCCAGATCAATGATTGTGATGCACGTCTCTCCACCTTGGTTACACACAAATATTCGGTCGCTGACTCGGTCCACAAAGTAGAAGTTGCCGGTTAGCCAGTCTATGGCCATTTGCTCCACATCTGCAGATGAAAAGCAATGAGGACAAAACATTAATAATAAATACTGGAGCTCAGATCTTGGACAAACATCTAAGTGAGAAGAAGAGATGGGCGTTGAGATGCCAGAACTACAGTTGCTAACAACTGTTGTTTCTACGGTCATCAAACACACAGCCTTGGCTGAACAATCAAAGTTAAATGAGCTTCAGTAAAAGTGCCACACAAAATAAAGTTGTTTAGGGTACATCGTAGCACAAGAGGCTAAATGAGCAATCTCTGGTAAACACGATATGGCACTGAACACCTGCCTGGGAGCTTTGCTAATATGCTTCAGCTTTGCGTTTCTCAGAATTAGCATGATGATAAGTGAAGAGAAACAGTGCAGCTCCCATCTAAACTGAGCACTGTTACCTTCAACAGAACATCATAGTTTCTGACTTTTGTTGTCCTGTGTAGTTATATCTTATTTTAAATAGGGTACTGTATTATTCAGTGAGATGAATAATTGAATCCTTTCTAATGTGAATACAATGGTGTATTATATTTTTAAGTTTTCTTTGTCTTAAATGCTATTCATTTGTAAAGCCAGATATTTATAAAATACTAGCAGCATGTATACACCTGCAACACCTGCAATACAAACATGTATAAACATACACCTGGAATATTACAAAATACAGAATTGGTTACTGGTCCTGACAGGTAAAGACAAGAAAAATAATGACAAGGTGTTTAAATTGCTTAAAAATAAACCAAGTATTATTCACAGACATAATCACATCTTCAAATAGTTAATTAATGAATGCTTTAAAGTTTATTACTTTTTATGATAGTTGACTTCCTGAATACAGTGTAATTCAAGTCATCCATACCACATGTGGATTGTATTTTTATAAGCGGCAAAATTAGCACTGTACGTGATAATGCATTTGTTACTTACTTGACTGCAAAGATAGATTGTTTTAAATGGTGAACAAAATCCATTTATGTCTCTGTTTCTGCCGATTGTGCCAATTAAGTTAAACAAGACTGCTGAAAGTGAAAAAAAAAGAATAGAAACAGTGGCTCTTTACCTCGCTGTCTTTGTGATAATGCATTTACTGAATCAAGTTTACACACCGCAGACATTTACTTCCCCACCATTACAATAGGAAGGAGCTGGGTTCACTCCATCATTTTAGTCTGTAAATGACATGCTCTTAGCACTGGTCCCAATTCAGAATACAAAGGAGGAATTCAGTTGGTTTTCATAAGGCGGAAATTAAACCAAACAGACAACTCAAGTCTGAAATTTCAAACCTCCTGTCTTTGGGAAAAAAAAAAAAAATAATTCAAATTATCACTTCAAAGCTCAGTGGGTTATGAGTCTTCATTACATATTCATGGAAACATTCACTGACAAATGTAAACAGAGTAACCTCAAATGCCTGCCGCTTTCCGCCTTCTGGGAAAGTCACGTCACTCCTGAGAGGCTATGTCAACTAACCTGAGGATATCCTGGTGTGTACTGACCTCCCCAGTGCCATCTATTTTCATAAACCTCACGCAGATTAAGACAAAAAGGGACAGAAACTTCCACAAACTGACAGGGGGACGTGGTGTCCTATTACCTTTCCATTTAGCCTACATTTTGAACTTCAAGTATTCAAAAAATCATCCCAAAATGTAATGGAAAATTACACAAAACTAATAATAACACATGAAAAAATTATTTCCTTTTCTTAGGCATCATTGGCCTTGTTTCACACTACCACAGACCTCTATATTCTAACAACATTTGACCTTTTTTTTTTTCTTTTTTTGGTGATCACTGAACTTAGGTAAACCATTTTTGTGTTGAAAAAAACTAACATTTGCATTGAATCGTAAGTCAGAGTTAAGAAAATATGGTAACTGAATCTGAGGGTGTAATTAATGGTTACAACAGCGTAAATGAACACGACTGCTGCTGCTGCTGTAAATATACTCCATAAGTGCTCAGGTAGCAAACTCCCTCAAAGTCCTGATAAAGCACCCATCAAAGCACAGGTAATTATAAGCAACTTAGGCACCTGCCTTCCAGTAATGTAAATGCATAATAAGCTATAACATGAAAGGCTCACCAGTGCCCTTTCTGAAGGTATGGTGTAACAACATAAACTTAGTCCTTGCCTTTAAAGATCTTCATTAGTCTGAAGATGAAACAGCTCTCCCAAAATTAAATCTGAGGTGAACGCTTTATTAATAGTGGAAATTTCCCCACCCTCATAACGTCAGCTTCCAAACGCAAAATGCACTCATTAGGGATGGGCTACACATGTAAGTCCAGGATTCTATGTTGACTTCAAAGCCCTTTTGTAAATAAACCGAAACACATCCTAATCTAATTTCAGTGGTTGCGTCATCCTGCATACGGAACCATCAAAGCGAATGAGCTGGGAGGTGATGGGGGCTGGAGACAAACTGAACCCCTCCTGATTCCTTAATTGCACTTCCCTCAGGAATTTTCACCCCACCTCTTTGGTCATATTCTCCCACCTAACACGACTGTGATTAGTTATTCACCAGTGACTTGACTATACCAGGAGTAGATGAGGTGATTAATTTAGGAAGCTCCTGAAGGCACAGATAAGCCATCACATTGATTGATGCGACGTGGATATTAAACCCAGGAAAAGTGCTTGGTTGGAAACACCAAGCAATTATGATTCAGCCTTATAAGGGCCATCAAGTTGGTGTGCAGCTGACATGTCATCATCACCAAGACACTTTTCATGGGATTCAGTTCCAAATACTGTACACTACTTTTTTTTTTCCTGAAAACTCAAGAATAATTTCCCACTCCAATTAGACTTGCACTTTAAATTATAATTGCAAGGAATGCCACTGATCATTTTTGAGAGAAGAGGCTGCCCATGATGGCATTGTGAAGCCAAAATAATCACATTAGCTTATTCAAGACAGGGTCAGGTGTGCATAAAACTGGCTATCGAGGGTAAATGAAATTAAATTGGATTCCCCATTCAGATTGCAAGGTAAGGTTAAACATATGTACATCTGCTCTGCTGGCTTCAGTCTAGCATTCCTGAAATTTTGGTTAGGACTCAAGCTTATTTTATGTTTACCATGAGCATTAACTGAAAGTAAATCAACATCAAAATTCCATGATTCTGAGTTTTAACATTCTTTTTAAGATTTGGCCACACTGTTCCTGGTTGCAGGTCCCCTGTAGTGATTTCTGAATTAGCCAAGTGTTAATCAATTCAAAACAAATTGTGAACAATAACAAATGACAAACAATGAATAGATACTTTTCTTCGTCAGTCTGTTTCATACAAAAGACGTTTGTATAAATTCTATAAGCCATGATGGGAAGAAAAAGTGGGCCATTTATATAACACAGAGGGGGAAAAAATACCCATTCTACTTCAAGTGTATATTCTGTGATAGAATGGGTCAATCTAGTGTCAGGTCAGCAGAAGCACTTTCAGCCTGCTGCACAATACACATCTGTCCTTTCACCTTTGTGTGTTTAGTGTTCTTAAGCCTTGGAACTATCACAACTGAACAGATTGAACTGAATGGTGTGAAGAGCCTGCACTGACTGAGATTGTTTGCATCTATTTACGTAATTACGGAACAGCAGGCTCCAGGATGCCACTTCTGTAATGAGATACACGTTGTCTCATTGCTTTTAATGCTGCTATGTCAAAATTTATATATAGAAGTGTGGCTTCATAAGGCATTCAGAAAGAATACATAGCAGTTTCATGTGAATTATATTACAGCTTTACATAAGGTGTTATAAGCATATATTGTGCTTTATGACAGCTGACATTATACCACACCACACAGTCAGATGCATGTAATTGTTTACATAAAATGTTCTATACTGATCTATATTGAACGTTTATCATTTTTGTTAAATCATGAATGCAAGTAATGTCATGTTCTAGAGGGTGTTATGTATGGTTTATGAAGGCCTTATGAAATTACACTTGATGTCAGGTGTGACCCACCAATGCTGTATGTTCCAATGAATAAAAACTTGTCGCATAGCACATATACATCTAACATTAAACACATTTACCTGATTTTCAAGTGAAGTATGCCCTAGTTTTAATTTCCAATTAACTGGGGTGTATGCATAATGATGTAATATGAAGCTACATCTGGAGGAATGACAGATACTGATGTCAAGTGATGCATAAGTGTGTACCAGCAGGTTTTCTATCCACTTTGGCATATGTTGCAGGGATTACTATTTTCAGTTTTAGCTGTATTACCAACAATGGAATGGTGTTACCATTAACATTGAACATCTGGTCACATCTGGTCTTAAGACAGTAAACAGAAATTCATTATTTCATATACTTAAGATTTGTGTGTTGTTGGTTATAGATTTAAAGACAGTAAATCCTTTGAGGTAATAAATACATAAAAAAAAAAAAAATCTAAAACTTAAATTCAAGAGCTGAAAACATAATGCCACATTTCTACAAAGCAGATAAGTTTGTCTGACAAGTTTTAAAAGTAATGGCAATTAATACCTTTTTTATACTGTAGTTGTCTGTGCATTGTCTTTTTTCTGGCAATACTGCATTTACAAAATATTTTTGTATGTGCAAACTTGTCATACTGCAAGGGCGCTACTGAAACATATTTGTGGATGTAGCTCTTTATGTAAAGTATCTGGCTGTGTCAATTGCTACTAAAACACCCCAGGACACAGCCTCAGCAAAGTCAAGCAAAACATTATGGATATGCAGGTGTTTGGCTATTTCTGCCATGGTTTATTTAAAGCCTCATGCCAGGGGTTCCTCTGCCACTTGTCTGATGACTTACTTTGCAGATTCTGTCCAATTTTAATTTCCCGCTCCTCTGAAAAGCCTTTCAGCTTCGTCATCTCGGCGCACCATAGCCGGCTTGAGGACTCGCTGGATGTGACCCAGCAAACAGACTCTTTGTTGTGGTTGAAGTCCAGCGCTATCGTTCCATTAGTGTTCCGTGACTTTGCTGTTGGGACCGAGGATCCGTTCAGGTACGTGACGGTGATGCGATCCGAGTTTCCGATCAAGAGAACAGGAGGTCTGTCGCCAGGCTCTGCAACAGAAAGAGAAACCAATGGTTGGGTAACATGTGGCGGGCTTAACTAAAAGCTGGCTGTCTGCTGAGCATGCTGGGATGATTCATTCAACCTATTATCAACTGGGATCATGATAGAGGACGAACTGGTGTTTTTCTGCCAAGCCCCACTTAAGGGAGCAAGGGGTCAGTCCAGCCTTACAATATATGGTGCATGTCTCCATTCAGTCTGTGCTCTTAATCTTACGTTGCTGCATACTGGACCCACAGCACCACTGCTAACAGTGCAACATTCTGAATGCAAAATGTCCAATTTAGGATTTCCCCCTTTCCTTACATATGTTTCAAATTAGTCACTATTTTGCCTCAATTGCTTGGACATTCTGTACACTGATTTAGAAAAATTCCTAAGATTCTGCCCAATATGATAATGATTTTACACTGATTAGGAGACAACACTGAGCATTGGCGAAGTTGGCTGACCAGCACCATACCTTTCTGCCAAGCCTTCGGGTAATTTACTTCAATGAGGAGCCCAAGACCCAACACCGCCACCATACACTTCTGGGGCCTAATTGACCGTGTGAAATTTCAGGTACAGAGTTCACCCAGTCAAGGTGTGATTTATCCTGCTCCCCTAAGAAAGTTTAAGTCACGAGGCACTTCACTAATACAAGTAATAAATCAAATTGTCCCTTTTCAAAGCCCCTTTTTATACGCTATCTCTCAGCATCTACTCCTTCGAGCCGTTAGTTTCTCTTGCTTGGGAATACAGCCAAGATAACTCGGCGCTGCTGTCTTTCACCAGAGCTTTTGAAATTCCTGCTCACACCTTCTCTCTGATCCTACACTGAGATAGAGACACAGCTCTTGTCAATTTCTGTCCCTAAACAACAGCAGTGGAATCTCTTTGAGCAAGGGCCACAGCCTGCATCATTGTAGTGTTTACCTTCCAAATTATCACTCAAAGCAAAACATTATCGCCTCCATTCTCATTGTCCCTAATGATGCTCAGCATTTACCGGTTGTGTACCATTATTTGTGTCTTTTTTATCTTTTCTTTTGTAATTGCTCTCCAACAATTGTCATGTAGTACACCAAGCCTCCAGGGTTGTCCAGAAAAAACACAAAATGAATCAAATAAACTGTAGGGATGCTTTCAACAAGATCCCAGAGGATGAAAGTAATGTGTGAGCGCCTGACCATCCAGTAAACTCGCAAAGTTACAAATGATTTAGCGTCAAAGACAAGTACACAGATAAACAGCCAGATAGACAGACAGAAAGATAGATAGATAGATAGATAGATAAATCTGTCGGTCCATTTATCTGTCTGCTATATGTGATAATTATATACATACATATGACTGTGTGTGTCTGTGTGAGTGTGCATTCCATACATATTTATAGAACCTGTGAAAGGTGTTTATGCAGCAGAGAATAATTCTTTTAAATGTTATGAAATATTCAGACATTTAACATGCTTCTCATATTCAGCAGGCCCCCATAGGACAGCCCTGTGGAGAACATGTGCTCAAATTTATTTGCATGAGTTCCTACAACTAATGGAAGTCCCCCATTTCCCATATATCACGGCCTCCCAATCCCTTCTGCTAAATTAATATTAATGTAGGTGAACGGTGGGTTCAGTTAAGTTTATGGGTAATGATATTCAGCTTATTCCTGGTAGGAAACCAGTCACATTGATTAAAAGCACCAAAGATGCTTCTCTCCGGCAAGG
Organism: Megalops cyprinoides; assembly: GCF_013368585.1. NCBI lineage: Eukaryota > Metazoa > Chordata > Actinopteri > Elopiformes > Megalopidae > Megalops > Megalops cyprinoides. The sequence continues at coordinate 21,448,530 of NC_050596.1, forward strand.
TGTGCTGTGCTTCAAGCTATTTCCAACTACTGCTGCCCTCGCTGCAGACAGATTCCCTTGTGTGATGCAGTACAAACTTTAAATTTACAGGGCATGCGGCATTGTATTTATTTATTTACTTCATTACTACACTTTTTAAAACCAGACCGCATCCACTTAGCTTGACCTTTCTTCACCATATACCCAGCTGACACCATATCATGTTTAATTCATACAATAGATAAGGCAACACAAAATTTATCCATGGGTATAAAACATATTTACACCAGAAAGCAATTTCCAGTGTCTGCTGACATCCAGATCAGGGAACTGGAAGAATACTTTATACATTTTTGGGGAACAGCAAAGGCCCAGAAGCTGAGCCCAAAATGTTCAGCAACACCACATCATTGTCACAGCCATCTTATTACAACCACCTTTAATAAAACCATCTCAAATCCGACATTAACTGGGCTGATAACCCAGAGGTTGCAGGTTTGATTCCCAGACACTAGGAATGTACCCTTGATTAAGGAACCTAACCTGAACAGCTTCAATAAAAAATATCCAGCTGCACAAATGAACACTGTAAGTAGCTATGAAAGTCACCCAGGGTATGGCTGTCTGCCAAGTAAATAAGTGTAGTAAAATGTGGAATGTCAGATGCTGTTTCATTGTAGCAATCACTACAACATCTGTCTGTCAATACTCTGTCACTTCCAATGACTAAAACTAAGCTCCAGATCAAATGAAATAACTGCACTTTGTACTGCTGAGAAAACATCCATGTATCTTGAATACATGAGTGGTACACAAGTGTCACATGACCACCTCTGCATAATTCCTTAAAAGGGAAGTTCTTTTAAAAACAAATACTTTTACTACTGTTCTTCTTGACCTTTGTCTCATGTATTCTGACTCCTGCCCAGGAGTCCTTACTTGTTTCAGAGCAAACCTAGCAATCCAGAACTGAGGCATGCCTGCAAAGTGTCATTGTCACCCGAAAACATGGCCTTCGCTGGACCTGCGTGGATTCACTGATCCACATTTTATATGGATGGACTGAGGGAAAACACAGAGCATGAGATGAGCCATTTACAGATCAGTGAATCTGTGCAGCTTTGTCTCTGGGGGCCACAGGCTCACTGAGGGCGTGCTTTGGTTCCTGGAATATCTTCTGGCTCAATTCAAGACATGAAAGAGTGCTCCGACATGAAAGCAAACAACATATCAGATCATGATCGTTTTCATCAGAGTTCCCCTTTAATGTCACTACACAATAGTGGATGCGTAATTATTTGGTAATATAGACCAAAAAAATTCAATTTATTGAATAAATGTGTATGCATTTATTGGTTGACTACCCCTTGTACACCTCTGTTCCAGTTCTGCAGATTTAAAGACAGTCGGGACAGAATTGCAGATTGCAGCTGCAGAGCGCTCTCCTGCAGCACCACTGGTGCGAAAATAATTTTCTCCTTTTCATAGTCTCCATCGAGGAGGTCTGATAATCACGGAGGATGAGTCTCCTGCTGACTTCATCTTCACAGACACGCAGTTTAACTCATCTCCAAAACTCTGCCTCAGTCCTTGACTTTTCACCTTTTCCATCAAGACACCAGCATGCAAAATTTTAACGGACAAGAATGTGTCTGAAGGGACTGCTAATATAATTAGTCAGCTTTGATTTTGATCGTATTCAGAGAAAATGGCTGCAATTGTATGCATTATGTCCATAGCTGGTTTCACTTCTGGACAACAACTGATATCATGCTTTGCATTAATTTGGGTTTATGATCATGTGATCAAGTTCTTAATCAAATCATACTAAGTTCAAATCAACCAATCACATTTTATTTGTCAACCACACTTTGAGACTTTATCATTTTTTTGGATATATTCCACAGTAAATTCTTTGGCATGACACAACCAAATGCCCGTTGACAATGGTCTTTATCTGCCTGACATTTTGCACAATGCATCACAAGGAAGACGGCACAAACTCCATGCAAAGCTTCCGTGGGTCGAAGATGGTTATAACTGCAGTGTAGGGTGACCCAGATTCCCCAAGCAGGTCAGTGATGTTCCTGTGTCCCACGGGGCCAGGTTTTCGACGACTGTCGACAAAGTCTCATGTCTCCCCCCAGCTTTGAGAAATGACATTGTTTTATTGAGGCGGTGGTGGTAAATGGTCAGACCGGGCCACCGTTGTTGAAGAAGCAAGATTTATTGAATGAATCTGACCCTAATAAATGCAGGGTACACCCACTCACAAAGTTGCAGATGGCAATGCACACCTGAGATGTTCAATCATTTTAGTTTTTCTTGTTTGGGGGTTAAAATTTACAGTGTGAGATGTATGGTATTATTTTTGCTCTAGCTATGTGTTCATTAGATCAGTACCATACATGAAACTGAGTTTCATTTACCAACACAGACGCAGAGAGCTACTACATACTTCATCATTGGGTTACCTGATTGGTCAAAAAAGTATGCTAATGGCATTCATAAAACACAGGAACACGATGCTCTCCACAATATATCACCTTACCATTTTTGGCTTTGCAGGACCTTCTGTCAGACTGCATGATGTAGCCATCTGTACAGCTGCATCGATAGGACCCATAGGTGTTCATGCAGGTCTGGCTACATATCCCATACGCAGAGCATTCATCATAATCTGCCGAGAGAGGGAGAGCAATTTGTTACAAATTAAGTGTATTCAAACATGACCTAAATACATAAAACAGACTTAATGTGGCCCTATGGTGGCACTTCAATAACACCCTTTAAACGACCCCACTGCAACCACACAGCTTCATTTTGAATTTAAATACAATAAACCTTGTGCAGTATGTTTTAAAAGTATAAGCCACAACATATCATGCTTGCATTCAAAAGGTCTGGGTACCCTTTCAGTAAAAAGTTAGCGTTGCTTGAATTTCACATCAGGACAGACTTGTGATTTACTGCAACCTGAATAAGATCTATTGTGTTTTCGGTGAAAATGATTACAGTTTAAGAAGAACAGAGCCTTTTATCTTAAAACCACATAGGACCAAAAATTCAAAAGCTCAATTGAGTGGTCTCTCCATTCAAATGTGTTTTACATACATACGCCTTTGCTTTCTCACTAGTAAAAGACAGATCTCCCCCAGCTGTCAGTCTAGTATAGCATTCGATGTGAATCAATGTGGCTTCACAGACAGATGGCTATCATTTTCATGCCTCTTGCTCGTTAATATAGAAAGTTTGCCAAGGGTGAAGGTAATACGTTTTAGAGGGAAGCCTGCCAATGTCAATGGGGCTGCTGTCCTGCTCCCCGTAATTCGTTCTGATCTCTTGCTGGTCACGCCCACCTGTGCAGGTCCGCCCGTCCCTCTCCACCTCAAAGCCGTCTGCACAGAAGCAAAATGTCCCGTATCTCGTCATGACGCAGCCGTACTGACACCGCAGCGCGTGACAATTTGGCAGGAGCTCTGGAAAAGAGGAGAAACCATTTAGATTGGATTCCTTCCACCCACCCCCCCCCTCCTCCCCCACTTTCCCCAAAGATTTTTTTCCATCAGCATCAGGATTTGGCTGCTGTTGGCAGGTGCTCTGAAGAAAATCTCAGATAAGCGCTCTCTACCTTTTCACAGAAGAGAGGAACATCAAATTTAATCAAGAGAGGAGAAAACAATTCATGGGAAAAAGAACTGAGTGGATATTTGCAGTGCAACTCGATCCTTTGGTTTTTCTCAGAGACCATCCATAGCTTGTGATATTGCCTGTGCTGTGGGAATTAGATTATATATCAAAAATAAGAACAGACCAAGCTTTATAATGATGACAGAGATACAGCATGTTTTGCTGCAGAGTAGAGTAGAGTAGGAAGAATTGGGTCTGTTTGTTTTCCCAGTGTTAGAGGTTTAACTTCTCGCTTCAGCTCTATACATCAGCAGGTACCCACTTTTTTTCGGAGCACAAAAGCATTTGGTTTTGCATTGGTACAAACATTTCATTATATGTAATAAGATTCAGTAGCCCTAATGCAAATGCACTGTCAATTTAAAATCAGTTTTCTTTGACAAAGTGTTAAGATTACACCCTGTCCTGAGCTGACCATCAATAAAAAGCATTAAATTGAAATTGAAGGTGCACTGTGTCTTATTTATTGCCTAAACAGTGCCATGTGCCCATAATGGCACACATCCTTTACAAAGCTGTTCAAGACTGCCCAGTACTCCAAATCCCTCCACTACCCACTGTACTTTAATCGATCCACAACTCTGCTGGAAAATTGCAATGATTTACTAATGCTTGCACAATGTATGTGCTGCAATCAATTTCATTAAATTCACTTTGAACATCACATTTCACATTCTGCATTCTTCTCTTTCCTCCTACAGATGTTCACAGTCAATCCTGGAAGTATAAATAAGCCAGCATGTGATTCCGCAGACTTTACAAGGATTCATTACGTCCTGACATTCACTGTGTCTCCGATAACACCATACCTTTTGAATAATTTTAATAATACTACTACTGCTGTATTCACATATTAAAAATGTCCAGTGACCCATTGCATATGAATATTTAGTGTGGGATCCAGTGCAGTATTTAAAATCGGAATTGGAGCAGAGGATTTCATAAGGATCCAGAATGGAAGTCTTTTTTTTTTTAAACTTTTTGTTCATGTACCCTGGACAAGAATGTTGTTCCCTATGGGATGAACCGTGGATTACAATTAATAATTAGTTCTTAAATTCTAATCTATACTCTAACTGCACACTTTTCATGCACCCCAACAGTCCAATTATATCATGAGTTTCACATTGGAGTGCCTTCTGAAAACTTGCCAGTTCAGGAAAAGCAGGTGCTGAGCACTTGAAACTGTGGACAGAAGCAGTCACGAATCATTGTGGAATGAAGCATTCTGGGACATACTTATTTTGTCGAAGGGGTGCTTCCTGTCGAGCTTTCGAAAGTACATGGATAAATATCTAATATTTCTGTTGAATAGCTCAGATCTGGCTGGAAATGGTGCAATCAGGGTGCAGCATTCGGATCAGTGGCTAGTTGATCATTTGCTGTGTCCTCTCACATAATAAGGCAAAACCCTTTCAGAAATGGCTGAAACTAATTTACCCTCAGTGGTGCTGCACAGAAAGCAAAGTTCACCACACTCTGCCATTAGCCTTCCATTATCCATTAGTGCTCCAGCTTTATTTGGTTTTGGGGGGCCATTCTGGCAGATGGAGCGTTGGTGACTGACTATGAAGGATTAGATGTGTGTGGGGGCCTCAGATTGTGGCTCAGAGACAGGCTGCCCCCGCCACTCTCTGTGGGCAGCAATGAAGGGAGGGATGTATTGCATGTTCTGATAATGTGCTGAGACACATTAATAATAGAGCTTGTCTGTTCAGCAACATCCTCCTAGCATCATCTTCTCTGAGAGCAAATATAGCACTGCTGTACCAAGGTTTTTTTGGAAAGCATGCAACTTATGTGAAAGTTTTACCACTTGATGACTCGGTTAAGGGACTATACCGCTGCAGAATTCTCTAAAAACCGAATCATTTCAAGCTCACCAGCTTTCATACAGCATCAGCCCAATGGTATTCAAGGGCAGGTAGGAATCACTGTGACAAAACTCGTGTCCTAGAAGTATGTGAAGGCAGGGGATGAGTGGGTGAAAGCAGCACTCAACAAGAAGGCAAGCACATGTAGGTTTTGATTGTTTATGTGTTTCCATGCTTTTCAGGAATACAAAACTAGGACCTTCCACTGTGTATTTTGTGACAGTGTCAAGGTTGTGTCCAGCTTGGTATCTTGCATCTCATTTGTCACTTTTTTACTTCCCAGAAAGAGCAGATCTAAAATGAGTCTAGTGAGTAATATAGAGTGCAGCTGAGCAATCTCTTTGTCATACATTTTACTTTCCTGTTGTCCTGTCAGGAACAATTTGTCGTCTCATGTGGTAAAAAAGGGAATAAATATACTTTCGGCTGAGGGGCCTGCTACAGTTTAGCAGTGATTAACAGCTACGGAAAAAAAACAACTCCTGCAACATTCCACCCTATCTCAGCAAAGTTATGTTGTGTACCAAGGGCGATTACAGCATACATCACTATATTCTTCCCATAAAAATCTGGGCTCTTTTAAACCTCGAACAAGATATTGTGTTTTTTTTTTTCTTCGTTTTTTCTATCTCATATTTTTAAAAAAATGTATATCAGGTTCTCCTTATGCTCACACAAAACTGCATTTGACATTGCAAAAGCAAGATGTACAATGATGGTAGCATTTGCATGAATCTACCGTGCTATGTCCAATATATTTAAAAGTTCAATACCATACTTCAGATCAATAGTTTTGTCTCACAACCTTTTTTCTCTGTACATGTTTGCTTATCTAACATCTTTATAGTGACAAGCACAGAATCCTGATCCCATCTCTGACTGCTATTGACTGGCCTCTGAACTCAAGTTGTCCAATCAGCAATGGGTCATGGCAACAGAGATCTGCAGTTCAGCAATGTGGAATGCATAAGACTTAGCAGCAAGGGGAGGAATGGGGGGTGGATGAGCATAATATTTGTATTATATATATATATATATATATATATATATATATATATATATATATATATATATATATACACAAAGATGCACTAATATGAAAATGAAAAATGAGGTGTGAGACCATGCAGACAGCCTGAGACTTGTAACTGTCTGTGGCATGCAACAGGCGAGTGTTTTATTTATCTGAATAAAATGTCCACTGTTGCTTAATATCTCCACAAAGGATGCTCCATCTTAGGCTGTCAACAATCTCTCTATCTAAAAATATTCATGTCTTTGTGACAACACAACCATTGTATAAACCGAAATGTGTGGATAACCTGGCTGCCAAAGTTGCATTATTGTCGATGTAGCTTTTTTCCTTTGATACCCCAGCTTAGACTGGAAAAAAAAAAAAAAAAATTGGAATCATATCTAATTAATTCTTCGTTGTAGTTTGATGTTGAATGTTGGCAAAAATGAAACTGCAGTTCAAAGAAATCATAAAGAGGGAATGTTGCTAACTGGTATTTTCCCCACCCAGATAATATAGTGTCACACTCAAATCTCACACAGTACAGTTCATTATGATGCAATTTGTGTTCATTGAGTTTTAAATAAAAACACATAAGGATTTCATTCAACTGAATGCATTGGTTGTAAAGGCACCCACAACTTGCACAGTGTGTCCGCTGCAGTTTGTTTAGCTCTCTATTCTATAATATCTTTAAATTGAAAACATGCTAATTACAATTCGATGGCATAAGAGTATTCCAAAATGGATTTTTCAATAATGCTGTTAAGGAGGAATATAATATGGTAATGCCTTTGTTAGAGAAGATAATTGAGTGGTCTGAGCTTACAGGATGCAGGCAAAACCTATGGGAATCATTCGTTAGGGAAATCAACTTAATGTAGCCACTATTCCATGTGCTTTCAGGCAGGATTGCTAAACGAGATATCTAGATTAATGTGTTAGGTATTGGATTTATTATTAGGTTTTCAGCTCCAAAGGGGTGTAATGAACACTTAGGAACCATTGACATCTGCATGGATACAATATGTTTGATGATTGTTAAATTTTAAAAATAAATAAAACACAATTTGCAAAATCCATAGTTGTGTGTCTCTTCTGGTCATGTCATTTCAGGACGGTATTCACTGTTGAAATGATTCAAAATATGCACACAGACAAGACCAGGAGGTTCCCTTGGTGTGGAGTTCAAAGTGTCATCACCGAGCACACCATTTAAAATTTGGTTCAATCAAATCCTCTGCCCTGCTGGAGACAGAAGAATCGCTTTCTTCTACTGCCTGCAACCTATGCATGTGCAATGAAACCGGGGTTCTTATGTTACAAGGGTCTATCTCATTTGACTGGCAACTCACTGTTGTACAGAAAGGCAAGAGGAATATGAAATGTATTACAGCCAAGAGCAGGGGCAGATGGGTTTGCTGCTGGAGTGCTACACTTTCAGAGGCTCTACAAAGTAAAAAGGGAGTGCCCTGAGCCCACAGTCACCTGCATTCAATTAGCCTAATGATCCGTCCAGCTACATAATTAAGGGGTTGCCTCACAGGTTCAGCATAGTGGTGAGGAGGCTGCATTTGCCATTTACCGATTCATATCTTGCATGGCCCCCAGCACTTGTTTCCCTGATCAGGGTTCTTCACCTCAATTGCTTAAATAAAATATCCAGTTGTCTAAATCCATAACACACAAGTTAAGCAACTCACCCTGGATACATGAATAAATGATGTTCATTTAACATGAATGAGTTTTGTTATGTCTTCAGTGTATGACGGACAGATGGGGGGAAGGGGGGTGACATGATGCAAAACCATTGTTGTGTTTGGCGCTTAGAGTAATCTCTCCTCCTACACTTCCAAATAATCGAGTCTGACTGTGAAAAGCCCATTATACCGGCCCTTCAAGAGCGAGAGGATTCCTCCGGCTGCGGGGCATGAAATGAATCTCGGCATAACTTATGCCATCTTCCTCAAGGTGATTCTGCTCCTCCGGGACATCAACAAACCAAATGATGGTTCAGTAATCTGGACAGTGGTCGAAGGGACCAGAGCGCAGGGAAACGTCTGTCGTGTTACCTCGGCCATCGTAGCCGTTAACCACTAGGGTCCCAACAGCTGCCTGCACCAAGAGCAATTCATCATCCCTGCAAAAAATACCGCCCTCCTGCCTGTGAAACCTCCATGAGGGGGTGCAGAGGAGGTGGAAGAATAACAATACTCCCATTTTCCAAGCCCTATTAGATTAGCAAAAAACGTAAGGTCACCTGTAATCTAACTATCATACTGCACTATTTCTTCTCCCCAGCGGCTCCGCTGAAGTAGCCGGCAAGCAAGGACGACAGCTTTCTCATATGCTGGTCTGAAGTCATTAAGCGCTCATCATCTCCGAAAGCTCTGGTGCACAACAAAAGAAACGTCAACATTGCATTTTCAAATGGCCTGTCTGCTTATGTACAACTTGGCTGGTCTCTACTCTGAAAGAAGACTTACTGAATCTCTGTTCTTTCCCAGTCATTTCTCATTTACTCTGAGAGCTTAACTTTTTTTTTTTTTTTCACCAGCCATGATGACTTTGTAATGAAAAGAACAAAGTACCACAATTCATGACTCAAGGAACAAAATAGGAGATGCTCTCATTGGGCTGTACTTCCAAACAGATACAGACAAAAAATGACTTTCAATTATTTTCAGATATGCCACAGCTGAACAGTAATTAAAGCCCAATTATGACTCTGGATTCAAAAACTGTTTATCGCCTCTAAACGTTAAGCCTTTGAGCTGCTTCTTCATCTGCCATTGACTTTAAGGTAGAAATTACTTGCAGTGCTTTTTGTTGCTTTTTGTACAATTGTAACCATGCAATTTAATGCCAGCATAACCTGAACTTTTATGGCGACCAGTGTCATTCAAACCAGATATGTGATTTGAATCACAGCAGGTTTGATTGTCTTTTTTGTGATAATTATAAATAATAAAATAATAATAATAATTATCTTTAAAAGACTGGACAGTCACAATGAATTATCTTGGTAGTTTGCACAGCAGAAGCCTTCATCATGTTTATATACAGTATGATCCATATTTACAGCAGGATTTGTGCTGAAACTACATTACATAATTTCATTTTTACTAATATTATGTACTTTTATAAAAGCAGTGCCTAACTGTCATGTGGTAACAAATTCACCTCCTTAGTTGCTCTCAGAGCCACCTTGGATATGGGTAAGGACATGATGGCTGACAGTTCCTGTTTTCATTCTGTTTGTAATAAATACTATATTAAAACAAAACAACAGAAACAAAAACCCTGAGAAATATGCATTATGCATGTGTTGGTACGGAGTTCTATTGTCTGTTGCCATGGTGACTTTAAACATGAGACTTTTTGGGAAAAAACCGTCAAGGAACCACTGTGCAAAAAATACTTCCTTTTCAGAGACTAACAGGTTTTTGAGGGGGTGGAAGCTGTCACCTGCCAAGCAATGAGGTTGAAAGAACAGCACACAGTAAGACAAGATTTATAGATTCATCTGTACTTCATTTTTCATAATATGTACATCCTGTTAGCTCGCTGATACATTAAGATGGAGTGCACCACTTGAAATATGGCAGAGGCAATATATGAGCTGTCTGGGTGGTTGCTAGAATCCAGGCCAGTGACTGATAATAGACTATACATTTCAGTCTCTGAAGATTATATTATCTGGCTTATTTAGAAATGCCAGTTTAGGCAATTGAAAATGCATACAAAATGGTAAAACATTCACACTCACTTAGATTCATATCTCCAATCTTAAATGGCAGTGAAAACCTTCACTCCTTGGACCAACCTTACAATTAGCTGTAAACAGTAACATTCACTCCAATAGAACACCAGAAAAATATTTAAATAAATAAATGTTAAAGTTAAATGTTAAATCTGGTAAAAACTGAAAAAGTTAAAATTAAGCATGTCAAATCAAATGACTACTTAACCTTGCTTGTACTTACAATTTGTAGCATGTTCAAAGAATACTCTGGGACATCATTCCTCAATATAAAATCATCCACATTTAATCCATTCATAGCGCAAGTTAATATATAAAGAGTTTACAGAAACCAATTGCACAAGGACATAAATCAACCTTTTTCTCTCTTTCTTCCTTGTCTTTCATCGATTAAAGCCAAGTGGAAGCTTTTTTTAATGCACTTGCCATTTGCCAGCCTCTGAACAAAGACTGTTTCTTCTGATCCTTATATGTACACTCCCAAAAATTTCAGGCTTTAACATTCTTAGTGTGATGGCTGGCAAATTTCTCATTTGATGGAAGGGGATGTGCACAGTGACCAGACACCAAGGGAGGGATCTAAAAGTAATCCTCAGATCTCAGTCCAAATCCAAAGCAGTCAACTTATCCTTCAGTGCACAAAACAAACCAAAGCACTACATGAAAATTATAATACCTTCAGTCTGACCTGATAATGCTCAAGCCCATTCCTTATTTCATCAAAAACCAAATTAAAAAAGCCATGCTGATATTACATGTGGTCTGTCCCAATAATGCAACTGTAACATGAATGACTTTTCCTAAATCAAACTCAACAGATGAATCAATCAACCACCGTCTTTCCTCCTGCTTGCATTTTATCTATTTAAGTGCATATTCTGAATCTTGATGTTGCAACTGCATTGGATTTGATATTGTAATAATTACATCCTTTATATTTCAGGCCAGCTTGGATAAGGGCATATGCTTGACAGTGATACATATGGATAACACAATGAATTTTATCACTCTATGATGTTCAAAACGCATTCCTTCCACATCTTAATTCACTTTAAACTGATTTAAACTCTTCCTGATTTACATCATGTTTGCTGCTGATTTTGTTCAAAGATCGCTAAGATGGTAGTTTGAGACTCTGTGAAAGCATATGTATCAACATTTCAGATTCTAAATGTGGTTTTCGGTAGTTTTCAGTTGTGGGCTACTGAAAAAAAGGAATAGTTTTCTTCCTGAAATCTTGTTGTTCATACTGAGTGACTCAATACCGCCAGTTCATCAGGGATATGTGTGTTTATGTCTCTATGTTTGCAATACCTGCAATGTTTATATATCGGTTTTAGAAGCACAGCAGCGTCAAGGAGCACTTGACAAGGTACAAGTCGTGCTTTCAAAAGTTCAGTAACTTCCTTTATTTTTCATTCTACAACAAGATCTCACAGCAGCATTACACTAGCAATACGATAATGAGTGAAACCGTGCAGCACAACCTAAGCAGGAATGGAAGGCCAAATTTACTCTCAAATCATGTTGTGTGTCCGCCAAATATTACCTCAGGCAAAGCAACGAGATGCAGATAAAAGAGAATGTGTGTCCTCCCCTGTAGACTGAAAGGGAATGCATTCAAAATGAATGATGCTGTTGAAAGAACAACAGAGTGTAGAATGTCAAGGCCAGTTCTCAAGTGTAGCTTGTATGAAGTGGAAATTGCCAACATTGTAAAATGCCATTTTGTGAAATGCAGCCGGATTACATCTGAATCAGAAACTGCTAAAAAAAAAAAAGCTGATTTCTAAAATGTGAACGACAGGAGACACAGTGTCTGTCTGACATCAAGCCATTTATTGGCTGACAGATATCTCAGACTTGACAATTTTATTTGTGAATGTTACTATGGAAAGGCATAAAAAAAGCGATTGGATTCCAGACTGCATACTGTGCTGATTGAAACTCAATTTAATGAGTGGCTCTGAGCATTGGTGATATTGGTTTGCCATCCCTTCTGTCAGTCATGGAATTATGGTATTGAAGACTAAAAACAAAAGTCTAAGATGTAATAGTGCATTCAGAGCAACATTAATGGGGATGACTAAAACTCTCCTACCTCTCTCAACGTACTTCTATTCTGGGATCCTGTGTCACTGAAATTAATGGTACAATGCTCATGTTATAATTACAATCAAACCATTCTCCTGATATTAGTGATCAAAGACAACCCCCCCCCAGCTTAGGGTGCACTGCAAGGAGTTTACTTAGGAGCAACACAGTAGTTTGGATTAAGAGCTTTCGTGGCGACAAAAAAGTCATGATGGTGGGTGGACAAGAAAAGAAAATAGCCCTAAAATTGGCTATGGGAAAAGCATGGCATTCTGGGTTATTACTGAAATGATTACGGCTATTACAGTAATGTGTTCGTGGCACGTTAGACAACAGAACTGGACCTTTTGAGAAAAAAAAAGAATACTGTCCAGCAGAGTGCAAGTTGCCCTCGATTGAAGAAACAACAAATGGGGCAAATACACATTTGCTGTTTTAAAGTCGACTTAGCAATCAGTGGAAAGTGCCATAAGCTTGCTGAGGAAAAGGTATTCAATTCAAAGTGAGGTGTGGGCTTAATAACTGCATTTATGTAAAACATGAAAAATATCAGAACCAAGCTCTACTTCAAAGTCCATTAGCACCGAGTGGCAAAAATACACATAGAAGCAAATCTAAGGAGAAACAAAAATAGACCCTTCTTCTGTCTGCAATTATTTCAAGTTAATACAACATTTAATGTTTTGATGTCCAGGGCCTGGACTGACAACAATGACAAAACATTTTTGATAAAAAAGTACGTAATACTTTCTTTTCCTCACTGATTACACAAAATGATTCATTTGGTGCTTGGTGACATTAAAAATTTACTATTTAAACAAGCATTTATCAACTTAATTATACACATATTTCACTATTATGTAAGTAATATTATTATTTAAGTAATCAGGGTGTGGTGGTGAGTCAGGTACAACATTCAAAGGATCCACCCCTACTTCCCTGCATATTTTATGCAGCTCGTAGTTCAGGCCCTGATTCTCTCACGCCTAGAATGCTGTAATTCCCTCTTTGCTTGTCTTCCTGCCTGTGCCATCAAACCACTATAACTAATCCAAAATCGAGCTGTACGACTTGTCTAAATCTTCCTAAGCATAGTAAAGTTGCTCACCTCTTCACCTCACTTCATTGGCTTCCTGTTATCACTCACATCAAGTTCTAGACCTTGGTGCTGGCATACGGGCCAGTGAATGGGACAACCCCCTCATACCTACAATCGGTCTTCAAACACTATGCTCTGCCAAGATCACTACGTTCTGCAACCTCCTGACACAATGCTCTCAGACACAATCCCTATTTGTGCTATTGTCCTATTTTGTCCCTCAGTGGTGGGAATAAACTCCTCCAGGGGGTAAGGACAGCGGAATAACTGGCCTTCTTCCAACCCAGAATGAAGATCCACCTCTTCAGACTGGACCTTGGTTCCACCTCAATCCCCACCCCCAACACCTGCTACGTATAGTACCTGCTGTTTATTTTACGTGAGGCATTACAATGCATTATGGATTCTTTGATGTAGTGACTGATGCATGGTAGTATACTTTGCTTCTGTTGTCTAGTCATGTTGCACAAGTTAACTTGGGGCAGGGCTTGAACAGTGTTATGCTCACACTCACTGGTCTGTGAGTGTTGGTAGCCTGATCTGACACTGTTGCTCATTCAGCTTCAATGGACACTTGTTTTTTGTGCTGGAAGTCACTCCGGGTAAGAGTGTCTGCTAAATGAATGTAACGTAATGTGTAATGTAATGTAATGTATATTAGTTTGTTAGACTGAATAGAGACCTTTATGGATTTTCAGAGATCTAAACATTTCATTTCAGTCATGCACATTTGCTATTGCCTGCTACAGAAATAATGTGCTCTGTTGTCTGCAACCTGATTTTAAAGGTGCTAATTTGCTAATTAGTCCACTTAATCCATGTCCTGCGCTCATTAAATCTCAACAGTTCGACCGGGAATTAAACCCATATTTGCAAATGAACACGTTAAACTGCAGCCCTTTGCAATGACCCACCCTTCTGACATCAAAGAATACCCTGTACAAAGACAAACTTTGAAAACTTCAAAAAATGAAAACTGTTCTTTTGCTTTTCACCACTACATATGACAGCCTCTCATACCATTGTCTGTTATGGTCACAGAATAACTATTATTTGCATAAAGAACATACATTCACAGCCATGCTGGAGTGGTCAGTTATGTCAGACACAACAATCAAGCCCTAAATCCTACATGAGAACATTCTTCCTCTTATACATTATATCTTCTGCCCTGGGCCACACTTCTTACCACCAGCTGTACCCTTACACAAAAAAGATGTAAATCATTATAAAATGTTTGCTGAGTATAAGCTGAGTATATTGACATACACAGACAATAACTTATATATATATATATAGGGTGGCAGTGTAGGATACTGGTTAAAGAGTAGGACTCATAACTGAAAGGTTGCCACTTTGACTCCCAGCTGGGGCACTGCTGCTATACCCTTGGGAAAGGTATATAACCAACAATTGCCTCAGAAAATGTCAAGCTGTATAAATGGATAACAATGCACAAAAATGATAACCTATGTAAGTTGCTCTGGATAAGAGCATTTGCTAAATGTCTATAATGCAATGTAATAACTTATAATTGTCTGTATTATTATTAGTAGTGGTAGTAGTATTACTACTGTTTTTGGTACAGACCTTGTGATAAGTGGACTATATAATCAGAGATGGCCTACAAGGCTTTTAACTTCCTTTGATGACTGCCAAAAACAAGTATAAATCTCCTAGTATAGGACAGAAACTATTGAGTGATTACACTGTAAAATCACAAGGAGTATTGTCAGGATGAACATTTTATGGAGTTCAAAGCACTTCTGCTCCAGCCTCTGAAGGCCATCTCTCAAAAGAATATGCACCTTTAGAGTGATATTTCTGAGCCTGTGTAGGTCTTTAATATTTAAGAAACAAGGGTGAAAAAAGAATCATGGCCCATCTCTGAGTGTTTGTAGTTAAGAACACTAAGAAAAAAGTAAGAAAAGTTCATTCAAGAAAAATATGAACCAAAGAGACCCCAAGCTTATTAGTTTCAAAAATATGCAGTTATTTATTTATATATTTATTTATTTATCTATTTATTTTACTATTCACAAGTGATCACATAACTCCAATCACACATATCACTGGAAACTCATGACTCACTTTGATGGTGTTTTTGCGTTACATCATCAAATGGCACAGAAAATAATAATGTGATGTGTCACCACTTAAATTCAAAACAGTCAACAAGCATCTTTTGTGTCTCAAATGTACTTTGATAGC
This sequence comes from Megalops cyprinoides, assembly GCF_013368585.1. Lineage (NCBI taxonomy): Eukaryota > Metazoa > Chordata > Actinopteri > Elopiformes > Megalopidae > Megalops > Megalops cyprinoides. The sequence goes on from NC_050596.1 coordinate 21,464,255, forward strand.
ATGCCCTCAAAGAGCCTCTGTCACCTGAAGACCCCTACAGCACTACGGATTCGACATGGAAAGAATGAGAAGCCTGGTGCAGGTCCAATACTTCAAGTACCTCTTTGACTCTGCAGAACTATTCTTTCTGCATTCATATGTGTACAGTTTGTCCATATGGATATACTGTCTTATTTAAGCACTCTGAACATCTCCCTACTCAAAGTACATTTTAAAAGCTTTTTCTTTTGGTGTCATGGGAGGACACTGAAATTGTGAATTCTCTAAAGCCAGCAGAGATGGAGAAAAGAATGGATTTAGACAGTCCTCAGGAGAAAGACTGTACATGGGCAAGTGGTCCATGAATGGATTCAGAATCGATTGGTCCACAGAACCAGGTAAGCCATTTAAGTATATGAGACCTGACAAGGCATCCCTACTCTCATAATGTCAGCAGAAGCCAATTCACCAATTATCAAAGATAAATTTGAAAAAATACACTACTTGATTATTTAAACTATTTTAAAGGTAAGTAATACCACACAAAAGAATGATTTTGTTGAAGTTTCCCTTATAAAATAAGGTCCATACCTAACCACATTGTGCTGTGTCCTTAACAGTGAACACCAAAACTTTGCAAACTACTGCACCACATATAACTTCATTTGTTATATTTAACAATATTTTAATTAAATGATGTGAAAGTACATAAATAAAGAAACAAAACATAATTCTTGTTGATATTCCACATTAAGCAAAAAGTGCAATGTGGGTGGACTGAATCTGGCTGAATTCCCCACACTTTTTAAAACATTAGATACCCAAATATATTGTAAAGCCTAACAGAGTGCTTATCTGCACAGCACAGGTTCCAGTCATTTTCCTGATTTGCTCTTGTTTACACCACAAACAGAGATGACCTGCAGTCCACCATTGTGGCCAGGATGTACTGCAGATGGTGTGGATATCATTGTGATTACAGCACAGTACCACTGGCCACAAGGACACAAGCCCTCAGTTTGAGCCGAGGAATCTCTGCCTAATGACCTGCCTTCCCATCTGGCTAATTTTGCCCTTCCTTTTTGGCTTCTGCCATTTGTGGGCATTTCAGAATGTTACCTCCTCTTACTGTAAATTAGTTGACCAAACAGAGACTCTGGCCAACACAAGATTCTGATTGTGATGTATAGCCACTAAATCGGTACCAGGTAGTTTCACAGCTCTTAAATTAAAACTGGAGTTCTACTTTACAGGGAGCTTTTCAGACAGCTAGAGTATCCATCAATCATGATACATTTATGTAATGATGTCAACCATTGCATTTAAAAGATTTAAGAAATGTAAATGAGTTTATTCTTTTTTATAGAAAAGATTATTTATGGCAGGAGCTATGGACCTTCTGTGTGTAGTTCACATCAAATGACCCGTGTTGTTCTATCTTAATAAACGTGTCATCCCCAAATATTGCATACTAATGTATGTTGAATGATGAGATTTACATGACAATTTTGAAAAACGTTAAAGCACAGCACAGGAAAAAGAATCCCCAGAAAATGACTGAGTGGACATAACATGAATTTAAAAATAACCATTTTTAGTCCCATTGGCTTGGTGTGTTTTTGGTATGTCCAACTAAACACTTTCTCTGTGGTTTAGTGTCAAGTACTTGATGTTTTCCAGAAGTCTTCAAATGTATTTGAAGCTCCAAGCAGATGAACATGTCAAGTGATAACTGTGATTGAAACTTCCCTGCTTACCTTATGGAAAACATCCCTAAGAGCTCTTTAATACACATTACACTAACACACCCACAGGGAACATTCGTACCATGCTAAGATGGAGAGCTGCTCTGCAAAATCCAGAACACTGGAATTAACTCTATTACTCCTGTAATAGCAATAAATCCTACACAAGTTATAAGAAACTCAAACTATCACTACATTCAGTAGCTCATTAAGAATGTGGGCACCGCTCGTCATCACTCAATACCTTCAAATATCCGGCAAAAAAAAAGAAAAATGATTGAAATTTACCACAAAAGATGTCAGAACCCCAGTGGAGTCGATGACAAGGAGTGTGCCATTGATAATTCATGACACCTGCACATTTCTCATTTCACAATTCCATACTTTTCTAGACTTTTGACAAGTGAGTTTTTGCACATTTTTTTTCATAGCAAGGAACATTAGCTGCTTTTCCACAGACAGGGCTGCCAAATGCCTCAGGTGGGGCTAAGGCGACACCCCAGCTCCTCCCATAGACTGGTTTCATGCTCTGCAATACCAACAAGCAGGGTTATAACTAAGGGCAGGATAATAATACTTGAGTCCAAACCATCGAACAGAAGACAGTGATAGCCACTTTATCCAGCTACAAAAATGGAAAAGCATTTCTATTGCCTTTTTAATTACACAAAGCTCAGTGAAAACAATGCCTTTATATGTTTCAAGGAGTGTTCTCTATTCATCTATTTAACACAATTTACATGATCTCACCTATTTGTTCTGCATGGCAGAGGTGACATTAAGTGAATTACACCGTATTTGAAATGTAGGACTACATCCAGAATTCTACATTGAAATAGGGTGGACTATCACATTTTTTGAAGAGAAACAACTTTAATGAGTCAGATTATTGAATTTACTTGACTGTACACAGTTTCATAAATACTTCAGGACCAAAGATGCTGGGTTATTTTGAGTATCGATGTAACAAAGTGCAACCCAAATGTACTCAGATATTGAAGACAAAAGCTTGTGAGAGCCATTGTATGAATCATTCACGTCGTGATTAAATTTTAAATCGGTGTTCCTGTGAAAGGGAAGAGTCGCTGTCATAAGATTTGATCTCGCCAGATTGTTTCCTGACACCACAGAGAATAATAATATGGCTGACAAGATCCAGACAGACACTGCATAAACATACAGCCAGAAAGATTCAAATTAATATTGATCGAAAGTCTGTCATATTATTTGTGCCAATATGGTAGGGGCAACACATTTAAAAACAAAAATCAACCAACATTTTCCAATAGGCACATCTTCAGCCACCCAAACAAAGCTGCATGGCAACTCAGAAGACCATTTTATGATTTTTTTCCCCTTAACTTTAACTTCCAAATTTACGCATGTGATACTTTATGCCATTGGCATTTACTGATAATCTCCGTGGCCACTGAACCCATAGAAGTACCGAAAACTAAATCAATGTTAAGGATAAAAATCTTAATGCATAAAGAGGGATTAGCTCTCTGAATCAATAGTTGAATTTGTGCAAACCAATCATGGGTATTTTGGTGTTCATGCCATAGTTACAATTTTACCATCTGCTACAGGACTACAAGAACAATGAAGCAAGTTGGAGAATGTGTATCAGTGTATCAGTATTCAAACCCAAAGCCTTTCTGGTCCCATGTCCAGTGCTTTGGCAACAGCACCACAGAGCTGCTATGGTGCAGTCTGTTCTAATGCAGGCCAGTGATCTTCTGAAGAAAAACTGAGGGAGAGCTGTGTAATAGACGCCAGAAAGCAATGCTTAAGACAAATACACAAGCACGCACACGTGTGTGTGTGTGTGTGTGTGTGTGTGTGAGTGCATGAGAGCGTGTGATTGGATTCACTACAATCAAGAAAAAAATAAGGTGTAACAAAAAAGAAAGTGAGTTTATGACAAGTATTCATAATAAAAGGGCACTAACACCATTTCAAGAGAGCAGATGCAGATTTAAGTTTGAAAATGTAAGTGTCATGCAGGTACCTGTAAATATGGGCTTCAAAACAGGGCTTGTTACCCAAAGGTTGCTGGTTTGGTTTGTACCCTTGGGAAAGGCACAATAAACAACCATCTGCATGGACAGATAATGTAAAAATTGTAAACCATATAATTTGGTGAGACAAGAGCACTGAACAAATATAATGTAAAATATAAGTTAACACACTGTTTGTAATGTAATTATATAAAGCTAAAATACTTTGGCAGCTTTGAAATCCCATCTCCCATTTAGAACAGCATTTTGAGAGCCAGGGCCAGGTTCAATAGAAACTTGGAAGTGTCTGCTGATCCAAACTGCAAGAATGTAATACAGTCAGCGATTTATGTTGATTGTTAGCAAAGATGATAAGATAGTTGATCAAAGCGAGTGATCACTGTTTCAGTTACAATCAGTTAAAAAAAGCATCTAGGAATATTCAGGAAAAAAAAAACTGGGTCTGTACATGATAAGCATCATTTGTTGTCATCTTTTTGTTGTGCTCTCTTCACAACAACATTAACAAGAGCCCTAGCAACAGGGTTTCTTCCCTATGTTTAAGACAGCGAGAAACTCAGTAATTTAGTGAGCAATCTTGCACTTTCATTTACAAAGGCAGTACAGGCAGATGTCAACTCTAAAATTTTCTGGGGTAAGGAGCACTTGACCAATGAATGGAGCCATTCAACTGAAAGGCAACCTGCCATACTCGGTTGGAATTGAACAGCAACAATAGAGCTAAGTGGGTAAGCATAGACAAGGTGTTTATCCCATGATCAACTACAAGGAGGAAGAATCAATTGATCACTTTTTTCTGGAGTGTTACAGGTTGAAGGAGTTGAGGGATAAAACTTAGGGGTAAATTTTACTACTTCTCTTCATGGTTTTTATAAAGAACCTTTAACATTTGATCTTAAAAATTGTTCCTTTAGTTGATTATATGTGTTTCTATGACTAAACTGCTGAAAACAAGATGTAAAATCACTATTGGCCATGTTAATATTTGTTCGTATATAGTTCTTAACCAAATAAAAAAATAGAATGGACATTAGATATCGGAAAGGAGTATCATGAAATTGATTACAACGGTTGCATGACTTTCCTCATTGAACTCCCTCTGATGTGATGAATTGTTTGTGGTTTACTGATTGATTCATTAATGATGAGATTTTAACATAAAAGCAGGCTTGTGCCCTAATTTAAAACATCTAAAGCCAGTGGTTATTGATCATTCAAAAGCAAAAATGATAGACAATAATAGTGAGGGCCAGCAAAGTATTTGATGCATATATTACATTTGATGTATTCATGGATTGTGCACACTTTCCAAATGCACTTTGACAGGGTGTACAGTGATTCCTTTACTTCAAATTCTTTATAACTGATTGTATCTGTTTTCTACTTTTTATCCACAAAATGCATATTGATGGCTGTAACTTTTCATTATTTTCAGACTGCTTGTGGAAATTTGTGTGGGGGGCAGATGTAGGCCCCTCTCTAATAATATTGTGGGGCTGCGATACTTGTCAGCCATATGGTGACATACACAGGATGTGGGATGCAGATAGTACAGGGAGTGAGCTAATCGAAGAAAGTCTCACTGTTGTCTCAGGGATTCCTTTCGTTGATACTGTATGTTACAGAGGCTAAAGATGTTTTGTATTTGGTGTGATTTTCAAGGTGGGCAGCTATGACACCAAAGCCAAAAAGACGGGGGCCGTGGGATGTTTTATAAATACAAACTGATAATCTGCACAATTCCATTATTTCATCGCTTACTGATCATAGCCGCAAAGCCTTCTCAGAGTGGTGTTCTGTAGGCCCATTAACAGCGAAGAGAGAACAATGGCAATGCAGGAAGAACATTGGAAGGAGTATAAAATAATGGAACTATAATGGAATAATGGAAAATCTCCTCAATTTGAAGCCATCTCTTGATGAGACCGCCGCTGCGATGGAAAGTGGTTTGCCTTTTGTAATGGCTTCAGCTTAATTTCAGTGATGTTACTACAGTGAATATGCAAATTGTTCAGAATTGGGTTGGGGGGTTCAGGAAATAAGCTGTACCGTTGTCATAGATACGCTTGTTCGGGGTGGGGACATTTCTTATCAAGGTTCCCCTGGGGGGCAGATGCTGTTTGTTTGTTTAAATTAACAGTAATGAAAAGTTAATTAAACAAGATGATTGAAAAGTGCTGAGAGACAGGGAGGGGAGACTGGATTACATGCACAGGATTGCTTTGCATTATTGTGTGACGGTTGTTTAGTTCATTCATTTATTCATAAACGTATCCTTTCCAGAAACCAAATGTAATTAGTATCACTTTGCTGATGTCTGTTACCACTTTGGCAATGAATAATGAAGTTTGTGTATTTGAATATTTCAACAGAATATTAAGAAGAAGATGCATCTTTATTTGGAGGAGGAATCTTTTTTTCAGATCTTATCTTTTTTAATACCAGTTGTTCAAACTTGAGAAACTTTTTTTTTTTTAATATTGTTTATGCAATGCAAGCTGAAAATAACATCTTGTTCTCAATTCTGTCTAACCACAATGCATGTTATCCTTAAGGCATGGCAACTTGTGGATTATTTTCAGAGCTACACTAAAGTACATGCCATAGTCTGCTGTATGCATGCTGAAAAGTAAGCACTTGAACACAAAGGTCTCCCTACAATGAGTCTAAACATTGGCCTTCACTTATTTTCTTTGTGTTGTAGGGTCAGCTGAGTTGCACAGCTGTCTCCTCACTGATAAGACTCATGGGACCATGCTCCACTACTGAGTCTACCAACTCCAAATGAGTACCCCTCTGTGGAATTAACCATCAGTGCCAGTTTGAGAGATCTATATGAGAAGCACGTGAGACATGTATGAGCACACCCTCTGCCTGAGCCCTTTTGGGCATGAACACATTCAAATGTTACCATATCAACCTAAATCTATGATGCTTTTGTGTATAAGAGTACCTGTGTCACATGTGGGGATGAGGAGACCACCAATGGCAGGGCACTTGACACACACTGATGGGATTGATCGATTTTAGCTATTTTACTGATGATTGTGATTGATGATCTGAACTGAGTGCAACATTCACACAAAAAAGACCCCTTTGTGGGACCTGCTCCCCAGCCAGGCATGGTGGTGCATCCCTTTTCTTGCAATAAAAACACAACTTGTATTCTTCACCACACCATCCATGTATCTGCTTGTTATTTAAAATGCTAATGGAGGAGGTACTGTCAAAACAACGATGTACCACCTAATGGTGAAATCAGGCACACTTTATCATTGTAATGTTTAAGGACATTGGGAGTGTTGCTCCTGTAGTTATATTTCACTAATGAAAGCAGGCTGGACAGATGCATTAATGAGGCAAGGCTAGGCAGTCATTATGGGTCTGATATAATTGGTGAGTACCCAGAAAAAAATGGAAAAAAAGGCAATTATGCATGTACTTGAAATGTGGAGTTCTACTCCATTTTGTCACATATTTTCCATTTTCCTCATTTACAATTATTAAATTAAAGCCAGAATAGAATTATTCCCATTACTTTAGAGAGAATATTTGTCTAGCCGAATGCACAGATTGAAAACATAAAGCATTAAAATGGATACATTTTGATTGAACTGTTCTGCATGCAACTACAAGTTGGTCACAATCTGAATTCACATTAGAAAAGACACAAGTTACTTTCGCCCAAGGAAATAAACACAAGGTACTCTGTGAAAGAGGCAAGTGTAACCCAAGAATTTTTTTCTCCCAGTGAGTAACCTAAGGGATAGTGAGTCCTTACATCACATAACCTTTTCCTGCCTCACTTAAAGTGTCCTCTCAGACAAAAAATCTTTCCCATTGAAAAATATAGTTTTAAAGAGATAACAAACTTTCATTGATACAATAGCATTTCTGTTAATTGCTGAGAACACAAGTAAATGTAAGGCAATGTGCAACAGCTGAATACCCACTTCAGTAAACTAAAAACTTGGGGTTGCTAACACTTTTTAATGCCCCAACAGTTAAATGGAACATTTACTAAGACTTAAACATCCCTTGCACCATTTTGCCTTCCTTCCTGATAGATACTTACCTACTTCTATGTAACCCTGTTAAAAATGGCACTCCAATAGTCTGCCCATAGTAATAACAACTGAATGAAGGAAGGAAGAAAAGAAGGAAATACATATCATAACACTATTGGTTTGTTGCTATACCATTCTGAAGCCACTGTGTTGCATATGTGGGAGATTTTCGTTTGTGTGGAAGTCTCGCTGTGTAGTGCGTTCCAATTAACGCAAGTGCATTGTAGTTAGTCATAATAACTGACACATTACTGATGTATAACAGTGTTATGATTTACACAACTGTTAAATATTATGCAATGACAGTAATTAAATCCATACCTAATTCACCCCTGACAAGCAGACAAAAGCATGTTGTTTTCTGTCAATAAAACAGAATTAATGCCGATTCCCTCAGGGAATACTGCATGTAAAAAAAATAAAATCACGTAAAAACATACCACAAAATTGGAGTTGACGCTTATTCCAGATTGGCCTTTCTTCCTGCCAGACAGTGCTTTGCTGTATGTTTGCTTGTGTGTGTGTGTGTGTGAGTGGTTCCACAGAAAATCATTCCTAAATTTTGACATTTCCTGTCTTTAACAAATGACATTTTACCTGTCCTTTCTATGAGCTATGATCTACTTTATCATAAGTTATCATTAACTGCAGGGAATATATAGGGGTTTCTGGTTTTCATGACCAAAAACAGATTTAGTGTGATATGATCCTGAAATTATTGGTGCTCTACAATCCACTGCATGTTCTGTTATATCCCATACATTTTGGGATGTGCTGGTGTTGGTTGGCCCAACCACAACCAAAATAGAATTCTATTTCAAAAGTCTGCTGTCATTCATTACGTGAAGCCATAGTCTGATGTTAACTAAATGTAATTTAAGTTAACAGTAAAATGTGTGCCAAGCAACTCATGTTCTTATATTGTTGGCTTGATGTGAAATGCTTTTATCCTGATTACGTAACCATGTTACATCGTTATTTAATACATGCTCATGCACACTCTGCATAGCTACAGACCTGCTGCAAGAGATTAGCTTTAGAGCATACCACCACAAAAAATGTCAGAGACTGCATCAGAGCCTACATTACATTACATTACAGTCATTTAGCAGACTCTCTTATTCAGAGTGACTTACACTGTGGGAAAACATTCATCTGATTAATATGAGAAATAGTGCCAGACCTGGCTAAAAACATTCCCAGACCAGCGAGTATATATGTCACATTATTAAAGTAGGAATGGAAGTTAACTATGCTTTCCAAAACTAAAATACAAATTCTGAGTACAAACAATAATAACCATAATAAGCCCTAATAAGAAAAAACCAAACCATAATTATCATACCCAAAGTTTTACTTATGCTATCCTACCTTACCTTTTCCATTTGGAAATATTTACACATTAATTTAGTTGAATAGGGAAACAGATTCTGGACTTTCTTTCCAGTTCTCATGGATCCGGGATGGTCCAGGATTAAAACTCCAAATCATATTAAAGCATCTATGCAAACTGTATACTGTAAAGCTGTATACAAACCAATGGACATTGCTGCTAAGAGTGCAGTTTTGACAATATGTTTGGGGAAAAAAAAGTATGTCCAGTTTAGCTGGTAAGGGCTAAACCAAATTAGAATTCCTTGTGAAAAGGTGGTGTTGGTAAACTTTTCAGTTTTAGTTTCATAAATTATATCCATGAAGAGTGGGTTTTTTCCATTCACTTTGTATCTTCCATAATCTGTTCTATTTCATTCACTCCAGTATACAGTAATACAGACAGTCCACAAAATAACTATTATCTAAAGGTGTTGAGACAATTTTGTGCCAATGTACTGGTATGCCAAAATCAGCTGTCACTGGGTAATCAGTCATGCCAGACAGAGGACCTTCCAGGGAATTTCATCAGAAATCACTTGCAGCTCTTCGTTTTCAATCTAATGTTGCTGTTGGTTTGGTGAGTTGTCTGAGAAAATAACCCACTATATGCATACAGGGCATGAAGATGGGTTTGGATTGAAAACGTGCAATGCTGGAAATATCAACAACATAAATATCTACATACAATGCATGGATTCAGATTCAGATGTTGGTATGCATTATTCTTGTTACATCATGCTGTTATGTATATTGGGGAAGCGGTATTAATGTAATGATTAATATAACACTTTATGACCTTGGGCAATATTTATGGATATTACAATTTTGTTCAAAATACAGTGTCCCCTGTGTGTACCCATGCTCAATAAAACTTTGCATGGCACTTGTGCGGGAGACATCTATGTCCTTAACTTTGAGTAAGAGTGACATTTCTTTTACATTTTTGGTTACACATAATTGAGTTTGGCAGTGAAAGATTTTTTTTGTTTGTTTTTTAATATGTTATGTAAGACTATATGAATGCTGCTAAAAATCTGCTAAAATATGTTCACTTAAAGTTAAAGAGCTAAAGCCCCTCTTTTAATATGTCAAATGAAACACCTTACTTTTTCCGCAGCTGAGGAGTATGCAAATGTATTCCTCCTACTCTGTCATTTGTAACCACTAAATAGGCCCAGTACAGTTAAAACCAAAGTTACCACAGAGTGAGTGTACTGTAATTGCTTACAGCAGAAGTGATTACCAGCCTTTGTGTATGGCTATGCAAGTCATTTGTGTCACAGGCTGCGCATGGCAGTACCTGGGAATACAGGTTTACAAGGATCGCTTCACTGAGAGCTATCAGTGACATAGCCCCACATGCACTGAGGCATCAGGCCTTGCAATTTTCTTTCTCCCTGAGTTACGCTACGATATTTTCCACAAACACGTGTCAGAGTGTGCTGAACCTTTTGGTGCTCGGCCCAAGCGGTGTCCCCCACAGCAGCCGATCACCTGCGACCGTTAACTTCCCCCTCCACAATCCCCATGGCGGAGAAAGCACCATATGGCCGGGCGCTCAGATCGCATTGTTTCCGGCGCATTCGTCTTCCTCTCTCTACACCTGCTGCACATATGAGAGAACGCAGTTAATTACCCATGCACATCTGCAGGGCTCCTGTATTTACTTTTCACCGTTTTTCGCCCGAGAGTGGGACCATTCGTTCTATGGTGCACGCCAGGTGGCTCTGTGGGATGGGTTCCTGCTCAAAGTTTCGGCTCTCTCGTGAAAGAGCCCGTAAATAATTCATAGTTTTGCTCAAACAAAGAGCACAAGCAAAAGGGTTAGCTGTTTTCCATATGGTCAAGATTATGAGAGGACTTGCCGGGAAGCATCATGTATATTCATAACGTCATGAGAAGCAAAACTTTCAGCTTCTTGCCCAGTCTATTTTTTCAATGTTCAGGACTCTCCCATATTTCTCTCTTAAACCATGACTGATATGAGGTCCGTAGGTCCATAATTTATAACACGCATATCAAAACTTGACACACAGCTGAAACGTTTCTCCAAGTTTTGTAAGTTAGTGTTTTGTGTAATGTTCCCATGTTCCCACAAAGCATATAACGTACATACATATTCTGGAATGTAATGCGCTACAGCAGGAGAACCATAAAAAAAGAACAAAGGGAAAATGAACAAAAGCAATGATTATTTGTCAAACCTATGTTAACAATGAATCTTCCAAACAATGCACTGTATCCACTGTCTGTGCATATGCAAGCAAGAGCAAAACTACACAACAGCCTTGATGTTGTCAAAAAGTGAGAACATTTGCAATGTCAGTGAAAAGTAAAGAAAAATGGTGTGACTAGTGAGAATATATCTCATGCATTTATAGATATAGGGATAGATATTTCATAGATTATAGGACAGAGCACAGTAACCCACACAATGTCGATTAGTAGGTCAAAGCATTCTATTTCAGAAAACCTGTGTCTGGAGTAAAAATCTCTATGTCTGTCAGCATCTGAAGGTATAGACAAGATGCTGAATACACAGTAAGATCAGTCTGTTTTGAGATACAGATTATTTGGTGCAACCTGAGTAAAGGTTACTCTGTCCATTACTTTCAGACTACCTGAGTGAGAAGCGTAACCTGAGACATGTAACTGGAAGGATGGAGGTTTCAAATACCATGTAGTGCGGTTTCCTTGATCAAACTACATGAGCAGACTCCTTGACCGCAGGCAGTTTACTCCTTCAAGGTGACCCAGCAGGACATTAAATCATGAAAGCGTTTCATGATTTGCACCAGGCTGATTTAAGCCTGTGTTACCAAGAGCAGTTAGGTATCATAACAAGTGAGGATGTAACTTAAAAATATGATGTAAAATGAATAGAAATTGTTGCTCAAAGCAAAGAACAAAGTGTTGATATAGTCTAAATTCCTCATTTTGCCAGTCAAGTTTTTTTTTTTTTTGTTTTATTATTATTTTTATTCATCCCCAATTGAACTATGTAGAGTCTAAGGCCTGTAGGCTTCTGTCACTCCCTGTCACTCACGGGACATGTGACCTCTGTCTCCCCTAACTAGCAAACTCCCGTACATTAGTCTCCAATGAAACTATTAAGTCACATAGCGATGCTAATGAAAGCTGTCTCTTAAAACATTAACGGCACTCACAGCATTTCCTCCTCTTTAGAAAGGCGATTCCAGGAGCGTGAAGCACTTCAGTGCACTGTTAAATCTGGAAATCAATCATCACATCAGCCAATCAATTTGGCAATCGGAACATTTGTCTCACTTAACTTATTACACAGTATCGGGCTGATTGAAGCAAGCTACCTGCTGAACCACTGTGAGATAGGATGTGCTTATTTATACTGGGTACGTACTTAATTTAATCAGCATATATGGTTCAGGTACTATTACGTGCACAAGTACTGTACTGTTCTCAGAGCACACCGTATACAGTGTGCATCTTATTTCTTCAAGGCAGTGAAAGCTTGAATTTCAATCTACAAATTTCTATATTTTACCATGGATCACAGCTGTAAGGAAATAAATAAAGAAATAAATAATCAAGTACCCCTATCTTAGGAATTTATGCCAAAAAGACAAAACATTAAAAACTCTGAGCTACTGAGGTACAGAATTTGATTCCATGCTCACAATGAGCTAAAGGTGCAGAGTATAAGAGAATAAAAGAGGGTTGAATTCAACACAGGAGAGGATTTATTCTGGGTCACATGAGAAAAGCCAACATAAGAAGAAGAAAATAAAACCATGAGAATGAGACTTTTGAGGCACTGCTGGCATTCAGGTGGGGTGCAGTCATTTGCACCCTTTCTGTTCTCAAAGTATACGTGTACACACACACACACACACACACACACACACACACATTCACACACCATTATTTAATAAGCTGCAGAAAGGCACTACAATAGGTTACTGTGTAGCATCGCTGGAATGATGTAATCTGATGATGACAGAGAGTGAATGTATGAAAAGCATTTGTCCACTTCTGGGGCAATTGCCACATATTATCCTTTTTTTCTGTGAGCTCCAAAAAGCAAACTGTAAGTACAACTCCAGATAATTGCATGTGCTCGATACCGTTGTGACTTAAACACTCAACCAAATATGCACATACCAGGTAGAGTTCTTCGAGACCAGCTAACTCCCACAACCCACACCATTACTAAAGTCTGACTACAGTTATCTCCATTTTGCTTCATTTAATTTTAACTCTTTGGCATATTTTAGCTGAGAAAACATTACACTGACCACATTTATTTAAGCATGGGCCAATTTTCAGCCAGGAATTTCAAGGCAGAGAAAAGAGAATGACTATTTGCACAGTGAGTTTATGACTGTTTTGCATGTGAAGACATGCAAACGACTGTTCTATGTTATAAGCTTTCCTTAGTTTTTCCATCTCTTCCAAAACTTGTGGCTGCACAAATTTGCCACATGCCAAAGTCATGAAAAAGTATTCGCGCCCTTCCCTATTTCCTCTTTTATTGCATTTTTCTCTCACTGAACGGTTTCATATCTTCTATCTCTAATTGGGTGATGCAGCAGGACAATGATCTAAAACACAGAAGCAAGGCCACATCTGAACAGGTAAAAAAAGCAAAATTAAAGTCAAAGTCCTGACTTCAATCCAATAGAGATGATGTGGCAGGGCCTGAAAAGAGCAGTTCATGCTCGAAGACCTACCAATCTGTCAGCGTTAAAGCAGTTCTGCAAAGAAGAGTGGGCCAAGATTCCTCCACAGAGATGTGCACGGCTCATATTATCGGAAGCGTTTAGTTGCAGTTATTGCCACTAAGGGTGGTCCAACACCAGACATCAGGTTTAAGGGGGCATTTGCTTTTTTCACAAGGGTGATATGGGTATATGTTAACTATTTTCATTGAAGGAAAAAAAAAACATTAAAATACTGCATTTTGTGATTCCTTTGTAGGTCAGCTTCCCTTTGTGCAATATTACATTTTGTTTGAAAATCTAAAACCATTCAGTGCTCCAAATAGGCATTAATTGAGAATATCAAGAAGGGGGAAATGCTTTTTCATGCCACTGTAGCTTAATGCAGGACATGACAAGCCATTGCAGTCTTAAAAAATATCACTAGTTAACTATTCCATTGTCTAACTTTCAGTGAGGAAATAGCACATAGAATGGTAAGCCTTTTTGAATAGTTAAATTAGCATGGCATTTGTATATGACAAACATAAACTGCTACATGACTACATATATGTCACAGCCAAATTGTCTGTATATTCTTATTACTCTGGATAAGTGCATCTGCTATGTTATGAATGTATCAAGGTATGGCACACTTCATTATTTCAACATCATATATAGCTACTGCATACCAAAGCATATGACAAAATGGCTTCACAATGCAATATTCAATCATTGCAAAGATGTAAAGGTCTCAAACATCTAAAACCCTTCCAGAGCTGAATTCCCAAAGAGAAATAGCTATACAAATTTACTGCTGATGGAGAGACGAGGCCTTTGTAACTTTAATTTTAGATTTAGGGTAATAAAACACAATTGTCAAAAGACCCAAGACATTGCAAGCATGAGCAGCATAACAACATGTTGCCCATGGGCATCTTTATTTGCATATAGGATTAGTCCTCTGACATGAACCATTAAGCTCAGACTTCAAAACCTTCAAATAACTTGGATGAGCTAGTGCAGAGGTCAAAGTCAGCCCCAATACACAATTTGCTTTTATCAGAAAAAAGTAGCAGCTGAATGTTTGTGACACAAAGTAGGCTTCCATTCATTAAAAATAAAACGTTCCTGTCCATTTTGGGATCCTACTCTGTATATTTTGAAGATATAAATATATATCCCATATACATTTGCCTCTGGATATAATTACAGTACTTGGTTAAAAGTAATTCCCTTCAGGGCGCAAATGAATCATCTGACTAGGATTCAGAACCCACCATTTATTAGCCTACCCAGAACGCAAAGGGTGAGACAGAGATTCCGACAGTGCCGAATAACAGCAATGATAGTTGTAGCAAGGGACAGACAATTTATGGCCCCCTCTCTGCTTTTTACAAACGGCTGTAATTAAACACACACATATGGGCAGGGGTGGAACAATGCACCTAATGTTTTCTAATGCTTCCAAGCATTGTAGGTTTCCCCACTATAATACATCACTGCTCCGTCTTTAAACATTTATAAGCAAGATGGTTATGAAACCCTGCGTCCTTTCCCTTGTTGAAAAACAGCCGCGATACAAATCGGACGGCACAGTCCACAGAGTGTTGTGTACGGCACAACCAGCAAAGAGCCATGCGAGTGCAGTCAAAGTTTAAACAATCTGCATGCCTAACACAACACTACATAATGCTGGAGTGGACACTGGTCCACTCCCGCTTTCAGATGTACTGAGTGGGAACATAAGCTAACAACTCCGTTTTGTCTTCATACGGCTGCCTGATAACAAACAGTTGACTCAGGCCCTTGCAAGGGATGCCCAGCGGCTTTCTAACACCGGTACATTATAATGTCTGTGTATTCATCATCCGAGGTGATTTCTGCTTGAGTGCAGAAGTGTACTGGGCATGCTGCCATTTCCTCACAAGTAACACAGCATTACACCATGGCGGCGGGGCTAAGAGCCGGCTCACGGGCTGTGCTAAATAAACTCTGAGAGACCCTGCAACATTTGTCATGTTAGCCTCTCCTCAGCTTCATAAGCCGCCACAGCCCCCCCACCCACCCACATAAACCGAATCTTATCTGACCCCAACCCACTCGCTAAGACCAGTTCTGGAGCTGAGGCTTGTTACTGTTTGAACAGGAGTCCCAGGTCATCGAGTCTAAGAAGGCCAGTGAAAGCACACTATTATGAGACTATCTGTGGACGAGGCGGCAAGAGAAGTTTAACAAGTTCCAGGGCAACGTGCACAGCATTCAGAAATCAATATTTTGGAATACATCCATACTAATATGCTGTCGTCGTCACCCCCCCTCCCCCTCCCACACACACACACACACACACACATACACACAGTAGGCAGAGGGTCAGGGTTTTTTATATTCAAGTGACATTTTCTGTTAAACCTCTGAGATAATGCTGCAGTGCTTTCATTAAAGAGAGCAAGCCACAGCGAGATTCCACAGCAGGGGGATCTGCCTCAGAGGAAACACTTTTTCTGCTGTGTTGTCAAGGTCATCGGGACCAAGGAACAGGAGAACTAGAGAGAAAATATTCCATCTTTGTCTTATCTTTGTACGGTTCCATGAAACATTCAGGACATATATTAACCATGACATGTGTATTTTATGTTTGTGAAAACATTTGACATACAATATCAAATATCTTGTAATTTTTTTGTTTGTTTTATTTGCGTCAAAATACAGCCAAAACCCCCCTCACCTCCCCACACAAGAAAAGTCTATGCTATTTGTGGTACCACTGTTGTGACTCTTTGTCCATCTGTAAATGATGAAGGGAGGTGGCAAACCACAGACTGGTGAAATCTGACATTTGTACAGCCCAGTGCTGTATTACGAGGGGTGAGATCACAGCCTCGTACAGAGGCACGGGCAAAGAAGGGGTGGTGTCGCACCCTTCCAGCCCAACAAAGGGCACTGTGTTTGGCGAAACTGGCCCAAGCAGCCAGTAGGGAGCGGGCGGCTGTCCAGCACCACCCTTAGAGCCGACATTGTAATATCGCCGAGACCATGTGTCAGCACCTGGCCTGTCAACACAGCTTTGTTTACTGTGAACTACAGCAACCCACACGCAGAACCGGGGCCTGTGGCACATTCCTCTCATGCCGTGATGTTTGGCGCTCATGGTTTTGACCTTAGCGATTTCTGTGGAATTGTCCAAGACACCTAGTGTTCATCCACTGGAGAATGACAAAGCATGTTACAACACCCCAAACCATCACAGCATTTATGCAAACAAGACCTCCAAGCACACCACCTACTAATACAGTGACTCACAAAAATTCTAGTAACTCCAGTAATGAACTTGCCAACACCGATCATACTCTCAATTAGTTTACATTTCCCTGTGAAATTGTTTAGCTTGTTCATATACTTTCTTATGACATCAGAATTTATCAACACTGTACATGTCCATGAAGAAATTCATTAACTCTTCAATCTCTATTCCACAACTGTCAGCACTCACCTCGACAGTGCACCCCTTCATCGAAGCCATCTTCACAGTCTATCACCCCATTGCAGAGTTTATTAAAGTGAATGCACCGCCTTGTGCCGGCGCACTGCATGTGGTTAAGAGGACACTTCACTGGCAACTCCTCTGTACCTGTGTGAGAGAGAAGGGGCACCATTAGCAAGCTCGCACTTCACTTCACAGCCCACAAGGCTAAGTATTCATTGTATGGGTAGAACGGGAGTAAAACAGGTGTGCAAACAGATATGGGGCAGCAGAATGGGAAAGTGATTGAAGAACTTGACTTGAAACCAGATAGTTGCAGGTTCAAATCTAAGACCTTGCCACTCAAAACTTGGGGAAGGTACTTAATTAACCACAAGTGCTTCTGCAAATGTCCAGCTGTATAACTGGAAAATGTGTGACATAAGGGCTATGCAAGCTATGCAAATGGCCATCTGTTGATTAAAAATGTAATCACACAGATACCTTCAACTTGATTGCCCCAGAAACCATTTACACCATGTGACATGGTTAGCAACTTTGTGTATGAAGATGGCCAATGCTTGAGCAAAGTCAGTTCAGGTGGACTGCCCCTGTTTTTTCCAGTCCATTCCCATATTTTCCACTTTTTTCTTTGATTTTCTATCACTTTAAATCAAGTCCTCTGTAGTGTTGGAGAGGGAATAATGCCCACAGAATTTCCCCTGGCTTTCCCAGCAGACTCCTGTTCCAGTTATGTGATCTCAGGGAGAGCACCATGGATAATTTACCAAACATGAGAGGTGTTTAAAAATATGCCGTCTCTGAAGCTTTGGCCCCCCCTGTGGTTGGAGCGGACGCCCCTACATCTGAGCTCAGGAGCCGTGAGGAGAGAAATGGCCCATGACACACATTTCAGCAAAGACAAATAGCTGTTTTAAGAATTTGTGTCCCGATAAGTGAGAATCCATTCCCTGTGTCCTCTTCAAAATGACGTTTCCATCTTACCAATCTCTTTCTCCACCTAATGTTTCTTTGTTCTAAAATAAAAGATTTTCATTTGAGGGTTGATGTCTGCAAACTTGCTGTACAACAGCCACGTGGCCAGGTATTGACATTGGTGCCAGCTAGGCCTTTTGCTGAGAACAACATGTGGTGTTTCTGCCATTCCGACATCAATTGTTTTTACAATTGTTTTCCACAATCAGGCTAGAGCACTTTGTTTCCTCGACTGAAGTCAAATTGGCAAAACTCAATGTTTATAGAACAGGCTCTAAATTACTTCTGAAACCGAGGTATGGGAAAGTGTTCCATTTGTGAACTCTATTTCAGGGTCGGGCATTGCTAACATGGCCTTTTGATGTAGCTGGCACCCTATTGTATTCCTTTGATTGAAACAACAAAATTAAAAAGTAAATTGTATTAAGCTTCAAAACAAAGCCATTAACCACTAATCAAAAAAAGAGAATGGAATTATAAAAATGAAATTTAATTAAAAGAGAAAAAAGATTGGGGTTTAATTGTTTCAATGCATTATATTGTCTTTCAGGAATGCACATAAAGTTCTGTGTGACAGAAAAGCATTGTTTGGTAGTTAAAATCTCCAAGGGTTTATATGAACACTCTGTAGTCTTTTACATATCAGTATTGATCAGGCTTGAGAGTTATCTGTTCACTTCCCACATGAGACAGCTGAATGCTTATCCAGAATGATGTATATTTCACATGCTGTCCTTATACATACTGTACTGGAAATTCAGATTAAGGACCTTGCTCAAAATTACAATGGTACAGCACCATGTGGGAATTAAACATTCAGATTATAAACCCTACTGCGTTACTCCTAACAGTTCACTGTGTATGTCACACATTGTTGTAATACAGGCACAAAGTGTTTTGAGCAATGTGTACCACACAGCATGTGTCCATGGCACACAAGTGCCAACAGAGAACACTGGTCACTTGCTTTAAGAAATGGTAGAGCTTGACAGCAAGAGAACAACCTTTCCTGCAATTTCCTTCCAGTAGGACAGAAGCAAGGAGCCAGTCCATGACAATACAGTTCAGTTTAAATTCAATCATTACACCATATTCAGGTCATGAAAACATACCACCCAGCTACTGGTGACTTTCTCAGTGATGACGGATACGGCAAAACATCTGACTTAGTCATCAGAATGGCTTAGCTACAGGATATTTAAAAGGGACGCTGGGTTATTTCTCTAACTCAAAAGTGAAAAGACTTAAGTCAGGCTTGAAAGGGTCATTAACATTATGTGCACTTGATATGTAATTTGGTAAGTGACTTTCCAACTTTTCCTAAGGTTTATTTTCCAATACTTCCAATACTTTATCTAAAAATATACATTTAAACACACTACATAAAAATATTACAGTAATTTCATTTTAATAATCATTTTCATAAACATTAATTTAAATAATTATTCATTTTTATTTTTCAAAAAATATGGCCTCTTTAAGATAGCCATGTACACATCTGTGTTTTCTGGCCAAGATTGTTATGTTTGGTATTTCAGAACAATTACAGCTTACATTATTTTTTTCCAAACTAACCACCATTCTTTATCCACATGAATTAAACATATTAATGTAATGGCAATTCTACAAAAGACCCGGTCTTTTGTATACATGGAAATTGACTGGGCTCTCATTTATTAGGGCAATATCAGATTTGTTTTGAGGACTATGCGACCCTGTGTATGCTACAGTTTATGCAAACAAACACCTACAAGAGTCCTACATGGGATCATTTTTTTGATCCTTCACCCACTTGCTCCAGGAATGTTTCATTGCACACCCACACCATCTCCTCCCACTCCTACCAGCAATGTCCATTTCAAAGCAATATGATGGGGTTAGGCCTAGCAGAGTTTTACATTTATTTTCATTTACGACCCTCGCCCTAATGCTGCAATTGCTTTCAATGAAACACGTTTAAAGTTACAATTAATAGGCTACAGCACTTGTCCAGATAGCCAGTCATCAGATTGAATAATCATTTTGAATGAAGACGTTGGCTCAATTTACAATTAAGGGAACATCAAATGGTCAAAACTAATCATGAAATCCTGACACGCTACAAAAACTGATATAATATCATGACAGATTTTTACTGTGTTCTGATTATTTCTGTGACCTGGCATAATGTCACATCTCTCCTGTTTTGCTCGGTTGAAGTTATTTAACCTTTATTTTACCAGGAGGGCTCAAATGAGAACCAATTCTCTTTTACAATGACAAACTCAAGGAGGAAATTATTTAGTCAATTAAGATGGGGGATTATTAGATGGCCAGATTGAAAGAGACTGATTAGAAATTTAGCCATGACACTGGGGACTCTTTCTGATAAGTGCTACGCGATCTTTAAAGATCACAGAGTTAGGACCTCAGCTTCATACCTCATCCAAAAGGTAGCACATCCAATATAACAGTTTCCCCATTACTGCTCTGGGGCATTGGTCTCCTGTTTGGTCCAGTGGGAAGACTGCCTCCTACTGGCACATGAAGAGCACTCCCAATAGCCTGGTTTTCTCTTAATACTGATCTTTTTTTTTGGATCTCAAAACTCCTTTCATCCTTTTTGTGACCACCTATAGTAGAGTGAATTGGCCACATTGTCTTCCCATATTCAGCTGGGGTCCACGGGACCCAGCAGTTCCCAGTCCATGTTCTGGGCTATAGCTCCTGCTCTCCAGCCAATGGCATCCCACGTCACAACAAAGAAGCATGCTTTGTGACAATGACAAAGTGGGACACGCTGGTCATCGCACATTTACAGAAACACGTCTACAGCCGTTTCAAGATTCATGGGGTACTTAGGTAACCCTCATCTGGTCGACAGCCAACAATCCCCATAAAATGTACATAACCATCACTGTGACTTGCTTCCTCATGCAGCATTTTGTCACACTGCCCCTTAACTGCATCAGGTTCAATTACCATAACTACTGTTCAGCCACTTTGGCTGAGATTGATGACACACGCGACTAACTGAGCAATCTACCCTCATCCAGTCCCCTTATGTGCCATAGAGTTAAGAGCGCCAGCCCAAGATATCTCTATACCTTCCTGCTGTATATTCAGTTAAAGAAATATTTCACTTGCATTTAATAAGTTAAGTTAATGTTGCAATTAAGAGGACCATTAGTATAGTGGATTGCCATCCCTGATGTATTCAAAGGGGTTATTTATAAAGGGAGTTATGTATCTCGGCATTAAAATGGCAATGATTCACTTTCATAGTGGACTTGCCACTGTACTCAGTACAATTAGAAAAAATGAGATCCTCTCTTTTTCATATTTATTCTCAGTAAATGTTAAAATCACTCCAGTGCAAGTGAACTCTATTTCACATTTGATATTTATATGCTACAGTGATGACCACTGTCTTTTTTTCTTTAATTTAAAGTAGCTTCCATTTTTATTCATACCCCTGACTGTCAGCTTGTTTTTAAGATGTGTTACACTTAAATCTTAATAGTATTGCACAGAGCAAATGCAGATTGTTTACATATATTGAATTCTAATCCAGAAAACATGAGGGTCACATTTATTCACACCAATCTTTAAAACAAAATTTGACAACTGAAATCTACTCCAAAGCTTGAAGCATCCAAATGTTTCTTGTTTCCCTACGCCCGGTATCAGAGGATGAAACAGACAGAACAGATTCATCTGTACCATTCATTATCATGGTTATGCTCAGACATCAGAATCTACCACTTTCCAATATAGTGTCAATTATTAATTTAAGGCCACAGTGGCAACCCGGTCAAGAAGAGGATGTGTTTAACTTGCCACCACAGGCTGTGAGAGATGTGGTTATGGAGTGAGCCGCAAATCCAAAGACAACAGTTGGCAATCTCCTAGACAAACTTTCATCTTCAGATTACAGAGTGTCAAAAAGAACCCTTAAAATTTGCATGTATGGCCGGGTTGCAAGCAAGCCTCTTCTGAAAGCAAGCCACAAAAAAGGCAACTGGAATTTCCCAAACCACATCTGAGTGACAAAATATGCCTGTCTTATGGTTAGATGAAATGAAAATTAAGCTTTTTGGACATGCCCATCAGACTTATGTTTGTCATAAAAGATGGAAGCATATATTGAACTCATGCTCACTGGGAAAAATGATGAGGGTATATTATGTTTTGGAGCCCTTGTTAGGATAAGATTTTCGTCAGAAACCTAGTTCCCTTGACCAAAAAGCTAAAACTTGTTTGAAAATTTGTTCAATGATCCAAAAACCTGGTTCCCTCTGCCAAGAAGCTTTAACTTGTCCGGAAACATATTCAGTGATCCAACAAATTCTTCCAAGTCTACAAAGAAGTGATTAACTAAGCACCAAATAAATGTTCTCATTGTGAATTAATTTCCAGACCTAAATCTAAAAAAAAATCTTAAGAACCTCAAGCAATTCTTCCAGGGGGACAGTCAGAAATTCCCCTCAGAAGTGTCAGAATCTCAGAAAACATTACAGGAAATTTCTTGTCAGCGTAATCCATGCAAGAAGAGAATCTATAAAATACTAATCACAGGGATAATAACAAATGTGATGCTTGAGTTTTATGTGATAAAGTTCATTATTTGAGAACAAAATGACTGTCTGAGCAATGCTATTAACATTAAATAGCATATTCTTAGCATTTTTGTTTTAATTCAGAAAAAATGATCAAATATGCACATGAATTTTGGTTTATTTTACTGACATGATATCTTAAAAAAGAACATGTCTCTGTATAGATATTCTCACTGTAGAATTGTCTCACTGAAAGTCCACGTGTGTCTGCTTCTCTTTGTCTTTCTGTGCTGATCTGCATACTTTCCTTTCTTGGTGGAAACTGCTTGTATATCCACTGTTCCAACATAAATGTACAACTATTAACATGAAAAAGTTATTATGTTAACATGTAAACTAAAATAATGTCAAATAATTATTTATGAAATTACTTTTACTTAATAAATTACTTGATAAACCCATTAGCAATTAATTCCCATTTGTTTTTTTTGTTTTTTTTTTTAATTTTTAAAATAAAAATATATATATATTTTTGTCATCATCTGACCATCAAATGTTTATTAACTGGATGTCTAACAGATGTCTATTAACTGAATCCAAAATGAACTGGCAATGGTTTTTGAGGCTTGTGGAGGTTGTATCTATTAGGTAAAAGCATTCTGCTAGTGTGTTAGTTGATGCATTTATTTAATAATGGCTGGATGTGAGTTTATCAGGCATTATGAATTCAAAAACATTTTGAATAATTTTGCTATTAGAAATCCGGAGGAAATGTTACCCAACTTGTCACCAAAAATAAAATGGGTAATCAAAGAGTGGAGCATTATTCACAATCATTCAGTTTGATTAAATGGACATGACTGTACACATAATATATGGATTAAACCACATCACTGGCAAATTCATATTTCAAGTGTTGTGCTCTGAACCCATTCTTTATGTTTAATTGTGTCACTGCATCTGCCTTTCCAACTATATTTTTTCTCAGTGACACAGCTAAACTTAGTTCACATTCCAATCCGATTCAAGCCTGATAGATTCTTAGTACCAGATATCAAATTGCTTTTTGCACTTTGCATAGTTTATGCAAGGGTGTGTGGGGTCTCTGTCACGGACTTTGATTAACTTAACCAATACTGTCAAGTTCTGCCTGTTCCTTCACACCTTACGAATGGATTAGAGACTAATTCAATTTGACGAGTGGAAGGAATGAATATTCAGTGGCAGCAATGCACTGGCACAAGAACACGCAGATGGGCTTGAACTGCGTGTGCAGTGTAAAGATAATAGAAAATTACACTTTTTTTGCTCAGAACCAAATTACAATAACATATTTTAAAGGTAACAAGTGCATTTTTGCATGCAAAGTTAAAGAGACTTTTACAGCCTTTAGTAATGGGGTGGTTATCAGACGTGGAGACCTAGGTGATGGTTCTAACTGGAGGCCAGATGATATTGAAGCCATCCTTGAGAACAGCATTTAAACTCAAAGGCCATGGAGCATGACTAGCTGTCTCTGCTGAAATGAAGATTGGTTCCATCTTCCCTTTACAGTCTAGTTAGGAAAAAAATACGCCGTGGTGAATTAACGATTTAAAGATTTTACAGTGGACCTAGGACCTAGCACTGCAAGCCAGCCTCAAACAAAATTAGTTTCAATTGTGTTTAATGGAACGAATGGATTATGTCAGCTCTACGAGTTGCATTCTAAACTATGTATTAAGCTAAAAATGTCAATACAATGAACGGTATAATTAGTTCTCTACAGGCACAGAATGTTCCGCATTGAGAGCGTGTTCATTAACACACAACCCATTGCGATTTTCATGTTCAGGAAAAGAAGAAACGTTAAATAATGATAAAAAAGAGAGCAAGCAAATGAAGAATAGGCCCGTTTGACATAATGAGTGGAAAGTGTCTCTGCACTCATTAAGCACCAGAGGGAATACAGTAGATTTTAATTGAGGTTGAGATCTAGCAGTCAGCCTGGAGAGAACACTGTTTTCCAATAGAAGTCACTGGTTAGAAGTAATATTGTGTTTTTTTTTTTCTAAAGCTACATCGTACAGAGTTCTAAAACACACTCTAAACACACATTTCAGCACTTCAGATGATAGTGCCTTTTCATGCCTTTGAGATAAAAAAATTAAACATAAGTCATTGTTCTTGGACACATTTTCCTTGAGTAATGATGTCTGTTCACACAGATAGGATGAGCATGTTTAATTGCAACTGAAAATGCATATTATTATTATTTAATTTATTTTATTTATTTAATTCATGTACTATTTGTCCTTCCATCAGCTTCATAGAAAAGCTAGAACTCAGTACTCCAACAGGATCTCCTGTCAAAATGTGGCTTTGCTCTCTTTTCTTTTCACTGAATACTTTTAATTAAAACCGGGGTGATATTTATCCACTTCGAGGAAGGGAATAAAGAAATAAGGTGAAATCAGCCAGTGCTGGCTAATCCCTGTATTTAATGCGTACTGAAAGCCTTCTGGCGGAAATTTTAGCAGCTATGTTAATTATGATTATCACTTTAATCAGGGGAGGGAGAGCCATGGCTGGAATGATGAATACCAGGATAAAAAAGCATTGAGAGTCAATCAGAGAAGAAGTCATTGAACGTTGCTGTATCGTGAGCCTGTAATGTGCTGTGTCGCAATTACAAGCATGTCTTATTATTAGATTCCATCTGATCCAGCGATGGGTGTCACCAAGAACTCGCTACAGACATTCAATTGAAATGATCCTCATTTTATCCCAGCATCAAAAATCTTTTTTTTTTTTTCCTCTTTTAGTCTATGCAAATGTGTACAAATATACAAAGTACCTCACCAATATCCTCATGTAGCTCAGTAGCATCTTAAGATATGATATGCCAACACTGCGTGATGAACAGTGCATGACTACAGCGGACCAATTCTGCACACATCAAGAGCACATGCAACAAAACAAAGTATTTATTACAGGAGGAGAAAAAAAAGAGAGACAAGGCCCTGTTCATAATTCCTACCTTTGTAAGACTGAGATTTCAGTCAGGAGACCCTGTGAGCTGCCTTGCACAAGATATTAATGTGAAATAATGACTCATGGTAGCAACAGGGAGAAGATACAATTTATATAGTGACAAATGGAAATTGTCAATACAAGCCATTGATCTGTCATGCTATAAGGGTGTCTTTCTTCAAGTACTCATGGACAAAGGAAAACATTATCTTACAACACGCAAGGGGCAATTTGATTGTGGCAATGTCCAATAAATCTATCCCCTATTATGTGCCATTATGTTGTATGCTTCAGTATTGTTGAAATTTTTTCCTCAGTCATAGATCATGTATTGATTGAATGAAGTAAGGGCCGTATTTAGGAAGCTTATCGCTTAGGTTTTTTTATGGTATGCATACTGTACAGCAGTTATTTATAAAAAGTAGTAAAAGCTTATTACCTTACTACAATTGACATAATCTACCAAACAACACTTTATGTGTTTACAATTCAATATTAGGGGTAATAAGAGGCTGTGAATGTCAATTATTGCAATTATGAAGTCCTACTACAAATTTTATGTACAATTTCATAACGAACACAGTTACAGAGATCACAGGTGTCTGTGGCTGTACATTTTCTTGCTAAAAACAATGCTCATGAGACAGTATAATATGTTCATCTGTTTACGTCCATTTCATTTCCTTACAACCTCGTGCATGCCATTTCAAAGGGGACCAGCTCTGTCTGTTCTCATTCGGTCTGATGAATGCGACCACATTCAGAGATGCAGTGGCATTCACGTTGATGTCCGCTGGGGTTTATCTTCAAATGTCAAAGAGATCCACTGTTTCTCTTAGATACAACACAGGCTTGACTGACCCCAAAATATTTCATGCCAACCTCATATTACATAAATCGACTTTGTGTGCACACTTTTAAAGGTATTTTAAAGGTAAGGTTTTACATACGCCTTGACATTTTTTAAAAATGGCATCAGAGATGGCTACTTACAGCCTGTTTAGTAATTTGATCTGAAATTCATCTTTCAAATTCTGCAAAATAGATAGTTAATGCAACCATCACCATTGTGGCATGTTACTTCCTAGAAAGGATATTTGGGGGGCTTATATCATTTATATAAAAAAATTACACTGACAAAGGAGGCTCACGTCATCTTTAGTCATTTTCACTCACTCTATACTTTCACTGTATAGCACTTTGAGAACTTTGAATGGCACAATATAAATGTATCCATTAAAGATCCAGTTAGATGCCAAATATAAAATAAAGTGGAATACAGATGAATGCCTTATGGGAGGTCAACACATTTAAGGATGAGATTAAATAAATGTCTAGGTCCTCTAAATTCTCCTGTTCTCAATCCCACCCAGAGTGTTGCCCTCATTTGGTGCAAACTGCACCTCCCTACTGACAGAGAATCTAGCAGAGAAAACACAAAAGGAGACAAAAATCAAAATCAAATATATGAGGTACAGAAGCTTTCACCTTCTCCAGACAAAGACTAATTTCCAAGATAACCCAAAGATCCACTACAAAAGCATTGCTATGCATTCCATTATAGTATATGTAACTACAAAGTTCAAGTGAATTGCCACAGTGTTGGGAAGCCAACAGCATTCTCATTGACCCAATGCATCCTTCTGGTATGAACACTGTCAAACAGTGCTTCATTGGGGAACCACTATAACTCTGCACAAAAAAAAACAAAGCAAAAACATAGTTCAAATAAAGGCACCATGCATTGAACACAATAAATCACCAAGAAAATAAAATTAAAGGCATTTATCATGCAAGGTAATGTAATCAACACACAATGAAATAAACATGTCATCTATCAAGGCTGGGCATTCATTACAACAAAGGGCATTCTCCATACCTCCAAATGTACATACATCATATCAGGAATCACTCACCACACAATAATATGTCTATACATCACCCACTGAGACATATTTTAGCAGGATACCTGGTTTGGTGACTATTTCACCATTCCAAATCAAAGCTAGCCACTGCTTTACATCACCATGAAAATTTATGAAAAGGAAGAGCTCAGTGGGTACATACAAAATGAAAAGGAATTCTAGAGTTGGCCTCTGATTAAATCTATATTGTAAAATTGTTGAAAGTTTCATTTCTCTCCCTTAGGACCCCTGCGCAACCATAAAGTGCATTTAACCATTGTTTATGAATAGATTTTCTACTGGGAGTCCAAAACTCCACTTCTCTGCAAACCATTATTTGCTTATTGTGGAGCGGAAAACACATTTTATATCATTTCTCACGGCTGGATCTCCATTATAGCGGGAATGAGTGGAGCATCAAGCAGAACAACCCTGGGACCGTGCCAAACTCCATAAAATCTTGTGGAAGAAAAAAAAAAAAAACTTGCCCTTCACTCGGTGTCTTGATGTGGCAGAGACATATTTATCCACTTATTTTAGATTGCTGTCAGAATGATTGCTGCTAAATTTGGAATATGACAGCTTTGGTAAATCAACTATTTCTGAGCCTTTATTAAATAGATCTTTGATTATAAACATTACTCTTTACCAGATACCCAGATAAACAGTGTTCTCTACCTTGATTTCCATAGCCTATGGCTGTTGTTCTTGCCATGTTGGTCAGTCAGACAAGCTATGTAAGTACATCTGGATTACACAAAGGCAGCCTATACTATGTTTTGTATTTTTTTTTTGCTTTTGTATAGTTGCTTAATGCGATTTTCAGTAGTGACTGCCTTCTGGTACACATAAAGCACAAAATGCACCAAATGAGGTAGAAGAACAGTGGGATTTAGCTAGCTAACAAACTCAGTTACTGGCTCAATTAGCAAGCTAGGAAGGTACTGTTCTGTATTAGCTAGCTAGCTAACATGGCCTTATGTAGATTCCCCATTCTTTACTTTGGCTAATCTAGTATAATCTAGTCATTGAAACATTTTTTTATTGTTATTTTGTATTTTGTCATATTTTGTATTTTATTCATATCTGTTTTGATAAATTCAGAAGGTTTTAAATGAGGTGGGCATTTAATTGTAATGTAGCTGGATTACTAGTTAACACCAGGATAAAAATATCCTGTCTGAACAGGGATGGACAGCATGTGCTGTACAAGTAATATGTACAGACAATGAGTAAATTAACAGTGATAAATGTATAATACATATTGTTCTTCATTATTTAACACATAGTTTTTCATCATCAGTTCATCAATTTGCCCAATACATTTTTCAACAGGAAAAGAATGCAATTGATCTTTGAAATTCAGAAGTAACTGTGATTTCTTGTGTGAGAGAACGTGGCAATTAGGGAACAGGGCTACATTTTAAGTGTGCTGTAAGGAGATAACCAAAACTAGACTAAAATGAACCAATAACATGGGTTAATCACTATGGGCCGTATTCTCCCATGCGCGTAAGTCAAAAAAAAGCGCATTGTTCGTAAATCCACGTTCCACGTTTTCCCGACAGCCAAAATAAACGAGGCTGTGACTCAGTCTACTTCTATTTTAAATAAATCACGCTTCTTTCATGAGCCCGCCTTCATTCTGAAGTTAAGCGCTGTGGGTGTGATTGGAGCACATAGGGGTGAATACACATAACTGAAATGTGCGTAACAGGAGGCGCACAAAAAAGGACTTACCTGCAAATGGGAGAATACGGCCCTATGTGCAAATCTCAAGGAAGGGGGTGAAACCATGGCTTCTAGTTGACACATTCCAGTAGGCTTCAAATCACTACTGTGGCTATAAAATAGCTATGAATGCTGAGCAAATTCATCTATCCCAATCTTGGTGAGCTACAAGATGTCATACAATGTTTGTTCATGTGAATGGGTAGCCCTTCACCTCACCCCCAACAGGTTAAATGTTCAATGTTAATTGTTTAATTGGTTAAATTGAGGATCCTCACTGTCTACTTTCCATCTTGTAAAATAAACGCTTTATTCAATCAATTACAACTGAAACAGGTCACATGTTTGTCTTTAATGATTGTTTAATTGTTTTGTTAATTGTTGTCTGTCTTTGAGACCCAGTTAATTGGTCACACCTGCTTAGACTGATTAAATACAGGTGTGTGGCCAGAGGCAGGTTGAGATTGCAGCAAGCCATTTTGCGGTGCCAGAGGTTGTAGACTGGTTCTCCTGTGTTTGAGTGTTTTTTTATTTTAATTTTTAAATAATTTTTTTTTTTTTTTAAAGTTTTACTTTATGTGCAGAGCATCGGCCAGCTCTGTTACAGTTCACCATACTTTTGAATAAAGTCAGGTAATATGTTTGCTGGAGATTTGTAGGTAACATCTCAGTGGCAGTGCAACTAGTTATTACAACCTGGGGAGGGGGTCCATTCTAATCCCTGATATCTGGGGATAGACAAGGATGGAGAAACTCTAACCAAATTGCTGCTGGAGGTGGTATTTGTAAGCCAATAGGAGGCAGTATGCTGTCTGCACCCAGGAAGAAACCAAAGTCCAAGTACAGTAATGTGAACACATTGTCCATCATTCAGATTAAGCATAAAACCAAAGTCCTGATTTACTGTGGCCAGATTCCATGACACTTACTGCAAAGTGTAAGGGATTCCCTGGAGTGCTGATCATTAACAAATTTAAATTATAAATGCCTCTCTCTCCAGCACAGCTGATATTTTACATTATATTACGTTCATTTAGCAGACACTCTCATCCAGAGCAACTTCCAGCACAAAAGTATAGAAGTGTATCCATTCAAGTTGAATGAGCAACAGTGTCAGACTAGGCTAACAACACTCCCCGGCCAGTGAGTGTGAGCACTATTCAACACTACCACTATTCAAGCCCCATATATGTGGAGAAAATTCTGGTGGTTTCTGTACATAACTCAGAATGAGTCAGGTGATATGTAAATTATTTTTCTTCTTGTTCTTCTTCCAATTAATTTATTATTAATATTATTATTATTATTATTATTGTTATTATTAATGCTGCAGCAGCCGGCTGCACATCATGCAAATGGGCCACCTGTATCAAAGAAATACTCATTTAACCAGACAGGGAAAGAAAGGTTCTGGGCTTTGAAGTTCAGTCTTAGACCTTTCTTAATGACACTCTTAATGCACTGCCTTCAGAAGAGCTCAGCAGGGTGCTGCAAAGTGTGAAAAATGGCAGAGAAAAACAGCCAAGTTCTATTCAGAGGCTACATGTGCAAACAACAAATACAACAGAGCCATGCATGGAAAAGTAGTGCAGGCACACATGCATGCACACACACACAACACACAGCTCTGACACACACGGGGAAAGAATAAGCACACACACACACACACACACACACACACACACACACACACACAGGCTACAGTTACAAGGAGATGCCAATCAGGTACAGAATAACAAGAACTGATAAGCAATGCCTTTGAGGACCAAGAAATAGCTGAATGCTACAAATGCTAATAAAAGACAGAAAGGCCACCGTACACTCTAGAATTTAGGAACAAACTAGACTGAGTCACTTCCTAGCATGTTCCTTTTTTTCCTATATAATGGCACAGACGCTTCAGTTAGCAGGCCATGTCGGTGTCCTTGTTCCTCTTCTTCTTTAGAAAAAAATTATAATACAAGGGACAAGCTCAAAGCCAAACCACAGAGAAATATCTGAACACAGAGGCAGAGAATACAAAAGGGCAAATGCTGGCTGTCTACGTACACTGAACCAGAACCCCAAAGTTTAAACCAGCATCACCAATGAAGAAAATGTCCAACATCATTTTACAAGTGAGAAGTATGGCATTATAAGAATTCTTCTGCCATACTATAAGATAATAACTTGCACGAACATTGTTTTTCATTTAAAAACGTAATAAAATAGCTCACAGCATCACTTCAGTTCACCAAAAATCCCACACAAACTCATTCTACTCATTCAAGATCTCATTCTACACTTCATAACAATCTCTTGGCCAGGAGTGTGTCTCGCAAATATTTCCTCTGACTTTTGGACAGAGAAATAATCCTATTCCACAAACCCATATTAAATGCCTGAATAAATCCTCTCTCAAGCACCATGTAACAATCTGACCAAGTGACTTTATTACATGTAATTTGGTAAGTTTGCAAACCATTGCAGTCAGCACACAATCATGCTTGTGGCTTGCTATGTCTGCCTTGGACCCTTGGCAATGTGAATCTTGTAGGGAAACATCAGCCTGATGGTGAAAGAGTCTCTTTACTTTTTATAAAGCAAGATGTTGTTCTACTCAGGAGGCTGTGTCATTGCATGTGTCACATTTACCAAAAGCTCTGTTACAGTATTTTGCCATGCAAGGTGAGACTGTGAGATATAATCCTTCTCAAGAAATGAGTCGCGAGTACAATTTCATATGTTGGCACTGGAGTGGAGTGAGCAGCTTAAGTGTTAATTTTCTAAGCATTTGAGCTCTTAAGCTCTGTATTCCCACTACTGCACAAAAGCCTAGATTCCTTTTAACTCTTTCATGGCATGTCAATGCTGCTGAATCTGTCTGTAACATATACATATACACATATGTAATCACAGTGTAGATGATGGTGGGGCCTTAGAAATCTCTGTTATGAAGATTATGAAGATAACCAGGATGGAGGTTACATATATAAAAACTATTACTAGGTGAAACAAATCAATCATATTCACTTCCATGTTTGTTTATAAAACCATATAACTGTTATCAACTCTGGACTTATATTATATGTAGCTTTGTCACTGTTTTTCAAGGAAAAGTACAGGAAGTCATTATGAGTCAGTCAGGAAGCAAGTATTAAGAGGCTGATTTCTCTATATCTGCATAGAGACATGCTGTTTTATTTATTCACATATTACATTCTCATGAATAATGCACCGGTAACACAATAATAATCAACACTACTTAAGAATGTATGAAAAACTTGATAATGTATTACAAACAAACCCATTTGCAACTGAAGCGAGAGTACTTAGAGATGTATGAGGTAATCAATCAAGGATATATTAAAAAAAAAAAAAAACCCAACTAAATATACGCAATGAACATTCAATGTGTTTATATTTCAGCAGTTTAGTTATGAAGCACTACTGCATGTGTCATTGAAAGTCTGCAACGTGCTATAAACTCAGGTTTGTCCAAGAATAAAAGCAAAGATAGGTTTGTTGTGGAAGCTGACCTCCAGCTAAACACAGGGACAAGGATAAACAATACAACGATAGAACAGTGGTGGTTGGCTTTCAGAAGCATTCCAAAATAACTCTTAGATTTATTTTAATTGAGACAGGGTCAGACCAACAAAACTATAAAACACTACTCACAGGGTCAACTGCAGCTTTACAAAGCACATCCTTTATAAAGGGAACATATGCTTGCAAGAGCAAGCATTACAAGGTAGCTATTGACACAAACAAAGTATCTGGCACAGACTAAACAGCATGTCAATAACCCCACAGTACTTCAAATTTAATTCAGTCTATGAAGAAAAAAAGACCAAAAAAGATTGAGCAGGGGAGGGAAACAAGAGAAGAACTTAGTGATGGACAAAACAAATAAATAAAAACAGAGTTAACAGGCATTCAAATACATTCTAAAAACTCTTAGGTCAGTTGAAAGAAATGCTTAAACAATCTTCACAGGGTCAACTTCACATTGTAAAAGGAGCACTGGGAACATTTGCTTGCAGCCACAAAATCAAAAGCATTAACAGGCAGCTATCCACACAAATTGCAATCTGAAACTGACTACAGAGCATTCCATTGACTCAATGTTCATATTTTGTAAGTATACAAAATATTTAGGAACCCAATATAGTAAGTATACAATACATTTAGGAACCCAATATAGTCAGGCATGGCTGTGAGGGTCCATTCATTCCATGTAGAAATTCCTGTAAGTTGACACGCCAGACAAGGTGGACTAAAGGAAAGTGCATATTGACATTAACAGTGTGTCAACGCAGCAGGAAGCTAATGTGGTTTTTAGTAGTTTGAAGTGACTTGATGACACCATGACAGCCTTGTCAGCTTATGAAATAAGGGCATATCCAAAGCTTCAGATGTCATTCTTCAGAGGTGATTAAAAATAGATAAAACATGCAAGAGTTGGGAGTGTCAAGAAATTTTTTCTTCATCTAGTAAATTGCATGTATATATCAAGGATATATACATGTAATAATGAGGAAATAAATGGGGAGATATTGTAAATACTGACATTACTTGTATAGACTTCCACTCTTTTCCAAGAATTCCATTATTTTTTAATGTGTTATTTGTTATTTTTAATATTATTGTGATTGTTAGAAACCCCAATGTCTATTTCTGTAAGGTTTTCCAAGTATTTGGGCAAATCAGAGGCCAAGAAAACCCCTTCACACTTAGTCACAGATTGCTAGATAATCCTGATGCCCAAATATCACAGATCAGATACATACAGCTACACAATGTCAAAGCTGTTGGTCACACAGTAACTGAATATACATCTGGGTGGAAAGTGGGTGAAATCAATGTGCATCAGTTGTATTTAGATGTGTGTGTCAGATTGGACTTCTATGTCAGATATCTCCCCTCCAGAAAGACACAGAACTGCCTACCCAAAAAAGACGAACAGCTGGACCTGGGCTTTCTTTTGTTTGTTTGTTTCTCAGGTCCCAAAACAGATGGCACCATCCACAGGAGACGACTCAGCCCTCTGAGTGCGAGGGACCGGCTGACGCAAAATTAAAAGGATTATTTTCAAAGCCCTCTGCTTCTGTGCATGAAATGCTCTGTCCTGGAATTGACTGTGGGATTTTCATGGAGTGTGCCAACGTGCACAGCAGGTGAAAGAAACGGTATATAGTTATCTACTCAGCTAGAGAGAAACTAGGCAAAAAACAGGAGATTGTGCCTTTGTGGCTTGGTATAGCTCAGACGCTATTTAGAACTAACCAAGACAAGCAATCTGCAGCTACTGTATGTCCAGTCAAAGTATAAATATTATACTTCTGGTACAGTGCTGGCATTGGACTTGTCTCAGGCCTAAGATTTTGGCACTTGAGAGAATCACTGACAACATGGTACAGGCACTACACAGTATGAGGATATGAAGAATTGGAAGCAATAAAACAATTGGTAACATCACTCCTTTCATAAGAAGAGACTCATTACGTCACTTATCAGCAAAGCCGCTATCGCTATCAGGTCAAGTTTAAAAGTTTGTATCTTGTCTGTTTGTATATCTGAATATTGACTAAGACCATTCAGGCTAACTTGCTAAAGGGACTAAACATGGCTAAACAGCACATATCCAGCAAGGATTCAAACCAGAGTCCAGTAATACAGCACATGTTCCTTATAGCTGTCTAGACATGTACAAATCACATGAATCAGTTCTCTCCAAATCCTTGCTTTGTGTATCTTTTAATGTACATGCACAAAACAGTTTAATCCAAAATGGAAACACTATTTGGCAGATATTTACTTATGCAATTACAGTATAACTACTGAGCTGGATTGTTAATATGTAATTGCACTCTGTCTTGTTACAGATACTTTGGAACAAGACTTGGCAGTTATGTAGGTACACAGGTTATCTGAATAGCTCTTAATCCCATAAACTTGACTTAACCCCAACCTTAATTTTACCCTCCCCTTAAATTAAAACCTTAATGCCACAATAATATTTTAAACCACAAACCAGCCTCAAACCTGTATGTAATTACACAACATAACATTGTGATACTGAATAGCAGTAACATAGTATCTGGTTGCAGCTGCATATAGGTAACATTGTACTTAATATAAAGTGAGACCAAAAATAAAATATTGCCACAAAAAAAACATGTCACATTTCAGAAAGCCCTTAAATGTATTCCATTCTAAAAAAACTGAAAACTGTTACCCGTCTCCATGCTTCCTTTGTCAGAGGGCCATTCTGGAACACATCCATTCACCTAGAGCCAGGTTCAAAGGCATCTCCGGCCGCAGCCCTTATATAAAGCAACGGGGTTGTCCTTCAGCCTAATAGCCAAATGCTACGCTACATTACTCCCCAAACCTCTATCCTGCAGGTGCCAGTTCTCCTGGGAAATAGACATATTTACAAGCAATTTATTCTAATACACAGAAAGCCAGAAGAGGCACTGTCAGTAAACTGCCCTTAATATATAAAATGGCATTTTGACTTTGGAAGAGGTAGGAAAAAGGAAAACTCACAGACACCTCTGATGATGCACTTTTCATACTGTTTATTGCTTTTCCTTGTTTTAATTTGGAACTATTATGCTGAACTACAAAGGCCTTGGTTTTATGCCACGAGTCTTTTTGGCAGTCCAACCAACCAGTGATCATTGCAAAGTCACCAAAGAACATGTGATTTGGAAAGGAAAATTAATGTTGAAATTGAATTAGGTTGTCAGCTTACCCCACTGAAGAAAACAACACAGAATAAGCAAAGGGAGAGAGAATAAAACAAACTCAACCAAATGTGCAACTGACAAAGTGGTCCATGAATGCCAACAACAGCTGAATAGTTTGTAAGAACAAGACTGAACTTAAAACATATCCTGTCAACATGAGTATGGAGTATGAAAAAAAAAGCTAAACAAAATGATAGAAGCTGTACCAATTCTTCATTCAAATGCAGTACCTTCACCATTCCAAATGTGCAGTTAATTTTTGTATACGTTTGTGGAAAAAAAAAAAAGATATATGTGCATAACATGCATCTGTTGAATCTGACTGTAAGGTTTTATTGGGATATTACTTGTACCGGGTTACAAATAGTACATGTAATCCATAACATTTTGAACTGTATCTTTGTAAGCTGTCAGGTTAAGGGTGTTTGTTAACCAAACTAAATACTGTAAAGCAATCAATTTTGTGAGAAACAAAGTTCGCTTATGCTCCTCAGGACACATTTCTATGGTGACATGGTGTTATGGTTAGTAAAACAGTAACAGAACCCAGCAGAACACAACATTAAGTAAATACTGACAAGCTGGGTTGAGAGGAGGTAAGCCGATGCATTAACATTCACTAGAGAATCCCACTTCCAAAGACAAGGCTGTGTAAGGTTAATTAAAGGAGGTCAAAAAATACATTGTTTAAAAAAAAAAAAAGAAAAGTGTGATTCTCATTCAAGTGTCAATTACCCCTCTGACAGGAGAAATTCTGGTTCTTAAACATCGATTCACTCTTAAAACCATAAACACAAGTAGACTGCTGAAAAGCAGCAATGACTACAAGTGGCAGCCTGTCAAAATTAATTACTATAGATTTTCCCAGCTAGTTCACCATTGCCCATCTAATGGAAACATTTTTACCTGCAGAAAGGCAATTGATTTTGGTGGAATTCGCTGCTCAGGGGGCTAAGGGGTTGTCACCATCCAATGCCTTATCAACAGGTTGAATAAATATGAAGTGAATATTTTGATGGGCCTGACAAGGTCACAGCTTTGTGGTTTTGACTGACATACAATGAATGGTGCCTCTATAAGCACAAATCCTTGAGCTGATCGGTTTACAAATCCAGCTATAAAAATTCATACACTCCAATATTTCCCAAAATTATGTCATTTTCAACAATAGGGAAATTTTCCAAAAGGGTTGTTCCTTTTGTGAAGACTATATGAATGAGACCAGTTGAGCTACTGACACACAGGCGAAGGAAGGGAGCATTGCCTGCCAGACGAGACCCAGGTTTATTAGAATGGTGGCAGACCGCTCTCTGTGTGTCTTCAGAGAGAATTTCTGAGCTGAGCAGTTTGACCCTGAAGGTTGTTCTAAGGAGAAGAACTTTGTCAGAGTTATAACTGTACAGGGACCTGAGAAAGGCATCAGCTTAGCCGAGGCAATATAAAATACAGCGAACTGAGTAAAAACAAACCAAAAAAAAAAAAATAATAAATTATAAGAGGTTTAGAGCTTAGAGTCAACCATTGAGCTGCTCTTACTGGACTGCCAGCAGTTTGCTACTGGAACCCCATGGAGATGTTCCTTTGAAAATCCTCACTGACTTCACCGTGTCCGCTGAAGATGCTGAGATGAACATCTGTGTCGGCTGGGTCAAGTCTAAGCCTGTCATCAAACAACTTCAGCACTATTTAATGACTCCATCTTTGCAGGCAACTCTGGCCCGTGGCGAATCCCAGCTCTGTGGGGTCTGACGAATCAATCAGAAAATCCAGAGGGGAGACGCAGCTTCTGGTTGCAAGAGTTATTCAACTAACAACAGTGGTAAATTGGAGCACTGTCCCTGGCCAATGTTGTATTGACAGCTGTGAAGGACCTATTTATTAGTAGTTATAAAAAATATAGAATGTCTTTAATGTCTCTGGTGAAAAACAAACGAATAATCTCTGTCTTCAATATGCCTACAGATGTTCAAATGAAAGACTCTCAATGTGTGAAGTATTCTCTCCTCATATATTTAAAGCAACATTTCTTCAAGGACATAAAGCCTATAAAAAGTGATTCAGTGGTATCATTTACATACTGCATCATTTCCTTTAGAAAAGGTTGATATAGGCTCTAAATTAACACGGATAATATTTGGAAGGCCATGCCAAAAGGTAAGCTTGCCAGAGAAATACACCAGACAGTTTAGGAGAGACTTTACTCCTTATCAGAAACTAAACTAACACTTTAGAACTTACAGAGCTGTCAGCATGCTGGCTTCTCTAACCACTTTGGAGTGGGACATCTCCCAACCACTTGATAATTACTTTCACTGGGGGAGAGTTTGGGGTGGGCTTCGGCTAGTCCAAGTTCGGCTTGAAAATGAGGTGACAACACAGCTGTGTGGAAACCGAATTATGTGTTGAATGGCAGAGGACATTAATGTTCCTCTTAGAACCTTTCAAACGACCACGGGAGAAAACTATAAGGCTCAAGGAACACAGCATATACAATACACCCAATTTATCATAAGAACCTGTCATCCTGGAGGTAGTGTTAATCAAGACCAACATCAAAATTGGTTTTAAAGTACCTCAATATCACAATGGCAGTTTGTATTGATTCCACACAGAACAGCGTCTTGGATAAATTCATTAGCATATCACTGTTGTTCTTGATTTGTTTTCTCGGGCACTCAGTGAGGCCTTTTTTAGAAGACAGAACAACACTACACTATTGACGAGTGCTGCAGTCAAGGCTTTAAAAGGACGATAATGTCACATTTATAGATACCTCAATGTGTAGTAGCTGAGTTAAAGCTGACATAAGGAGAGCTGCTCTCTTCAACAGACTGAAATGCATTTATATTTGAAAAGAAGCAGAGAGAAAACAAACCTTGAATGCACATAAACACACATCACCTCTACAGGACTGGAGATGACAAGCTGTTGAAAAGAGGTTTAAGGGCCTGTCATATGTAAAGACACATCTTTCAGATATCCGCATGCAGCCACCTTGATTTGATTCAGAGCTTTCTGTACAAAGACCCAAGGATCACGCTCTTCATTCAGTCATGTAAAGATAGAAACCATGTGATTTGTGTACATATTGATCTTATGTACGTCCAAGTCCTTTAGTCTAATACAAGATGTTTGCCACATAAACACATTGTCTGCAACAAACCATCACCAGCCCTCCTCCCTCAAACCCAAACATGACCACCACCATTTAATGTATTCACAACTGAAAGATGGCGGGATACACAAATAATATGGTTTTTGCAGTTCTATATACAGGAAAATTGAAAATGCAGACATGAGGCATTCATACTCTATCAATTCCTAAAATTGACTCATACTAAAGAGGCTTTTAATTATACATTCTAGTCATGTGCCTTAACAATGGGATAAACAACTAATTTACATTTTATTGCTGTTCTTTTGCTAGAGAAAGGAAATTTAATTCCATTTCCTATCAATAGATAATCCATGTTAATGAGCTCTTCTAAATTCCCATATTAAAATATGTTCAGCCATTTTTTTTTAAAGTAAAGGCATTATAAACAAAACTGAAGCCAACCAGATTTATCTCCATGATAATGAAATGCCTCCCAAATGTGAATAGACTAGGTCCACAGTGACCAGGAATTTGCAATGGATTAGAGCAATGCCAATAACCATTGAAGAGGTATGGAATTACTTGCCATGCAATTATGAAGGATCAAATGGCTTTTTTTTTTGTTTTTTTTGGGGGGTGGGGTGGGGGGGGGGGGGGGTGACGGGACTGAAAATTTGATTCCTAACATTTTGGATTGTCCAGCACCAACAGTTACAGTGCTTTAAGCAGCAAAACAAAGAAAGAAAGTAACACCAATGGTACATAAAATCACATATATCATCGTATAAATGATTGTAGAGTGATAGCTGACACATTACAAGTAGTAGCAAAAAGCAAATTCGTGGTACATAGTCTCTTTTTGATCTGAAACAATTTAAATCGCAAGCATGGAAAATTGTTCTCAGATGTACAAAATGTATTCAATTGACTAGTATGGATGTCAATTTTGTTAACAGCGAGATATTATATGTACAGGCCTCTTATATGTTACAAGAAATCTAAAGAGAACTACATGCTTTCAAAAAAGGAATATAAATTAAAAACAACTGTCATGCAAATATTATACTTGTAAATAAGATTTTAGTTTCAATGAGACAATGGCCTTTAGACATGAGTCTTACATTTAAATGGACTTGCTCTGAACACTTATTTTTTTTTTAATCACCAGTAGTCCAGTACTTATCTAAATTACCTCCACCTCTTTAAACAGTACAATATACATATGTGGGGAGGAAACTGAGGTTCATTCAGAATGGGAACAAATGTACCACACATAGGGTGGTAAAACGCATATTAAATGTGTCATTCTGTATAACAATATCTGCAGAAACAAACCATGCACCAATCCAATACAGTCTCAACTAATTCACCAATAAATCTTCACATGTATGCATGACTGCCTATTGCTCTCCCCATGATGTTCCTGATTATGTATGATTTACTTACTGAATCCATACACTGTCTGATTAACAGCCTCAGACAACTAAATGGCTAGTCTACTTCTTAGACATTCCTCCCCGGCCTATTCATTCTTGGCCTACATAAGCAGCGATTGTTTGCATTCATAAAACACCATCCAATATAATTCAGGCCATCAAACTAATAATTAACCGTTTCAATGAGTTCCAAATGAGCAAATGCTTTCTGCCAATATCGTTTCCATTCATTAGTGTGTCAGAACCTACCCTCTGACATTCATTTTAGCATACACAGAGCTGTAACAGAGCTGTAAGACAGAAAGCACTGTTCGGAGCTAAATGCATTGATCAAAACCCACTCTTTTTATTCAGATTCTTTTAGAACTTATTTTAACTGTTACTATGTACAGCAAGGATCATGCTGGATCTCTACTCTCATGTAGTGATAAGACAGGGAAAAAATACCATGTTCTGGTTGCCTTTTGAAATTATATATGAGCCTTGTGGTTTGTGATTAGACTTTATTTTTGCATTATAATTACTGCTGAATTTCACTTTGTTGTATCATTTAACAATCTACACTTGTGAACATTTATCTATTTAAGGTTAGAACCCAGTATCACATTATACAGGCAAACTGAAGTGAGAAGGTTGAATAAAACTGGGACACTGGAAAGGAACATAAATCTAGAACATTCCATTCTTTCTTTTTCTTTCCAGTAAGGAGCATCCACAAGTCTATGACAGTGATCTACTAATAGGGGTAAAACTCACATGACTACAATGCCCTGACATGAACAGAAACAGGCTGTTCTGGATAAGAACATCTGCTGAATGACTAAATGTAAAGGAAGACTCAGTCATGTTAAATCACTTTGATAATAACAAAAAGGCTAGACATTTTAACACCATGCGTTTTTGTCAGAAGTGATGCGATTTCATGTGAACTGCACAAATGTAATGATACTACAGATGCAATGAAGCCAAAAAAAAAAAAAAAAAAACTTCCCACTTGTACATGAGGTACTCACATGTGTCCAGTGTCTCATCTGAACTGTCTGGACAGTCCGGTTCTCCATCACAAAGCCAAGTCTCAGAGACACATGTCAGCTGGTCGTGGCAAAGAAACTCACCCACGTCACACAAAATGGCTTCTGAGAATGAAAGAGAGGATGGAGAGAAAAGGGGTGGGGTGTGATATTCTATGAGTGATGAGTTGGTTGGCAGGATGAACATACAGGTAAAACAACAACATGAGCTTAAACAGAAGCATTCACAAGGTTAAGGTGGGATGAAGATGATGTGTGATTTTGGTAGAATGCAACAAGAATGACATGAAACTACATATTAAAACAGGAAAGAGGAATTCACTGTCATTCATTTATTCTTGCTACTGACTGTGCTTAGCGTGCATCTTTTAGTTTAGTTTTTGTTCTTTACTCGGACACCATTTTCACAATGTGTTCCTCATACTTCTTACTACTCTGCTAAACACATCAGTTATTGAAATGCAGAACAGAAGAAAAGATCAATACTCAAAAAAATCAATGATCAAAACAGATTCTACTTAAACTAAGAATTACAATATTGCAACAGTGAAATAACAAAAGAGGCAGATGTGAATAGCTTAAATTTTTTGCTCATAATGATAATAATAATACAACTTTATTTGTGATATGGATCACAGTTGAAAAACGATCTTATCATCTTTTGATGATAACAATTGTGAGGAAAGTAGATATTGGATTATGGATTATTCAGTACCATCATTGCCGTACTCTGCATAACAGATGAAGACAAGCAATTAAATTTCATGATCCCATGTGACTAATGGGCAGTATTATTATATCTTAATCTTGAGACTATGGTATACCAGTTTTTAACAGTATACCAGAATTTTTTTTTAATTTAATTTTATTTTGCTCTGACTTTATTTTCAATCATTTTCACACAATTGTACATGTTGGAATAGAGTGCAACCACCGGCTTCGGTTAAATAGTGAGATATTAGCAATCAGATACAAAATGCAATTTGTTCACCTTGTTGACACCCACTTCACTCCTGACTAGGAAGGTTGCTGCACACAGGGAAGATGACATAAAAAGTCTTTTGAGCATGTCAGGAATGTAGATGAGCATAAAATTTTACCCTGATGGTGCCTGTGCCTTCTTTTTGCGTGACAAATCAAGAAAAGAAGGCACATTTCATTTTTTTTCATTTCATTTTTTTCATTCTCAGAAATATTTAGTGATTTTTCTTCCCTTAACTTGTAATAATGCCAAGATAAATAAATAATTACTTGATGTCATTACTCAAAGAAAGGGCAAAGGACCGGTGCCATTTGACAGAATGCACCAACTTAATCAACTGTCTTTTAATGCAGGAAATTACAATTATGATCATGGCCCGGTAGTGGCAGATTTCACCAATTGGTGCAAGTCATCCTTCTTAGACATTAATGTGTCTAAAACTAAAGAGTTGACAATAGATTTTAGGAAAAATCCTACGGTCACCTCTCTGGTGGTGATCAATGACCAGACTGTTGAGTTTTTGCAGCATTATAAATATCTTGGCACTGAAATTGATGACAAACTGACTTTTGAGCGTCAGGTGGATGCTGTGTGTAGAAAAGACCATCAGCATATGTATTTTTATCACAAGCTTCGAAGCATTAATGTTGACAATACTTTTATGAAATTGTTTTATTCTTGTTTTATTGAATCTGTCTTCACATTCTCCTTTGTCAGCTGGTACGAGTCACTTAATCTCAAAAATAGAAACAGATTGCAGGGTATCGTCAAAGTGTGCAGCAAA
The DNA here is from genome assembly GCF_013368585.1 of Megalops cyprinoides. Lineage (NCBI taxonomy): Eukaryota > Metazoa > Chordata > Actinopteri > Elopiformes > Megalopidae > Megalops > Megalops cyprinoides. The sequence continues at coordinate 21,507,828 of NC_050596.1, forward strand.
ATTGCAGGTACGACCCTGAATGAGTTAACTAATCTGCACAAGGTCAGGACGGCCCAGTCAATCCTGGCTGACCCTAGCCACCCCTTGTTCAAGGAGTTCAAGTTGCTTCCGTCTAGCCGCAGATATACAATGCCAACATGCAGGACAAAGAGATGTAAGAACTCATTTGTCCCAGCCGCCATTGGCCTTCTAAATAACTCAATGTGATTTTTATGTTGTAGTCTTCATCCTTTACCCAGAGGGATTTTTATGGGATTTTAAGTTATTTTTTATTTTTGTGTTGTTTATTTATTCATCATTGTTTGTCTGATGTTGTGTGGATACTACTGGCTGTACAACAAATTGCCCCTCGTGGATAATAAAGATATCCTTGATCCTTGATCCGTGATCCTTGATCCTTGATTACATCACCTTCACACATTCATATATGAGATCAGTATTAATGAGGTCTTGGTGTCTGTCCATTTAAAAAAGCTACATGCCTTTCTTCTACCCTTCTTTGCACTGCATCTGTATGCTTCAACAGTTGTACAGCAGCTACCCCGGTCAAGTGTAATCCTTAAAGAGCTCCATTTCCCTGTTGTTCAAAAGCAGGCATCTGCAAGAAACTTGACAGGTCTCCCACCAGTGCCTGTCAGTATAGTTGTGCGATCATTTGGAGAAGTGGCGTATGCTTCACTAAAGACTTGACACAACTCTGCTGTTCTGCTTTACCCGCCAGGCCTCTAACACAAGTCTGAGGGTTCGAAACACAAGAACCAATTATTTGTTCCTGAACTGAATGTTGGGCAATGAACACTGTGCTGGTTTTTTTTCCTTCTTGCCCTGTTGTGTTTGTTGTGGGCTTGCAACAACTGCAAGATAGAAATAATTAAAGGAACCACTTCTGTCTGCCCCAGTGCCCTAAAGCAAAATTATTATCAAGAGACATCCATGTAGAAAGGTCAAGGCAAACTTATTTCTTTTCTCCCCAAGAATATGTGCGCCTTTTGAATGGTGCAAGCTCCTCCATCTTGCTTGTGCATAAATTCAAGCTGTTGTCTAACGTTTAAAAAAGCCCTCATTGTGTAAAGCAGCAGTTGTATAGCTTCAAGCACTTCAAACCACAAGAATTTTCAGTTGACTGCATACTGTACAATGTACACCACCACCATTTCTTGTGTGTGTGTGTGTGTGTGTGTGTGTGTGAGTATGATAGTGTATATTGTCCATCGTACATTGAGTGGTTATTTCCTTTTTTGCTGTGGGTCAAAATCATGCTTACTTTCAGAGGTGACAAAACAGCCATAGAAGAAAAGTCCATTAGTGACACTTGGCTGGCCTTGTGATAAGATGGAAGAACAGACTCCCACAATGGAAACTCAGGAACTGTGGTGTTACCGGTACTCTCTCCTTCTCAGCAGATACTATGATTTATTTCTCTAAAAGAAGACGAAGATCCACAGGCATTCAGAGGGAGGTATGGTCATTATTGTGACCACAACCACGACAGTGACTGGGTTTTATGAGTTGTGACAACTAGAGAGAGAGAGACTGTGAGACATAGAGAGAGAGAGACAGGGGGATGCAGACAGAAGATAGACTGAGAGAAAAAGGGGGAGAGAGCAGATGCACATTATGTAATCATAATGCTGCTCCTTCAGAGAAAAAGGCACGTAGTAAGAAAGAGAGAGAAAGACAAAGACAAGTTGTCATTGTCGCTCCACAATGACAGTCCTCAATATGCTGTCAAATCTGTACTGCCCGACTTGTGTGCAGTGTCACAACATTTCTGTCAAGCTTCCCCATAATTGCTATCTTTGCGCTGAATTTGAAAAGCCATGGGCAGTATTGTTCCTAACACAATACAGTAACAATTAAACTATTTTTATAATGTACGTGTTTAACAATAGACAAGGAGTTCTTTCCCACTCCCATTCTGTCAAGAATGGAAAAGCATGATCTCTCTCTCTATCTCTCTCTCTCACACACACACACACACACACACACTCAGACTTATGCTGAAGTGTCTGAATGACAGCCAAAGCAACTAAATAGGTCTGGCACATATAGATGTGGAAGTTCTGAAAATCCTCATGAGGGATTTATATCTAATCTAGAGGTGTGAAGGGTGTAAAACAAGGGGAAATACAGGGTGGATTGCTTGCATATACCTCATGGATAGAGCTTACTGCAGTGCATGTCTCCTAAAACAAAGATCACCTTCAACTGGTTAGGCTAGCTGTGACCGTCGGGCTGTTTCCACATCAGAATGACCCAGCTCAAACAATTCTGGGGCAGGGCTAGGCATTAGTCTTTGAAGGTAATGAATGGATTCCTACTCTAGCAGGGTAGAAATCAGCAAGCGTGAGGATGCAAATCACACCAAGCCATCACAAGACGCTCACACAGCAAGGGGAAAAGTAACTCAGTGCATGCAGTTTAGACAACATCATTGACTACAGTGGAATGCCACTGCTATTCTTTAAAACTCTACTAAAATCATTCACCATTTTGGAGGCCATGTCAGAGAAGGCTTTCAAATCCATCTCAACCAGAATTTTTCCACTACTCAAAGGTCTTGCAGCTATATCTCTTCTGTTGTTTTTGTCCAATTGCATCAATCCTGACATTCTTTGATACTCCATACCAGACACATACCAGTAGAGGTCTGAGAAGTAAAAACTATATGGTCCCAACTCAAATTTATTAACTCAAATCAAGCAGATTCGGGGGGGGGTTGTCTGAAATTTGACAGGTGCGAGCTTGTGGGATATGGCATCTCCCCAGTGATATTTTTACACCACTCTTCTGCAAAAGACACTTGCTGTGGCTGAGTGATTGCTGTACGCGAGAGAGGACTGCACACATTGTTTGAGAGTCCAAGATGCTCCTCAATTAATTCTTTCTTTGGAATCAGTAGGTTGGCTGTATGGCTGGTAATCTGCTGTGATTCAATTTGATGCCAGTAATACATCAGTCAAAAAGCAATAATGGCAAATGAGATGACACTCATCTTCCTGTTCCCCATTCCAAACAGCAACAACAATCGTTAAACTTCCACTCAGAATGTATCGCTGCTCGTGAGTTGGTCATAGGGGGAGAAACAAAGGGACAGGTTTTCATTTTATTACTCCATTACCGAGGCGGTTTTCCATTTTTTTTTGTTTCCCCAACCTTCCCACTCCCCACTGGCCCCATTTCTGTTCTGAAATGCAAATTCCATATGGAAAGACTATTAATAATAACAAACGGGAGAGAGGAAAAAAAATATACAAAAATACAAAAACAACAATCTACGCTCCAACAAGTCCCGTCACCTGAATCTGAGTAAGAACTATATAAATCTTGGCCATATGCATAATGAATGAAAGGGCATGAAAATGAGTTAGATGTTTTTTTTCCCTAAATATATCCTCCAGGGGAAGGACCAGGCATGCTTGGCACAAGCATCCTTCCATTTCTCGCCCAGTTGATTACCATTTAAAGAGGAGTGCTTCAGACTCGGGGGTGAATTTCCTATGCAGTTGAGCCAGTCAAAGGAACTGCCTCTGGTCTGCAGAGCAGCAAAGCTACCTATTGATGTGGGTCCACTTTCATGCAAGCTCCCTCAAAAGCCAAGGGCCAGATGAAAGTCGCCGGGATGACCCTTAATGCTAGTTAACGCCTTTCTCAAAATCGTACCGGCTCATTTTTCAACAAACGTTTCATGCCGCCGCCTCTCCCGCTCTTCAGCGGGACAGATTGATATTAATGGAAGTGACAAAACCAAAACAAATACACTATTAGTAAATTTCCTAAAGCACACACACATATACACTTGAGTGGAGGAAAACTGCACAGACAAATGGTGTGAGGCTATTTCAATACACATCCAAGCATGTACAAAGGAGAGAAACAGAGGGGGAAAAAAAGAAAGGAATGAGAAACGGTTTGGGTCTTTCATGAGGAACATGAAGCGAGAGCATTTCCATAACAGTTGGAAATTTTCAGAGGGACCTGGACGGACGTATTATTCTGAGCGCCATTCTTCGCCCCCTGTGGACTCGGTGAGACAAACCTACTGGCTCATAAAATCGAGAGTCTTTGTAATTCCAGCAGCCTTCAATACATATACTAATCATTTGGTGAAAGCAGACAGGAGAGTCTGCTTATGAAAACCGCAGCGGCGGGGAGCACTCAAAAGGACTGCTCTTCTTTGCCGCAGCGGAGCAAAGCATCTTCTTTTGTCCCCTGATAAAACTGTTGCTATGAAAAACTGCTTAGCTGTCTTGCTATGCACGTTTGTCATGATATAAATACATATTTCTGAATGTGAGCAATGAACTGGAAGGACACCAGCTCAATCAAAACAGCCATGTGAGTACAATTAGTTTATTTCTCTAAATCTCTCCTCAAGTTAAGTATCAGGTGAATACAATCAAGCACTTTGTAATATACTGAAAATAAGAAATTGTACTGGTATTTGGTTGCCTTGTGAAAATTTAGACCGTGGTGGAAAGTTCTGGATGTAAAAATTGTTTGGCATTCGACTTGTGTTGATGAAAAATAAAATAAAATAAAAAAAAAACTAAATTTAATTGTACATTAAAAAAACTGATTACTGACAATTAACGCTATGTGTCATATTATACAAAATAAATGAGAGCAATAAGTAATTCAAGACAAGTCTGATCCAGTTACACTGACCAAATTATCCTGCAACATTGTCATAACATCAGCACAGACAGATAATTTTAACCCCAGAAATCAAGTTAAAAAATTCTTTCTTATTCAAAACATTTAGCCACAAAACAGTGAGCTGAGGTCTCATTGTTTCTCAAACTGTTGTCCTCTTTGCTCCCTTTCAAATATTGGAGTGTTGTCTTTATATAAATACAAAGAGACAACTATCAGACCTATATTTCTACACAATTCATCTTAATTACTTTGCCCAATGGTAGAACAGAAATGGGCCACCTAATCAAACTTTTTAGGTTGCAGTGCCTGCTGCTTACCATTACACCATACTGCTGCCCCTGGAAACCATAGAAAGAGGGCAATGAAAATGTAGCCAGGCACTCTCTGGGGAAGTAGCCTAAGCATTTAAATGTATGCGTATGCTAATGTAAGTTCACCAATTTCTATGCATCTCCAAGTGCCCTGTGAGCACCACTCCAGTGCTCTTCACTGCAACCCTGAGAGAGTATAACCCTCAGCAAAGCTCTACCATAGCTGCCACAGACACCATTTTACAAATGCCCTGGCATGGACTACATGTGAGGAATTAAATAGTTGAGAGCTATCAGTAAATATGAATACGCATTTCTTAATATTCCATTAAACATCTCACGTTACTATAAATGCATGTGAGAAGGTGTAGTTTCAGTCCTTTGGATGTACAGTAACAGCTGTATAAACATTACACAGTTAAAATATGTTGGTCTTCCCCTACACGTTCAGAAAAGAGAACAAAAGCATTGCCAAACCCATGCAATGTTACCATCTTAATTTAATTGTGTGAAAATTGCATTGTTTTACATTATTGTATATATTTTTTTTATTTATGCTTTTATATTTGCTTATTTTATTATAGCTTAATAGCACATGACACCCTAGTGCGGAGAGAGAATGAAGGATGAAGGATGAGGATACTAGCAAGGCACAGGCTTGGAACAAAGTGGTTGTTGTAAAACTCCTCATTGCCACAAATTATAATTTCCAGATGTGTTTTTGTGCTCAAAACTCAGGAGGGGGTCCATTGGCCAAAACTCCAGGGAAAAATATTTTTATGCATATTTCATAAATAAGGCCATAAACAAAAGTAACCATTTCAAAATGGAGATGCATGACTTAGTGAAGGCTCTAACCTTTCAAACAAACCCTCTTTGGGCCACGTGACCACAGAGCTATAAGTTTGACAGTGAGCTGACTACTGATGGGGAGAAGCAGCTAGGGATTTAAAAGGACAGCATTGCTTTCTATAATCTTTCTATGGAAGACAGAGAGAATTTTTTTAACAATTATAAAAAACTGAAACCTATGGTATGACCTATGGCTTTCTGAAATATTTTTAAAATTATGCAAAGGTTTATGACAACAAAACTTTCCACCTCACTTTGGAAATAAGTAAAAATGATATTTTATCTTCATCTTTATCGATCAAACTCCTTGAACTTGTCATAGATATAATACGAACAGTGTTTCATGGCAAAGCATTCTTCCTAGCTCATCTCTAAAATAAATTTTTATAATATTCAAGGCAATGTTTTTGAAGTTTTGTTCATTTCTGAAATGTCATTTTTGACATTTTTTTTTCTTCAACACTATGAATGCCAGGCCACACCTAAAATTAATTTAACAGTATAGCCATAAACAGCAGGGTGTAGGGGAACCATGCCTCTACAGTATTTGAAGTGAACAGGAGAGGAAAAACAACAAAAAATTTCCTTATTTTAATGTCTGGAAAAAAGTTTAATTGAGTAAATTGAAAAAAAAAAAAATAATAAAATACAGAATTCCTGAAGCTTATGGCACACCACCCCTTTCCTGCCCAATTTAACACCCGGTTATTGAAGACTTATCTCTTTCCTAGACATACCCAACATGGCATTAAGAACTAAATGCCATCCCTGTCTGTTTGATAGGTATAAAAAGATGAGTAAAAAAGTCAATTCTTTATATATGTATACAACAATCTTGGTCAATATCACTTGACAAATAGACACTTCCTGCTTGGAAATGTGAATGTCAACATTTTAACAAAGCTCTCTTTTCATTATAACATATTGATCAGAACACGCACAGTGACAGAACAATGGTATATGCTTCAAGAAATATGTTACTGAAAGCTACAGTTTGCCATTGTATGATGAAAACACAATGCAGAACTTTGTAGAATGTTAGATTATTTATTATCCTCTGCAAATGTAGTGTATATGGATATTATAATGCATTTCCAAAATATACAACTGGCTGTACAGCAATGTAATGCATTATTTTTACTCTATGTTTCTGTTTTAGAATTCTGGGTAACTAAACCTGTATAAAGGCATTCAACATATATTAAAAAAGAACACAAAAGAAAGAAGACAAAGGAGATGAGGGAAGAAAAGAGAAGAAGGAGGAAAAGGATGACAAAAAATGTAGATTAACAAAAACTGCAGCAATGAACTGTCCTCATACATGAGATTGTGTACAATACCATAAGACAACCACACCTGTGAATACACTGTTGCATGGTGTGCTCATTAGTACATTTGGTTCTATGCATTAAAACGTTTTGTCCTATACTGGCACATCAACCTACACCTGATAATCCTTAGTTTCCGGAGTACATTCCATAAAGTAACCCCTCCACTTGTGCCTATGCCTTGACAGCCCCAGAGCAAGGCAAACCCCGCATTCAAGCTCAATAGGGTAAAAATCAATGGAAACATACAAAGTCTTCATTAACTGTGCAGACCTTGGATCCACAAAAAGGTCAGCTTTATTTTCTTAACAGCAGGGGATTATCAACAAAGTTATCAACAGAAAAGAAGCTGTGCATACACAGAACAGAAGCACTGATCACTGCATTCCAAACAAACCCTGTCTAAGGACTCAGATGGCCCCAACAAGCCAAAAAAAAGGATAATTTATATTATATTATAATTTATATTAACTTACTTCTTAATATTCCGAATGGATTTCACAGTGGTACTATTTAATATGATTGGCATGTGGAATGTAAAAGGCAATTGTTTTGCCTTTTTTCCAATGTAATGTCAACGGACATTTGGCTAACTTGTGTTTTCATAATTGCTCAAACTTGTAATGCATAACTTTACCACAGCCATTTGCTGCGCCACACTCCCACTTTCGCTCAGTATTACTGTAGAGCTCACCCCACAACAAACAGATCCTAATTGAAATGCTGCACTGAAAAATAGACACATGCATAGATAATACCGTAAATAATTGACATGATAATGTAAATTATTAGAAAAATTCTTCAGTGCTCGCCTATACTCTCCATGGAAAGTTAGCAATTAGACAATATTTCTTGAGAACAATCAAGAAGTAACAAGGGATAAATACCATTAAATTCTGCATTAAAAAGGTTGATTCCCTCAAGACCACTTAATCATGTGTGGAGACAGTTCAAATACATTAAACCACACATGCATATTCTTTCCACGGCTGCGTTCAAGGTCATTACATCATTACAAATTGGGAGTGAAGCGGATAATTCCACCCCAGTCAAGTTGGTCATTAACACCTCACCTGAGCATGACAACCAATCAGAGGGGAATAATAAGCATAAAAAGGGTGGGGTCAACACCATTACTGGAGTTCAGCTGTCAGTCAAGGTTGTGTGTGGCACTGCAGTACCACAGGACCAGCACTTTCAACATTCGTGATGATGATGATGTTGATCCATCATTCTCTCCGCGAAGCGGGGGTTGTGGGGTTTACTGTGCAGTCAGCACAGACATCCACTGGTCAAGGCCATCCCCTAGTTCACAAAGTCTGTTCTCTGTTGGCCACAAGCTTATCCTATTTTTTTCTCTCTCTCTGTAAGCTAGTTCCTAACAGACATTTGGAGAGACAGGAAGAGTCTTACTAGAGGAGGTCAGGCTCTTCCCAACCAGGCTTGTGTAATGATGCCTCAGTGGTAATTTGCTCTTCCTCACTCCCCACACATTGCCATTGCCAAGTTACCTTGGGGTCTGCTCTATAGACGTGGACAGTCTTAGGACCTTTGAAGAAAGTGGGTCAAGCAAACTGCTCACTAACTGGCCCTAAAAACCAACATGAATTCTGTTCTGGACACTCAGAAGTTGCAATCTAACTGAAGATGGACACATGTACAGGTTTGCCTTAAATATACAGAATACATCAGTGAAGTTCCAACCAAAATTCTTTCCTACCATTGGCTCTCTTATTTTCTCCTAATACCCCAAAACCTATTTATGAATAATGTCATTTTAATGGAATTTGTATGTATACACACACACACATACACACACATACATATATTCCAAGCGCACAGGGCCCTTCCCTCTTTAAAATTCTGCTAGCAATGAATGAATTAAACCTCTGTAGTAATGGATAATGTCTTTTGAAATGATGAGACTCCACATTGTTCAGACGGTTCTGCTTAATTTCAATGTACCCATCTAACTTCAAGCTTATTACTGTGTATTCTTCTACCTCCTCTGAGAATTTTTCCGAGAGCAAGAAGTATGTCTGACAACGTAAGTGAAACTCAGGCGTGAGGCAGGAACTTTGATAAATTGTCATTTTGTTATCATGCCACGACTGTGCCAGCAGGAACTAGACCATTTCTCTTATCAGCAAGGAAGATTGTGTAATAAAATGAAAGAAGATGGATCGTTCAAACTCACACATTGCCCATATTCTGAGGGTATGCATCTGACATCAGCTCACTGATATACAACACAAAGACACTACATGCAGATGAAATTAAAACATTACATCTGGTAAAAAAAAAATAATAATAATTGATTAAAATATAAACACTTTGTCACCATGTAAGGAGATGCATGAAGAAGATCCAGAGAAACTACAGTTTAGCTTGGACATTAAAGTGTCTTGACTAACCGTGATAAATATCAGCTATTTCTCTCTAGATGCAATATGTTACCTGCACCTCCTCCCTCTTCCTTTTCAGAGTAGTGAATCTTTGAAGTGTAAATCTTTGTGAAGCTGCTCTTGAAGGGTAAAGAAATGGAGATTTATTGAGGAGCTTTTCAGTTGTGAATTGATGTTGTGACTGTTGCTTGGAGACAAAAGCATCGTGATGTCTCCCTGTAATCAATGGTTTCGATTCAATATTGTACATCCATATACAGCATCTTACAATTGAAGAGTCATCAAAAGTGATTGCTGTTCTGATTATTATATTTTTCAACAGTTCAGGTTATAACAGGCTCTCACACAATCTGGCTTTTTCTCAATGCTTGTAACATTGCATATGGAAGGAAAATAATCCACCATTTAAACTTAAAGCAGGAGAAAACCTTGTAACGTATGATACAGTTTCATATTGGTTGACTACTTTACGGAGACGTGTCTGCTCCCATTGCAGTAATTGCAGAATTGCTACTGAGCAGTTACCCACAGATCTGGAACTGTTGGTGAGACATTGTAACATTTCAGGCACAGATTGGCTTCACAAACCACCATTTAAAATGATTCAGCTATATTAAAATGACATCTATATTGTAGCAGTAAGTCTCAGCATATATGAATATTGTAGGTCTTCCTTGTGCTTTTGAGAGTTTCATTTTCCAGATTATCTATTAAATCTGTGAATTCGCACAGCTGGATGCCTGCTTTAAAAGATCTGATGAATTTATTTCATTAGAAAATTGGGAGCACATGTCTGATGTAATGGGCTTCAATTCCGAACCCAGCCTTATTACCCCTCACTTGGAAATCGTAATTGTAGCAAATTGAAAACCATGCAAATACAAAAAAGAACAATTAGACCAATAAATGCTATCATAAAACAAGAAGCTTTAGACATTACACTCAAGTCTTTTTGCTTGGGGAAGAAATAATGAGAACAAAGATACTGTAAAAGTTCCATTGCCTCTTGTGAGCGCTCCTGGTGTTCTAATGCAAATGCACGTTGCAGATAATGTGTATATTGTAACCATCCAAATGGGTCCATTCAGCAGATTGTCTGCAGATGACAAATTGGTATCACGATGACATCACTGCTTATTAAAGTATGTGACATCATAATGTCATATACAATGTCAAGATAAGATTCCCCTTATACTGTAAGTTCTCAGTATACTCCAGTGCAACAGATCTGTCTGGTCCCATCCATACTAGTAGTGTTGTAGAATTCCTAATCTTGAACAATAGTGTGGATATGACATAATCATAGAAATCAGGTATATATCATGTAGGAATCAGCCGAAAGGAAATAAGGGCAGATTGGGGTGGAAATTTTTCACCTTGAAGTGCACCCATCATGACGCAGAAATAATTTCTCCATTCAATTCCATTATAGTTAATGCCCTCCCACTACCACAATAATAAAGATTGTTTTCATAATGAGAGCATTATTTAAGGCATATTATTGATAAATGAGGGCATTCACTCTCATCTAAGACAACTTAAATATGTTGCATTTTAAGAATTAGCATTTACACAGTTTAATGTTGACTGAAAATGGTTCAATGCCAATGTCTCACCTCTGGGATTGAAACCTAAAACCCTCTGGTTACAGCTGCAATTCCTTATCTACTATGCCAGCCTGCTACATTGTACTGTGCTTCACCACTCCCTGATTTTTCTGTAAAACATTTACATGTCGGTCTCAGCCTTAGCATTAACACAGCATGGCCAAAGAACTCTGTTTAGCCTGGCCTAAAGATGAAAATGAGCCAATGCCATGCAAAACTACCATGATGTACTTTTGAGCCTAAAGCTACACTAATTTGCTACCATTAATAATTCCTAAAATAGTCTCTAGGAAGCTCCTTTTAAAAAGCTCAGCACAAAGAACAGGAATAGCTTTTTTTTTTTTTTACACAAACGGGCAAACAGACAAAATAGGAAACAACCCAGCGGAGTGTGTGTACTAAAACAAGGTGCAGAACAAGTAAGGACTAAAATGGCACCAAGTGTCCTCCTAAGAGTGGGAAAAAAGGGAAAGCAATTGGTTTTATGCAAAAATGCATGATTCATATGGGATACTGTGTTGCTGCGTGCTTTGAATGCCCCAAAAAATACTGTTCACTCAGTTCATTTTACTGATCCCCAGAGAATAGTCAAAAGAAATTATAAAAATAAAAAATAAATATTAATTCATAATCACAAGTTATCAATCTGTACATACACTTTAGTGATTCATACCCTCAATCTACCAATCTATACTCATGGTTCAGTATTTCATCATACCCTCAATTCATCAACTTTCTAGCCATGGTTCAGTTATTTGTCCTGTCAATTCATCAATCCGTCCTCACAGTAAATCATACCTTCAGTCTGTACCCATGCTCTGGTAAATTGAGCACGCATTTTATCAATCTGCATTCAGGTGTTAAGCCAGTCTGCTGGATGTGTTGTTCATGATGATGTTGGACAGGAGTAGAGTTTGTTGAATTCAATTTTAATACAGACATGAAATACAAGGATATCTCTGTGTTAAGCACTTCACATACAGTAACACTTTGAAAAGTCTAGGAGGGATTTGTAAGGCATGGCTTTCACAATTAACATTCGGTACAAGTGACAATGTCCATGATCCATTGTTGTAAAAGCACTGACAGCATTGAGAACATTGCAGATCACCCATCACACCCATCAAAAACATTTTTATTCCTGCTGTGTGTGCTACGTGAAACCAGTCTGCCTTCCCAGTTCTGTTCATTTGAGGCTACAAATTACAGAATCCTAGATATGAATTGTGTCCTCTAAGAGGTTCAGTATGGCTTCATTTTTTTTTTTCAAATTCACTTAAAGCCCTAATTTGCATTGGTACCACCACTGAAAATGAGTAACAGTTATGATTCTTGTGAATAGTAGTGATCAGAGATCAATGACACAGGTCCAAGGTGTGCCGCTGATATCCTGCAGGACTGTAGGGATCAACTACTTTTATGATACTGTTAAACCAGGAAAAGATCTAATGCATTCAGTGAGGAAAATGACTAAATCAATTAGGAATGTTTAGCATTTTGGGATAAATGACAGAATACAGAAAACTATACAAGCTGCAAGAACTTTTTTTTTCCTTGCCAGTGACAGACTTACTTCAACAATCTCTCAAAAACTTTGGATTGCCAGCTGAGGTAATAGAAACAAAAAGAACCTTCTCAACACACACACACACACACACACACACACACACACACACACACACACACACACACACAATCTGATAGTTATATATAAGGGTTCTAGATTCATTTTGCACAGTCACGGTTCAAAGAAAGTGTATGTTCAGCTTCATGCAGAGTATCAGTGAATGCCCCGCAGCAAACAACATTGATTTAACAAGGACCTGCACTTTAAGAGTTTATTGATCCAGCTTTTTTACTGACTTTGTAGAAATACCACTTGTGATATAATTGCTGACATTGAGTTCAGTCATACATTTTCATGCAGGGATACAGGCCTACCCTAAACTCAAACTTTGACCAATTTACCAGTTCCAGAAGGCCGACGGCAAATTATTCCACTGAGAGAGGCCTTACTCAAATCAAAGTTGAATTCCTAGATATTGTTTGTGACTAGCTATACAGTCAGAGACTTATATTTTTTTCAAATAAAATGATGCCAAGTGTCATTCTGTTGACTTGAGCATTCATAACTGTCAGCAAACATTGTCTAATTGTGGTGCATTTCACTGGATTGGTTCATTACTTGACATCTGACCTTTTTAAAGCTAATTAATGCGGCTGTCAGTTTTCACCAGGCTTTGCTACATGCAAATTTATACACTGCTTGCTTGTCATTGAAAACAAAAGTCAAAACAAAGTGGATGTTGCCCAGCTTTTATTTCAGGTTAACTTATAATTACCATTGAAAATAAATGACTAATTGGAGCTTGAAAAAAGCTCACTAGAAAAAGTCCAACCAAGCCTTTTGCTGGGGTTTACTTTCTTACAGAAACACTCATGATATCACCCTTTAAATGGAAGAGAAAACTTTTGATGTTTAAATTACATTTAAAGTGTTCTGTTAAGTGCATTATGGCTAATCTGTGCTGATGTGATTTAGAATGAAAATCAAAATTTTGCTATGTTAATCATTTAACAGTCATGCCCAAATTGCATGTAATTAAGCCAAACACTCTCATTGTGTTTGCTCTGATTAAAGTGATTATTAAAAAGAAAACAATTTGCCCATTCAGACTCCTTACAGGTAATAACACAAATTAAAACACACGTAGTAGACAATATGAGGTCAAAGTTCCCAAGTGAGCAGCTAATTCAAAAGGCCCATATATTGGTGCAATTCTGTCCCCACATCTTGGCTGATGACGACCTCTGAATATCAGATCATTTTAAGATGTCTCCTTGTGGCATCTATCAACTCCAGTCAAAAAGGTCATATTACCAGGTCCAAGATGTAGTCATACTTAAATGGACACTAGCCAAAACAGCCCTTGCAAATATGACAGGCCAGTAACATGACTACAACTGCAGATAGTTCTGCATCGTTATCCGTCAGAATGCTGACAGCCTGAGAGCTCGCTAATTTAGTAGCTGTGTAAGACGTGAGGTTAGGAAATCCTCTGAGTCTTGCAGAACAGGCAGAAAATGTCATGTTAGGAGACTGAGACGAGACAGAGAACTGTCACACCGCGGAAATATATTTCAAGTAGACGGATGATGGAGTGTTTTTATTCACACTGGACTTTTCCTAAATTGAAAATGTGCCTGCTCTGCTTAAGATTAAACTGCTCTGCTTTTTGAATCAATGGAGGCACTTTGTCTAAGATCTGCTGATTCATCAAAATCCACGTGCAACTAACAAATGAATGTGCTTCCCATGTTTAACTGGTGACATACAGTACCAGTCAAAACTTTGGACAAACTTTTACTTATTTTTATCATTTTCCACGTTTTAGAATAATAGTAAAGCCATCAAAATTATGAAACAACACAAACTGAATTATGCAGTGACCAAAAAAGTTATAAACAAATCAAAACTATCTCATTATCTTATAAAAGCTAACTATTGTAGATTATTCAAAATAGTCTTAAAACTTCTTTTAAATTAATTTAATTTGTCTATGAAAAAGTTCAAGCATTTAAGCATAAGTCTTTGGATCAAAATGTCTTTGAATGCATGGTTCCCCATTATCTTAATCAGGTGTGTCCAAACTTTAGACTAGTACTGTATATTTACTCAATGTAAGACGCGCTACACATTTTCATTCACAGACAGGATCACACAGGATCTTTCCATATATTATCCAAAGGGATAATATATAACATATAAGCATAAATTCTCACAAGCTTTTTGATGGAGTACAAATGAATTGATATTCATTGCATTACCTTTTAAATGCACCTAGGGAATATACGTGAGAGTAATTTCCTTTATCATAAAAGACCAAAAGGATGTCTGGTTGCTATAGTTACATAGTGCAAAGTGTGCTTGGGATATAACGAAAGGTCTACACCACGTTAAAACCTTCAGCCATGGACAACTAGTTTCGCTGGGCAAGGAGGGTAATTAATGAATCCCTAAGCCATAATAATTACAGGGCTGACTTTTGAAAAAGTGTAAAATAAAAATGCTAATTTCTGTCCCATAAACCTTGTATTAAAGAGCCTGGTGTCAACGATGGTTTGAAATATCTACAAACTGGGTCATTGTTCAGCACCAATGACATTTTACCTACTGTGAAATCCAGCGGTTTCATCATCCACTTAAATACACTGCATCAAATAATTCATAACATTTACTCGCAGAATTTGAACTAATATGAAGTCTGGTCAGCAAAATGATCCACTTATATGTTCATTTAAAAATGACATTTTAAAGGAAAAGTCTTTATTCCATTAAAAAAATGAAAACTGAAAACTAAACTGCAGCCTCATGGGTGACCTTGCAGTCCCAAAAACTGTATTGATCAACTGCTGCAACTTTGTTATGAATTATGACTATATGTCTTGAGCTGGCAAAGGTCATTGTCATTTTCATCTGTGTTTTTGCCAAAATAGATCAATTAAAATATTAGCTGTTATATTAAAATAAGTGATGTGTGTGTGTATTTGTGTGTGCTTCTTTGAATAAAGAAATACATTTGTTATGTCTAAGTTGTGCCTGGATGACAGAATGCCATTTTAAAATGTAGGAATGCACTATACACACACACACACACACACACACACACACACACACGGACACATCTGAGCATTAAATTAAATTAAATTACAATTGGAATTTTTGAAACAGTAAGAAAAAGTAAGCAAATTAACCTTAAATTAATCTTAAATAAATAAATAAAATAAATAACTCATGACAACTGGACTATGACATTCATAAATAGGTTCTGGCATATGCTGGAAACACTAACATTGTCTATTGAGAGAGTCATTTTGAAACAAAGAGAGTTCCATATGGTGCTAATTTGCCGAAGAATATTCCTAAAATAGTTGAGATGTAAAATAGACCTTTCAATAAAATGTTCCAAATTCCACCAAGTTTCACAAAAGGCAATACAATTAACATTTAAATTCCGATATTCAGTGAAAATCAGCAGAAGCTACTCTTCACCTAAAGATGATAATTATTCATTCATGCAAAACTGCCAAGGACAAACTTTAACATGTTGCTTATATTTAATTCATGAGCACCAACTGATCCCACCCGGTTGTTTCAAGAGTTTAATCAATTTGTTATTCATATCAACGTAGAACACAACAACAGAAAATGACAACCAAAACATTTTGAAAGCATCTGCAATTGATTTCTTCCATAGGTTCAGTTGAAAGGTTAATAAACATTGATTAATTTATGGAGAACCTTCAATGACATTGTTCTTGTAACATTTGCTCTAACCAGTCAGCAATCATATACTGGTCTCATGCTCTCATGCAACATAAAGACATTCTTGGGGAAGAAATAATCTGCAGCTGTATCATTCACTATATCACAACGAAATATACTTCCATACACATCACAAGGGCTTAATGAAAATACCACAGTAATTCTGTACAACTGTATGGGATTTCCCCTCCTGAATTAAGCTGCCACCAAAGTACAGAGATGGCTGCATTTGCTTGTTCCCATACCATTTGACCACCCAGACAGAGACGTAATCCAATGGTAGCTCTCAAGTAGGGCACAAAGGGTTTCTCAGATATCCTTTAGGATCAAGGTTCAGTATGTGTTGCTGTGATTGGACAGTAACGGACATTCAACAAAGATATCTTACCAAAAGAGGAGCATGTTCTTGTGAAAGAATCAAGCTTTGGTATATTTCTGAAAAACTAACAATAGTCACAGTGGAAGTGAATGAAAGTAGTGAAGCTACTGAATGAGAAGTATCTGGAAAAAAAAATGATAAATAAAACAAAAACACATGACACAACCAAAATTGAAGCAGTGTTGCTCAAGAACCCTGCAGGAAGAGCCTGGAGGAAGATGTCTGATTAATTCATAATGTCACACTCTGCACTGTTTTCACCAGTTTAGTCTCTGGCACAACGAACAAAAGACCGCTAAGGAGCATTTGACAGCAAAAAGATTCCCGCTACTGAAGTTTGTGATTACAGTGGGCAGCTGTGGGACGAGATCCGCGGGAGCCAGCATAATGTTATTCCACACAAGGAGTGTGGAGAAGTGAACAGGGAGGTGTATGGAAAAGACAAAAAGAAAAAAAAAACATATCGAAGGTATGTAACGGAGCCTATGTGACGCAGAAGACGGGCCGAGTGGCATGACAAGACAAGCGGACACAAGCAGGTGGGTGAGATGAAACGAAAGACTGGTAGGGAGAGTGTGCTAGATTTTAGACAAGTAATGCGAGAGCATGAAGAGGTGAAGGAATTTACCTTCTTATGGTTCACCAACAAGCACAATCGCAAAGCAACATCGTCACCTCTTACACCTCTCTTGATTCGTATGAATGCAGCAACAAGAGCTGTCCATTAATCCCAAAACATCGTAATTATAAGTTTTCTGCAAATGCAATTCAAGTGACAGTAGAGCCTAAATTACTCAATAGCATGGCTCAGACTGCCTTGGCACTGTTATTATATTTGATTAGCATGTGGGAATTACCCTGAAGAATTCTAAACTACATTATGTTCATTCAACTCTCAGAGTCCATAAATACAGGCTTCTGGAGTAATGGCATGTTCAACAGTGTTGAAATGCCCTGTTTAGTCAACAATTCAACCCCGAACCATGCAAGAAAAAAAAAAAACAGCTAAGAAAACACTGAAAAACAGGCAAATGTCATGGGTTATTTGATGGTAATCAGACCAGAAGCATGTTCACAGTTGAAACAGTTCAACAATTTATTGTTTTACAGTAGTAGATCAATTAGCTGATATTAAATCAATGTCTTCCTTATATTAGGATGTATTCTGACCAGAATTGGCAAGGGGAAGGAAATCTGGGAGTGGAGCTGGTTGAACACAAAGAATAATGGTGACCTTGACCAACATGCATATAACTCTCAGCACTACACACAAAGAACTCAGATTTGCCAAATTTGTCATCATCCTTCTAAATGTCCAAAAAGTAGATGCATTCTTTAAAGTTATTTTGTTGGTCCATGCAATCTTGGTATGTTGGGAAAGTGCAAATGGAAAAAAAAGGTTGACAGTTGCATAAAAGTTCCTATTTATCAGCCTGTTTGTCACAGCATCTACTTTCCATTCCCATAGTTCCTAGAGCAAAAAATACTTTCATCCTGTGTAAGATGTCAAAAACCTCAAGTTTGGCCTGGACCAATGAATGATGCATGGGCTGTCTTTTATAGCAACGATAAACAGAACACTGTTAAGGGCGAAGATACAGTTTGCCTGCAACATGTTTACATTACATACCTTCTAAGTTTACTCAGTGGGATAACTGTACATGTGTTTGTTTAAAATGCTTAAATCTGTATTTTAAACAGCCTGTGCATCTCACTTTATGCCATGATAAAACAACAAATAAATAAATTCAGGTACGCAGCAAACAACTACAATGCAGAAAGAAAATTAGAATTGAAATGGAAATATTGGATGAGAAAAATTTACTTTCTATAATAACAGAACTATAACTGAAAGAACAGACGATGAGCTTTTAACTGACACACTGACTTCACTGCATTAGTTTTAGTGCCTTCTGCTACCCCAAGATCACATTCACATTCATACTACTTGTAAATTCCAAAAGAAAAAAAAAAGTTTTTGTTGTTTTTTCCCCCTGGAGTGTTCCTACATGCTTACAGTGGATTACACCTGCTTGAGGGTGCCCTGATATGGGACACATTTGTTCTGACGAACTAATCTTGCAGTTTGGAGAGGAATGAGGGAAGAACAGTTTTAATTAACTTCTTAATCTGTGGCTATAGCCACAGATTAGGAAGTCTGTGTCTATTTGTACAAGCCGATCACAAGATAAATA
Source organism: Megalops cyprinoides (assembly GCF_013368585.1). Taxonomy (NCBI): domain Eukaryota; kingdom Metazoa; phylum Chordata; class Actinopteri; order Elopiformes; family Megalopidae; genus Megalops; species Megalops cyprinoides. The sequence goes on from NC_050596.1 coordinate 21,526,890, forward strand.
GGTTCTGATCTCGGGAAGTGAGGGTGAGGGAGGGGGACTGATTACTTCTTCTGTGTTCAATGATGGGCACTGTGTGATTGACTGACACAGCTGTTGTGTCATTCAGTTTTTCAAACATATTTAACTTACAAGAGTGGAACATAATCTAGACAGATGACATGTAAACACACACAAATTAATATACTGAATAATAGCAGATGAGTGTCCCCTGTTAAATTTTGTGGATTAACCAGAGCTACTGAGCACTCAAGAGCTAAACCACATTCTGGCAGACATTAAGGGCAGACAATGCCAAACTGAAAATGCCATTTCAAAGAATTTTTGTTTTGGAGAACACCTCAGATGGTATTGCCAATGCTATAAAATACAGTATTATGAATTACCACTTAGCACTAGCGACATTTTTATGCTCTTGTATTTGTTCTTTTCCTGTGTCAAAAATGGCAAAAACCCTTTTGGCACATGCACTTCTCTTCTCAGACATGTGGACAATCTGGCCCAAATGGTATTAAGTTCCTGCTTTCCAAACTGTATTTTTGTCTAGATAGAGCTCTGATAAATTTCCAGTAACTCTCAAAGAGATAAGGCACTGTAAAGTTATGAACAATGAGATGAAAAGGTGTTCAAAAAATTGGTCTAATAAATGCGTTGGGTTGTAAGACAAAACATCTGCTTTTCATAGGTCTTTCATTAGCTTCAGTTCTCAAGGGAAAAAAAAAAAACATTGGGTGTTATGAAACCCGACAGTAAATAGGAACCAAATGCGAGTATAAAGAATAAATATATGGCCATATTTATCCTTTTTAAAATTCACCTGTGCTCGAAAATTACAGTATCCCCTTTTTTCAAAGTGAATTTATGGCAACGTTTCTGCCCAACAATGTTATGAAGATGAAATGTTTCCTTCGAAGCAGGAGCTGAATTTGATTCATCTAAGTGCTAATGCTGTCCATGTTCAGCACTTTTACAGCTGTTTGGAGTAGTGTTCCACACTTACCTTGCCAGGACTGTTACAGGGCAGAGATATATAAGTGTCCTTTTTCTTTCATCCAAACTTTTCATCTCAGCCCAAAAACAGAGCTGGCCAACTTTGGAATGTTTCTTAGCATGATGAAATAAATCATTTGTCTGTTTTTTTATCATGTCAAATGTGCTGGAGGTCAGGGGCTCCAATTCTTGGTCCTGGGAATCCAGGTTTAATTGTTGGTTTAAATCTAGGTAATTAGGTTTCATGTAGCTGTTACTTGGCAGTTATCTGCTAAAAGATTGTATTTGTCGATAAAGAAATTTGCTTGGTGGTATATAACAATAAACAGAGGCCTTAGGTTTGTTAGTGGGGAAAAATAAAACAAATGCTTTGAATAAAAGCCAATTGCATAGTTCTTAAAAATGAAGCATAACAGCTGACAACTGTCAGCTGAAGTAAAACCCAAATCGGCATGCATCATCTGCTGCTTAATCACATTAATTGATTAAAGGATGTTTGAATTAAAACCTGCACACATAATGGATCCCTGGAACCAGTATTTAGAAAGTGCTATAGCTAGGCATGGATAATCAAGGTTGTGCACTGCTAAGGGGTAGATTAGAGCTTCTTTGCAGTGAGAGCTGAGAGTTCATGATGGCTGGAGCTGTCCCATTCTCCTCTGCTCTGCTCTCCTGCCCTTTGCAGGTAAATGCTCTTTAAGAAAAAAGGACAGCATATACCTTTGCCTGTTTGTTTGCCACTTCAACTTTAGGCCATATGCTACATTAAGTAATTGGCCTGGTTGTACAATTGCCTGCTTCTATCTGCCATTATCAGTTATATGTTAAAAACATGAACGCCATGTAATAATTGTCTTTGTCCATAGTGTTACTGCAGAGGGCAACATATCCTCCTTTTATGGTTGGTTGGTCCATGTTGATGCTTGGCGCTTGGGGGCTGAGGTGCATTTTCACCTTATGGCCTGAGTGTCAGAAAGTTCCTGGAACTGTACAGGATGGCGGATGAGTGTCTCACTGCAGGGCAGCGATGTCATGCAGGTGGCACATTTAAAGAGCTTTAGACTAACAGGATTGACTGGGAGAACTGAGCCCATGTCCCCTGTGTCACGAACAGGTGGGACACTAAGGGACAAATGTTAACCCCTTCCACAAGGTGAGACCGCCCTCCCCCCATCACTTTCCCCACAGGCACAATTATGTCCAATGTCACATAAACCCAGCTTAAAAATACCTTTTCAACTGGCTCAACAGACAACATTTTCACTGCCTGGGTTCCAGCCTCAGTACAACCCATTTGCCACTTAAGACCTTATTTTATACCCAAAATCCATTTCAGCATGTGCTTATGCCATCCTGGCCTGTCCTCATGGCAACTCTTGAGAGCTCAAACTCCCCAAAATCACTGTATTTTAACCACTGGAAACAGGCCCCTTACACTACCGACAAAGAGTAAATATACTGACGTTGCATAGCATTGAAAGACTTATTTTCTACATCATGGCCTGTGCATATAAGGTCAGAATAGTTGTAACAAACATGGACTGGGAAAATGAACATGCTATTTACATTTTGTTTTTGTCAACAACTAGGTGACTGATTTTAAGGTGACCCACACGGGTGAGCAGAACTGGTGTCTGAAATTATACTGTAACGGTCAATGAGTGCACAATAAAACTTAAAAACTCCCAGCCAAACGGAGCATGAATTTACAGTTATATTGCCGAGGTACTAAACCTGTCATACACTGGCATATCCTTTAAAGGGGGCAATTAACCAAACTTATGGCATATGCCTTGGAAATGTGCAGCTTTTTTTTGTATTCACATAAAGACAGCAGAGAGCATGACACGTTTGTTGGTACTGCACGCATGAACACAGCTCCAAGGTGGAATTTGATTAGGTCGCAATTGCAACATCTGTCATGGCTTTTTTTTTTCAGCTTCTCTCTTCATACAGCTGCCTGCCTCCTCTTTAACTCAAAGTCACAGCCTGCGTTCTTTTCCATTTGCGGCCCTAAATTGCGATTTCAATGGTGATCGTCATGGCATTCATCACTCCTTTTCACCGCGTGTCACCGCTTGTGACACATCACCGATGTATGCATCCAGGTTACTTTGTCATGTTTCGTCCTGATGGAGGGATCCATACCATTGGACACATTGACAGGCAGTGTGTCACGGCACTTGTTTCGTTTTCATTCAGGCTGCGGAGAAAAGGGTAAGTGAGGAGAGCTCCCTCCGGTCGGAAGCGGGAAATTGCCCTTCAGGGGCCCAGACTGGCTGCTGGAGCTTTTCTGAGGAAAGGCTAAGAGTGGGGCACAGCAGGAAGTTCAATCTGTGCATTCAGTTTCAGATGTTTTTAGCAACTCTACAAACAGTGAAGGCTTCACAGAGGACTGAATAGGCCCATTTGCACCTCTATGTGATCAATATCTTTCCCGAGGCGCTGACGCGGGGGGCTTTGTCACGGTCCTTAAAATAAATTCTTTACTACTAAGTACTAAATGATTTATTTGCTTAATATACATGTTATCCAGGACAACTTATATAGCTTACACCTTTACACATAATCCACTTATGCAGCCAGACATACAGTATTTACTGAACAGCCGTGCCCCACCCAGAACTGAACAAACAATATGCAAACAACTGAAAATCTTCTTACCCATAATGACCAGAGGAATCGATTTTCAAATGCCAGATTTTAACCCCTAGAATCAAAAGCTACAAATTGCAGCCATGTGAGTTTATTTCATTCTCCACAGAATAATTCGGTCATTTTTATGCAGAACCTCCTGTTTGTTTTTGTTTTTTTCTGTGTAAAGGAGCCGTGTCACTTTCGAAGTGTTGAATATATCATCAGTAAACATAAAACTGGCTCTGCAATAGAGGTGCAAAGTCTGTCTACGTTTTTGCATCTCCAGATGTTCTCTCATATACACTAACATCTCTGTAAGACCGTTGCCTATGTACCAGAAACGCGGCCCTTACATGGTGTTCAATCAGATATCTGTAAACAGCAGCATACAATAAAGACAATCTCCACCTTTTGTGAGCTGCAGTGTAGATGCACATCTGTCTCATCTGACCATGCAGAAGACGAGATCAAATTTGATGATTACTGAAAGCAGATTTTCTTTTTAGTTGGTAATATAACTGAAATTTCAACTTATGATTTATTATTACTATCTAGTATTGTTTTTCATTGATTTTATATCAGTATTTACCTAAATAATTATTTGTTGTTTGCAGTATGTTAGGTGTGTAAAGTAAAAAACACTTTTATCTAACTTTTAAATTTCTCAGCATATTTTCACCTGGCACTCAACTGATACTTTTTCACATTATAAAGTAATGCAATATTCCTCTGACATGGTTTTTATATGTATACAAAACAGCCAATCTAGATTCTAGAGATACCTGAGCAAACAGATGCCTTTAGAGGGGCATTCATGTGAAAACATCTATTTCAACAAGAGAAAATTATTTTACCTCATATAAAAGGGCATATCAACTTCCTCATGCCATGGTCAGGGCTCCTGGGACTTCCCATCGGATAAATTAGTTCTGAACAAAATTACATACGGCATATGTCAATATCTATCACAGATGGTGAGTAACCTGTGTAAAGCTGAGGGGAGTCTAAAAGTTTAAAAAATAGGGCATACGTTCATGGGGTTAAACATACACCTATAGAATCCATTTCCTTCTGTTCCTGACTGTTTTCTCATGTGATATTAGATATTTGAGCTGAGCTCTCAGGGCTACTCTGTTGCATACTATTTTGTGCTGTCACAACCTTTTAAGCACCAGTACCAGACACAAGTTTATCTGTTATGGCTTTGACCCTCTCCCTAGTTGGATCCAGGGTTCTGCTGCCCTTGTGCTATGGCCAGGATCGGCCCCCTTCTGCTCCCAAACGAGCAGCCCTCTTCCTGAGAAGAACGGCAGCTTCTCTAATGAGTGAGGGAAAAAAAAAAGAGAACCATATCCTGTTGGACTTAACCTATCACAACAGCAAAGAAAGAAATAAACAGTGGAGTTGGTTAGCAGGATATTGAAGCTCAGCATGAAACGTCGCATTAAAAAATGTCATGGGCCATAGCCTCGGCTCTCAAAATCTCCTCTTCCTTTCCCCTCCACCTCCTCCTCCTCCTCTCCCTGACATGATTAATGGCAGTAATCAAACAAAGTCCCTTTACCAGACACTGCCCTCCTTAGTCTCAACTAATTGTGCAGAAAGCAAACAGCCCAAAATCAGATTGGACAATTTATGGAGTGTCCAGGTCTCCTCCAGTGATTTAATACTTTGGGACAGATGTGTACAGCAAACTACATCCAACAGTCTGGGTATAGTGTCCAGAAAATGTCAAGTATGAATCCTGTTATTTTCACAAACACAGAAAATTAAGGTTTTTCAGACGCAGGTAACTACATACATGAATCAACCACTGAACTTGATGTACCTACTCTGTCCATTAGCATGTCTGTAGAGTTTTATAAAGTTTTATAAAGATTTGGTAAATTATGACCTGACATGCCAGAGTACCTTAATTATTCAATTTAATTAAAATGCTTTCAAAAGAATGCTGCTCAAAAAGTGTTCATGTCTAAAGTACTGCCATATTTCACATTTTCCTTGAACACAACACAACTCCATATCTTGTGAATTCCTAAACTATTTGACATTGTGCAGACCTCTTGAAGGAATGCTTAATCGATACAGCCCCAATGTAATTGAAATATTTCAGTATACTGTGTGCATACCATAGCATAATAGCACCCAAACTCAATATCTGAAGGGCAAAGTTAGAGGTGTCCCTGTTTCATTGGAAATTTGAAATTGAATGAGGCTGCATTGCACAGTTCTCTTGAGAAGTATGATTAGAAACAGACTATGTCTGCCATCTGTATTGCAACCATCAAGGTCTCCTTTGAGGGACGGCTCCTCTCCAGAAATGAACAGGATGCCAAAAAACCACATAGCCTCTTTGGAAAAAGTAACTCTTGCTAAGCATTCGTTTAAACTGCATGTTGCTTTTAGTCATGTGGTTTTAGTCTTTTTCACAGGAAATTTTAATTTTTGCCTGTAGCTGGATGCTTCAAAAATTGGAATTTGATGCTTGGTGGAGATTTACATAAAACCTTTGTGCTAATAACTAAGTGAATTGCATGTGTGTAATTTTAGGCATAAGAAAAGCAAACAAGAGTGGTTGAAGGTACATTTTCATGTGGGTTTATTGGCACATTGTCAAAATATTGTGATTTCCTGGGTCATTATCTAGAACTACATGCCAAACAACATAGTAAAAAATGTACCTGAGGAGAAAGGAGGAGCACATGTTCGGTGAAGACATTTTTTCACCGAACATTAATTGAAGACATCCATCCATAAAAACATCCGTCAAAGAGAATACCCACAACGGGTTACATGCATAAAAATCGCCATATCTCCAGCTATCTAAATTGTCATTTTCCATCACCTTGTTAATGAGCTATGCAGACATGTACATCCTTCCTCTTATCTCTAATGGAAGGAAAACTAACATGATAGGACACACACAGATCTTGGTATTATATTCAGTGAAATGGCATGACATAGTCACAAATAATTCCAAAATGCCTTATTTGTATGGACAGGTAGGGGTGGTTTGTGCTCTGTTATAGTGGTAAAGTGAGCCATTATTCTGACAGTGCAGCAATGTGACCATTGCTTAATTTATAATCATTTTCATATGGTGAAACTATGACACACCTGATATTTACATGTTCCATATAATTATTTTTTTCCTTTAACTGCAGCACGGTAGGCTCTCCACCTGTTTAAGCCCACCCATGGCCATGTGACTCTAATGCAAATACTGTATATTTTTCTCATCCATCAATTAATCACTTTAACTATATGCAAATCAGGCATCATGCAAACCATGAACATTTATGCATATCCCCCTTGTGTTTAGAAAACAAAACAACACCTGGTAAGATGCAGAGGAGATGTTTTGTCCCCTGTATAGATTTTTTTCCCATAATTCTTATGAAATAAGATGTTATGGGTTCACTTTTGACTGTGTGGTCATAATACCTGTGATTTTCCACAGACCCCAACTTAAGCACAGTTGCGTACATACATGAGAACAACTGTGTACAGTGCACAGTAAGGTCATTACACAAGTATAACTAGACAAGACACAAACAGTTTTAACAGTTGCAAGCACTTTGCAACTATGCACATGCACACTAGTTATGCACCACATAAGCAGGTATGGTGTAAGTACACAGGTATTAGTGTCATCACTTTAGAAAGGGACCATTATTATTACGTAGATCACCGCTTGAATCTGCACACTAAACTGAATTGAGACAGAGGAATAATTGTCTCGTAAGCTGTGTTTGCTGAAGCTTCACTGGAGGTGTGCAGTCCTCTGTCACCTCTCATGTGAGCCACTCCAGTTAAAATCCATCATGTTCACAGCTCTTGATCCCCTGAACAATATTTCACCTATGCCGTGTCTATTGCATGTGTATGACGCTAAATATGCTCAAAGAAGAGGATGCAGTATAATCTGCAGGAACATTTTATGCTTGTCCCTGGGATCGATTTAATTACTTGTACATTGTCACATTCCTCTCCCCCACACCCCATGTCGAGAGCTCAAATGAATCCATTACTAGCACTTTGTAGACCACTTCCCAGTAACGTTTTCTGAAATTAATCTTCTCTTCCTGAAGACGTACACAGGGACACATTTGGTTAGACACTGTGTTCTTGATCAGGTATCCATTGGCATTCATTTTACATCTCACCCCCCAACCCCCTCAACCCCCCTCCACCCCACTCCCAACACTTCATCTTGGAGACTAATTACAGACCTAGGTGACGGAAGGATGCGCATTTAAATTGCACTGCATTCATCAAAATCAGACCATAACATACTGGTCAAAAAATATTTTAATTTCATAATTAAATCAAATTAGATCAAATTAATAAATGGGGTTCTATGACAGGGAAGGTGGTATACAGTCTACCTAGTCTGGTAATGCAGCATTTACAGATAACATCTGCAAGGAGGGCAATGGAGGAGGTAGATATGTCATTGTAGCATTCACTGAATGAATTCACATTCATTTTGGGTTCTCGGGTTACATTCTAAGAGCTTAGTCCTTTCCATTATCATTATCATTATTGGAAGTAATAAAAAAATACTGAAAATAAGCATATGCGTATTGTACCATGGTTGAACGAGGGAACCTCACTGCACACAAAGGACATGGCTGCCTACAAGCAAATCATAATTCACAAAAGCTGACACAAGCAGGACACCATGACTAACTGCAGATAAACCCACAAGTCTGTTCCAAGAACACTCCGCTTACAATTCACAATTCCTTCCTTTCACAAGTCGGTACGTAAGGGGAGGTCAAAACTATAAGAAGGCGCTCATTCAATAAATGCTTTTAAGGTCATCCATCAATCCGAATGCCTTTGCAATACTAATTATCATTCACCCACCATTTTTCACAAAAAATGTCACCAGTGTTAAAAACCAGCCTGGGCATAACAGCAGGGTTTGCCAAATTATCCCTTTCTCTTCTTAGGGTTGGACATGGCACTTGTTTAGGCGCTGATGCTGACCATGTTGCTAATTAATAGCAGCATGTTATTACACGTTCCTCAATATAAAAGTGTATGATAATTGGCAAGAAAAAAAGGTTACTGGATACATACACAGATGGTAAGTTAAATAATAAAATTTGGAGCAAAATTAAATAACCTCTCAAAATTATCTCAGACCTGTGAGACCTATGGGAAGCCTGAGATGAAAATAAAAACATGCTAACTAGTTCATATTAGTTGATTCATTGTTTGTTTGTCGATGAAGATATTTACAACATTTATTCTGTACCAATGGAGCTACTTTAAGAATAATCTTAATGGTTGGTACTGAGTACACAAAGGTATAAATAATCACTCATAGTTGGGATCTTTGCATTCACAAGTACTACCATGGGATAATTACACTAACACATCTATCTGAATCCATTTTCATAAAATGAAAGGTCTTCTGCTACATAAAATACACGTTTTAACAAAGGTTCCCTTGGTGTTTATGTGACAGTCAAACTTATCTGCTTTCCTGTTACTTAAAACATTGACTCAGCAATGTTCAGTATAAATAATGGTGGATTTAAACATTTAGCAAGGAAAATGTCTCCAGAGCTTCATTTTATTATGCAGAAAACAAATATTATTTGTCATACATCGGTATGGAATCAAATTACTGGGACTCACATTAGCCAATAGGTTATATTCCCAGGACATTTTGACAGATGTTGCACAGAAAGAATAGGGTAAAATAAACACTATACATTTAAATCATTATGAGGAAAGCTATGAAAAATGTGTATAAACAAACAACAGCCCCCTGAGCGAAACAAAACCAATTGGATCATTGGTTAAGTAAAACTTCAAGTGAAACATGAAGGCATGTGTTCAAAACAGATAAGCGATCCAAGAACATTAATGCAGGTCTCCTATTGTCTTTTCTGGTTGCTGTCCCATTGTAGTGAACATTGCATACAGATGTGGATTACAGAAACACACCTGTGTAACCACTCCTCATTGGAAGAGAAATCTGTTACTTAGTTACTAAGTTACAAGCACTCATTCCACACAGTTGAAGCATTCAATAACACAGCTTCCCATTGAGCATAGCTAAACAGGTTAACAGGCTATATGTTAGCATTCTGTTGGAATGCTACAATCCTTCTGCTGGGTGTATTCTGTTATGTGTTGAACCAGCTGCACAGTTGAAATCTGCACTGTGTTCATCACCGAAAGCTGTTTGTATGTGGTTAGAAGTGTATGTATATAGCTCTTTGTACTCACATCTTGTAAACTGCTCTGGATAAGAGAGTCTGCTAAATGACACAAATGTAAATGAAATATAAATGTTAATTACCCACTTTGATGTGATCTTTTCAAAGGCAAAGGAATCAGAAGACACCAAGATCTATCTACATACCACTGTGTGTACTTTGGAGATATTTACATATAAATTGAGCTGTGTGTACATCATTCAAATCTTTCACAAGTAAACCGGCATTGAGAACTTCTTTGCATGGTATGTTGTTTTACTTTTTTCACACCTGATCAGATACACATTACAAGCCTGTGGTTTGAATTTTAGCATGTAGAAAAAAATGGCAACTTCACGATTTCTGGGTGCATATTCTTTTAATGTTACAAAAGCCGATAAAAAATGGGAACAATAAATTTTATAGAGATATTCACTGGTTAACTTCAGAAATGACAACATAATATTGAACGAAACTGCATGAGTCACCGCATGCTGTCTCTAGTAGCTCCCCATTGATTGGAGGACTATTAGGACAAATGGCCAAGGCATGTCGTTTTCCTGCTCCAAGCCCCTCCTCAGCATTCCTTCAGACCTCCTTCATTCTTTTCCTGTCCATCCTTACACCTTCTTACCATCCTCCAGATCAATAAAAAATTTAAATGTCGACTCAACCACTAGCAAGGGAAATCATCACATTTCTCTAGCCTCAAGACACAGTATAAGGGCATTATTCTGGCACAGAATTAGAGTTTGAAATGTTACACATCATTAAAACATACCCCCTTCCCGACACACACACACACACACACACACGCCAGTTCGGTAGTGGCTTGTCCTTGCATCATTTTTGAGAAAATGAGCGACTCCGCTCATGTTCCCGTTATCTTTCAGGCGCAGTTTTGAGAAAGAGACAAAGCGTGTCCTGTTGCATTTGTCTCCTGTGATCAGTGCCAATGCTATTGCTTTATATTTCAACGTATTCATTTGGAGAGAAAAGCCCTATAGGAACGCACTCTGATCCCCCCCCCCCTCCTTTTTACGCCCCCCAGCATCATGTTCTCCTCCCTGCGCCGCCCTAACCCTCTTATCACAGACAAAGCACAAGGCCGACTTCTCACGCTTCCAGGCTCAGCGGGCGGCCTCCAGATCCAAGGCGAATAAATAAAAACAAATGAACGCTCACGCGCAAGGAGTGCTTGCTTCCCCTTCCCTTCTTCTTTTTTTTTCTTTTTTTTTGTCCCTGGGGAGGGTGACAAACAGCATCGTGGCACATCCCTAATTTTATTGTTTGCTCCAGCACTGGAGGACAGAAACCTGGCCCGGGTAGAACCTGGCACCACAGATGCGCCATGTGCTGCTCCTCACCACCTTCCCCTCTCCCCACGGCAAACCCACAGGTTTCACTCACACAAGGCTCCCCATGCGGAGGGCAAGCACAGAGACTGCAGGGTTTGGAGCCAGAAACCGTACACACTCACACTTACAATGGAGAAATATGTTGCACAATTACACACACACCTAGGCGCTGTAACAGTGGTACAAAGCCCTGTGGTAATCCGTTGCAAAGGGACGCTGTGGCAAACATAACTGGTTCCCCTGCCAGATTTGGATGGATTTATTAGTTAGCTGGTCGACCGACTGGTTCAACATGGAGGCGGATGCAGTGGCCAAGAGTAGTGCTTGGGGCACCTGATTCATGATTAAAGCTTTACAAACATTAATCCTCACTGGGAGCTGAAAATGTATTGCTCCAATAAAAATCAGCGTGAGCCAGATCCACAAGGGTGCCCAGACCAAAGTTTGCTTGCAACAAGATGTTTATGAAATTGGCAGTGATCACAATCACATAATGTAAGCCATTTCAGGATAGGTCTGTAGGTTAGGCCATGGGTCCATATCTATCTCTCTATCTCTCTCTCTCTCTCTCTCACACACACACACACACACACACAGAGCACAGCAAGCCACTGATATACACACTGACCAGTAATCAACAACCTTCCTGGGGAGGAAGACACCAGTTCACCATAGCAAATTATTTTGGTTTCTCTTAGATTCTCTTCATGACATGCAATTCACACCTCCCTATTTCCTGATTAGGAGAGCAGCATGCTCCCTGTCGGTGGGATTGTGGGCCACGCTCAATATTCCTGTGGACACAAACCCTGCCGATAATGACAGAACTTTCCAGAACCGCCCCTAAAGTCTTTGCTGTGACCTTTCCCAGATGGAGTACAGACACAGATAGCATGATTGACATGTAGAACACAGTGACAAAGCATATAAAAAACAAATACTATTCATCAATGGGTTTGAATGAAATAAGCAAAAATAATGAGATATTTTTGAAAAATACCTATGTGATGGAAAAATAATAAACGTAAATGGTTCTCAATGGCATCAGTAAAAGGGTGCCCTTAAGCATTTCAACTGTTAGGTCGACTGGCTTAAAATACAGTCTCAGTAATGAGCATGACTCAGTAATTACATATGACATTGAGAGGATTTTTTTTTCTGCAGGTGAATTTTACATTTCATCATATATTTACATATATTTACTACCTCCTCAAGAAAACATTCACAGTATGTTGAGGGTAAAAACCTAAACAGAATAATGTGTTTTAATGATCCTTGTAGGCCGTTATCTTGTACAGACTCATACATTTGACTGTGGTGATTAGCTGAATGTATGATGTATGATCTCTCTGCTTGGAACCATGAATCTGAAGCATCTGCTTTATCTGTGGAGCACACTGTTCATACCTACGCAAGTATTTTCATATGCTGTTGTAATTACAGAATTTCTGAGGTCCTTTTGTGAATGCTGACATAAAGAGACATCTTGTACCCTGGGGATACACCAAGGTCAGCTATTGTCACTGTCCTTTGTAACTGTATGTCAGCATAAGGCCTATTTTCCCAGAATGGTTGATTTTGTTTTATTTGTCCTCCGTTCTCAGGAGAGCTTTGGCAATGCACCGATTTCTCTCCTCAATCAGACATACAGTAGTGTTCCTTTAATAGCTCCCAGTGGAGGGATGTATCAAATCCATCGAAAATGCTGTCCAGCATTCTCATGAATTAATTGTAATGTACATCTCTCTTTCTCTCTCTCTCTCCTTTTTTTGTGGGTCCTTTTTTCCCCACTTCCTGTATTTTTCACTTTTATTTTCTCGGGAATCAAACAGAATAAGGTACACGCAGGTATATTTTATACTATCTTTAACAATACTTCAACAATACTTATATTGCACCACAGATTGTAAAATATGCATTATGCAAATCAAATCTTTGGATCATTGTAATTAAATAATAATAGGAAATTCTTAGTATGCTTTTGATGAACCATGGCAACAAGACATTTGTGGATACCTGACTTAAAAGGAGTCCTCATACCTAGGCCATGGGATAACTAGGAATTGAAGACATATGCTGCCCTGATTGGTCAATCAATAAATCACACATCAGTGTGGATTGAGACTCCAACTTGGCTTTCCCACTGTCTCTGATGGAACATTCTAGAACGCTAACTGACTGTACACATCCTTCTATTTGTGTCCCTGGCATACAGAATATATTTTGGTTCTAGTGAAACTGCTTCCTTTTTTGTTTTGTATACCCGACCCAGACAGAGCCAAATCCATTTATTTAGATTTTTTTTTCTTCCTCCCCTCCTTTTGATCATGAAACCTGCTCATATGCTGCTGATCCGCTAATGAGGTTTATGCACTAGTGCAGTAGTTGCTCTTGATCCATTACATCCCGCCAGAAACACACACACAAACACTTTCCCGAGGAGAGTCAGTTCATTTGGCACAATAATTGCCGTTAAATGCTGTTTAAGACCTTACTCGCACACATTAAACTATAGTCATTTTCTAAAGGATTTTGAACTGCAGTATGTACCCATTAGCTTGTTCATTAATGTAAATGGATTTAAAATTATAATGGTCAACCTCAATCATGCCCTTATGGATATACTACACAATATAATCTATAAGAAGGAGACTGATACTTTATTCTGACACAGGAAGATTGATGAAATGTAATTATATTAAATTATATTGTATTATATCATATGTTTAGATGTATTTAAAGACATATCTTGTATCTGAAATATAGCAAACATGCTCTGTTGAGTCACAACAAAGCATAACAGCTAATTTGCCTTCAATTATTTCCTCAATCAACTCAGCCTGGAAACTCTTTGCCACTTTAAAATACAGCCAGCAGTATGAGCATGTCTACAGCTCAGTGGAGGAAACAGGGCACGCTATCTTGCAATCGCTTCCAGTTCCACAGTTAAGAGACTGAGCCAGATGGAGGCTTTGGAGTCCAATGGTGAGTGCATCTTTACACAAAACACTGTGTAAAATGCCCCTTTAACCTCAGAATGCACATGCTTTTCCTTGATTGAAAGGAACATTGATGGAAAGAAAATTGAAAATTCAATCTGCACCATTTGGATCCGAACACCTGTTATTATTGTAATTACAGTGTCCATACCTTCTGATTTGATATGCAGTTGTTTAATGGTGAGTCTGAAATGGACTCAGGTAATGGAAGCCAAAAACTTTTCTTTTTTTTTTTTCCCTCTGAGCAGGGTACATTTTTTCCTCTCTGAATAATGCATTCTGAGAAAAAGTCTAAAAAGTCTAAATATGTGCGTTACAGTAATGATAATATTTACCCTGGTCATTTTGTTAGTTGATATTTGTTAATATCAGTAAACATACATTACTATTTGCAAAACATACAGAAGCAGTTATCAAAGATATTATGATGCAATCTCCTTTTGTATTGAACACATGCAGTATGTATTACAATCTCTTTCAGAATAACCACTGTGGTGTTATTGTACCTCATTAATTTAATATATAAAACATTTCATCAGAGTTCTGCAGACATAGACTATTTTCACTTTTTCACAATTTTCTACTTCTAAAGCTTTTACTGTTTTTCTTTTTTTAAATCTCAACACCTTTTGATGATCTTGCGATGCATGGTATCTCGTTATATTACAGTGTAAAAGTAACTATCCAAGAGGTTTAAAGTACTTGAACTCAACATTTTTTTTTTCATGTCGGGAGATTGTGCAATGATACTGATGAGACCAAGGGAGCTTTGACTAATTGGATGTCTGTGAGTAATATGAGAGTATTACTGGTTCATCAGAATCTGAATCAGACTTCCCAATGGATGTGCAAAGAGGGCTGCCCTTTGAAGTCTAATGTGGGGTAATATAGCTGAATTACAACGACAGTGACAATCAATCTTGAAAGGCAAATTATGCATCCTTTATGTGCAGCATGTTCTGTATTAAATTTAATTGTTCAACACAATGAGGTTTGGGCATATATGATCATGATCACTGAGTACATTTGGGAAATTGTGCTGTAAATAGAGAACTCCAGGCGGTACAGCTTTCTGATTATTGAAAGAGTACCGTCTTCTGTACAGTACAGAAAGAAAACAGTGAGAAAATTGAATAAATTAACCGATACGATGCTGTGATTCTGAGAAGTAACCCCCAGGATATTACTCTCCTTTGATGTGTAACAAGGATTTCTGGAAACATCCATTTGTTGAGGGAAATCAGTTGAGGTTTCTGTAAATGTGTGATGGAAGTATCAAATTGTAATAAGCTCAACCTTGTTCCTTCTTTGATACTATTCCCTAGATCAGAAGTCATGGTGGACTTCTGGTTCTCAGCAATTGAGTAGGTCTATTGTGAATCTCGAGAGAAATGTTCTATTAAAAACCACCCACACGTGCCCGGAATTTGAGCTACTCACATAGCAAACCAAACCATGTCTCACTGAAAGTGTCCAAAAAGCTCCACTGATTCCTTTATTCCAAACAACTGAGATCACAAACCCCATGTCTCTGCAAAGAGAGGTTCAAATCTGTGCGTTGTTACACGTAATGAAGATGATATTTCTCCCTCAAAAGCCACTGCAGGTCCTTTCAAGAGCCAGCTTCAAAGGGCCCTACATGTCGCCCTGGGCGCTGAGGTTCGCAGGGTCCTTCAGGCATCACAGCTTCATCAGCAACCCACCCCCCCCCCCATCAGACTCCACCCCCCCCCCCCCCCCCCCCAACACCCCCCCACACCCCACCACTTCCTGTGGAAATCAGAGCTGCTGTCGCTGCCGTCGCCGCCGCCGCATTAGGCAATGTAATCCTCCTCTCATCTGGAAAATCAGTACATTGTTTTAGAGACGTGCACGGGGAACTGGCAGAGAGGAAGGCTCTGAGACCGGTACGCTGGTGGGTAAACAAGCGCTCAGGTACGCTGGCAAGTGAAATTCTTCCGCGCCGCCTGCGGACATTCTGAAGAGAACAGCTGCGTTGCTCATCCTGTCAACTTTCTTATTGTTGTGTTTTATTTTCCCTTGAAGCAGAAAATGCACTGTGAATATTGCAGTCGATAAGCATTTTCCTGATTTTTATATCAATGGACCTGTCACGTACACCATCCATTGATACCCCGAGTTGTTGTGGCGCTTTTGTTCCTCATATGGCTTATATCTCAGCAGTGCTCAGCTTCAGCCAGCATACGTTACTGGATGCAGGTCAGGGCACATGCAGCTAAGAGTCACAAAGCGTGCAGGAGGCACTCCTGTCCAAATTGAAGGGTTGTGGGGGATTGGAAGTGGTCCTGATCAGAATAGGCCAGAGCTGCAGGAAGGTGAGGGGGCTGCTGTCTCTCTGCAGGATGGAGTGAGAGAGAGGTCTTGGGGGCAGGGGGTGGGGGGCGGGGCTGGAACGATTTGTGCTGCAGATGAAGGAGGGGGCATCCGGAGACCGCATAGCTGCCCAGTCACAGCCGGATGTCGCTCGATACTCGGAAGTGCTAGGGATGTTTTCTCTTTTTCATGTGCGATAAAATGTTGGCGGTCTCGTAAGCCTGTCATCTCGATCAATAAGCTTGATGAATTCCTTGCGAAACCATTCTCTAATGAACAGCAGATGATTCCTTTATCAATCATGACAGCAACACTAATACTGATAATGGCAGAAGCGGTTATCGCAACATGTACACAGTAGCTCCAGTTTACCATAATTTAAATCATGCTTAGAAAAAAAAAATGATGCTGACCCCATATAAGGTACTGCTTACATATGCACCTCAGTTTAAATGCTTGAAACAACTGCAATGTGCAAAGCAGAAGCTGCCTTCTCTCCCTGCTCCCTAAAATTTTAGTTTGATCCTTTGATACAAATTTTACAAAGGATTTTTAAAAAATGTCACTTAGATTCTGATATGTTCAATAAGTCATGGGGGCACACAAAGGCATGTGCAATGGACACCAACACAAATAAAAACATAAAAGTATACAAATAAATGTTGTCAGAAGAATTCTCTTGGCTCCATTTTCCAGGAACTATATTTTCACCTGGTATGACTGACAAGATGAATGTGGGCTGTTCATAGCAAAGGAAAGTGTGAACACTTGGTCTGTACAGTCAAATTGATGTTTCCCCCAATGGTTTGCAAAGAGCAGATGGCTTTACAATGTGAGGATGGAGCTATTAACAGAACCTCCGGTCCTTTGGGCTCCTCCGAGCCGTTTGATTGCAGGATTTTGGGATGGCTCCGGCGCCAGGATCGTCAGATGGCCTTCCGTCATCTTAAAGTGAGGAGAAAGAAGGTCCCGCAAAGCTCGCAGGTGGCGGTGAAACCGTACCGACATATTGGCACCACATCTTTCGCTATGTTCGCCGTTTATTCTGGCATACTGTATGAGCCATGTGTTTCCTTTTTCTAAAGAGCTTCATCTGAAAGCAGAGGCACACAAAAGACCGGCCTGCAAAACGACATGGAAGCTGAGGTCAAAGGGATAACCCGGGAAGAAAGCCAGTTGCACAGCACAGTCGCTTGTCAGAACCTTACGATGTGACCGAATGAGGTTGAGGTACAAGGGGAATGCACTGACTCTTGGGTGCGTCATTGGTTTGTGAGTATGGGTGCTTTGTTTAGTGATGCTATTGCAATCTCTTTGTACAGCTTTGGGACAGGGGGCTAACATTACGGGCTGACTCTTCCCATCACATACACAGCGTTTAAAATGTGGCATTGTTTCCAGTACATTGCCATCAATGTACAGTACCGCACATCTCACAGCACTAGAGGTTTTGCATTTTGTTGTGGCCCTGGTATGAAATGCAACGTATCGATAAGAAAACAAACTGAAACTCAAAAGCAGCAATCAAACGGGAGATGCTTTGTATACCTTTCCTCAGTGCACGAGTCACAACTGTGAGTCTCATCCAGTTGGCTTCCTCTTAGCCCACAATTTCCCATAATTCCTCCTGATTGCGGAGTGTTACCGAAAATGACCTTTAAGATCGGTGATTGCACAGCACTGTGAAAGGACATGTCCATCACTCAACTCACCAGTCAAAAATAGAAAAGGAAGGATATCAATTGGAAAAATTGTACTCTGCGCTAATCGCATCTTGATTGAGCATCATGGGTTTTCATATTTGAGGTCCGAGAAATTAACCGGGGCAACCATCTGAACACACAGAGACAATGAATGGCTCACATCAGTGTTGCAGGTATCTCCCCCGAATTATCATTTAGATTAACAGCAGAGAAACTGCTCAGTTAGGAGCCAGTAGATAAGGGGATATTGATATTCTGTTCAGGTTACTCAGCCAGTCAAGGTCCATAGCCCATTTTACATACTTAGCAATATGCAAACCTGAAGCAGACGAATGGTTGAGCTCCATAATGAGATGGGGAGAATGAGGCGAAATATTAAAGAAGCCTGCCCAGTGACTGCGTAAATCAACAGAAACTGATATGTGAGGACAAATCCCACAATCTTCTAAGGTCTCTTCTTCCATGATATGCGCCAATGTTAGCTAAAACGTACTAACAATGCAGGATATCAGCATGTGTTGCCATTATGCTGGCCATTATGATTGTTGCATACTGCTTACAAATATAAGAGATTTTACTGATTAGACTCCCCTGTTTTTCCCTGTGTTACCTTTTGTTCTGTTCAATTTTATCCTCCCATTTTTTTGAGGGCATCCCTTCAATCCCTTAGCAATCCAGACTGAATTCCCTTCCATTGCTTTTCCCAGTACCACTTGGAACTGGACTAGGGGTCTGTACTCCAAAAAATGCACAAAAATGCAAAATAAAATAGAGCTAAATGTAAGCTATGCAAAATGCAATGCACAGTAACATATTATAACCTCTCTAGGCAAGATGCTTGTAGCACCATGTGTCTCATTAAATTACTGACATTTCAAACTACATTAAAGTTGTCAGAGTATTCAGTTGTGGTTCCATATTTGGCAACTACCCTTGGATCTGCTGTCCCTTATGGTACTACAAATCTTGTGAAATAGGTAGGTGGGAAGGGTATTATGAATGTCTGGAAAATTCTCACAACACTCTACAAAGTATTACCTGGCAACCACTAAATAGATTGATTACATAAGTGGGTATAATGACTCAGCTAAGTGTTATTATGAATATTTCAGGGCCTATTGTCTAATAACACTTAATTACCGTAATTAAGAAATTAAGGACAAAAGGGTTATAATAATTATTCTACTGGTGAAATGGTAGCTGTCAATTTAGCACTAAAGATTTGAAAAGCTCTAGCTTCCTTTATCCTCCATCATACATATGGATTCAGGGGTGACAAATTAGTGACCCTGCCTACATTAGGCAGTTAGAGAGGCTAATAGTGCATTTGAGGAATAATAAAAAATACTTTTTTGTAGCGGAACTAATTGCAACATGATGCATCGGGCATAAGTGCTCCTTATAAGTATGCATAAGTGCATTTGAAAGCTTCTAAAAAGACAAGGGGATCTGGGACAGATCTGGGAATATATTACATGCCTCACTGCTTTCTACTATGCCTGTGACAGGTCATGTTCCCGTGTCCCCAGAGGACACAAAGGGGGAGCAATGACCTGGCAGGACCACCTCTGGGTTGGTGGATCTCACCATTGGTGCGGGGGGATCGGTCTGAGGGTAGGCCTCCGGTCAAACAGGCGCTGCACGCTGACCTTTCGCTCCAGGTGTTTCGGGGTTTATGTAATAAAGAATTAAAATAGTGAAGTTTGTTTACAAGATGCCGTCACCTTCACGGTGACTGGCAACACTAGGCATTGTGCTTCACTACACTAATTCACTAAAGCTGGGCTTAGTGTGCAGTCATTGGAGGAACTCCCAGACGCACGGCGCTGTCCTGTTTGATCATTTGCCTACATATCCATTCAACTACACCTTTACATGTATATGACCCTGTTTCTTCCATTCATTCATATTTAACTAAAATCTGGCATCAACCAGTGGTTTGTTCTGAAATAACAGTACTTGATTTACAACTGAACCCTGACCTATTTTTAAAGAATATTGAATCTTTATTATACATGTTGAAATATACATATAACACTGTCATAGAGAAAAGTCACAGTGAGCTTACTTGAGCATATTAACTAGGTGCTTCATAGGTAATGCAATAAGTGAAAGTTGTCTCAAAGTGTTCTGACATGCACACGGTCAGTTCTTTATATGAATGGGTGAAGCTGTATTTGATTGTGACACTGACTGGGCATATATGCACTGTGAAAGCAATGTTTCCCTTTGTTGCATGGAAGGACAGAGGTGATGGTGAGACAGCTCTGCTTGTGAAATGCCCCCTGCTGGTGGAATGTGTGACCTCTGGAATAAGGCCAGCTTCCTGTTTCTTCTCAAATATTCAGGGAAAAAAAAAACCACTCCATGTCCACTGTGAGCTGTGAGCGCCGCCAATTAAAAAGTTATGCATAATTTAACTAGTCATTTGGCAGTAGAATTTAAATGAATATGATTTGCAGTTAGGACCTGGGCACCTCTCCTCAGTGAGAATGAATTACGTGACCTCTATTTATCATTTAACCAAAATGACTACAAACACATACACACATGCACGCACACACACACACACCAATACCATGAAATAAATACATGTTGACAAATTTGTTGCTCTATCATGTCACATGGTTGTTCACAAACATCATAAATAAATGAAAGCTATTTGCTTCTTTCAGGATAGGGAAGACCTCAGTGTTGTATTGATTGCACAGATTATGCATTTATTCATTTTCAGCAGTTCCCTTCCATGTATAAGTTCACCTTTACATTCCGTGCTTTAACATTTGACATAAGTGGGGCAAGATCACATGCGCAATGTTATGCATATTCTCTGTTGAATATGCATGTTAAAACAAGCTTTAATGGATCATGGTTTAACCAACCAAATAATATATATATATATATATATATATATGTATATATATATATATATATATATATATATATATATATATATATATATATATATATATATTTTTTTTTTTTTTTTTTTTTTTTTTTTTCCCCACATATTTGTCACTGGTGGTTTTCTTAATATACATCTCAAACTCACTTCTGGCAGTGGCCAACCTGTGACAACTATTTCTCCCTCCTGGGGACAGAGAAAGTGAATTCTTTTTGCTATTATGAGATATTTAAGAGTCATCAGTAGAAGAATTGCACTGCAAAAAATCAAACTCAATTGTAGCAAGGTTTCACATAATAAACCCTATTGAGCATAGTGATTTCTGTGTATGTTCAAATGCGAGACCAGAGAAAGCACGCAAGTCATCTAATATGGCTTCCTGAACTGATAGCTCAGTGACTGTCTTTTAGTACAGTCCCACTGATTAATCTTGCCTAAAATCCAAAGAGTATTCCTGTGCTGTACCTCATCACCTGCCAAAGAATCTACCTGAACTCAACTCTACTGTACCAATTACCAAAGAATCCATCTGAACTCCACTGTACCTCACCATTGGCCATAGAATTCACCTGTATAGCATGTAAGAGTGAGTTCTCCATTCCTTAACACGATAAATTGTAATAGCGTGTACTGGATTTGCTGTGGTAAATATGTGACAATTTGTAGTTGAAGAAAACGACTTCACTGTAATGGAAATGATGAACTGTAATTAGATTGCTCCTGTAGTTCTGCCATAAGGGGAGCAAGATTGGCAAAAGGTAGAAGCAGCACCAAAGTTAGCATGCAAGGTCATAGCCAGGGCGCCACGGTCTATGTTGCACAAGTATGCGAACTATGTGCATTATTATTATTATAATTCTTGTGCTATGCTCATTATTGCTCCCACTCTCAGTCATTCCGTCACAAAACACCTCACCAGCAGACAAAGAATAAACCTGTACTGCACCTCACCAACAGCCATAGAATACACCTACGCTGTACCTCACAACTGCTGATCCTACCAATGTCTTCCTTTCAGACCACTGCAAATTCTCCTCAATGACCACCGAATGAACAGCACCAAATGTCTCAAAATCATCTTGAACTCAGTGACCCGGCTGGGCTACTGTCCACCTATCCAGCTCCCATCCCCTCCTCATGTCTCTCCACCGTGTGCAGATTGCAGTCACGGCACATCGCACCCAGTCTCACGTCCCGTTCCAAACCCTCCTCTCTCCCTACATCCCAACCCACTGGCCATCTGTCTGGCCCTCCCCTCCGCAAGCCCAAGGAAACAGCCCACCTTTCACAGTATCCAGCCACCCAGTGGTGAGATCAGTGAAATGAAATTAACATGTGGTAGGAGGGCTGAAACGTTTCTCTTTCATACTTACCACTTTGTAAAATGTAGTATATGTGTTTTTACACCGTGTTTATATATACACAAATGCTCTGCACATCACAGTGAATAGAGCTTTTTGTAATCAGTAGTAATCAAATGTAAATGTAAATGTAATAGTAATCAAACTGCAATGACTACTACTACAGTATTCACTGCTACTGTTAACAACAACAACAACAATAATAGTAATAATAATAATAATAATAAAGTGAAGGATGACAACAAGACAAAAAGTGCAATTGCAGAGCTCTGTAATAGTAATTGCTGACATGATATAACTGCACAGCCATAAGAGCCGCAGTGGGTAACAGAACGCAGATCTGCTGGAAAGAGTACAAAAAGGCAGCCATATATTAAATAGCTGGAAGCCTCTCAGGGCACCTGAATCCATGAATCTGAAGAACCTGAAAACAGAAAACTGCTGTCAGTCTATTCATTCTATTCATTCAGTAGCTCCTTACTCAAATAATTACATTACAGTGGTTCACACTGAAGATGACTAGGTGTGAACTACAAAAGACTTAATGTATTTGTATAACAGGACTGTGTTTCAATACCACATTTTTTCTGTCTTATCATGATGACTACACAAATGTGGCTTAATTACGAATCAAAGCCAATTACCCAGTTTAAAACCATACTTGTAATTATAAGAATGATAATTCTCTACATGATCATAGTGCTAATTCACTATTACCACCCACATTATCTGTACATTATCTTGCACATAAACATGGATGTACACACACACACACACACACACACACACACACACACACACACACACAGTATTCATAGTCTGCCAGTGTTACATGCATGTACATCAGACACAACCTAAAAGAGATGATCTGGGCCCAGCATCCACATTTATCCTTAGGCAGCACTGCAGACTGCTAAATCTCATTAAAAAGACTGCTGCATTTCCACAATGTTATCTGCTGTGGTAGTCTCGGAGCATACTTTATCATCAGGGATATTACTGCAAAAAAAAGCACACCATCCAATTATGGGGAAAAAAAAACCCCGCAGAATTTCAGGGATCGGGTCTATTAAATACTGTTCATTTAATATCAGATTCTGGTGAATTCAAGTCTCCTTTTTGTGCCAAGCCAGCACAAAAGCAAAGCATTATCTGGATTCTGGAGTGAATGCAACCTCAACAGGAAACCAATGGCTGACTGTTAAAAAGGTGGCCTGGGGTTACATTATGTTACTGATCACTAGAGACAGAAATCAAATTCTGCTCTCAGTGCGCCAAAGGTGAGGTAGAGTCCAGGTACAGCACTGCAAAGATTCTCTTCTCCCTCTTATTAAATTAATCCCATATACCATGCTTTCAATTAAATTGAATAAGGTTAGAGAGAATTACATGTAATGGAATTTTAGCATAATTGCATGTGCATACATAATCGTCAAATGCCGTAGGAAATAAAGCAGCGTGCAAGACAATACATCTCTATGCAGCCCAGACTGTTTTAGATTAATGTTGAATTGTTGAGGCCTGCCTTTACCAGAGGGAGTATCCAATGCACACGTCAACTCAAATTGACCATGACGCCGGGGGGATATTTTACAGACTTTTTTTTATTTTTCAAATTCCATTCTTTTGTAAATCTATATGGAATTGTTAAACATCTACTACTCCTCCATACATCAATACATCATTTGAAGCTGTGTCGCAACAGAAATTCACTGAAAACCCTTATGGAGAAATGCCATACTACTCTGACTAAAAGGGCACCAAGGGCTGTTCTCTAAAAACCACTAAATCAATATTCGGCCATACAATTATCATTTAGCATGTGACATTAAATCTGAAATTATTGTGACATTTTCTGGGAAATGTTCTGGAGAATCAACCTAAGAAAAGGGTTTTTTTGGATACGCTTAGCACAAACAAAGTCAGCAGAGTCCATACAAGACCAATATACGTGTCTCACTACACCCATTTTTTCCCATTTGTCATCTTAAGAGATAGTGGAGAAGTCACCAATCGACCTTAATGCATTGACTTTCTCATGCACATCACAAAATACAGATCATAATTATCAAGCAGGAAATTCAACATGCTTTACTTCATTCACATTAATGAAAAAGTGGTGACAAGTAAGGATTCATGAGTATATGATGTAAAGCTTTTGTCCACAAGCTCTTTAAACGAAGACAGGTTCAGTGGATGATAGCATTTTTACATCAATCTCAGGGATGCCTCAGGCCAAGGCCCGGAGTGCGACAGTGACGGAGCTCCACTCACAGTGATGCATGTCAGCAGCACTGCAGTAGTATCCCCTATCCTGGAGGTCCAAATAGAGTCCAGTATCGATGGCCTTATGTGTCCCCAATCTCCCAGCGACACACTGCCGCTCCGAGCACATCCCCCCTGGAAAAAAAGCCTATTTCCCCGGCACAATCTGCCGGCCTGGTATCCTGCGCTTTAATAAGTCATCACGAGCCGGCGTCCCCTCTCAGTCAGCTGGGCTGTTTATCTGCCTCGCGCTCTCTGATCTCTTCACTTTTCATTCCGCTCTTCAGCGAAGAGCATTAATATTCTCCGAGACAATGTGCCAGTTGCCAAATGGCATACTTCTGAGAATTCTTAAGATATTTAACATGAGGGAAAAACTAAGGCTGTTTTATAATTCATAGGGTCCACAATGTTAATTCAGGTCAACAGTACATACTTGAGCTATGAGAGGAATATGACAAAAACAAATCCTATATGTTCTACAAGAAGCTGAGTTCTTCAGAAAATGAGACTGATTGAATTAAACATGGGGGCAACTGCATCCTCCGTACTTTGGATGTGCCATATTTTATATTATGTAACAAATGGCAGATATAAACAGATAATAAAACAACTGGCTGCCAAGATCTGGCAAGACACCCCACAAGACAAGATAATTATATGAGTGAAGTTCATTGGCAAAGAACAATTACCTGAAGGAAAATAATTAAAATAGAAATCATTCTAGTGTCCTCATTTTGAATATGAATAATTCAAACAGTAATTTTCTCAATGCCTATGATTCCTCACACTTCACCATCATAAATGAAACTATAAAATGAAAATTCTGAAATAAAGGAATGCAACTCATTGATACAGAAAATGTGAAAGTGAATAGCTGTCAGTTGTTGGCCATTTTGGTAGGTGAGAATAAATCCAAAATTTCAGTTCATTTCAGCTGAGCCCCATGTAACATTATCAATTAAAGCTATGCCTCAACAAAATTAATGTGGAAGCCCTCCCCCAATCTTAGGAGCTTCTATGTTTATGTCATCTAAGTAATGCTTGCCGATGATTGTGATGATGCAGCTTAGCACTGGCATCACACTTTAGCATCATTTTTAATTTTTATATATAATATGGATCGAACTGTTCACTTTGACAAAATGTGGAAGAACGAACATACATGATCCCAAGGATTTCTGTTGCGTTCAGATTAAAAGCAGTATTGCACATTCTGGGTGAAGGTTGGCAAATTAGTGTAGACATTTTGTATATACCCATGAAATGCCGGGTATAAAGAGAAAAGTGCATGTCCCTTTGCATCGCATTGGTTTGTGCAATCCATTGTTAGGAATTTGAATCAGGACTTCATAATGGCTTTTACTCTACACAATTTGTGTAGCTGGGTTAAATATCCTGCGTTTAGGCATTAACAGTGGAAGCAGGTAACTTACCTCACAGTGTACACAGTAGCATATAAAGTACAGTTACAGGGAAAAGGCACTGATTTTTGTGTTTGGTAAGGTATTGCTGTGATGTGGTGAACTGCACAGTTTTAAATGTGTGATGTCCAGACAGTAATTTACCTGGAGTTGGTATTCTCAAGTCGGGGGTAACCTGTAAGGCATTTAAGCTGTTCTCTTTCCGAGGCCTGAGAAAGAGTTGAACACTAGTTTTTTGTTTTTTTGGCTTTTTCTTCCCTATTGTTGTTGAACCGGTGTTAGTGTGGTTTGACATTGTGTTATCAGTTGGTATATATTTCCTTTTGTATTTTTCCCTTCCACTGTATATATGTTTCACCTCTGCACCTGCATCTTGAGATGATAAACACCAGTCTTACATCATATTTTGGATTCCTGTGTTTCCTTGCCACTTCCTTTGGCCGTGTGCATCCCAATACTTTATAACACCAAGCAATTGTGGGGTGCCTGAAAGCAGTGAGAAGAGGGGACCCTGGCACACATGCCCACCTCTGTGTCCCTATCCCTAGTGAAACAAAGCCAATTTGTTTTGTCACAGTGGGCTCCAAGCTATTTTCTGTGAATGACATGTCTGGGATCAAACTCGGGCTGTAGAGTATAGCTTGCACTTGAGGCAAGTGCTTAAACCACTGAGCTATTCGGGAAATCTTTTGACAAATAAATGTGTTGATTTCATTACATCCTTTGTTCTCTTTTTTCTCTAAAAGAAATGAACATGTAAATCCAGATAAGACTGAATTTCTAATATTTATTATACCTTGCTAACACCTCACTGTAAGGTACAACAGCAGTGCCTCACCTTCTGTCCCGCTGCATCACACCATTTGCTTTGTATGAACAAGTAACAACACAATGTACTGTTCATTGAATATGAATATGTAATACCTCATACATCTTTTGTCTGTTAGTTTATTACAGATTTACAGATCTGTGCAGGTATGTGGTATGTGTGTGCTTGTGTGTGTGTGTGTGTGTGTGTGTGTGTGTGTGTGTGTGTGCTTGTGTGTATAAGCATTCTCGTGAGACAGAAATGGGCAGTCATTAACGAGCCGGTGTGTAGACATGTGAAAGTGGATACAGAAATGAAAATAAATGTGAACATTCTGAAGGGCAGAAACCCAATGTGTCTTTTTACATTTATTTATTTTAGTTTATTATTTTATTTTCTATTTACCTCATAAGAAATTAAAGCAGAGCTTGCCTTTTTACCCATTTGCCAGATTGCTTTGGTTTTAACCTAAGAAATGTTGTATTGAATCCTCAATTTTATGTAATCTGTGTTTTCATAAAGGCTTTGGTCAATCCTTTCTCAAGGGAAGAAACAAAATTAACAGTACCCAAACCCTCCCCTACCTTCCACACACCTGCCTGTGCCCTTAATAGGACAAATCATTGGGCTCATTTTGTTCTTGGATTAATGTTGTGCAGATGCTTCACAGAGGTACTGACCTTTATGGTATATGCAGGCCAATGCACAGTATTCATTGAGCAGGATGAGCTATCCAAATCGTGTAACAACTAGTGAATCTGCTGAACTGATAAAAAAAAGTCCATTGTTGAAAAGTTCTGCTTATGCTTCCTTTAATCATGCCAAGATACACGAGACATAGCAAAACTGCAATTCCAGAAGACTCCAGGAGAAAACACTGCCACTCATTTCACCACAGCAGCCCTGGGTAACCTTCTCTTCAACGCCGATGGATTGTGTGAAACATTATCTTACGTGTCCCAATGTGGGACATATAAAGCCAACATGGTGCAATGGTGCAAATCTTTTGTGGTCCACTGTGAATATAATTATGATGCTGTCATAGTTTGTAGTCTCCAGCTGACAGGAGAACAAAGTGACCCATTTGAAATGCAATTATAATTAGGCAAAAATAAGAAGGTGATTACATACATGTCTCCCATCTTATTGCGTTTAGTTGCAATAGCCATGTAAGGTAATTGGCCAAAGTTATGTCAAGCCAATCAAGTCTTATAGCAGAGGACTTTGGCAGGAAAATGATCTAAAACCAGACGGGTCGTGTAGCAATGTAGGGGCACGCGGCAGACAGATAATCTGAACTATTTGATTAACCACAGCCGTATTCAGTTTCTAAATGTTCCAGTGTCTCGCCAATTAAATCGATATTCAGAACCATGGACAGGGCCGTCCCCGTTACTGTGCATTTCAGAGGGTAGTCAAAAACGTTTACTGCACGACAATATTATTAGGCTGCCCGAAAACGGAGATTAGTTCAGACTAAACAATGTAGAACAATACAATACAGCCTAAAGTCAGCATGGTGTTTTACGCAGGTTCCAACTAGAATTTTACACCCATATGCGTTCATATACAGTCCTGCTACTGCTACCTGTGCGTGGACAGCAGCAGTGCCCACTCCTCCGATAAACCTGTAGATCAGACTGCGGCTTTATTGCTTTGGGGGAAGACTACCTCTCTGTTAATATCCTGAATTTGGCACGTTTTGTGTTCCGTGTGTAGTAATTGAACTCTCGGCGGGAAAGCGAGGCTGATTTGCCAAGATAAACTAGGGAGAAAAGGAAGAATGATGTGGGAGTTTTTACCCCCCGGAGGACGTAACATTTTTTCATCTCACAGCGAGGCGGATAACACTCGCCTCCGGGGTAATTGAAGTGACCGGTTGGCCATCTGCCGTCAGCGACCCCCGGGACATAGCATTCCTATTATGAGCTTCAGAACAACTGCTTCGACTTGAACAGAAGCCCCGTGTTTAAACTAGTGAGACAGAGGCGTGGGACAGCTGTACAAAGACTCAACGGCACGGTGCTACACCCCGGTTTAATTAAACGGTACGGAGGGGAAATCTAGAGGCAATGTTCGACAAGAACGGTTGCCTACGCAACACGAAAAGAACGACCGTTTCCAAAACGCTAGCATAAGCGCTCCTGGCGCTGCTGAATTTTATTATTATTATCACTTCCAACTTCAGCTAAAGCACAAATCTCGAATGGGACTTTTTTTCCTTGAGGCGACATTATCCAGACGCGGATGCCCTTGGAAGATGTGACTTTGTTCTACAAGAAAAGGGAACGATCCCTTTATGGGTGGGGGGGGGGGGGGGGGGGGGGGGAATAAAAGAGCGCGCGCAGACATACACACACACACACGCACATTCAATGTGAGCAGTTACAGTTGTATAACCAGAAAAGGTCACAGAACTCAAACATAAGACTCCATCACGCCAGGACGATATTGACATTGCCTCAAGAGGGACTTCCATTCAGAAACATCGTATGCAGTTTCATGGTCTCAATTTCTTCACCTGACAAGAACAGTTCCCCTACAGAATTTTTTTTTTTTTTTTTCTTTTCTGAACTCTGCACGTTCATTTAAATCAGATTTGCATCAGTCTTTCATCATCAGTCTGCAATCAGTCTTTGCAGGAAAGTTATTGTCGGAAAGCGTTGTGGGGTGAAATTGTGATGTTTTGAATGGTTCACCTATATTGGTCAACAGAATCTGCCCCATGGGAGTTGTGGGCACAGAAGCGAGGTTTCCCGTGAGCCGAATGCACTGCTTAAGAAGGCGAATTTGTATGTCACAGCACTTAATTGGAGCAAGTCTAAATTTTTCTTATGAACGCGTTTTAGTTCACTGTCACGTTAAAAATTAACATTGGCGCATTCCGTAAAAATTTTCACAAATGAACAGAAGTTGGTAGAAATGAGTACGCTCTGACCATCACATCCATTAATATTTACCGCTGTACACGCGACTAATGCAGTTTGACAGACGTGCCCGCAGCTATTGCTCATACAAATGACAGCAATGATCGATCAGCTACCCTAAATAGTGTTTCGGAGATACATAATTTATTAGTCAGCGCATAACAAGCACATCCCGAATAATCTCATTTCCACGCACTTACAGAAACTGAAACTTATAATTGGAGTTTACAAAATGCAAACAGGAAATGTAGCTGAAGCACACAACAGCCATTACCCCAGTTCCCTTAAAGACAACTGAAGCAATCCTTGTGTGGAAAAAGCACTTCAAATGCAACATGGCATATTTCTCTCAGGTGTGATCATTGACAATGAGGTAAAACCTGGTGAGAAATGAGAAAATGAAAAGGATGCCACCTCTGCAGGCCGGTGGAGGCAAACTTCAAACAGTAACAATATTCATCTTTGCCACTGGTTGTATTCAATATCTAACCAAAGTCACTCCAAGGTGATTTTTTTAAAGAATTGAACACAGGGTCCCTCAGACTGTATTAATTATTAATTTAGTGTGAGCTGGCAGGAGCTGCAGTCTCATTTCAAAAGAAGGGATGGGAAATTGTGCTGAAACTGAAAGCTTAACAATGCTCTTTTTTAACCAGTGCAGCACCACCCGCATTCCACTGTGGACACGAGGAGGAGGAAGAGGAGTAGTCATCCCAGAGCCATATGTCTCAGGATCGTCCTGGAATTAGCATTAGCAATTAGCATAACAAAATGTCAATGTTTACAGATCTTACAAATCTTGTTCTTCTCTTGCTGTTTGTACCTTCTCGATGGCAACATGCAATGTTAGATGAGGTTAAGTACAGTCTAAATCTCTGTTTATAACATTAAGGTTTTTTTAGGAGTGATTCAACCCAAGAATGCCCACACATTAGAATCTAAACTCATGTGGCCGTGAAACTAACAACCTCCATATGGAAAGTTCCTTCCCCTCATCTCCAATAGTTTCTCTTCTTCAGAGCTTATGGACATACATGTGTGAAGGATGTAGGTGTTCTTCTTTGTCGAAAGCAGTACCAGGAACTGCCGTTATTCTAATAATTATCCGATCATATCAACCAGCATGCTTTTATCAGGTTCATGAAGAGGCATCTCGTGGCTGTTTCGTTGTCCTCAAGTGCACTGCTTTTAGCACAGTTGCCTTGCACACAGATGCCGTTACCAAGGTAGATTAACATTAGCGAGGCTCCGAAATGTCACATACGCTATTGAAGAGGGTGAAGCTAACTGTAGTCTAAATACGAAACCGCAGAAATGCACTACATCACAATAACAAGGTAAATAACCAACATGGGTGACACAGAATTAGACGATTATTGTGGCATGACATTTCAAAAACCGCTTTTATTCTCACCATCTTTTAGTCCGGTGATTTTCCATCTGAAGGATGTTATGTTGCTATGTTTTATAAAGTCTGATAATAACTGAAATAGACACAGACCTGTATGCCTCTCCAATGGCATAATATATTGCGATGAATATGGGCATCATGAAGGAAAAAAGAGCTCCAAATATGTAATAAAGGGTACCAGAAGCTGCATTAACCACTTGTCTGTGAGACAAAATACTGTAACTCAGGGATGTTTGAAATGTTTGAAAATACCAAGCGTTCAGAAATCAGCCTTATTGGCTTGGTATGTATCTGAAATGTCCAATAAAACACTTTCCAATGTATACATTTTCCTTTCTTCTTAAAAATGTTATTTATTTAGCTATTTAGTAAAGAAAAATAAGGAACAACCTTACATTAAAAAATACGCAAAAATGCATAAATGTGTGTGAACACAGAACACAGACAGTCATTCATAAACTGAGTTGCTGCTCATGTTATACATTTTGGGTTCTTCTCAGAGGTTGCCAAAGAAGCTGGCACAGAAATATGTCATACACATGTTTGTTCTGATAGCTGTCTGCTCCAAAAAGCATAGTGTGGCATGGCTCTGACTGCAGTGTCATAGGACCTATGTCGACTTTCCCATTAAATGGGAAAAAATACATTGCAAATAATTCCTTTAGACACGATACCCATAGAGGCCTTTGGCACTGATGCCCACGGAAAGGAAGATAATCTCTTAATTTAATATCACCCTGCTGTCACTGGAAATACACTTCATAACGATTTTGAAAATGGCTCCTATCGTCTTCAAAATCTACCAAGGGTCCATCTGCCATGGGTCTCTCTCCATCAAACAAATCTATAAAGTGTTATTGCAGGCTATATTGTGATAAAGCTGATAGAGGGAGTAGATGGTAAAGCTGCATCTATCCATCAACCTTGTTTTTGTTCCCCGCAATAGTAGGTAATTGCTTTTAACTTGCTGCTGTGGCAAGTCACCCAATTTGTGCTCGAGAATTGTTTCTTGCCAAAGGGTGCATCTCCTAAAACCTTAAATATCATCAGGGAGCACTGGTTAACTGATTTTCCACATATCTGCAGTTAGCTACAGGACTAGTTTTGACTGACACCAGATACAAAACCATGCTGGAAATTTCAAGCTGGGGGGGACTGGAAATCAATCTGATACAAGTGCTTTATGTCAGAGTTTTCTGACTGTGCAGGATACAGTCAAATGAATTAATTATTAATTGATATTAATATTACTGACTATGGGTTCACTAAAGAGGTTTAGTGTGTGTTGGTCAAAGATAAGCATTACATTTGTTATTGATTCTTGCACAGTAGTTAGGGATATTTTTAAACCCAGTGGGCCTTCATCTACACTGTCCTTGAATATCATATCATAGTCTTCCACATAACCTTTTGTGTCAGAGAATCTAAAAATATTGTCATAAGTGCACCACTAACACTGCAAATGAAGAGAACAACAGTGGACATGATATATATTCAGATATACATCCGGGTAGAGCTGACTTAATTACAGTTTCCCTTTTTGTTAAGCGAAACCTCTTGCTATGGGCTGACCTCACCCCCACCCACGCCTCCCCAGGCCCCTCCCCAGCCACCACCATTTCACAGGAAATAAACTGTGTGCCACAAACAGCGTAATGCAGAAAAGTGCTCCATCACGGCACGCGGGGGAAATTGGGCTGAAAATGTCAGCGGGAATAAGGTCGCGGCTCCGCCGTGGCTTTACGAGACGGGGTGAAGTGGCCTCGGTTTGCACGCCCCCACCATCACGTCGCTGTAAAATGCTCCGCCGTCAGGAGACATTTTCCCTGCTCGGGAACATGTGGAGTCTTTAACCATACGGGGGAGGGGAAGGATAGAAAGAGGGGTGATCAAAGTCGCTTTTATTGAGCTCTAAAAAATAATAATAAGGGCTCAGTCATGCAGGTAGGTGCCGACATAACAGCGTAGGACACGTTTATACGGGAGAGAGACTGTGCTGCAATAGTCTACCCTCTCAGACGCTCCTCAGCAGACTCTTCATTCACGCAGCTGCCGCAAAGGAGAAACAAGCGATTCACGGCGGAATGAGCGCATTAAGGTAGCTGTGGACACGCTTTGTTCATGTAAGCAGTGACGGCCTGCCTTTTCTGAGAGATGAAAGTATGGAGCGGACTGTGCGTGTGAGTGATAGCTGCTGCCGGAGCAATGCAAAAAAAAAAAAACCCTTTTGCTTGTTATGTGTCTGACCCTCTATGTGGAGCATCTCTCTCAAGAAGAACTGCGTGGTAACAACATAAATGCTGGCCGAAAACTCAGGCAAGTCACAGCTACAAATATACACGTTCTGCCTGGCACTCGTCTGGATGGAAATGTTTTATAAGGGGAAGATCTTCAGAAACTCATGAGCAAAAAGCCCTGTTGTGAAGAACTGACAGATGAGGAAAATCTAGGTGACCCGCAATCCACTAAAAAATACCATACTCATGGATGTGAATGCAGATAAAGTGTGCATTTCTAAATCAATCCAATTCATTTACCTCTATAGCATCTTTCATGCAGTGCAGTTGCACAAAGCACTTCTACAGACATGATAATATGAAATAAAACAAGAACAAAGAATTTATAAAATATAAATGAACAAGATATATATAAAGGAACAAAAACGTGAGCAATATTCAGAAACAATGATAAAAAAGGTATGAATGTAACCCCAGAAAATTTTAATACAAGCTAGTTAAGAACAACAGTAAATGCATAAATGTAAAATAAAATCAAAGAAGCTCACTGGAATGCCATTCTAAACAAGCGCATTTTGAGCTGGGATTTAAAAACTGGGAAGGTAAGGCTTTGATAAAATGAGAAAGAATATTCCAGAGTTCAAGGGCATGAAAATTAAGACAGGCTTGTGGAACATACAGGGATCCAGCTTTAGCTGACCTAAGTGCCCTTTCTTGTTTATGTGGTGTAATTAGGTGTCATCCCTTTTTTACTTTTAAAAACCAACAACAAGATCAATTCTAAAACTAGCAGTGATCAGTCTTGTAAGGCCTATTTATGCAGGATGTTCCTGATTCCTCTAATTACAACACTTATTGATTTTTTTCCAGGCAAAATAAACATATTTACAATCTCTGCTTAGACATGCATGTTAAATATTAATTGTTAGATAAACTATATATACCCATTTGGAGAACACCCCTTGGTGCCCTTTGAGCATGTCAGCTTAAATCCCCATCAGTGCAGAATTTCTCACCGGTAGAGCAGCTGAGTGTCACGTTAATTTGCAGCCAGCATTTATTTCCTGCTTATGCTGCAGGATGGCACAGCAAACATTACCAAGCAATTGTTTCCAGCAGAGCGGATGACACGTACAGATTTTCAATCTAATATCCAGCATCACAGGGAATTGAATCTATACTATAATTTACCCACTTTTAAACTGCCACACCTCTAAAACGATTATGTCGTCTCACTGGTCAACCGGGGTACTGAGTGTTCTGAATGCTTTGCCAATATGCTTGCCTTTGTGAAACCAATTTCTATTTGTGCGTGTATACTCTGAAAATGATTGCGGTAATCTATAGTGTGGGGAAAGTCCATAAAATGTTTATTGGATGTTAAGGTCATCCCTTAGTACCCTATATTTCAGTTCTTTTATTGGGCGTTGAACATGGACTTAACAAATTGGCCTGGTTGAGAATTCCTGCTGCCTGTAATCTATTAGCACAAGGCGATATATCGGTCTTGAGCGAGCAGCCATTTAACCTTGCACTCAGTAAAACACAGCCCTAATGAATAACTTGGGGAGAAAAATGAAGATGGGATGTGTTCAGGTTTAAGATGTCAGAAATGATGGCATTCACTCTGCAGTAGTTCTTTATTGATGTTGCAGTGCCTTTTTCCTTGCTGGAGCTGGCTAATGTCTACTCCTTCATCATGGATGACACACAATGCCTTGAAACCAAGGCCGATGAACACTTTCACAGAAACTGCAACTGCATTAACCAAATATACAAATAAAACAATCTACAAGCTATGACTATTTGGTTTTGTTGTACCCTGCCTTGCTTGTAAGTCACCTTTGATAAAAGCATCTGCCAATAAATGTAAATAAATGTACAAGGAGAGCCTTTTGGAAGTACAACTGTATATTTGTGTTTGCTTGAAAACATGTAGAAATGACTAAAGTTAATAATGAAACAATGAATAATAAAAAAAACACAAAAGCAATGAGGAAAAATATCATTTAATTTAGACTGTGAAAACAATGAGCAAATTATGTTTGCCTCAATAGCATCAAAAACCTGCCGTGTTAAAGCGGTGAATTTAAAATTAGCGTGTTTAAAATGGGAGGGCATTACTTCATATCAAGTGATCGGGGACAACACGCTGAATTAGTGGTGAATTCAGCCACAGATCCACATCTGAAATTCTACCACAGACCATGGCTGCTGTGGCCAGGATCCAGATCGGCTCGTCCTTCCGCCAAATTCTGTGATTTGACAAGTCCGTTCAGAGCGCCAAGAATGTGGACACTCTGCGGCCCCCAGTCAATCAGGCTGACAATGATAACGGTATAAAAGCCGGCAGCCCTCAGAGGATTTAATCACCAATGCGTTTTATATGTAAATGTGTTGCTAACACGTTTCGTGGCAGCCAGTAAAGACTGTAATCAGAAAGCTTTCAGAGCATTGTCTTGTATTGTGGCAATATTAAACTAAAAACGGCTAAGTATACATGTGCACTGGAATAGTTTTCTGAACTTGGATATATTTTATGTTCTCTCTGCATTGTAACTACATGTCAGTTACCTGATCAACAGCAGGGGAACTGTAATCTCCTGGTTTTTAAACTGAGTACTCTCTATGTTCTAACTGTACATATTCAAAGAGCACCTAGAGCTGTACCTGAAATGTTTTTGTAAACAGTCTTTTATCCTTTAATTATTTTACAAGACTACTTCATTTGATTTCCAAATAATGTTGATGTTCTCTGGGACAACATAATTAAAAATTAAGGTAAAAGTTTACAAACCACAAACCAGGACAGTGGCACATAAACAGCTGATCTCTAAAAAGATGTTATGTCTAACCAGACACTTTCCCTAGGATGCACTTTCTTGCAGACCCAAAATGCATGCCTTTTATGAAATTCAACAGAGAACACAACCAGCTGAACTAAGGTCAAAAGAGAGAAAAAAAACACATGGACTCTGACTTCGTGTAATTTTGAATGATGCCCAGGTGATTAGTGAGTAGGCTAAGTGAGGTACCTATTTAAGACCAAAGTCACATTCACCCTGAAATACATCAGAATCTAAAAGTGGAAAATATTATCAAATCATTCCCAGTGCAGGGAAAAGGTTCTTTTCCAGTAGTAGCTGTAGTACAATATGGGATTCTGTTATGCAGTCCTTGAGGAGAAAGAAAGTCCTACTGAATGTGTGGTTGTAGAGCTGAGAGCTCTAAAACACCAGAGCTGAGTATGAAGTTTGCTTTCAAGGCCTTTACATGCTGACTGTGGCCAAAATGCTTCACCCCTCTGAAACATATCTCTTATGAATGGTGGGCAAACTTGCTTGATGTCTCAGAATTCATTGCTGAGCAAACAGCCAAAACAAAGCCAAGCAGAGAACGATGAGCCCAGAGTAATCAAAATGATATATTCTCTGTAATTTCTCTGCAAGCAATTATGAAACTAAGCGTTCCTTCTAAAGTGATAATGTATTGCTGTGATTATACCCAAAAAAGTTAAGCTTTGAAGATTCAGTTTTTATTGCAATGTTGGGAAATTAAAAGGTCAATTGAATTAACTACATATTTCATCAAGGGATACTGCAAACAATATTGCTTGAAAAACTAAATAATCAAACAAATAAAATAATAATAATAATAAACTGACAATTTTGGCCTAAGAATGTACTATTGTCTAACAACTTCAAACTGTAATGGTATTTGAAAATTTTCAGTTTGCTTTTATCAAAAAGAAGCAAATGTTTAATTCTGGAGTCAGCATGTGATCAGAGGAAAATCAGATAATAAGGAATCAAGGCTTTTATTGTGCCAGGATATTTCATGGCAGTTCCTTTGATTATAAACAACTCACATAATGACAAAAACTAAATTAAATAAATAAATACAACAGAGTAGGCTAACAGATGAAATTAACTGCAACATACTAAAAGGAACGGCACCACTCACAACAAAAGGTCACTACACTGTAGCCAAAGCCCTGAAGACAAGAAGCCTCACTCCCACACATGATCTCACGCATCATCACATGTGCCCCTTATGTGTAATTTTTGTATGCGGTAGTGTTATTACATGCTACACATACGCATACATGGTATGTGGTAGCTCTCTGTTTGGAATGTTGCTATTGTGTAAAAACACAAAGAAGTTTTTTTGAGTGAAACATAAAAATGGAGGTATTGCAATGCACTTGCATGTTAAGTGAAGAACACACTCGTGATCTCAGCGCTGTGTTTGGCATCAGCATATGTTCACATACAGCACATTGTGTCCTTGTTTGTACATTTCATGCTATGTTGATAGATGCACTATCTATACTTTGTACTAGCACAAGTCGCTCTGGATAAGAGGGTCCACTAAATGCCGAAATGTACACTTAATCCTGGAATATATATTAAACCACAGGTAAAACCTTGTAAAAGGACTGCTGTGAAATTGCTTTGGATAGTGAGGTAAGCCCAAGTAACTCAAAAATGATTCTTCCTTAGGGTCTCCCCATTCAAGCAAAATTGTTCTACTATCACTTAAGTGAGCAGCAGTATTCAAAATGTGTGCACTAGGTAGCATTAATAAAATAATGTTTATCCAGCTGTCAGACATCTATCATCAAGAGACACAGGATGACAACAGGCAACTGGAAAGAGTTAGAAACTGTACTACTCAGGCTATATAGGAGTGCAGAAGAAAATATGCTCCGTTATTACAGGACTATGACTCAGACGACTGACATTTAACTACAATAATGATACAGTGATAGGCTTTATTTGCACCGTGATTAAGTGCACTGTAATCTTAGGTAGTTGTACATCTAGCTAGCTACAGTTTTTACTTATTTTATTTTATTTTCTTTACCAGGTATTAGCTAACTAGCTATTTTATCTAAATAAATACACACACACAGACAACACACACACACACACACACACACGTGTATATATATATATATATATATATATATTGTGGATATCTGGCCTTTATTTTATAGATTATATAGATTCTGTCAAATGATGTTTGTTAATTTATTATAATTTTTTCTATAACACATCTTCTTTTTATGTACCAATTCTGTGCCAAAAGTGTGTTATTTATGGTGGGGGCACACTGTGTATACATGTAAGTATTTTTACAATGCATAAGCATCAATATAGAAAGTGGAAAATTGCACTAGCTTAGAGCTAAACTCTGGATCTCTTGTCATAACTGCAAGCCACTTCGCTACATATTCTCTGAGTGTGCATCTCACTGTTCTTACCGGGCTCAGTTTATTAGCATTCTAGCTGCTGTAGAACTACTCTCTGCTGGCAGAGAGGCCCATGAGGTTACACTTGCCTTGGTGCTTTGCTGTTCAACTAGTATTCAGTGTTCAACTAATTATCTTATGCATTACAGGACTGCCACAACCATTCTTTAAACAGTACTTCATGGTTCTCAAAGGCAGAAGATTTTAACTATACTGTTACTGTATCCAGCTTCAAATCAGATTTTCTATAAGATTAGTCTTCCTAAACTTGTAAGATTTGTTTTGTTATTTACTACCAGTGCAGCATGTGTGCTTGGCTGTCCTGGATAGTGCATTTAAGGATGCGGCCTCCATAGGAGATCATGCATTTTCGAACTGCTTATTATTTTGTCCTTTGGTTGTGCCTTACTGTCCTCAATTCACCATGGCCCCTCCTTACCATACAAAAGCTTTATATTCACTGCACTGTGCACTGTGTGCTCAACTTACATTCCGAAAAGAGAGAACTCGCTTCACTGTCGAAATGGCTGTGACTTTAAAGGTGAATACGCACACACGCACACACACACACACACACACACACAATGTAGACACATACATCAGACACATATAACCATCTACACATAAAAGCAAACTTAGCACACACCTAATCATACAGCCTAACCTATGCACATACAGTAGATATGCACACAGTCATCTACACGCACACACACCCACACCCACACACACACACACACACATACACACACACATCCTCTATTACACTGTCTCCATCTCTCTCTCTCACTCTCTCTCAAAACCTCAACTGCTGTATTGCTCAGGGCTGTTTTTGTCCTAACATCCTTCAAAAACTTAGCAAATAGGGTTTAAACGCTCCCCAGATGTCTATATCTATTCCTCCTAGATAAGCAGCATTTTAAGTTCTGTACATAATTCTTATGAACACATAGGATGATGAGTGCTGATTGTAAACAAAGCAGATGTCCTCTGTCCTTTTCAGATTGTCAAATTCAAATTGCTAGCCAGGATGAAAATGTCTTATTTCAATGTGAAAAATAACCTGCAACTGAGTGACGGTGAAGTCAGACCATTGACTCAGCACCTTATGTTTTACGACAATGACATTTTGGAGTCTCTGTCACCATTTTGCTCTGTCCTAGAATAGAGGAGCAAAGATTAATAATTTGGGTAAATCTGGGACCCTGACAATCAAGACAACCTGCTATTTACAACAACACTGCCTCCCTATCCTCCATTTTCTTTACAGGAATCAGTGTCATCATCAGTATTCATTTTCACTCACAGAAAAGGTAGTGCCTCTAAAAATCTTTACCTGCAGTAGTCAATGCTGGATGGTAACTGAAAAAAACATTAGGAGAATGTTTCCGGAATTAACATGATTTGCTGTTCAAAAATGTATGATGCAATATTCAGTGTTCAGATTTAATTCTCAAAAGGTATCTGTATCCTGCGGTGAATATTGCAGGCATGTTTCATCAACAGTCATCTAAGTAAGATATATTTTGGATTTCTGGAGGAGGCCTATTAAACATAAATGAGATTGATCCCATCATTTTTCACCTGTACACACAGGCACTTGAAACAGCAATACAGATAAAAATCATACCACCCCTTTTGGTTCTGCCACAGCAAATACAGGCAACGAAACCTATAATATCAATGACCATCTTTTCAAGCGTCTAGGGTACCAAAAACGGCTTTCTGGGTAACGATGTGCATGTATTTCAAGCACAGTACATTAAATATGACAAACAGTCATCCCATAGAAAGGAGGGATTCTAACAAGAAAGTGGTTTTGACATGTCTTCTGTGCTATCTTACTCTAATTGGTGAGGACACTTTTACAACTCATGAGAGCTGGTGATGTACAGTTAACGTTAAACAGGGCG
This sequence comes from Megalops cyprinoides, assembly GCF_013368585.1. Taxonomy (NCBI): domain Eukaryota; kingdom Metazoa; phylum Chordata; class Actinopteri; order Elopiformes; family Megalopidae; genus Megalops; species Megalops cyprinoides. The sequence continues at coordinate 21,567,628 of NC_050596.1, forward strand.
GTCGGCGGGACTTTCGAGGTGTCACTAAATAAAATACGGCAATCACTGCTGAGCGCTCTGCCTGGACTACTTCTGTGGGACTTGAAAGTTTAATTAAGGCAAACAGTTATGATATATGGAGGGAGTAAAGAACAAATCGGGCCCAGAGAAATCTCAGTGCGACGGAGCTGAACATAAATTTCAATTAGGCAACCGCCGCAAAAGGCCTTTGAAGTGATGGGCGCCAGAAAGCTAGCAGGTCCTCTGAATTCAGAGTACTATATAAAAAAGGAGTCATCTTTTATTGTAATCTAGCTAGATAAAGCTGGGGCCTAATAAAAAGGCCAAAAATTCAATTTCCTCAGAGAAGGAAATGATTGGTGTCTATAATCAGGGCATAAAAGGGGTGCGGAGCTGATGGTTCTTTCCAAAATAAAATCGACAGTAAAAGTGGAACGTGAAACCATGCATTTCACTTTGCATGCCTGTCATATTTTAACTGGAATAAGATCTTTAATTAAAAAAGGCACAGGTGCTATTGTTGATTGTCAGCCCTTTTTTTGTATGCTTGCAACACTGTGAAAATCCCATTCAGAATCGATGGCTTTCTTTAACATTCCCTTTCTTGTGCCAAACAAGGTACAGAGAGCCTTTATGTTAGATTATAACTTGATCGTATTTCTTAGCATGAGACCACATAAAAATACAGACATTATCTCCAGTCCTTATTTTAACTACTGGAACCCTGTGGTTTTCCGCCTGGCACACTGCTGCTCTGCGGTACCTACGTACTGATCTCTTCATATATTCCCATCTGGGATTTCACAACTCTGATCTTGATATAAGTAGCTGCTGGTATTCAACCAAAGCTTCGTCTGCAAAATTGTTTGGACACAATGCAACGCTATCAGATGCTATTTATAATCAATAAACTGCAGGCCCAAGGCAGCGCTCTCCCATATACAAACCATTTATGGGATACTTAGTGCAAGAGACAATCTGAAAATCTGAACACCATAAATATGGCAGGGAAGATGAAAATGTGACCATAAGCCACAGGCTCTTCTCAAGGACACAGAATGGGGCAAAGTGCCTGCCAGTGATGGAACTAAAATTCAGTCGCCGCAGAAAATGTTGCTCTTAAAACTTTGCATTTCAGTAAGGAGTGGAGTTGGAAAATCAGACAAAAATAGAGAAATAATTGCATCCTCTGTAATATTTCAGTGATTTCAGTAGCCAGGAATTCGATAAGTGTAATAATGGACTGCCGGTATATCTAAGCATCTGAGTGGGTAACGTGTCCTTTAGAAATGGACGAACCACTTGCTGAAGGGAAACTGGCTTAAATGGAGCAGGTTCCCTTCAGCTCTCAGTATGTTTCAAAATGTCAAATCAAGAACCAACCCCCACCCATGGATCAGGCTTGCTGCCTCCGCGTTAGTGGCAACCTCTTTAATGCTGTCGACAGGACATACTAAAAGCTGTCACTATGAAATCGATCCAGATCTGTTTTTCTTTTTTTTTTTCCTCCCCCTGAATGTCAAAAAACACAGACACAGTTAAGATTACAAAATCAGATCAATCGGGTATATTTGTCTTACAAAGCAAGACAAGCATCCATTTTGGCCCTCCTTGTTCGATGCTCCATAGCACTGAACACAGTAACGCTTTGATGCCACTGCCCTGCACTACCATTACCGTTCTTATGTTTTCAATCCGGCAAGACTGTGTGCCCTCCCTGACAGCAGTGCCCTGAGATGCAGTGCAAAGTGAGACCTCCCTCTTCTTAAAAGACCCAGGAACCAGGAGAACTGCTCTGCAGCTCTTATGCTAAGAGCTTTCTTGTCTTTTACCACCTGCACTAGCACTAACCCACCACATCCAGGCCAAGTGGGCGAGGGGATAATACGTTTTGACTCCCCCGTGTTCCAGTGAGACAAAAACAAGGCGAGGTGCTGTCTGGCACACCGAGTTATTAATTACCAAGCCACCCACTGTCTCTCTTGCTTCAACATGTGTCTTGCCTGGAGCTGGTGGAAGAAGTGAGATGGTACAGGTTGCACACGGTCCCTTTAGACCAGAACCATTCAGCCCTGACCCAGGGCTTCAGGTAATTCAACTCATAGCAATGGCAGGACAAGTTAAATTGGCTCAATCGAAAAGACAATTAGTCACATCGAATGGGTATGCGCTTAAGAATCAAAGACACAGGCCCTCCAGGACCTATATATGAGCTGCTGCCTTCCCTGGCAAGCTTCCTGCTTTGCACAATGTGTAGAGACTGTGGTATAGTGGTTAAGGACCTGAATTAGAAAACAGTTGGTTTTAGGTTTGTATCCCACCACTATATCCTTGACTTTGAAACCATATCATGCTGTTTGTACTGTATGGATATGATGCTAAGAGGATGCTCTGTCAATCAGACCAAATAAGACTGTCTACAAAGCTATTAATGATAACAATTAAATTTGTGTTATCAATTGTAATATTGCACACATTTATGACAAACAAACATTCTCTCCATATCAGCTTACACTCAGCTAAATCCAAACAGCTCCCTATCTCTTGCCAAGCATTAACACTACACCTACACCTTTCCTGTATTAGTTAATTAAATTGATTTACAGGAAAATGTCTGACAGCTATAAGTAAAACAAGAACATTGTGCTTATGTGACACTTGTAAAATGTCAATGATGTCGCCAACTGACAACGGCCTGGAGCTCCATTCATCAAGTTGCCCTTTTTTAACCATGATGGTGTCCGCACTTTTCTGTGAGCAAATAATACTTGGTCAGGAGTTTCCCCTCATTAAAGTCCACTGTGAAGTGCAATTCAGTCAGTGTGATAGAATACACTTCCACATCCAAACGACTGATCGCTCTTCCTCACTGTCAGCAGAACTCTGATCAATCACCAACATAGACAACTGTTCCTGTGACCAGAAATGTATAAGTCAGTATAAGTTTTACTAAACTCGCAGCACCTTTCTGGAGACCGCACCTCCAAAACTCCTCTCACTAGAGTATGCATCCCAAACCTGAGTCCCTGCCCCAGGACAGTTCTCCCAGTGCATTTACCCAGCAGCAGCAAGGTCAGGGGGATGGCCTTATTCATTCTAACACCTCTGTTACACCCAGACGGAGTGGTTTAAATGAAAGTGGACACAGGTTACGGTGAGCGAATAAAAATGTTTACTTATCTTATCTTGGGGGTGGGAGCTGCCTCTGCACAATGATCTGGGTAGCATGGCATCAATGCTGAAATACAGAGGTTTCTTGCTAACATATAACTTCTGCCTTTGCTTCCACTAATAACGGAGCAAACTTATTTAGTTTCACCATGCTCTATTGGTTCTGAAGAATATCATTACTTTTCCTTTCACAATAATGTCTTGTGTAATTATGAAAGCTTTGCAACATTCCAACTGCAAGAAACGCCTTAGGTGAAAGGCTATGATTATAAATTGAGCTACTCAAGGGCAAGATTTCAATTATGGGAGTGTTCTGCAAAAAAAGAAAGAAAAAATGATTTAACAATAACAAAATGAGATTCTGTTTGTACATTCATACCGCACTTTGCCTTGAACAATTATGAGAACAATGCAAGTTGCAAACTGTTCAAATAACACTAATGACATCACAGAACTGAAGCATCACTGGATACTAGTTATGCAAGATTATATAGTCCTGATGGGTCTATCACCAAATCTTGTTTTGAGATTTTAATTCATTTTGTGTAGAGATTTTTTTTTTTTATTCTAGTCTAGCTGAGGCCTCTCTTGCAAGAATATCGAGCGGATTCCTTCTTTTATCACCGTCTAATACTTCTGCCCAATAGCAATCCCACATTAACTGTATCCAGACCTGTTCAACTTTTCAGCAGCTTACAATGCATATCATAGAGCATACATCAACATGAAACTGCACCATACAAGTATAGATACATGTTAAGATGTGGTTCTTGCAGAATTGAATAATTCAAGGATTTAACATGGATTTTTTGAATGCATCTGTGTACGATTAATTTTGGCTGACAATGTCATGGCAATGTCATAACTGGATGATGGTGAAACAAGTCATAAAACTGAAATTTAAGAGCAAGAATTCAAACACAGGGCTGCAAATGCATCCGGTCAGAAAGAAACAAAGATTAGGCTTAATCCCACACAACGGCTCCAGGAAAACGAAAATCATTTGGCCGAGGAAGTGCAGAGGACACCCTCCGGAGACTCTGAAGATGAGCAACTGCACTCTACCGGTAAAGATGGATAAGCCAGCACTTGCGTTTCCAAGGGAATGAGAATTCAGACCCAGAGAAAGTATTTTGTTAGACCAGGCATTCATCAATCAACCTTGTAAGGTCCATTTACCTTGATGTCTGCTTGGTATGTCCAACTAACCACTTTCCCTGAGGTTTCTTTTCAAATACTTTCGAGCCTTTTAAACAAAAAGTTAAAAAACTTTTTCAAGTTTCAGTTAAATGTACATGCTGAATGAAGCCATTAATAATTTTAGAGAAAAACTCAAATTACCTTTAAAGGTGTGGAGCTCTTTCTGGCCAGGAACCAAAGATGCAATCCAAGGCATGATCCAAGGAAATCTGGAAGTCTGAATTACAGCATTTCTGATATCTCTTTCTTTAATCTCTTCTCAGTTTATCTATTGAGATGACACTGAGAATGTATTGTTTATTGATCCTGGGAGGTGCCACGTCTACGCGAGTAACCCAACCCAACATCCCTGCCCCCTGCCCCCCCCCCCCCAAAAAAAAATGCAGTGCCTGTAACTTCTAAACACAATGCACATACGGTTCGTGCATAAGTATTCAAAGCCAAAAGTAATTACAGAACCATCCTCAAGACCACATCAGAACCGACCCAAGAGGTGTGGAGGGATCAAGACGAGTCAAGAAAAGTCAAGACGGGGTCAAGAAAACAAAAAACAAATTTCTCTAAATCTATGGCGTGAAAAAGCAATCTCCTAAGCTCTCTTTGGATCTGACAATCGGTTTGGGGTTGTCCGTGTTGGACTGGTCATTCTGAATCGGAAAACCTCCGGTATTCCACACATAATGCAGACAGTGTCAGAAAGGAAATGGCTTCCCGCAGAGTCGTGCTTATGCATCTGATCAGCGAAAGCTGGACCAGATTCCAGCATATTTCAGAGATTTGTGAAAGGAAGCCGGCAGAGAAAACATGTGCATGGAAAAAAAGCACAGCTTCACATGCTGACAGAGCTGCCTTCCCCGACACTCAGCCTGGATAATCTCTTGTTTTTGGACTTGCAGTCTTGTTGGTTTGGGAACTGGAAGAAAGCAAAATAATTAAAAAAAAACACTCTAATTTATACAAAATTAGAATAATTTATTTAAACCATTTGATTTCAAATTACTCCATTCTTGGGATATATTCATCAATATGGAGAAGACCTTCAATGGATAGGTACCATTTCAGAGAGTTAGTATGGCATATGTTATACGCTATAAATTATTATCAATTGCATACATGTACATAGAAGTTGCACACTGTACATATTTGGATAGTTGACACATACAGGGTCTAACTTCATGTTAAAATCTATCCAAATGAAGCACAAAATGCTGTCGGAAGAATGCCTCTAAAACTGAGAACTACCACTCTGAATCAAACACAGGCAGCCCCTGCTAAGGGTGAGAACAAAAGTGGTGAGGTGGGAAAACCAGAAAGGCAACCAAGATATTTTGGCTTTCAACTTTCAGGGAATGATTCCTTTACTTTGTTGCATGGTCTTTATTATTTTATTCTATTGTTTTCATTCCATGCATAAGTGGAAGCTAAAGACAATTTATTTATTTTATCATGTCTGTGTGCGCTGTCTTGCCTTCCCTGCAAAAAAACACCTGTAAGAAGACATTAATTTTTGACTTGCTATTATGTGCCCTGTTGTTCCCCAACCGCTGCATACTGTCACAAAACTGCATATTTACACTGTAAGTAAATTTAAATGTACAGGTATTTATACCGTATCAGAAATTTTATGAACATTTTATTTAATCCCACAATTTTCAAGCCCTTTTGTGAAAACTGTTATTCCTAGCCCAAAGTTCAGGAACATTATCTATTTGCATTTGTGGGAAAATACGTAGTAACCCCTAACATTCTAGGTTTTGACAGGGTTTCCAGGAATGCATCCTGTCATGAAAGCAGGGATTGCCTGTATATTTTCATTTTTTGGCTGAAAAGCAAGAGGCTTTTATCGGAATTAAAACAAAGGGAAAATGTTTGACTGGGTGTACCAACTATGTACAAATCAGCACTGGAAAAGTCTGCTTGTGTGCTTAGTTTATCCAGCTAAAACTGTAGCTGTCAATTAATAACCATTGACAAGTCAAAATACCACCATCAGAGTCAACAAATAGCTGATCAATTAAAATGCAAAAATTTAAGTTACTGCATGATTCTTGGTAACTTGAAATGGACTGATTCTGATGGAAACAAGACTTTGTTGTTAAAACAGTCATATGAAAAAGTGTTCCTCGCTCTCCTCAACAAGCTAAACCATACGTTGGAGTCTGAATTCAGTGAAGCAAAGGTGGCATTTGTAATGTCATTGTCTGAGCTACACCATTTCCCTCTGCACCATATCAGATAGATAGAGGAATACTCAATTTTATGTGTGTACTCAACAAAGGGCCGTGGAACTAGGACCCTCCCTAGCCCTAGCACATCTCACTTTCTGTGGTGTGAAACCTGGTGACTGGTTGACATTCAATCCATGCACATCTTATCTTACAGCCTTCAGTTATCTCCAGGAGAGATTCTGGAGATTGGAGAGATTTGCATGTTTTTGTGAAGACCACAGCTCCTTTCAAGAGACCCAGCCCTCACCACATGGTAAGTGCTTCCTCCTAAACAAGAAGCTGGCACCTGGAGAATTAAGTAGTCAGATTTCAAGTCTAGGGAACTCGGGATGGGAGACTCCAAGATGAGACTATGCCACCATCTATAGAGCACTCTAGCCTCAGTGGGAAACTAAGTTAGAGAGACTTTTAAAGAGCCTTAGCCCAGGTATAAGATATCTGAGCTAACCCAGACAGAGCACTGCCTCTGAGTCTAAGCAAGAAGTATCACAAAAATCAACAGGAGAAGAACCTGGCTTTCTGTTCAAAAATGGATGGAGAGCAAGGGATCCGGCCATGTGCTGCTCCGGCCCACAGTGAACAGCCAGGCCTGCAATGCAGCACAACTCAGTGTTCACGGAAGCACAAGCCACACCCAACTACTTGCTCTGCCCAGTCTAGGACGGAGCTTGACAAAGACTGATTATAAAAGTTCAATCTGAATGATTCTCAACATATTCAACTACTTCTCTCTCCATTTTCTCTTCACTACCACTTACACTACATTTTGTAAATATTGTGTTGGTCAATAAATGCTGTTTGTGAAACTTGTCTGAACACTCAGCAAGTTGACTCTACAAATTTGAAGCCCTTTCCCTTAAAATGAATTCCTCATTTGAATAAATTCTTTAAACGTTTAAGTGAAATTCTTAAGGTGGTGCACTGATAATTCATGAGGCCAATTTATATGCATAAGAGGAATACTGTATTCACTTCATTAAATGATGCCTTATGTGAGGACAGCCATATCCACAGCATCAACCTCAGTGGTCACGTAGTAACTGTGATGGTATAACTGCTACTCAGCATCATACTGTATCTGCTTATTACACAGTATAACATGTTAATATGGTATAAAAATATTATGGTATATAAATACATCTCAGCTGATTATTATCAACAATTGCACATTGGTTCTGTCACAGTATAACAATATTCAGATCATGTTTCATTATTTTATTTTAAATGAACAGTGAATTTCATTTAGATTTTTTAAAGAATCTCCTAAATCTCCTTAAAATTCCTTCTCAAACACATGATCAGCCTTTGTGAGGATTTACCAAGAGCACACAATAAATGAAAATATGATGACCTACCTCCTACAGGTCCATGGCAAACAGCAAACAAGCATGATGTGTGCTGAGATGACTAAGGCAAAGGATATGTTTACCTCCACAATACCATCACAACTACAACTTGCCTTTGAAGACGTGTCATCATGGGTAAAACATCCTTCTGACTCAGATTTAATTTGGGTCAGTCAAACATGTCATCACCAGCTTTTTTCAGAGATCAGAATCACTGATGGTGAATTGACGTATTTAAAAAAGCAGGCATTTTCTGTTACCTTTCAATAGCTACAGTTAAACTGATGAAGTCCTTAAATTGAAACCAGCACCAATTCAGATTTAGGACTAAGTCTCTCATAGAGAAAAGATATTTGTTCCTGAAATACTTGGCAGTATTGATGGCAAACTTCATATGCAGTGCCAGACAGAATTTTTTTTTTCTTTCTTTTTTGGCAGAGTTCAGTGTAAATCCTATAAACAAACCATTTAGCCATGACATTACTGATATCAATGTGCAGGAGCTGTGCAGTACACGAAATCCAAGCACAATTGTTTTCTTGCAAGAGATGTTGCAATAAAAATGATGTGTATATGTTAAAAGACTGCCGAAGAGTTGTGAGAACCTGATGTGCCTGTGCAGCTGTACAGCAGGGCTCTGCTTTTTGGTCCATTTCTGCTATTTTTAAACACAGACGGAGCAGTCTGTCCAGCCTGGACTCTAAACACATTCTGCGATGAGGGCTGTGCTCTGACCTGGGGAGAGTGTGTTGGAACAAGCAGCTACAGCCAGGGAGCCTCAAACTCCGGAAAAAGTCAGCCCATGACAACTGATATCACCCGGCATCGAACCCCGGCTCACCCTGCAGGGGGGATCAGACTTCATCTAAAGAAAGCCATCGACATCCTGTCGTCCGCAGAGCTCTGAAAGAATATGATGGCCTGTAAGAGCTGAGCTTGTCCTCTTAAATTCAAATCCAGTCTAGAGCAAAAAAAAAAAGCAAATCGGCCCCTCAAAACAAGCAATTTAACACTTTACAGTCCTTAAGGTGGTAAAATAAGCATTGTTGGCTACAGCTAAAAAAGGGAATAAATGCTGGGTGACTAGTGCAGAAGATGAAAACTCTGACACACCAAAACACTGCAGTCAGAGTCGGATAACAAATGGGTGTTTCCAAGTTTCAGTTTAACTCATGCCCAACTGCTGCCATTATCCTGTACACAGTACAGTAAGGCCAGGCAGAGAAAGGAGAATGCAGCCTGTGTATTTAATTGTTAATAACACTTGCTTTGCAGACATCCCTATACATGCCAACTTGCACAGCATTCACATTTTCTGTTTAAACAGCTTGATATATACTGATGTAATTCATGTTAAATGCCTTTGAACATGCACCCACTGCTCTTTACCCCAGACCCTAAACCATTTTACCATATACCGCCTAAATTGTCTGTATGTTTCCAAGTACAGCTAGTCGGTATCTCCCAGTTGCAAGTGTGTGTAACACACTGAATTACACTGGATGTAATCACGCATTGATGATAAGGTATGCGTAAGTACGTAAGTGTATTACTATCCTACTGTGCCAGTTGTCCAAATATAGTTGGAAGCCTTTGATAAGGTTGGCAGCAGTCACAACAGATTTGCCTCTCTCACCCAAAGAAAGGGATGCTGTGGCCAAAATACTGCTGTAGTCTGAAGCTAATGATCTGTCTTCAAAGGCACTACCATGATTGTTTCAGCCAAAGATGCGATCAGTCCAAGGAGACATTTTGTTTTTGAGGGCTCAGCAATCTCGTAAAGCCTGTTAAATATAAATAGACTGATGTTATAAGCCCTGCCAAAAGTTTCGCATCAGTACATAAATCACTGACGGTCACAAAACGGCATCGGTTTGAAGCTGCATGACTCACATCGCAGTGGAGTTTAGACAAACCCAGAGTGCCGATTTCTTCTCATTTCTACGCTGCTTATCATCTGCATTCACTGGGATATTGACTCCATCAAACAAACATCAGCCTGACCATTTTCAGTCATAAAACAGCAAGGCCAAGGTCAAACATGTCCAGTAAAGCTGTGAGAATTCACATCCTATGAGGTCTGGTTATCATCTTTGAAAACAGCAAATAAATACAGTGGTTGTTATTATAGCATTTCTCCCTCACACTGAGACAGATAGGCAGACACTAATAAAGGGGTGAGGGTCTGCAATCTTTACACAGACAGTAATAACAGTAATAATCGTCTTCTAACAAAAGCGGTACACAGATAATCTAAACGGAAATTTAATTACTTGCTTAGCTTCTATGGTACTGACTGACGGTTTACTAATTAATCTAGAAGATTAAGAATTCCTGTTTTTGTAAACTTTTCAATATGATTTGAAACAGTACAGGAAAGCCCTTGAATCAAGTATGACTTACAAAGAATAACAGTAGTGGATAAGATTTTTTTGGAACATTTTACCATCCCTCCTTCCACAGTGCCACCTCCTGGTGACCTCTAAAGGACAATATTACTACATTACAACCCAAGGAGAACAAAACACTGGCTACCCAGAAAGAGCATGTTTTGGCCACATCCCTACATACCCCTTACAAAGATGGTTATTTATTCAATGATTCTGTTCATTAGCAGAGTTGTCAGTTGTCTGATAAGACATACTTATAAGGGTCTTGGTGCTGGAAAATTCAAAAAGAAAAATGTAAGACATGTTTAATTTCATTCAACCATCCCCTGATTTCCTTCTACTTTTGAGTTAAAAAAAAATACAGAAAAGCACAAGAAATAACACAAGGAAAATTACAACAATCACACGCAAATCACTAATGATGCAACTAAAACAATGCTTGAGCTGTTGCAACAAGCACAATGTGAGGCATAAATCTAAGCACAAAAACATTTTTTTTTCTTTCTAAAAGATTCCATGGGCACTGAATGAATCACCCTATGAAATCCACTCAAAAGTTGTTTCTTAGAGTTACCATTTGATTCATTGCCAATCACTGTATGCTCCTTAAATTAGCCAAAACTACCCTTCCTGACTTTCCACCACTTAATAGTAATTAATCACTTGTGGGAGAGACACACGTCATTTCGAATTCCTTAAAAAAAATTCAGTTACAATTTGTTCTTTCATGCTGGGCAGGAGACTCCTTCTGCTCCACCGCTTCTCTCACCTGTGAGTTCATGTTGATTTTCTGTGAAAGGCCTTTGATTTCTATCCACTGTGAAATTAATTGCCTTTTAGACAAACAAATAACACAGTGGTGAAAGTTTGCCAAACGTTGTGCTCGTTTCCGCTGGGGCTAGAAAAAAAAAAAAAACGATGCATGTCGCGGTCACACAGAGTCGCGCCAATGAGAGAGACGCGCCTTTCCGAGTGGAACGAGCCATCGTTCAATTTATTAACCTCCCTGACACCAACCCCTGGAGCACGCTTCTAATCGCATATGCAAAACAACAGTTTGTCTGTTGAACCATTACTGGAGACCAATAACTACAGCCGACGTGCCAATTTCCCCGAGTTGAAGAGAGCATTGCCAGAAAGACCTAACAAGCCACACTTGCCTGGCAGCAAACAGAACTCAGCACAGCAGAAGCTCAAGGGCAGAGTTTGTTTGGCCACATTGAGAGAGCATCAGCTTTCTTCGACCACCTTCATGGTGTTTGAATGGTAGATCTGGATGAGGAAATTCCCTCAGATATTTCCATATAATAATAAAAAACTGAGACCAATTCATTTCAAGGCATGATTTGATATGAAATGATATTAAAATGCTATTATCTATTTCAACCCCCAAAGTATCTTTTAAATATTGTGCTACTGAATCACTTGGTTTGAAAAAATCATTCATGAAGTAATTCATTAACATTTAACATAAAATCAGACTTACAAATGTAATGTGTAATTTACAAATGACTCTCCAATTTTAATTTTAGATAAAAGATGAAACCTTGAAAGGTATGCTACTGACTGACATCTGCACTGGAGGGTGACTGGGATAGCTCCTTTAAACTCTTCCTACCCAAAAGGCCCCTTCAATAAACAGCAGGTCGAGTGTCCTAGTTAGAGGTGGCAACGCCCTACTCTCACTCATGTGACCATGTGTATGACTAATAAACACAAAAATATAATTAGATTTATCGAATTTAAATGCATTTTATTAAATAAATAAATAACTGCTTGCTAACAGTATCAGAGGCAGCTTGCCAGATCAAGTCTTTTCAGGCAAGCATCCTTAAGTTGCACTTAAGACAGGATGTCTTTGACAAGCTGCATTTCCTAGGGGGGGGGGGGGGGGGGGGGGGGGGGGGGGGGCATCCTGTGCCCCTTTTTAAGCACTAGGGCACAGCAGGGATGCCAGTTTGAATGATTAGCTTTTTCAAACAGGGAGGAGACAGAAAAACAAAGCAATGAAGACATTCTTCAATTATGGGGGAAAAGAAGAATCTAACAGGCCTGGCCATTGGTCAACTGGAAGCTCGTTGATCTAATTCACCTTGACTGATGTGGAAAAGAAGCACAGAACAGGATTGGTAAAGGTATGTAAAACAAATGGTCTACAGAGACAGTTGAAATGTACAACAGAGAAAAAAATTACAAATGTAATTACAGGAATAAAGCAAGAGGTTGTGATGATTACTACTTTAGCATCAGAAGTAATACAGTAATAGCAGCATTTTTAGCTGTTTTGACAGTAATCGTACCAGCAGCGGTGGTACCTGTTATTGCAGTGAGTTACAGCAGAAATAGGGTAGTAATAGCATTCACAGGAGAATCACAAACAGATAAAAGAACAGCAGAACTATAAATATGAGTATTAACTTTAGTAACTGATAGAGTCACAGCACCAGCACCACAAATAGTGGTAGCTACAGCAACAATATTAATGGTAATTGTACAAACGATAGTATTAGCAATGGTAGTCACTGTTGCACTGAAGACTTAAGCAGCAGTGGTAATAAATACTGCTCCAATCATCTCAATCAGTGTGTGATCCAAAATATAAGCAACATTTATTATAATGGATGCTATGTTATTAGAGATTCAGGTTCAGTCACAGAGAAGTTATATGGGACACAAATTCATGATGTAAAGGCCAGATTTACCACACATATATCAAATGATAAAATAATGTTTGAAAAAAAAAAGACATTTACGTTTTTTACTATCTGTCATTACAATAGGAATTCAGAAGAATATGGAAAATACCATTTTAGTCAATTGATTGTTTAATTGTAAGTACACAATTATTGAGAAATTACAGAGATTATTGTTTTGGTTAATTAGTTTATATTAGGACATAAATACAACACACAAAATGGAATATCCAAGCACAGCACACGATATGCTCTATGATAAATCATATCACCATGCACATACTATGAAAGCACATATTAAGAGTCATGACATCTGTGGTGGAGTTGAATAAATCATGCTCCATCACATAACCCATTCAGGATGTAGCTGGTGTATGGCGTGGCGGGAGCAAAGCTGCTGGAGGCAGTACGTTCCCTCATAGCCTTGCCCTCCTTCTTTTGGAATACAGGAACACAAGCTCTGCCCTCTCCTCATTTCCTTATATTCCACGGGTCAGAGGCAGTTTCCATTACATTTCCGTGTATCCTCCAAATTGGCCACAGACTTGGCTTCACTCCTGGGACCCCTACGGCCTGTGAACGCTGGCAGGAAGTGATGCACCAAGCCCAGCCCCCTGACCCGCCACCCCCCGCCCCCATCCCCGATCCCACAAGACTGCAACTCTTCTCTCTGACTCCTCTGTGCTCCTGGACAAGCGCTTTGGATCAGCTTGTCTCTCAGACACCCCAGCATATGGACACCGGCTCAGACTGTGTGGTATAACTTCAATTCCCTCCTTATTCTCTTGTCCTCTTTGAAATAAAGCCTCTCGATTCACTTGACATCTGCCGTACCTGTGTGTTGACTCCACAGTTTAAAGGGCACCTAGGGGTGTTATCTATGAAAGCATTAGTAGTTTACCTCATGAATGTTATGGGATTTCACATCAATGTTTGTCTTCTGGAAAAACTCATTACTTGGAAAAACAACCCTGGGGGATGTGTTTAGTTGTGCGTACTAAGCACACACCAAGTAAATTACGTGCACCCAGGTGATTCATAAATGGTTGATGCGTCCACTTTCCCTGGGTTTTATTGTCACATGGAAGCAGCGCAGGTGCCTTTTAAGAATTATTTTTTGTTTAATGGACATGAACAGATGAACGGATCCTACAGTTCATTTCGTCAAATGCAGCCTCGCGGTATCAGCACAACATCATGGCTCAAGGCACGTCCAAGTTGCAGGTTCACAGACCCTCCACCACAGGCATGTTAGAACATAAGGGATATAGAAAATTGCTAGACGCTCACAAGCAGGTCTCTCCTCAGGGGTGTGGCCTCAGCTGAACCTGACTGACTCACTTATTTCAGGTTCCACATGGTTTTTGGGTTACAGTTTTTTGTCAAGCTGACCCACAAGAGCTCAGCTCTCTAGAACCTTTCCGCAGCTGGCCTATTTACAAGCAGGCTGTGGGTGGAGTCAGCAAGATTCGTACCTGAGTTGGCATCAGTGCTAAAAATAGAGATAAATACAGGAGAAAGAAATGCGCACCATCACTGATTGGCAGGAGATGGACAGACGTAATATGCAAGCAACCACAGGAAAATAGATGTAAAATGGAGCCTCTTTTTTCTTTTTCTTTTTTTTCAGCAAAGCTCAGCCTGGGACTGCAACTGAAGTCCACACAGTCTTCCCAATGCAGGCAGTCACTGTAATGCCAGCATTCAGCCCGACGTCATATGCTACCGCTCTTGCTGAAAGTAAAACAATGGAAAAGTTATCTTTTTGTACTGGGTCAGCCAGCTTCGGCTCCAGCGACTGTTAGCCGTGTTCCAGTTCTGCAGTGGAAAACATGCATGACAAACAGCCAACCATCCTCTACGCACAAGGATGCAGGGTGCAGGTCTGTCAAGTTTAACTAAGGCTAAGAAAGAAGCGGTGTCATCACTCCATTTCCCTCAATACAGGAGCCCTACAGTGCCTTAATCATGTAATTTAAGATGTGCCCCCCCCCCCCCCCCCCCCCCCCCCCAATGCTTCCCTCTCCCCCTCTGCTCAGAAGTCACAAGCCATGCAACCGACCCTCTGGGTCCTGCCTCTCCAAGTGGTTCGTTCAGCCTGTCAAGCGCCGGAATGAGGAATGAGGCCCTTCTACTGAGTCCAAGAATACGACCGCACGCTCTCCGCATGCAACACGTTCCCATTCTCACATTTCCCACAGATTTTCCACCGTTGTTGTGATGTGCATTTGCTCTGTGTCCTCCACTCCCTCTCCTTGGGCTATGTGATACTGTGTGACCAGATTCCGCAAAAATAAATAAATAACTACATACATACATACTGTCTCAAATACCCACATTCGGCAACATTTTCAGGAAAACACATCTCAAATCACTGCCACTTCATAATTTGATTTCTCTCATCGAAAGGAGAAATCAACACAAACCAGATCCACAGATCTGTGCAGGAAGCTCGCTTGCCTGCCAAATCAATTCAGTGGAGTCAAATTTGAGCGGAAGGTTTCCACGGTACCAGCAAGTCTCTTGGCAATCTGATAAGCACTGAGCCCTTCCAGCTGGTGATTCACTAAGAGGATGCTGAGAGATACTCAATTTGTTTGGCCAAGGCAAGGTCCCTGGTTCTCCATACACTTTCAGAGGGCCATAAATTCAAGCTTATGAAACAGGGGACCTTCTATCGGCATGTTCTTCGTGATACAATATGTATCAGGACATGATGCTCGCAGTGAGATATCCATCAAGGAAGAAGTATTTTCTATTCCACAATATATGATGCAATTCTCCATGCTGAGCAGAAAGCCTGCTAGAAAAACCCACATGCATGTAGTTTCCAAGATGTAAACATACTCTAATGGTGATCACATGGGAAGAACAGCAGAATGTGGGTAACTGATTCATTTTGTTAAAAATAAATTTGAAAACTAAAACAAATACTTACAGATTAACGAGGATATGAAGGTAAGTAAGCACATTTTGTGTTAGTACACAGACTGTACTTTGGCAATTTTATGGTCATTAAATTGACACTTAGATTAGAAAAATTCAAATTACTATTATTAATCACTTATTTCCTTATTTTCAGAACTCTTAAGAAGGACAACATACAAATAATGTTCAAATCCCCTCAAATTTAATATTACCTTCTCATACAACTGGATGTTAACGGAAGTGAGTCAGACTGACTACATTGCCCAAGAGTACAACATCCCATTTGGGAGTTAGACCTGTAATCTTTTAACTGCAAGTCTAGTTATTTAATCTCTGCTTCACACTATGGCAGTGATGATAATCAATAACATCCGGGAATTCCTACAGTAAAGACCTAGAAAGATTCATTGGAACTGGTGGCGAGACTAAGTCTTATCAACATGTCATTACATTTATGTTTGCTTAGCAGGCGCTCTTATCAAGAGCATCTTAAATCTTATCCATTTATACAGCTGGATATTCACTGACAAAATGTGGGCAAAATACTCTGCGTGAGAGTATCTCAGCAGTGCTAAACCAGGGATTTGACCCGGTAATCTTTATTGTACGAACCCTGCTCCTAACCCCAGTGCCAGAATGCTGTCCATGTCAACAGTGTCCAGGTGTCCACTGTCCAGCACTCTCCATTAGTGACTGCAGTGTGCTGCTGTGGTTAATGACCTGGTCCCAACAGCACTGCCACCCTACCCTTGGGCAAGGTTTTTAAAGTGATTTACTTCAGTAAATATCCAGTGGGATAAACAGATAATATGTAGAAATGTGAGTTTTGTAAGTCACCCTGGATAAAGGGATTTATTAAATGTACTGTGCATGAAAAAAGCCAAAGCAAAAGCCCCTTCTTTGCATCTGAAACAGTGGGAGAGGCCAGGTGAAAAAAAAAGCAGTAGCATGTGGCAAACTGACACACTTCCAGCTAACTGAGCCAAATTAGGAATGATTCTTTGCTAACCAAAAATGCATTGATCTCAGTTTGTTTAAACATACTGTGTTCAGCATCAAAACGTTTTGGGGCATTTGAATTACTAAGTATTCCTCTTGATCCGTAGGTAACAAATATCTAACTTTTCTATAGTTGCATAAAATATTTTCCTTTTATTTCTGTGACTGTAAAATTGATGATGGCATGTAGGAACTGAATGTTTTAATTATTTTTTTTTTTTTGTTACTTAAATATATTACTCAAAGATAAGGACAATAGGTCACAACAGACTGAATAATCCCACAGACTTAATAGACTTACTGAATCAACTTTACAGGTGGGCTCATGATTTAATCTTTGCTCACTATAACTTTACAAAACAGTTTAGTCCTTGTAGGTGTCACTTATTCCATCAGTCATGCCACAAAAACCTTTCAGCAACCCCTTCATGCTAAAAATGATTACAACTTTGGGCAGTTTCTTTTGGAGGTCAAAGCAGACAAAAGTCAAACATGAGACGTCCAAAAAGTCTTATTTCATAATCAACAGGTAATGACTGCTAAGATTAGGTAAAATTCTCCATCTGCAGAAAGGAACACCTGTTGCTGAGGCATACGTTCCATTGCGTTGATTAAATGTTCCATGTCCCGCCGTTTTTTTGGGCCAAGCTTCTAGGAAAGGAAAAACATTACATTTTGCCATAAAACTTTCCAGACAGTAATGTAAAACAGCTATGAAAACAAAATGGGTGCTCAGATGAAAACGCCTACAAGCTACACCACTTTCTTGGCAGCTCCAACGTGATGTGATGTAACTGAAGCAGTGCAGGTCTGTGGTCATTCTGTGTGTGTCCTTCAGCTATTTATAACACAGTCATAACACTGATACACATTTTGAGCAATACAACTTTTATTACATTTGAGTGTGGGGTTTATAAATATACATTTTTTCTTCATCTATTTAAATTGGTTGCAGATTTCCTCAGTATTCAGTCTTCTGAACATTTCCTGGAATATGGATAATCAAATCACGATAATCTAACATCTAAGAAGTGAAGCTAGATAGGAGATTAATCTTGCAAGAGAGCTGGCAATTGGTTTTGAACAGAAGAAAGAACTATCTCACAAATTGTTTGGTTCAGGAAAAGTACACCTTTGAACCAAGCTAATATTCTGTCATCTCGGTTAGAAGGAGCATGGTATGGTTTGAAAATAAGTCAGCATTACACATTCAGTATATCTTTTTTCTTCCCAATTCTCTCAGGAAAACTGTCATTCCTCACTTGGGAAATCATTAGCTTTGAAGATTTTGAGGGTCCTTGTTAATTTTTGTGGGGGGTATACATTTCAAACAATTTAACACTGTTACCTTTGATTGTCGTCTTTATGGGAGCCATTACTGAGAATTAAGCCAGTTAAACCTGTGAGATTGTTGTGACTCTCATTACTAATAAACCAAACAAATGCTTGCCTTAACTTCTCAGTTTCAAAATACAAATATACTGTAAATCACATCTCAGCCTGAAACTTGGATCTTGAAAGGAAGGAAAGGATGAATTCTTGTGAGGAGAAAGGCAAACAAAATTCCCTGACATCACATTGACAAAATTCAACACAGCCCAATTAAAGCCGTCTCTCTCTGTTTATTTCTTGGCTTTTGGAACAATGCTGCCACTGTTGGAATTATTTAGCTGTGGTGATGCGTTTTCAAACCCACTAAACATAAAGAGAGTGTAACCTAACTGCATGAAAGCTTAAAGACTGAGTGAAGATATTATATAGCATTATATAGCACTTTATTGTCCCAGTGACTGCATTTGATGTATGTAGCCTTAGATCAGATTAGTTCTGTTTCGCTACACTGACCTTGTGTTCTGCTTCAGCACTATCTACACTGTATGACCTTTACACATCTTGCCCTTGTGCCTGCTGTTTGCCCACTATATGCACTTTTGTACATCGCTTTGGATAAAAGCGTCTGCCAAGTGAATAAATGTAAATGTAAATGTAGATCACTATGGCATTACTGTACAACAAAGCAATCACTCCTATCCAAAATCAAAGTGCCACAAACACACACCATCTAAAACTGTCAGTCTGTGTAAATATCTCAGCCCCTGAGAAGAAAGCAACCTCAACTTGTAGCATGTACATCATTTCAGTTATCTAACATGGGAACACAACTGAACAAGTACACCACAATCAATTCAATACTATAATTATAATTCATGACACTATTAAACATACTTGTTTCAGCTGATGGAAGTGGCAATCATTAAAACAGCCTCCCAAATAATTGGATAAATATAAAGAGGAACTGGCATTAACAAACCATAGCTCATATTAAAGCTGGCTTTAAACGGAACAACGCCTTTTGTGTATAAACTCGGCAGTTAAAAGGAGCAAACGTCGTTTGGAAATGTGAATATTATCGAAAGGCTATGATCCCGCGTTGCTCGGATGAAGCAGGGGTTAAGACACCCGTTCCTACTCTGCAAAGCCTTGACGGCAGAACGCGTCGAAAAGCCGAGCGGCGGTATGGGGCACCTGCAGCGTTTGGGTCCAGCTCATGTGAACATTTCAGCGACCGCGTGGACATGCAGTATTAATGACTGAACGGAGTGACTGGGATTTAGATTAAATTACCCGTTCGAGGCGTGAGTTTCACATCCAACAGATTCTTAATGGACGCCTCGAAGTGCCGTTTCAACCAAATCTCATTAGTGGGCATTAATTGACAGACAGGGGAATGCAATTGAAGAAACTCAATAACAAGCGTTGCTTTATCAGTATTGTTGCTTTGTAAATCAAACTTTGCGCTGCACAGCGAAGCAGCAAACAATTTCGTCTGTTCGTTTTCATATCAGCTTTAACCTATCTGACGGGAATGCATTTTTGAAGTGAGGGCCTCTGACGGAAATTAGTTGCGCCGGGGGTTTAGGTACAGCATAGTATCTACATCATAAACTCTGTCTAGAGGTACACCTTCAAGCACAAATTGCTTGACTCTTCAGGACCTTTGATCTACACATTACGTACCCCTATAGCTGGAATAAAAGGGACCGTCGAACTTGTTATTCACTCAGTATCTGGGAATTAAACCGTTTTTAGAGCGGCCACCTAGGAACTGAGTTCTATATATGCGTTTCGAACCAAACGCTGAAGAAAACAACCCAGGCACCTGCTGCGAATCGCTCGTTGTGTTGGGAGAACTAGGGTCTCGGCGCTGCGGGGCTGGACACGTTATTGGATTTCATATTATCCACACACTCAGCTCCCAAAAGCAAGATAGTGAATTAACAAGAGGGCATCTCGTATTTATTGGAGAATTCGACACGGGGATATATTGCATTTCAGCTTGAGCAATGTATCCACTGGTGGTCTCGGTGAAATCCGGGTGTCAAACTAGCATTTAAGCAAAGTTAAAGCAATACAATGACATAATTACCCAGCACGTGTCAGTGTTGCACTTAACTACACTACCACCTCTAATTGCGTGGTCTTGCCCGGTTTCAAATTCCCTTACTTACTGTGTATTATACTTTATACAAACATAAAAATACCAGAAATCGAACGTGCAGTACATATTTTAATCGACTTTGCACCTAATGACAAATAGCATATAAGCTTCTCACATAAACTGCGCTGTGGCTGAACAAATCTGCATGTATCATGTATCGCGGTATGTCTATAGTTTACCTGCTATGCAGCAGCGAACACCTACCTCCACAAACGTACTAAGGACATTGCTCTTTTTTGTCAAAATAAAACACTCAATAGCGGCTACCCGACTCAAAATGAGCAGTATTTTAAAAGAAATATCAAGGTGTTTGGATCTTACATTCATACTGTGGAAATTAAGACCAGGAATTAAATCCTCGTCACATGACAACACCAACCCGTATACAATTACCAACATTCTCAGCACTTTAAAATGGTATGAAGGCTACTTCTTACAAACATTGTCAGGTCAAACCAGGGTATTAAAATGTACAGTTTAAAAGGAACAAGCTGATGTCTCAAAAGTCAGTTACATTGTGCTGAAGACCCCAATTTACCATAAAGCAGTACATTCAGTCAGTGCGTTAGCTAAGTTTTATCGGAGCTCGTATGACGCTTTAGCTGAGCGGATGAGACGGTCCTACCTTGATCTGCGCCTACGGTGGTCAGCACCTTGGCGATTGGAAATAATCCCGATATGGTCAGAAAAGCTAAAATAAATTCGGACATGGTTGCAGAATGAACACTTCGGCTCCAGCACGACTCACGCACAAGTCCGGACCCAACAGTCAAACGAGTCGAGCGCCGGTTATTCAGGGATGTCAATTGGAATTCGTCAGTTGAGCAAGCCAGCAGTCCTTCTCTCCCCGCGTTCACTAGGATTTCTAGGTGTTTATATGAGTGTAGAGAGACAGTATGAGGGAGAGAACGAAGAGAGGGAGGGAGGGGGAGAGAGAGAGGTAGGAGGGAGGCGGGCGGGGGGTGGCTGTGCAGAGAACAGAGAGAGTGTGTCTTTACTTTTCAGTGCTGGGTACGTCTGATCTTACATCATGCACAGGGGGCAGCGCGAGATGCCAACGGATGGGAATCCACTGATTAATCACATGGATCCCCTGAAGTCTCCATAAATCACGTCCATTATCCGGCATAAAGTGGAGGCAATACGGATCACTGTTTCCAGTCTACAAAAATTAAAATAAAATAACGAGATCTCAGTATCTCGTTTTTTTTTCTATAGTCGTTGGAAAGTGGGGGATAAAGAGCAGTAATAGTCTGATCATTCTGATCTCTTTCAATTGCTTTTTTTAAATAATTACAGTAGACATTACCCATGATTTCAATTCTAAAGATACGTAAAGCTGAATAATTCTCTCCAGTAACAGACACCGATTCCAATGCTTAAATGATGTCCGATAGCATATTTTAATTTGAATGATGAAGCTGCTGACAGAATAGGCATACTAGTTTTCCTGCAGATTTTTACGTGTAGGTTAAAGACTGGCTCCCTTTACAACAAGGTAATAAAACATAAAACGAGTGATGCCTACCATTGCAACTGTTGTAGGTCAACTCGGCCATCTCCAAGAGGGCACCGCATTGACTTTCCTTGAAACAAACAAAGATCAAACCATAAACATGGGTTGTGATGCCATGGAGGAAATGCAACATGTGATTCCACGAAACATAATGCCAGAGTAACAAGTAACCAAGTGCAATCTGTTTATCTGAAAGCAAATTCCTAAGGGAAATCATAAAACATCAAACTTAAATGGGTTAAACTCGAGCGGTGGAGTAGAGCCGACCCCTTGCTCCTGCACGCTTCCCCTCCGTGGAGTAATTGCTTGGACAGGATGACCAATGCCAGCGATCTGTGAGAGCAGGTCCCAAGCGTCGGCACGTGTCTGACAGATTGATGACGACCAAAGAAACCCTGTGATTAAATATGGAGAGGGGACTGCTGCAAGTGGTCAGTTTTTCCTTCATGCCATCGCACACAAAAGCAAAGTACAATGTACTGAATGGGGGGTGATGAGGTAAACTTGGGAGTTATTCGTAAGACTTTGATACCTGTTGTGGGTTAATGGTATATCTGGTTTAAACTAAGATGTGATTTTTCACTAAGACATACACATAATGGCCTCTGATCATACACCTCATGTGGAGCACTAAGTCTGTAGGTAAAAACTGCCATATATGTGTATATATATATATATATATATATATATATATATATATTTATTAGTAGATAGATAGATATATATTGTATATATAATAGATAGTTAATGTGAAAGAACATGTGAATGGGTAACAAAATGAGTATAAATGTTGCAGAGGGAAAAAAAAAAAAAACGATGAAGGGCTCTTTTTCCACACCCCGTATTCCTTTTTATGGTTCTATTATCAAGGATATGATGATCACAGACTACTAACTCAAGGTCTATCTTGGGAATAAATAATTAATGTGTGAAAATAGGAATACCTTCAATATGCTGTAATGCAACAATATTCACTATACCCTCCAAGAGAAATAAAAGTTGTGAAACTCAGTATGGATGTTTTGTATTTTTCATTCTGTTCAACACACTATAGAAGTTGTATCACTTTAATTGCATGTACTGCATAGATTATATTCTTTACTGCGCATAAACAAGTTGTGTATTTCGCTGTTGATTTCCTGAGTTGCCAGGTTCAAGTCAATTTTTCTGCCATGTTGCTGGTGAATGGCATTTCACAAAACAATCATTGTAAGCAACCCTGAAAAGTAAGTTTTAACAAGCTAGGAATGAGTGAGGTCTCCAGGAGCTGCCTACTTCTTGGACAGCCTAAGGCTAGCTCATCGGAAATTGGTTCATTCTGTGCTTCTGCAGCTGGTTGGAGGCACTGGCAGGCACAGGCACAGGCACACACACACACACACACACACACACACAAACACAGTCATTTGTGTCCAGCATATTCTTCTAAGTCTAAAATAAACAAACGCAGTGTCCTTGTGAAAAAAGATATCCACAAACTCTTTGTTTTGGACACTTAATGAAGGGCGCAGCATCCAGCAGAGAACTGAAAAAAAGGTAGGGTTATCGAAAAAACCTCAAGGAGGAATGTTATTTCAGTGGCTTGATTCTGTGGTACACTGGTTGTCGTTCAGGTCATTTTTGTAAGGGGCTGCAGCCTTTCAGTCTATGCACCTCCTTTCCCTTTAGGAGCCACTGACATACAGGTAATGAGGAAGACATGGGAGAAGATTTGACAAGCAATCCAGCGGGACCATTCATTGAATAAAATGATACAAATCACGACAGAGCCTTATGCAGAGCAGTATCATAAAAATTTCACGCGCACACGCGCGCACGCACACACACACACACACACACACACACACACACACCAGAATACACCTGTGACCTGTTTGGGGGCCCTTGTTATTTCAGACATCTGATTTGCAGAATTTCTCACTGGTAAAGCTGAGCATCAGCAATTGAATCACCAGGATGCCACCTTTACCCTTTATTAACGATCTGCTACGGGGGTAGAATTGAAGTTTCCCATGTGTCGGGCACACAAATTCCCTTGTTGCTATCATTTGTTACTCTGCAGGACTGAACTGGCGTGGTGCCTGTCAATATGCATTAGAATCATACTGTACCTGCCTGAACTGCATGTCTCATCTACCAAAGGGACCAGAAGACCAGCTGCTGAGGCTGAAAGTAAGGCTCCCGGACAAAGAAGAGATCCTATCTGCACACAGAAAAAGGATACCACCTTTGATATTTGGCCCAATACACATTGCTTATGTTTTTACGTATTATGTTCCATTTGATTTCTTAATGATAGTAATGTTGGACTCCAGTCACTTGAGCCATACTACTATTACTTCTAATCATCATCACCATCACCATCATAATCATGATATTTGTTATTGTTGTTGTCACTAGGCCAAGCAGGAGATGTCTGTATCCAAGTCAACTAATAGCATCTGACCTGAATAACAAGGATGGACATCACTGAAATGAATGTAAAGATGTTATGTTGAAACTGAATCACAATTAATGAGAAAGAAAAATGAATTGTTTCATTTAAAAACAAACTCTGAAACATTAAGGGCACACATAAAAAGTATCATTCATTAGGGAAATGCAGAGTCAAGTAAATTGAAGACACTAAATGAGGCATGAACAGTGGTAATATTAGAGAATGAGAAAAGGGGAAGTACTGTTGAAAGAGGTGTGTCACATAAGGACACCGAGCCGTTATGTAAGATTGACAGAGTGCTTCACAACTGAACGTCGGTGTTACAAATCGTAATAAAAGTTAATACTAGCTTTTGCAACTTCTAGGCGCCTCTCTATTTGTCTGCCCTTGTAATGTTTCCGACCTTCAGGATTCTCGGTTACTGCCGGTTGTTCATCTGGAAAGTTTTCAACGCTTCCTTGAATCACGCAGGTTGACTCCCACATACCGTGAAACAATGTGTAGCGTACTCTTGCAATGCTACCTAGTAGGCAAATGCGCCCGAGTTCCAAGGTCAGGGTGAGAAGACACTTAGATGTGTCCATGTTCTAAAAAAAAAAAATCACTTAAGTTTAAAAAGCCTCTGCCCATTAAAAGTGGTTTCAAAGGTCCAAATGTCTCGATGTATGATACTCACACACATGAGAAAATGAAATGCACCACGAGACAAAGTACTTTTGTCAGAATTACAATTGCACCTGCCAGACATCCATGTCTTACCCAGCTCAAAGACAAGAAGGTGTGAAATAATGTTAACTGAACTGCGATATTATTTATGAATAAAACAAAGGCACGATGTTTTTGGGCAGGAAAAGTCAGCGATTCTGCTCAGATTCACATCGACAACGACCTTGTTCACTTATATTGCTATTGCATGCGTGCTTACGTTTCCGGAAAACAGTAAATGGGGTGGATTAGTAAGCAAGAGAAATGTCAGCCGTACTGTTTTGCAGAAAACGGCAGCGTGATTTTACACAGCGGTCTAGCTGAGTGACTGAGTACAAACTACGCGTCCTGGGGATATGTGGAATTTTTAATCAAGCACCGCTGATGGCTAAAATTTGTTAGAAGAATCACTTATTTGTTCTTTCACAAAATCAGATTTAAATTGCGTTTTGTGCCTGATGAATGTATCACGTTGTCAGATAGCTGTATAAGAAAATCTCCCACAAAACGTGGTCTCAAGAGTTCAGGTGTCAGTTATCCTGACTAATGCTTTAAAATAACCTACACCTGCAAATATGCAAAACATTAACAAAACATCCACAGTGAATGAATACCTCACAATCGCCACAGAAACGAGTCGAACTTTGTTAATTGAGTGACTGTATGTTTGTTTTTAATTTCAGCATTTGTAATTGCTTTTCGCCTGTAAATATTGACATCAAAGCATGTAGCCTACACAACGAATTTCGATTAAATTCGCACACATCAAAACACCCGCGATATAATCTTTCCGATTAAGACGGGACTGTTTTGAGGAGCACAGAGTAATTAAAATTAATTAGTGTATTAAAGTCTAACACGATATGGCAGTCAGCAGTAATGAAAAGTTGAACGGTCACGACCACCAGAGTTTAGTGGGTCACGTAAAATAAGAGTAAGACCATAAAATATGGTACTCGTACCTGTCATGAAATTCAACCACTTTTTGTTTCTCACCGACTGAAAGAACAAACGTGCAAAAAATAACTCGCTCAAAATAAAGTCTCTTTGTATGGCCGATAATGTGCAATGGCTTGTTTGACTTACTACTGCCATCTAGAGAACACTACTCTTTCATCATAACAGAGCCATGCAAAACAATGAAAAATCTTGTTCAAGAGCACAGAGGGCCATTCTTGATAAATTACCAGTAATTTACTTCAGTGTAATCACTGACTGTACATATGTGTGTGTGTATGTGCGCCTGTGCATAAGTGTGTGCATGTGTCCTGGATTTGACCGTTTTTGTTGTCTTTTTGTGCCAAAACAAACAATCAATCATAAAAATAAAAAGCAAGCACCACCAAGTCAATGGTCTTGCCAAGAATGAGATATAAATCGTCTAACTGTACACTTTCCCTGGGTTTATCTGCAAATAGAGATGCTGTTTTAAGCAATGGGTAGGATGTTATGATGGGCATGCTAAAGAATGTGCAGACAGTTGCTGTGTTAAAGAATGTGCAGATAGGAGATATGTTGTGCGAAAGGATGACCAAATATGTAATGAAGAAGGATGTGGATGAACATTTGAGAATATACTTGATGATGTGCAGAGGTATATGTTGTGGGATGATATGGTCAAGGGTGCGTAGAGAGAGAGAGACCTTGCTAAAAAGCCAATAAATGAATACTATGTTAGACAATTATCTATTTAGCAGAATATATAGTAGAATATGTAGTACCGTGAATGGTGTATGCAACAAAATGTTAAAGGATGTGGAGATGAATATTGTATTGGAGGACATGCACAGGGATGTGTGTAAGGAAGTGTTGTGGAAAGCTGTGTTAAAGCATGTTTTAGAGAGAAAAAAAACTATTACACTGATGCATTAGACATTAGAGAATGTGCAGAGTGATGTATTAAAGGATATGGAGATGTATGCTGTCTTACAGAATGTGCAGATGTATGGTTTGTTAAAGGAAATTCAATTCCAGATTTGTATTAAAGGGTGAGCAGGCAGTTATGTTAAAATGTGTGGAGACAGATTTTTTAAATCATTTTTGTATAGATATACACACAAAGGCTGAATTTCAGGGAAAGGAGAGATAATGTGGTATAACAGCATAATGGCAACCATGGTTCATAATGAGATAATATATGTACCAAGGTCAAGCAATCAGAAGTAACAGGCAATTCACCCGCTCAATCAGCTCATAGCAGGCATTTCAAATTAAGAGTGCTTTCGTATATTGCATTGATTTTCTTGCCCGTCGCCTTCAGATGTATAACTTTGGTACAAAAAGAGACTTCAGAAACTAATTTGGTCTCACATCCCCTTAAGATATGTAACATAGTTGCTGCATTGAACTACAGTTCCCAACATGCAAATATGTCATACAGAATTTTATCAATTTTATGAGCAGCCAGCTTACTTATTTTGTTGAAAAATGTGACTGCTAAAAATTTAAACTACTGGAATTACATCCAGATCATGTTTTTTTTTTCTCTTTTTCATGGTTGTCAGCCAGTGTGATTCTAGGTCACACTACAGCTCTCCACAAACAGTGCCACAAAGCAGTAAGCTTGTGTCATTAATGAGTAATTACAAGTGTCTCTGTACCTTTTATTAATTGCTGAATAGAACAACATTAAACATTAAGGTTTATTAGGGAAAACAGCACTGTGTGTGTGTTCTGCTACGGTGTCTTTTTTTACAGTTGGTTTGATGTTTGCTGGAGGGTCTCGGATGCAACCCAAAACCTCCTCCTGTGAGGAGTACTACTGTATATCCTGCCCAGAAAGTGTTGCTGCAGAGCACTTTGCCAATCCAGCTCTAATCTGAATGTCTCTGAGGCCCCGGGGCTTCACATTTTCTCATTCACGACCAGCGTCCACATTCGCAGTGCAAACAGTGATGCATCTGAAGCGCTGTAAAATCCAAGGTTTATTTGATAGGCTCAGGACTGGACAGAAAAATAAGGGACAAGCGAGCAACAAAAAACACTCTTCCCAGGAAATGGGTCTAGTCCGTCCATATTTAACTCAGTTCAGCCTATTAACATTGGACCTTTGTAGGGAGAACAGGAAGTCCTGCTGCACGGGTGGGGCACAGAACGTCCATTCTGCCAAGTGGGGAAAGATTCCCACTCCCTCCTTTTCCCCGCGTCCAGACGCACCACACTACTGTGCCCCCGCCATTATGTTTCCCCAGGCTCTGCCCCGCCCGAGTGCTTCATGGGTAAGGTGGTGGATCCCTCCTTTTCCCATGTGAGGTGGCAGAGATGTCACTCTTCCCTGCGCGGCCCACACAGACTCTGACCGTGTTCGCTCTCATTTCCATATGTGGGGTTTAGCTGCAGGCTGGAGGCTGCTCTTCAGAGTCGCATCCTGCGATTACACTCCTCTTGGAAGTCCCCCCCCTCCCATCCAGCCTTCGGCCTAATTAATGTGGTGTGAAACTCATTCGGGTGCATAATATAACCTCCTCTAGACTGGGGCCTTAACCCCCCCCCCCCCCCCCCCTTTCCCTCCCCCTGACTCCCAAGTCATCCAGAACCTGTCAGAAGTCCTCACCCGTGTCCCTCTGATTGGTCACGGAGTAGCAGTTTGCGCTGGGGGCCGAGACGGGTTTCTGAATTTCAATCACGCCTGACAAGGGGGGTCAGCACCCTGTGGAGAGAGAGGACCGTTTCTCTCCCTGGGGGAGGAGAGACACTGAGACTAATAACCCTCTGTCCAGCGTCGATTTAGAATAGGAGGCGCCGGATGGCCATGCCAACGGGGTCAACGATGACTCGACTAACCCCTCCCACTCACACTTCCCCCCCAGGATTAAGACAAGCTCCAGGTAAGCATTACAAGAGGAAAAAACGCTGACAAAATCTGTTCTAGATGGATAGGTAAATTTATGGTCAAAATACTACCCATGGCAGAATCTCTCCCTCTCTCTCACACACACACACACACACACACGCACAAAGGCATAGTTATGTAACTCGTCCACTAATGGGATATTGTAGGTTGTTGTTATTGTTGTCACAGCAACGAGTCCTTTTTTTTAAAACTTGTTCATTTTCATTGAAAATTTGCTTCTCTTTCAGCCGTGGAGGGACAGAGTTTCGCCATGGTGACTTCCTTTCAGCGGTGTTGGCAAAGTACCATTATTGCCACACACACGGTTCCTCAAAACGAGCAAGGCTGTTTGGGTGAAATGCAAAGAGGTAATTATCCCGACTTCTGTGAGCTGAGAGCTAGCGGGGGGGCCACGTGACAGACCTCAAACTACACCCACTGTTGCACTGGAGAATATTAATTGCAGCCAAGGCAGGAGCATAAAGGCTTCACGGTCGCTTTTTTTCCCCCATTTTAACATGCGGATGGTTTCCCTTCTTTCTCTGAGTCCCAGCAAGCTACCTTTGTTCACCACTTCTTAACAAGATAGGCATTAGATTGCCATTACATATCCGACATTATTAATTGGCTTTGTCTTGGAGCCGGGAGAAGGAACCTGGCACTGACTGTACTCTGACGTCTCCTTCCTTGCCTCTTCGGGAATGAATTGTTCCTTTCACTCATCTCCTGGCTGAATGCAGTTTAAGAACAAATTTATGTCTGCAATACCAGGGTGCCCCCTATAGGTCTTTCCATACAACAGCATCTCATGCCCGGCAGAGAGAGAAGGAGAGATGATTCCTAGAAAAGATAACTCTTAATATAGTCTGCTTTATCACTTGCAGTGAAATGAACGGGTGCAGAAATTGTTTTCTCCTGCAATCATATGTGGAAATCAAATGCATGCAACAGATAGGAGCATCAATCATCCATTTTTCCCATACAGAGCAGCATTGAGAGGTATCCTATCACAT
This sequence comes from Megalops cyprinoides, assembly GCF_013368585.1. Lineage (NCBI taxonomy): Eukaryota > Metazoa > Chordata > Actinopteri > Elopiformes > Megalopidae > Megalops > Megalops cyprinoides. The sequence goes on from NC_050596.1 coordinate 21,597,585, forward strand.
AATCTTGGATTAAACGTAACGTGTACAGAATATTCTGGAGGCACAGAATGACAGTGCAGCTGCTTCTCAAATTCGTACTGAACAGGTAACACCTGGAGGAATCGCTCTTTATGTTGAAAACCTTTGCAATATCTGTCTAGTGCAGCGTGGTTTTATTTTCTAAACACACACATTGATCTCACTGTCGAATCATTAATATGCAACAGGGGCATCAGTCGAGGAACCAGCATGCAGCCGAGTCTCAATCAATCTGATAATTAGGTTCAGATCTGTAGTCTGCAAAGGAGAGAAAAACCGACATAAATATTGAGAGAGAGAGAGAGAGAGAGAGGAGGGTGCGTTGAGAATCAGCCCACGGTGCTCAGCGCGGGAGCCGTGCAGCGTGTGTCATTATAGAAGGGACACCCATGAGTCGTCCTCCATTCTCTGGGAGGAGAGAGCTCAGGGGACCCAGGCCGGGAGCGGGAGGAGAGGAGGCAGAGAGCCGCTCCCTCGCAAATGAGGCGGGAGTTGCCTCAGAAAAACGGAGGTCAGCGCAAACCCCGAGTCCCCAGGCGTCCAAGAGTTTCTCCCTGTCTGTGAATTTCAATTCACGAAATTAAAAAGCGCTGCATTTTAAACACGCCGGAGAGAAGGCGGACAGCCTGTTAAAAAATGGAGCGCTACCCTGAGGTCTGCGAACTCAGGGGTAGCAGGACTGCCGTCTGAGGATTAGAAACATATTCTAAGCACTTTCAGCAGTAACCAGAAGGATGACATGTCCATCGTCGCTGCCTTTTTTTGTCCTGTTCCATTCCTGCCTCAAGAGGATAACATTGTTTATCCTACTCATAAAAAGTAAATTGTTTTCATTTGGCTTGACACTTTGTGGTTGCGGTGTGCTGCCCCCTGCATTGGTACGTTTTGATTGATGGAATGAGGGGGCGGTGTGCTCTGGTCTGTTTTCCATTTTGGACCTGTGGTAGTGCAAGGTCATTCCCTTAAAGATTGACCAATATAAAAAAAATACATATGTGTTGGTTACAGACTGCCTCTAAGCAGCTGTAAAAGCTTACACCAGTGGCAATAAATGTTTCAGGGCCCCCTCCCTAAAGTGAATTTTGAGCGTAGGAGTAGTATGCTCTTCAAAACACCTCTGCATCTTTTATATTATTTTCCCTCAGTACTGGGCAGTGGGCATGACCTGAATGAGCATTTTTTTTTTTTGCTTTTTGTCACAGGGAAAGTAATCCTTTCCAAATGGCTTGATTCTAGCTGTGACAAAACTCCCAAACCAGAGTTGGGAGCAGGCCTGCAGCAATTCATTTACGATAGTGATGATTGCTGCATTGTATGTCCATACCAGAATCACTCCTGGGAGGGTTCGTCTGTTGTTTCATGACCATTGTATGGATTTTTACCCTGATGGAGAAAAAAATCGAGAATCAGCACAATGGAAATCCAACCAAATTGGGTAATCATGATCAGGGCTGGTGCGGATGACACAATTGACCATAATGGAATGACGCATTTTTGCAAAACGCTTCAAAAATTGCTTGTTGCTGTGGGGGGCGCTTAAAAAAAGAAAAGGCTTTGCAACATCATCACACTTGCTCCCGTGCCCTTTCCTGACAGCCTGGCTTGAGGCTAAAGTATCGACTCATGGTTCTCTGTGTGTGCCGTAGATCCCGGCTGGCTACAAAACGATCCTCATCCCGGCAAAGCAGGGCAGCAGAGCCGAAACAGCTCGCTGCAATTTATATTCAGATTGACAATTTCAACGGCAACCGGAAGACTTAAGAAAGATTTCCACCGTCGTTTCCCATTACAATGTGTCACACGGATGCTGGCTCGCAGGGAAATTGGAGATTTCAATTTAAATCCTCAATCCGAGCGTGCGCATGGGTCCTCAGATGAGGAGCTTTAAGCCTCGATCACCTACAGTACCTATATTTTCTTTTTATGATCATGATTTGCCAGGTGGAATCAGAAATATATTCTCACGGAGAGAACGTACTGTGCAAGGTGTACAGCATGTTATGTAGAGATGGGCTTGGCTTGCATTAATTATCTGCTACATTATTACATAGGAAAGAAAATCAACTATGGGAGATAAATAATGAGGCTGGGTGACTCCTAGACAGAGAGCAACAGTAATATACTGCGTGCACTCTCAGTTCTGTCGTGCGGTGTCCCATTTGTACAACAGCATTTCCCCGAGTGCGATTTCTGTGGATTTGCAAATATGCAAATGGATTTGTATTTAGAATCACAATGAAGTACATCAGTACGATGAGACAACCGGGAGAAAACTAGATTCACCATGATTAAGAGCCTCCTCGGTCCCCAGGCGACTTCGTCTCCAGAGATATTTCATCTTACTGATGGTTTCCTGGTTATGCACTTCACATGAACAACAGAAAATTACTTGCGGTGCGACTCTGCGAGCACCGGCTGGATTCATTCTTATTTCTCTCTCATTGTACGCCGAAGCACTTGAGGCCTGAAGAGAGTTCCCACACTGGGCCCTGTGAAGTCATTTTTTTATGGAGAACACTCAATGTATCCTACTGTTCAACACACTCTGTTTAAATAACCAATCAAACATTACCTTGGTGCCTCATTTAAATGGTTCTCACGAGTAGCGTTGCTGCAGATCTGAATGAAAAGTCACTTGCCTTTTTTCCACCCTTAGGATATAGCAGTATTAACCATCTGACCTTTCAAGACTAAAATGGCACTTGGTATCCACTCAGATGTAATGCTCCCTCCTGTGGTATGACTTGTGATAAAGAGCCACACTGTAGATTTTACGGGGGAAAAGAAAAATCAAACACCCTCTCCACTCTCTGAAGAACCACCTGTGTGCCATTGTATAATTAATTTGCTAATGCATGACCAAAGAGAGCAGTACAGAAAAAGAGAGAGAGAGAGAGAGAGACAGGGCGAGCCTGCAGCATACTCAGAACACACACAGGTAATTAATACTTCTCCTGCCTGCCATAGAACATCGTATATTTCCAAAACAATTGTTTCCCCCGCACCCGGAGGGATTAGGCGCGTTCCTGCAGGTTGGCCTATATGCAGATGGAGCACTGGGCATGAAACGCAGACCGGATGGAGAGAAGACGTTGGAGAAACAAAAGCGAACCCACAGCCCGCCTTCAGATTCAGTCAAGCAGGAAATGAGACAAAGATTCCCTGTGGTCTCCTTGGGTATCATGCCCCACAATGGTGCACCGGGGGCGGCGGACGAGGGGACAGTGTGATTATCTGAGAGAAGATCATCTTATGAGTACAGAGCACAGTGTTAAAGCAATATAGATTACATGATTAATTTGCTTAGTGGATGCCCTCATCTGGGGCAATTTGCATATCCTACATCCCCCCCCAACCCATTCTTACAGCTGGATATGTACAAAAGCAATTCAGGTTAAGTACCTCCCTTCAGGGTGGAACAGCAGCGCCCCACCAAGGAATCAAATCTGCACCACTCTGGTTGGCTGCATATATAAGCTATCTGTGACAGAGATATACAAGTTGTATATGGATGCTTTTGAAAATTTGATGATTTGATGGTTAGAATAACTACGGACATTATAGAAGCTCATTCACTACAGCTGTGCAGTTTAATTCACTGGGACTTAACAAGCTAGCATCCATGCATGACACTTTGCATAAATACACCAGAGACAGTCTAAAGGATTGCTTATGGAGATGAGGGAAAATAACTAATGGCCAAAACTGTGTATTTTGAGATCCAAATGCACTCTCAGTGTGAGTGAATGAAATATTGATTCAAGCCAATGTGGGTTTTCATATTTATGCTCTTTTCAAATTCATTTCACTGCATGGGTTTTCCTTTTTTGAACTGTGACGTGAACCAGCCTCAAACAAATTTACCAGTTTTAGAATTCTATAAATTATGAATCTAAATGGATTATGAAATCATTAGTTGTCTGTAGTGTGAGTGCACTGTAAATTGTTAAATCACCATGTGGAGATCATTGTTTGGTTTAACAATCTACAGATGCGGGTCAATTTCCTGAAACAGCATTTTGAATTGTCACTTCAAATAAACCAAAAAACAAGGAAGGAAATACCCCTATGTCATTTCCTAATCCTTCGTAGCAAAGAATGAGGGCAAAGTGTCTACATAAGGATTATCCCTATAATTACCTCATGACCACAGCTGTGTGTTGTCATGAAGGTGTAAGAAAGGTGAACAGCTTGACGAAACAGCTGCAATATTATTTTTTCCCACAAAGATTAAACTGAGGATTAAATCTTGGGTAAGGAAAAGAGCAGTCGCACTCTGAGAGTGGTTGAGTGTTTGCTCTATGAGAAGTCACTGTAGCAGGACAGGAGAGGTGTGGAGCAACAGTATACTGTGACAATGCCACCCTTCAGCTAATGCAGCCAAAGCCGCAGTAAAGGTAATTTGTGATTTGCGGCTTGCATAATCAATAGACAAGGTTATGAGCCTTTCATAGAGAAAGTCATAAAGAGATACAATGGATCAGACAGCCAAATGGGTTACCTAGGCAACGAACACAGGCGGTGGAGGGGAGTGGTTCTTGCCAATAGATGAATCTGCACAGGAGGGAAAACCAGCAGAAAATCATTACAACTTAAGCAAGTGCAATCAAGCGCAAGTGTATAAACAGCTTGCCCACTGCTGCATAACATTCTATTCTCATTAGATATCTTCTGCCTGTCTGAACGGGACGGGGGGCATGGAGCACTACAGAATGGGCCTTCAACTGTTACCCCAGTGCATCATATCCATCTCCCACAATCACACATCTATTGCCAGCCAGTAACGGGATGTGCACTTGATAGTATATGCCTGCAAATCAACCTGCCACTTATGACAGGGGCCTCTGTAAAGAAAAGAAAAGAAAAGAAAAAAAAACAGGAGAGATGACAGATCCTAATTTTAACAAGTAATGGAATAACAAATATTTCTCCATCTGAGGGATTGTGGATCGCTTTGTTGTTTAACCTCTTTTACAGTGCAGAGGAAGGACTTCTTTCATCCCTCTTTGTCATTTCCGCAGTGTCTCATGGGAAGGCAGTTGCATCTTAATTGATCCTGTTGACTAGCGAAAATAAAAATAGGCATGAAAACTAATTCAAAGCCACCATATAGTAGCAAAGTCATAATCCTCCTGGAATCTTCCCATGTCATTGCTTATGGTTTGTCATGCCAGTAGATGCACCAGCACCTAGCAATCAGTGTTCAGCTAAATAAAATTTGTCACAAAATACAAAAGGTCTCCGATGCTGGATAGAAGCACAGAACTGAAGTACATTGAGGTGCTGCTAGGCATATTTGATACTTCAACAAACATTGTGCTGTGCTTTTTTAAGCTCAAAACTCTATGATTGATTAGACAAAGTTGTTCCTCAATGAATGAAATGATTTTTACCTCTACAGAGCACACTTGAACATAAATCTATTTTATTATTCTTATTTTTCAGCACACTAAAAAAGCAATAACAACAGATCATAACCACTAAACACTATAAATAGACAAAGCATGTTAAAATATACATAAACTACATTGTGATACAGCATTGCATATTTCCATTGTTCTAATCTAAGGGCTGAGTTCCATTTCTTGAGTATTACTTTTTCATATCTAAAACTGAAAGTAGAATCACCCATGCAACCAAACATCTCAAGTTAGTTTCCATATTTTTGTAACTGAAGAGACACATAGAGGGAGAGAGACCTATTTGGGTTTTTAATGTTCTTGATAACTAATTTTCTAGCTCTCTCCCTAAATTTATACCTTCCAACTCCTAAAAGAGTGCAATAGGTAATAATTTTCAGACTGTTGATGCATATATCTGACTGTGAAAATTCATGAATTTTGAGTATAGTAAATTCATACTAACATACTAAGACATATTTTCATTAGTGGTGATAGTAGTCAGTAGTCTGTTACTGAGACATTCATAGCATACCTTTGCCACATTTTGTCCTAAATCCCTGTCCTCCCTCTTACAAACTGTGTAAATTGCCTTGTTACTAAATGTTTAATTGACTTATAAATATAGAATTGTTCCTGTAAGGTGTTTATAATTCTCCACATTTAGGAGTATGTCTTCAATCTTACTATGTTTAAGAATGGGAAACATATTCTTAAGGGTCATTTTTGCTCTGATACAAAACCAACACACAGCTACTGCATATCACTCTGTTTTTTGATACACATGTGGACCATGGAGAAACTAACTGTCAATTCTTCCTCTAATAGATTTACTATAGATATACCTCTTAGGTTGAGACTAAAGGAGTCTCAAGTGGTATGGAGGTCATACTGTAGGCATATTGCCATCACTGAGTCTGACTAAATGCCGGTACCTATGTGCAATTTATTTTAGGCCTTTTCACACTCTAAAAGGCTATTTTGCAACTGCACCTGAATGGACGACTTCTTATGCAGAAACCTCATGGCAGAGCAGCAATTTTCACTGACACCTCAGCAGCAGCCACTACGCGGCTGAAGTGCTATCAACCGAGCGCAATCAACATCATTTGTTAACGCTCTGAGCAGACCAAACACAATCCACCAATCACGTTGCCTAGTAACAGGTGATTGCTTCCTATTTGCAGGGCTTTTAGACTCTCCGGACACACCCACTTGTGAGCGACTTTATGGGAGACTGATTATTAGGTATGACACTGTGAAGGCCTGGACTGAAACTGCTCTGCCCCAGCTGCGGAACTTAGAACCACTTCTTACTCACCATCGTGTGTACAGTGTGGGGAATTTATGCATTGCTTCACCAATCAAGCGCCCCTTCCTTTCTGGTACAATTTTTTTCAATTCAGTGGAACTGGAAGGAGACGGGCAAATTTCCTGTTTTTTTTTTTTTATTATTTATTCCCTGAAAGAAACATCCAGTATTCAAAGAGATCAAATTCAAATTAAAATAAAATGAGAATTCTGCAATGTAAACATGTGGCCATATTAATTATTGCTCAGTGAGCCATATCGAATTCATTCTTCAGCGCAGAGATCAGGTGCCACACTGACGTGAAAGACAACAGAATCGAGGAAATATTAAGTGCCATCTGGATACGCTAAAGGAAATCTTCAGTAATGTAGAGGCTCGTGGAACCAGGCAGATGTGATTTATAAATTAAACTTGTTTGTACTTTACATGTTTAAAGGAGAAATAAGTATAAATTGGAATTAAATTAACCTGAGAGGCCAACGCACAAGAGGATAAACTATTTAAAATTCAAATCAAAACAAGACAAAAAAAAACAACTGCAAATAAATTTTGAAATGAAATGATTACACACAGAAAACAACTTGAACTTTGAACAGGCTTCATGTAAAAACCTGATGGGAATATTAAAAGCTTCACTAAATTAAATGCACGCGGTCTTAATTATCGACTGCCTTTGTATGTGAATAGTAATTAATGCTCTACAGAAAACTTGCATTTGTCAAAGTCTCTTTCTTAGTTTCAACTTCACTTTAAGAGAAGGTGATATCTTCACAGGTTAGGTGCTCTAATAAAGTACAGCTCTTGTCATTAGCAACTCTCATGCTCCTCCAGCATAACCTCACCTGATCGGCTGATCTTTGTCTCACTGTTATTCACCACACGGTTAAGCTGTTCTCAGACTATTTTAATGTTCACAATGAATACGTTGCTATATGAACCACTTGGCCATCGGTTTGTCTCAGCAAATGTTTTGACAGTGCATGCAATGCTTGTGATCACCTTTCTTTATTCTTGTCATGTGATTTTACTTGAACTGTAGCATGTCTTTTACTTCTCTTAACTGCTCTTTGTGGCCTAGACTGCATGTTGACAGAGTCCATCGCTATGACCATTTGGCCTCTGCAATGATGTATAAAACAGCTGACAGATGCATTGGCTATTGCATTCACCTTCCTGCCATATGTGTTGTTACTTCAGAGATTCCTGCTTCTGAACACAGCTTGTTTCAGGCAGCCGTGGAAATGCCCTACCCTTCTGCTGTGTGATGCAACATGTTCTGAGGATCCCCGCCCTGCCCTCTCAGCTACACACTCCCATTCCTAACTCCTGAATGGCATGAAAGGCATTCCTATTCGTAGTGTGTGTGTTTGTGTGTGTGTGTGTGTGTGTGTGTGCATGTGTGTGTGCGTGTGTGTGTGGTGGGGAGGGGGGCGGTACAGTTGGGGGAGAGGCATTCTCTGCAGCAGGTTATCAGGTTTGATTGATGTTATCTTAAGACAGAAGCTGACATCTGCCTTTTTTAATCGTAACTCTTCCAATCACATAAAGTTTAATGCGTTCAATGATACAAAATGTGGGCGAAAGTACAATTACAAAAGATTCCTCAAAGACAAATGCCAACTGCTGCCAGCTTGAGAGAATAATACCATAATAAGAGGGAATAATGCAACTGTCAATGGGCAATGACGTTTCATTCTTCTGAAAAAAAAAGGACCTTTTCTGTTTTCTAAGGCCCTTTGTCACAACTGGAAAACCTCAGAAACAAAGTATCTTGCAATAAGAACTGAAACAATATGAAATGTTGAAAATTTCAAAAACACTAACAACATTGAGACCCAAACCATGCTGAAGTTTTATTTTTTTAAGACTAAACCAATACTATTGATTCTCTGCCTTAATGTTGACTTTTATTTTGTTTTGACAATAATGGTTCATTGTAGCCTTGCAGGTTCAGTTCTGGTTATTTATTCCTAGCTGTGCTACAGTTATTTACAGCACAGCTTTTAGAGAATTGTCATGTTTCTTCACATATAAAGCTGTTACAGCATGATGCTTTGACAACTGAATGTTAAAGCTCTTACTTGGAATGATAAAATTATTATTTTGGGGTGATGTGGAAAGTCAGTCTGTGGAATAACTTTCTACAGAAATTTACAGTACATCCATTTTCTACTGAAAAATTAGACCAGACGAGATGGTTTGCTTTTATTTAAAAATTAATATAAGAATAATCATGTTTACATGCAACAAGTTACCATAACGGAGTCTTCATGGATATTTTCAGGATGTGATTCATTCCAGATGAATGGAACAAAAGGATTACATCCTTGTTTTTGTTGATTTGCAACTGTAATCAAACAGGTGGGTGCTGTGTATCAATGAATACAGGAAAAATGCCTTCCTCTTTGCTGTATCTTCTGATCTTGGTGTATCCAGAAGAACAAAACACTTGGTTTCCTACACAGCTCTGTGGAAATACTTCGCAGATCTGAAACAACTAGGGTTTTTTAAATGTAGTACAACAGCATCTCTTTGCTCTTCCTGAATAAGAGTCAAGGCAGAAGTCGGTGTCAACTGCTAAATAGTTAATGGGGTATTTTGTCCTGTACAGATGAGTAAGTTTATATATTGGGAGTTTCACATCAGAGAAATCTCCATTTAATGTCATGCTCTGATGTCAGCGCATGACATTCCCCTCTCTCATGCATGAGTCATGAATTGGTATTTGATTGCTAACCTCCCGCAAACCCCCCCCCCCCCCACCACCACCACCACAATCTCCACATGAGCTTCAAAAGCATAAACGCACGACTGCCTCGAACCACTTAAGTAATTTATTTTTACTGAAATATTAATATTCCTTAAAATCTTGAATCTTGTAATTGGGTATAGCCCTTCAAACTTCCAACTGATGCAATCCATATTACTTCCATCACCCCAAAACTATGCTCGCATAAAATAATAGACTGTATCTACATGTTAGATGAGCAACTGAAGGAGTTTTATATGGTCAAGAACAGTTTTTTTATAGAATGAGACACAAAAAAAATTTATTTCGAGTTAGGACATAGATATTCGCTAGAGTCACCCCTTCATGTCACCTAGCCATACCTTCTTATGACATAATGGGTCTCCCACTGGCCATGGGTGGAACTGAGGCGGAAGCAATTTATCATACCCACTCATTCAGTCAATTATCAGAGTCACGGAAGTGTCATGCATCACTGACCAGCCCCAACCAATAGAAGACTTCCCCCAACCACCGCAGTGCTCCATTAGGCGGTGGTAACGGTCTGAACAGAGACAAATATAAAGGGCTATTTGCCCTCTGCGATATTGCCCTCCCTCTCCCATGGGGGTATTTAGTGATGGATGATCCGAACGACCCTCTCAGTCACCTCTGCTCTGTCCCCCATCCTTAGAGTTTAAGGAGGTAAAATCCCACTGTACATTTCTGGAAGGCGCACCGTGGCTGAAACTGACTGAGTGATTTGATGAGTGAGTAACCCCGAATTGCACAGATGTGCTTTACATGTTAATGATCGGCTCAGAATAGACTGTGAGGACTGAATATGCTAAAGAAGTTAGCGGGAGATTTCTTTCTCTAGGAAACCACCCCCTCCTCCTCTTTCTCCCACTTCCGAACTCCTCTACATCCTCTATACATCACCTTCATATCTAAATGGGTCACCCTCTACCTCCCTTGTTGCTGTGTTATGCTATAAAGGGGAATCAACACATTCATCATAGCATTCACAACGGCTTGTTTCCAGACACACCTAGCACTATAACAATGCCATTTCCATGAAAACAGACTGTATTTCTCTACACAGAAATGAGGTTTGAAATGTGGAGACTATATGGCAGGGAAAAAATGTGTTAAATGGTTATAAACCCAGAGAGGCTCTGTTAAGTTCACGTTTAATAATAAGAAGTGAAACCTCAACCCTCATAATAAGGCAAGGGTAGGCAATGCCAGTCCTGAGGGTCTACAGTTCTGTGGGTTTCAGAATGACCTTCCAGTTAGCACCAGAATTACATCTGGAGTATCAGGTGAGCTGACTTCCTGTCTAAATGCTTTAATTGAACAATGATGCAAGAACAATACATAGCCTACATGGATATAATGTGATAAGGGCTGCCTGTCTTTTAGGTACTTATTTGTTACAATATTCACCCCCCCCCCCACCCCGAGAAAAAAAAACTGAAGAATTTATCTAGCTGAAGCAGAACACATATTACTTTAGTATGATAAGCATGTAAACACGATGTATATATAAAATAAGCATTATTAACATGCCATAAAAAACATTATGCTTAATGTACATAACTTTCTAGTGCTGAATGCACAATAATTGCATATGTGCAAGCATGCATATGTACATACACATTTTCATATATCCGTGTAGACGGGCATGCTCAAATACTTACACTCAAATATAAACAAATGGAAACTAAGGCATTGTTAACAGACTGAGTCTGCTGGATTCAATAGTTTTGCTTCAACATATGACCCCCATTAATTTTAGCATATTTACAGGCACGTCTACAGAAAGCCTTATTAAATTACATATCATATTTGAAAAGCAAATGTAATTTAAAAATCTTTTTTCCTTCCAAGTTTTTATTCCCATACTGAAACTGTTACTCTGGGCTGAGTTTGTTAGAGAGCAAAAGCACTTCCTCTCATTCGTCTGTTTGTTTCATTTTATTTTTAAATCATTTTATATAATGACCATTGACTCCTTTGCCTCCCTGGTGTGCAAATCAAATCGGCCCGTTTTGAATTTTATATCTGTTATAGATGATGCAATATGACAAGCTACAAGAATACCACCACTGCATGCTACCTAGCTACACTGATGCAATGGACACTGAATCTTCACCATTGTGATCATTCATATTAAATTAGCCTGTTTACCAAGTAATAGTTGAATGTCAGATTTTCTTTGAATTGTTGTTTTTCTCTGTTTACCTCTGGCAGTTTGTCTATATATGCGTAGTTTTTTGTGTCTTAAAATATGTGTAACAACATTTGCACCAGTATTCAGACAGATGTATATAATAGGGAAGTCAGCAGACATGTCTGACAAATCTGTACCATGCAAATAATTTGCCTCAGTTGCAGGGTCATCGATATCACAATCTTTAAAACTACCATCGTACAAACAATTTTCTTTTATCCACACCTTCCATAAAAGCAGGAACACTTATTTCTGCACTTTCCATCCCTCATATGAAACCTCTTCAGCAGAGAACCCTCACAGAGGTGACTACTTCAAACAGTAAGGTGAAACCAAATAGCACAGATTAGGTTTCTCACGCTTAATTTAAACAGGTCTCTCCCTTTCTGAAAGTCCAAGGCTGGATTGTGTACATGGACGTTGTATATCACTAGCAATAACAGATGTAATGGGCCACTATTTTGACAGCAACAACGTCATCAGATCTGCAGAACTGAGATGTCCAGACCTAATCCAGATGTATCTGGAGAACTGCTATTGAAATGCTTATCAAAGACAAATTTCCTTTAATATCATCTACACACATCTTTATGCATAACCTCCATATATTTGCTACTCTTTAATTTCTCATTCATTCACATAATGCTACAAATGTGGAGCACTAATTTTTCATATTACCCATAATTTTCCTCTTGCAGATACTGCTCATTGCTTAGTATTTCACTCCACACAAATTATTATTTTTATATAGATGTAAATAATATGGCATTGCGGCTTCATTTGATATTTAAACCACTATTGCACTGAAGCTCTCATGCACAGTAAGATGGTGTAGATCATTACCCATTACTGATGAGGATTTAACTGTGATGATATGAGCTCATTCAGCTACATACCTTCAGTTATGTACATACCCTTATATATGAAGGGATGCCAATATTTATTGTTGACCCCTATGAATACATTTCTTTCAGGTCAGCCTAAATGTACATTCATGGTAATTCTGAGTGGTAACGGCCTTAATAGAGGTGGGAGAGAAGCTGGGAAGTAGATCAATAAGGAAACAAGAATGGAAAATTCCAAGCTGGCTCATTAAACATCAGTTGAAAAACTCCAGCTTTGTTTGTTAGAGTAACACCAGTCTTTCTATAACAGTCTTCCACTGATATGACCTGTAGGATATCCTGAAAATCTTTCCCGGTTGTAACTATTGTATCGTGTTGCTCGAGTAAGTCTGTATTAAAATCTCCAGATCTTAAGGATGCTTAACAAGATACTTAAATTCTTTTTTCTTTTCTTCTTTGAATGACTGCTGAAATATAGGTAAAAAGTATGGCTAAAGCTCTTTAAACCTGACACTTTTCTCCCAGGTGTCATGAGCTAGCTGACAGGTTATCAAAACCATGTCATACCTGATTAAATCCTCCCTGCCTGTCATTACAGGGAACGTTCTGTCTCTTTTTGAAGAATCTCCACAGTTTCTACCTAGGCACAAAAATACTGAAATGAAGAGTTTTAAAGTGAGATAAACTTCCAAAAATATATTCATGCTTCAAGTTCTGCATGAATCATCTCAAATGAAATAATATACAGTTATGGCAAACCAGTTATGCTGCAATCAGGTGCAATGCCTGGTTGTGCAAGCCACCTAAAAATGCAACAACATTTCCGTTGCCGGTGGACAGTTTTTTTCATTCCTATGGGGAAAGGCTTCTCTACAACCAAAACTGAAAAAATTAAAGCTCAAGGTGCTCCCATCATTACATTCAAAAGATCCTTGTCAAATTTCCAGAAATAAAGCAATGGTGCAAGCAGTTTTGGAACATCGAGTCCTGCTTTGAAATGCTTCTAAACTGCATTTCTGCATTGTGGATGGAATGTTCAGCTCAACACAGGAGGGTTGTCCATTCAAGCTCTCCCCGAGTCATATCGGCATAGATTTTGCTTTGTGGTTTGGTGATAATTGGTTGCACCTTTAGATCAAATGGTTTCACGTGAAAAGCCCTGACCCTGATGAATGAACTGTCAAGATTCCGTGTGGCTTCAGAACCCACAGGCAATAAGTATTCATTTTGGGATGATGTGAAAGAAATGTTCATTTTTAAACACAGGCTTTTAGCTTTCTCAGGACTGCACCCATTCCAACTATAGGATTTCATGTTGCTCAAAGTGATGGCTACTAACCTCAATACATTACAGTTGCTTGGCAGATGCTCTTATCAAGAGCAACTCACATAGCTTACAGTTATTGTGTTTTTATCTTTTACACTGCTTGAACCTCACCGGTCATCATCTGTTGGCCTTTTTCTTCAAGGGAGGAGACAATTTCAGAGTGCACACAATCACGCTGCAAGTCTGACGATAATCACACGAAAATAAGGCTGTACTAATTGGCCTCTCTGACGAACTCAGGAAAATATAATTAAAGCCTCAGCGGGGAGCAGGTGCAGGTGTGATTCACGCAGCATCGTAAAACGCCCATGTTGCGCTCATGCTGCATTGAAGAGAGCGCCCCCTACAGGAGCGATGGCTTCAGCCTTAATGCTGCTGAGTCTGCCAACTGTAGAGCAATAATGCCTTCTGTTTGTTTCTCATGAATTTGCATGGGGCCCAGAATTCTTCACCGAGGTTAATTACTTGTCCCTGTCACAATCCAATTAACCAATACAAACAGTCTGCACAGTGTTGAATGTACTGTTTGTAGACAGCGGGGCTCAAAGAGGAACTGATAACTGGCACAAATGCCTTTATCCAAGACATGCTTCATAAGGGTTTACTTTATATCATTAATGCCAAATCTGACTTGAGCAGATTAGCTGCACATGCTGAGCATTAAGACTGGCAGATAGCTGGTGGACATTGTTATCTCTGAGTCATGGTAGGGGAGCATTGCTGCACTTGGTTGTCAATGTGTGCCAATACTATGAGGTCACCTCCCATCAAAATGTTGGGTTTGGACTACCTTGTCCAACATTGAAAAATAAAAACATTCACTAAATAAACTCTAAAAAGGTCTGCTGTCTCAGGGATGAGCATTCAAACTTCTTTCTCCATCCTTTTCTATTTGTCACTCTCTCCCCCTCCCTGACCCTCTCACTCTTTAATGCTCTCACTTTATTACCGTGACTTTTCTAAATCTCTGTCTCGGTTACTCTCGCTTGACTTGAGGAACAAAGTGAAAACAAAACAAAACACACAAACAAAGCAGACCATGTTGGCTGGCTTTGCTCTTACTTATCAGGAGGTGCCGGTTCACATTAGACTTGGTTTGCTGGAGCTCTTCAATGCACACGGAATGTTGTTTCCCCACAAAGTCACCTCGCTTTTTGTGGACAACACCAACACCAGCATGAACTGCAAAGGCAATGAGCAATTCGGGGAGGGGGCGCTGGGGGTGGGGGTGGTGGGGGTTGTTTGGGGAGTATGTGGGAGCGGGGTTCGCAGCCCAATTTTTACCAGCCGTGTCCCAGTGGCACTGCTCAATTCCACGCCACTGCAGGAGACTTCCAGCTGTGATTCGGAGGCCCCGCATTTTCCAGGCTCCGGGTCATCAAAGTCAGTCTGCACCACAGGAAGGCGGCTTTGCACTTTTCTCCACACAGTTCGTTTTCTGCCGGGGCTGAAGGAGAAGATCAGCCATGAGGCTGACCTTTGTGTGGACAGCTGGGGTGTTGTTCACCTGATCTGGTCGACAGGTCTGATCTAGGGACAGGGCTCCGGGTGCAATTTAGGTCCCAGGTGAAAAGCGTGTGGTGACAAAGATGGTGACATCCCTCTCGTGGTGACAAGGTTTACGTGGTCGGTGACCTGGCATGCTGCTGGGCTAAAATGGCGCTGCCTGTCTCAGAAAGCTGTCAAGAGCTTTTGAGCAGTGCCGATAATAAGCTCCATAGAACTCCAGGTTTAGCTGCTGATGGTGACATTGTTCTGTACATGATTTAAGGCCTAAAGCAAGACACGCACTCCATATGATATTGATTTTTTTTTTCTTTTAACAAAAAGGTTCTACGGTTCACCCAATGGGATCAAATGAAAACTACAAACAGACAAGTAGAAAGAAACAGACTGTGAAAAAGAACTGATCAATCTATCAATAATGCTCTCCCCTGTGGGTCTTGTTTAATGTGCTTCCTGTCTCTGGTTTCCTTTAATACCTTGAGTTGCTTCTGAAAATACTCAAAAACGTGACCAGACTTTGAGTTCCCTCCAGATCAGGAATTTATTAAACAACATGTGGAGATATTCTGGTACTTTTACAAGCAACGCTAATATTTGTTTGGATGTACAGTCTCACACACACGCATCAATCACTCTTCCCCAGACTACTTCTTGTATCTTGGTAAATCTACCAATATGACAGTGATACATTTAATTTTCATAAACTTGTTCCAAAGCATTTTTAATATCTAAATGAATATGAGCTTCAAAGACAATGTTCAAGCACTGGAGTTATTTTCTTCAGACCAAGAATCCACAAAAACTTTCCTCTCAATTCAATCCACATTTGACCTTATTTTTGATTACCCATAAAATTGAAACTTTTTTCCATAAACACAGTTTGGAAAGTTTGCCCGTCTGTAAAATTAATTAAAATTAAATTGTGCTTGCACTGATAAAAGCAACACTTGAATTTATTTGTAAGTTAAAGTTAAAGACAAGTGTTGCTTGAATCCAATGGTAAGTACCTTTTATAGTTACAGTATGTGCAAGTATACATTTAAGGGGCAGAAGGGAAGTGTTTATAAAACTTCCTTCTGTCATAATGTGTGTCTGGTTTGCCTGTTGAAATACCTTCCCTGGAGTTCATTTTAATACATCTATTGGTATCTTAAAACTAAGCTTATGGTCCAGTTTGAGATACTAGCTATATAGTATATGGTATATATATATATGGTATATATATAGTAGCTACTGATAATGAGCTCTACTGATAATGAGCTCTTGTGATGACAGACAGGTTACAGGTTGGGTGTTTCATTGTTTTGGAGCTAATGCCATATCATTTTTACCAAGGAGTGACATGCTACAAGTTCATAGTTCCTCTGAGACTACATGTCTACAGCTCAAGGGACTTTCCAAGGATGTAGGTGGCTAATAGGAGAGGTATGACTGTTCAATGCTAATTCTTTTTTTGAACTGTTTGACTAATTTTTCTTATGCTGGCCGCGTCCACAAGTTTTCCAATTGCCAGGCACTGGCTGGTCAGGGGTGGCGGTCAACCATGATGCCCCCTGAGCATTGAATGGACGTGACAACAACATTGTTCCAGCTGTCCGAGCTCCCTAATTGGTCTGTGCTGGCTCTTCAATTCCACGGCCATTCTGCAGGAGCATGGCCTTGGTCATTGTGTCACACACTTGACAGTAAAAGTCGCACTCTCCTCTCTCCTGGCATTTCTCAGTAAAGCCTTGCTTGCATTCATTGCCTCTCTGTGTGAGGGCTGTGGGATTTCTGTTTTAGGGGTCAGAGGGTCGAATCCTGTATGTATGTGACGATCAGCATTTTTTTTTTAAATTTTGAATTTGACCAGCATACCTGGAATTACATACAATGCTCCCATCACAAAAAGAGAATCATTTAGGATTAATAAACAAATTTTTGGTGAATATTAGTCCTATCAAGGACAAATCCCTCATCATCAACACCACATTGGACCTTATTTGTAATATTCCCCTTCTGGCTGGTGTAATTATCCCCATGCTTTCTGTCCTTCCTCTCCATTGTAATAGCCCCTGAATATTTCCTGCTCTCTATTTCTCTTTAAATTGATTATTTATTATGGCTTTGTTGCTCTTATCAAAAGAAACATATCAATAAGGAGGTGCTTATGGATCAGTCACGGTCAACTGTGTGAGTCTCAGTCATTTGGAATAATGTTCTTCTCCCTTTCCTTTTCCTTTGTCCAAACATTCATGAAAAAAATGTTCACAACAAAATTGATGCCAAAAACATGTTATCAACATTCCAAATCTATATACTTATTAAAAAAATACTATAGAGTGATAGATTGAGAAATAACACACACCTATCTTCTCTTATTAACCTATGTATTTAACCCCCCTTACTTTACATATACATGTGCGCACACACACGTGCGCATGCGCGCATGCACACACGCACGCACACGCACACACACACACACACACACACACACACACACACACACACACACACACACACACACACACACACACACACACACACACACACAGGCATGCATGCACACACGCATTTCTAATTCCAAAAAGCACAAAAGTGGTAGGATTAAATGGCCACATGCTGCATGTTCCTTCTTAGCAACAAAATCCAATTATGTATGGAAGGTTCACTGTGACCGGGGAAAACAATGCATTGTTTTACATTGAATACAGCTTCAATTGTTTAAAAACATTGAGACATATTGCTCCTATTAGCTGTTCATAATTGATTTTAAAGTAGGCTCTACAGCTATGTGAATCGCTCTGGCATGCTATTCCTCCTGGGAAAGGCACTGCACCAATATGCGCATGATTATAAAATAGTTTTCCTGTGAGAAACACAAATTGAAGATCTAGAGTCTTCTTCTAAAACAAAGAAAAAACAACACTATTGTTGAACCCTTAACAGAAGGATTATCAGCAATAAGCAACATCAACTAACATCAAGGATAATTTTCTTTTCTTTTTTTAACAAAAGTCCTTGCTTATCAATGTTTCTGACCAGTCTTAGCAGCAGAAGGTATGTATATGAGGCATGCTGATGACTATAACTAGGTTAAAATGCATGTCACTTAACAAAGACAAAGAACTGTGATATAGAGGTTGAAGAATTATAAGAAACTACCATACCCCGAGGATTGGGATTGCATCACACAGTCTGCAAAACCCATGCAGTAATCCTTGATGAAGACATACAGACTTTCACTAAATTGCCTTGCTTTGGCCAGTGAGTAGCTCCCCACATGGGGAATTGCAACGATATTAATAGAATTCACATCCAGGATAAAAACATGCACACGGATGCAAACATGTCATGTGCACATTTGCAGATTCATTTCTCTGTTTACTTCAAACGCAACAAAGAAAAAGAACAGACAAGCTAAACTGTTGCAGTCACTTCAAGAGCACAGTTCTACTGTACAATCCAAAATGGATCTACTGCTTACATCGCCTTTGAAAGACAACCTCAATGCATTCATGTAAAACATTCAAGAACATCCCTTGAGATTTCCTTGCAAAATGCAAAAGAATGGAGAATCACAGCGGCACTGATTAATGTATTAGTTTTTATCAGTGGCTGCAATATTCAGTAAACCTTCTGGACTGAATACTACTTTCAATATATTCCTAACACAAAGCTTTATGATTGCGGACAACACTGAGGAATTTCATGTCATCTTTCACCCTTTGCCACATTGAATGGAACATTGAAAGCGATTAAGAATGTTAGAAATGCTTTCAGAACATTGGATGCACCAGCACTACAGAAAATATCTTGATTTGAATGCAGATGATAATATCAAAACTGAATCCCATGATTGATGAGAGGGCATTCCTGTATAACAATGATATAATCTAAAGATGCACAGGCCCTGGGCAAGCAATAAAATAAAGAACCAAAGAGGCATCTTTTCCCACCCACACAAACCCTTGAAACGCAGAGTGGATTGTTACCCTCAAGACTGAAACGCAATCATTACACAGGTTTCACGGGAAGCTTGAGAGCACCAGGGCAGCAGCGCGCTTTGTAATTACTTCAGGACCACCACTCTTCTGCACCCCTGCTCTATTTTTGGGACCCCCCCCTGGCTGCAGAACCTTGCACACGCTGTCCTCAGAACCTTCTGAACCGCTCGCCTCCTCTCTTAGTACGGATCCGTGCAAGCTGCAAGAGTGGCCGGGGAGGGAGGAGGAACAGGGCACGTGGGAGCCATCAGCGGCGGTTCTCAGCCTAGCGAAGTGAGGATAAAAGCCCACAGACACACTCAGAAGCTCTGTTTGATCTCATAGTTTATTTAGTTTGCAAACAAAGAGCATAGGCACTGATTTTAGGGCTGCATCAGAGGTCACCCAGGGCTAGCAAGCTAACAAAGTTTTTGTTTCCAAAAAAAAAAAATAAAGAAAACAGTTCGTTTTCAACTGACAAACTTGTGGGGTTTGCATAATCTTCACATTGCATAGGGAAGGAGATGGATGAATGACACCAGACCACAGAAAACAGTGAATGGGAGGCTGGCCAGCTGTCAGAGCAAGCATAAAGAATGAGAGTGTTTTTAAAGAACAACAGCTACTCTTTTGCTCTTTCCTTCTCTCATACACATTCTGTCCCATACTTTCTTATGAGAAATTCCTACAGAAAAAGTGCCCAGAACGGCAGGTCCTAGATATCCTTGTTTCTGAGGGATTTAGAGAAGTTAGCCAACCTGTAATTTATTGGGAATCTGGAATAGCAGGTGATTCAATTCCCTATCTAATTAATGGCTCTGAATAACTAAACAGGATCTGACAAAGACCAGAGGGAGACTCATGGATCTCCAATGCCCATTGCTGTTCATATGAGTGTTTATGGCAAGGTGTTTTCTGTTAAAGCACTTTGGTGCATGCTGTACGATACTGGTTACAACCTATCACCTGTCACTTACCTTGAAAACAGATGATTAAAATGGCTAAATAATAAAATGGAAATAACTAATGTAACCTAATTTAATGTTGGGTCAATGTACAAAAAACCATCAAACAAACAAACTGAAGGCAAAGCTCCCAAACTTAGACAGCCAAGATTAGTTGAACTCACAAGACTCTTGGCGTCTCCTCTGGGGCCAGCTCCCACAGCCAACCCAGCCACAGTGGTGGGTCATTCGATGGTTAGTTTAGTTTATGTTTATCTGAAAGCAATGCCACAGAGGCACCAGCCCAGCTCCTGGTTTCAGGGAAGTGGCAGTAAACAGGTGTCAACAAAACACAATCTCGCAAGTCCCGGTGAAAGAAACAGCGTATCAAATCATCTAGCACTACAGCCATTGTAAACCACAAACAATGGCAACTTGCATCCAGACAGAAAAAAACAGCATTTACAAAATGACTGAAATTGTAAAGCCACAGTCCAATGCTGTTTATTGGTCTCCCTACAAAAGATCGGTTTGCATATACTCTTAAACCCAAACTGCATCATACCATAGTCACCAATGTCTCTGTCCAAGTCAAAGTTGCCAGTTAACCTGGAGGGGAGGTTGCCTCAAGCTCTGAGGTGACATCAGTAGCATTTGCCAGATCAGAAAACAAAAGTAGTGTGATGTGTCTGTAACCCATTCCTAACATCCTATGACATTCGGTTACTGAATGCTGCATTTGCTCTGACTGGCACCAGCATTTTGCTCACAATATTTGTCCACAGCAAGCATGATATCATATTGCATTTTTTCTATGTATACAAGACATGCTAATGTATAATTGGTTCAGATGTGTCACATGAAACATCTAAACCAACCTGGGAAGAGTGGGCATTGTTCGCAAATGCAATGCACAGGTAATTCTGAGCTAAGTGCAACCCATGACTTAAGAAAAGGTTTCATCTTAAAATCTCAAGGGCTCCCAGTTGTCAGTTCTCAGGGTCTTGCCAAATGTAGCAGGCTTCAAAGCTTGGTGGGTTCCCACCTCCATTAGAGATATACAGTATCTTGGACAAACAGTATTGCATATGAATGAGACCTTCATATGACCTGGAGAATTTCTGAAATATTCTGCTGCCAAATGAATAAATGTGCATACAATCAATCCAGTTTCAAATTCTATGAATGTCAAAGAGTGGAGAAATGTCACATTTATTTCTACAACAAATATCTTAAATAAATGTAAGCTGTATGATTATGTAGTGCAAACCTTTAAATGTGTGCATATGGTAATTTGGTGATCATTTATTCTGAAATAATCATTTAAAAAACATTGCTATATACAGTTCATGTGAAAGTCATTCTATAAAGCTGGATATGCGCTGTATCAAACTTGGACAGAAAAGTCTTCATTTTATTTATTTATTTAGAAATGTTTGATATCGGTACTCACATTTTGCCAACGAGCAAATCAACATTTCAATCTCCAGTGCATAAAACTTAAGAGATCCATTTTAAAATTTGCTATTATCAGATGCTTAAAATGTACAAATACACAACAAACGTTTCTTTTTCTTTTTTGCACAAGTAAATATCAGTGTCGTTTTCAAACTAAGAGTCATCTAGCATTCCATGTGATTAACTGTCACATAAAGTCATCATCTAC
This sequence comes from Megalops cyprinoides, assembly GCF_013368585.1. NCBI lineage: Eukaryota > Metazoa > Chordata > Actinopteri > Elopiformes > Megalopidae > Megalops > Megalops cyprinoides. The sequence goes on from NC_050596.1 coordinate 21,619,531, forward strand.
GACACTGATGACCCTGGTAAAAATTATTGATGCCTCTGGTGGCCTGTGTGCCCCTCCTACTTGATTAAAAACAAATCTAACAAAGTCATGGTGCCCGATTAGAGTCGTGTCTGTCCGTCACCCTCCTTGTGACCCTTGTGGACGCCGCCTCAGATTGGTATATTTCCAATTATGTTAATAAAATCATCTCGCTTGGATTTGGTTATTGCCATAACGGAGAATCAGGACACACTGTCAGTTTGATAATGGTAGAAAGTACATCTTTATTACTTTGTGAAATATGAGATGACACCAGCGGAATTAATCTGTAACTTTTGTAATGCTGAGAGCTCCCCCACCCCCTTGCTCACATCAATGACACAAACTCCATCATGCATCCTGGACCAGCGGGCATCAAGCAGAACTGGTGGGTGTGTTGGGGCAAGCGGGTTCCTGAATCAATCAGTTCAGCTTTGATGTGATGCAAATGCTGATATTTAGGTGGGGGGAAACTGGTGCGTGCTCAATCAGGCAGATATGTTTAATTTACAATACATAATGAATAAATATCACTTTGTAATATGAATAGACAAAGAATTATGAAGGACCGTGGCAGTGTATGTGTTTTATATGCATCATTTAGCAATAATTCTGTCACCAGCTGGATTCACCTCACCAAAAATGTTTGAGGAAATTAATTTCAGAATTCACACAGAATTCACACAGATATACACATATATACATTAAGTGATCACATAAACAAATCTTTTTTATGAAGAACATCCTTGTGTTGTTTCCCATACATCCTTAAATTTGCATTAAACAAAAAGGGTTGGGATCAAAACTGCTTTTTCAGTAGTTTCATATAAATGACCCACGCATTCACTTAATGGTAATAAGCACTGAACTGTAGAAGAAGTGCCCCTAAACATGCTACTCAAACAGGCCTGTTTGTGCAAACTGAATATTAAATACTTACATAATCATACTCTAGAAGACAAAAAAAACACAATGATGCAACAGTAGATCATGACCTTAAACTTTACATTTTGATTGACTGACTGCCAAGCAGGTTCCACTTAATCAAACTTGCTCATTTAAAATTTAACATTTAATTGCTGATGCAATTCTAATTATAATTAAACTAAGGGAAATGTTAGCAAAATAATTGGCACCCCATGTGCAATCGATGCCATTTCACCTCTCTTCATATAAACTTCCTATGACTGCTCAGATTCATTATAATGGTTTAATTGAGTTTGGTTATGCATTACCAGTTTACTTAAATTTGAAGTCTGCTGTGGCCATGGCTATTTCCAAAACAGAAGTCAAGATTGCAACCTAACAGAGCAGCGGTGGAAGAATTCACCTATTCCTCAGGTGGGGAAACTTTAAAATCGTTGAATTTTATAGATCCAGAAAAGTCTCAAATGTTATACACAGTATGAAAAAGTAAGCTGTACCAATACATGGTAAAACACAACATCCCAAAATATACTGAGTATGTATATTCAATGTCAAACTATACTACATACAATACATCATTGGCCTCTGTCACACATCCATTTGGTATATACTGAAAAATATTTTCAATCTATTTCACAATATGAGCATGTAAATACAATGTTGCAATCCTTTATATATTTTCCACTTCATTATATATATTTTTTATTATATAACATATTTTCTAACATATTTGTAATATTTGATTTTCATTTTCCTGTAATAATGCCTCATATGTGGTCCCCCTGCCCCTTCTATGAACGCTAAGGGAAACTGCTTACCATATACTCCGTGAAGAGAAATATCAGCTTTCATAAATATGTTATTATGTGTACTGCAGGGGGTCGGGAGGTCAGCTTTATTTTTCAGCGCGCTAGTGGATTTCAGACCAGTGTGCTCACGCATAGACGTGCGCTCGCTACACACTTACTGTACTTAAGGGAGAATAAATATGGTCAATAATTCATTCCATATGACAAATTCTTTTGTCCGTTCATTAGCATAACACTCCTCAGATCGGCAAAGTATGCAGCGCTCATGGTGGGCGCATTTGTGCAAGCGGCGTGGGAGATGTTCCCTTGTCTGTCTCCCTCACAGACACAAGTGCTCCATTTTAAATCCCGGGATCTGATTGCTGGAGAGGAGGCATGTTGCGCCCTGATGCGCTGCTCCCAACAAAAGCACATGGGATTCATGAATATTCAACAGGATCTGTGAAGAGGCTCCCCCTCAAGGTCTCATATTAAGCACTTCTAATTAAATTTCTATTTCCTCATTCCCATTGTGAGTGTGTCACAGGGGGCACGGTTGTGTTTCGGACCGCATTGTTCATCAACCCCTCTTCAGCTATGTCCATCCAACCGGGCATGAGTGTGTCGGAGGGTGGGTACAGACCTTGGCTGTGTGCTGGGCAAAGGATGCTGTAGCCCACAGCCTTGGAGCTCCCGGTCCCAGTGCAGATTGGTAGATTTTCGTAACCTATGACTGGTTGATTCACATGATCGAGTTCACAGCAGTGAATGGTGCAGTATGCATGTACGTCACATTGCAGCTTTTTTGTACTTGCCCATCTAAGCTCATTAAACAACAGAAACAACTCTGTCATCCATAGCCAAATTATGCTGCTGTTAAGAGCAGTGGAATAAAGCCCTCAGCAAGGGCATGAGGCAGCCAGCCTGTGGAAATCCACATCCATTGGCCTTGCTGGATATATGGGTTTTGTACACACTTGCAGCCTTGCGGTGAAAAACTGGTTTAGTTGACAGCACAGTACAGCAATACTATATCTGCCCAGAATTCAGTTATCATGAGACTCTCACCCCACTGCCACCACGGCATGACCCTTAATCCTAGTCTGAATGTTATCTTCTGTCCATAGTCTAATAACACCTCTGACTTCATCAACAGCCCCAATCAAACAGCATAGTCTACAATGCAATTACCTTCTTCCACAGGGGCTCTACAACTGACATTATGCTTGTCTCTCTTCTTTGTCTTCAATTACAGTTAGGTCACAAAGATGATTTGAACACATGAATGTCATATTCTTACTCAGTTTGGTGAAATGTGAGTCCTGCCTTACTGAGAGCTGCTGTATTATAAACACATAGCCATGGGTAAAAATAACAACAGCTGATTGTGGGGAATACCTTAGAAAGGACAAAAAGGATGTTCCAAGGTGAATTTGCCCCAAACATCAGAAATAAAAGGAAGGAATATATTCCTGAAAAACACTGCCGTGAAGTCACCACACGTCCCTGATCCGGCGGAGGAAAACTTAATGAATGAATAGCAATAGAAGCAGAATATTGAATCGCACTCTTGACGAAGTACAAGCGCCCTGTTAAGGTAATCAATTTTCCGTAATGACACTGGGAAACAACATTGTACACTGTACATGCTCTAACATCGCAGTGCTGATTAGTTGATAAATCACTCAGACAACCCAAGTATATGAAAATGAGGGATATTACTCAAGGTTGGAAAAATTGTGTACGTGCGAGCATGTGTGTATATATACATAAGAATAAATGTTCCATTTTACATTCCATTACTCAAAGAAAAACATCTCAACTCTGTCATCTTTACAAATAATGTTCATATTGGTCGCTGCAAAACTAATAAAATTCATAATAAATCATGGTAATAATGCACTAAGACAGTGTTTCATCTTCAGAGATATGAGAGGTAATAATAATGGTGATGTTTGTTTTGAGAGCCTGTGGTGGCCTTCTTCTGGATGGTTAGGAAGATCAGATCGAGTAAAAGCCTGAAATGGGATTAGGTCAAGAACCTGGAGATGGACTATGAGTCAAAATTTATGGTCTAAATGACGGATTATTAATGTTGAATGTGAATTTAATAAACACTTATTCCAAGTAAACACTTATTCCGAGTCCACCTGAAGCTGAACCTCAGTAAAACGGAACTCCTCTTCATCCCAGCCGGCCCTTCCCCCCTGCATGACCTCTCCATCACCGTCGATGGCACCACAATACCATCCTCTCAATCAGCAAAGAGCTTGGGCATCACCCTTGACAGTAACCTGGACTTCAAGGAGTACATTGCTCGCACGTCACGGGCCTGCTGATTCCTCCTCCACAACATCAGGAGGATTCGTCCGTTCCTGACAACATACGCGACGCAGCTCCTTATCCAGGCCACAGTTCTCCCTCGACTGGACTACTGCAACGCTCTCCTTGCAGGCCTCCCAGCATGCACCACCCAGCCTCTCCAGCTCATCCAGAATGCAGCTGCCCGACTGATCTTCAACCTCCCCAAATTCTCCCATGTTACTCCCCTGCTGAAATCCCTCCACTGGCTTCCTGTCGCTGCCAGGATCAGATTCAAGACCCTGACCCTCGCCTTCTCTGCAGTCAACAGGACAGCCCCTGCCTACCTCCAAGAACTCATCCAGCCCTACACACCAGCCCGACCCCTGCACTCAGCAGCAACTGGACGCCTCGCTCCTTGCATGGTCAAGGCAGGAGGTGCTCGTTCTGCCAGACATCGGCGTTTCACCTACATCGCTCCCCAGTGGTGGAACGAACTCTCGGTCTCGCTACGGACAGCTTCTTCACCCTAGTCCTTCAGACGGGGCCTGAAGACGCACCTCTTCAGACTCTACCTGGACTGACCCAGCACACAATTGCTGCCCCCCCACGCCCATCAGTGTTGTTGTAAATTGCTGTGCTTTTTAAATTGTGCTTTTAAATTTGTCTCTTGTTGCCGCCTTTACCCTGACGCTCATTGCGCCATTTGAAGTTGTCGAAGTCCGCCGTTTGAAAGTGTATCGTATTAGTTGCCCTATAGGCTGTAATTGTACAAATCTAATAGTACTGTGTCCTCAAACAGACGCTGCTCTCAGCTGAGAACTGTCTCATTGTGGAACTGTACACATCCTGTCCCCGTACTGTCGCTATACTTGCTGTATGCACTTTTGTAAGTCGCTTTGGATAAAAGCGTCTGCTAAATAAATAAATGTAAATGTAAATGTAAATTAAAAAAGAAATCTTACTGGGAATCAGTTTTAGTCGACAGGAACCACTGATACATTTAAAGTATGTTTGTTATTTAAAAAAAAAAAAAAAAAATCACAGGACTCTGTTCTTGCATTCCTCATAATATGATTTTAATTTAACAAGTTTTTAGGACTTAGAAAAAAATCACACATATGGTATGAAAAAGGTGGATGAGGTGCATCACTACAGTTTCCTGCAAGAGTAAGTGAGGTTAAAATTGCATAGCTTTTACAGTACAGCTGATGTGGCATTTATACATGAGGATTGAAACAAGAGCTAATGTGTTGCACGGACTTTGCTTTGTCTTTGCTTTGATATCGTGGCTTTGAAAAGGATGAAGACCGAATTCATATCCTCTTTACACCCGTATAAATGAAATCAAATTCTTAGATCACTGTGCATTACTGTATATCGTACAACTTCCTGTCTCTGTACTATAAAGTGACAGAAAAACATGCATGGTAGAGAATCAATCTTCACTTTATGTTTGTATATTTCCATGTCCAGAGGATAAAGTGCATATTATAAAGTCATTCTATGTATCAGTTTATATCATCTGTGACTAATTTGAAATCAGTTAGTTTGTGCAAAATGTATAAACCTGAGGAAACAGCTCCATTCCCTGTTTTCCATCAAAACATGTCTGTAAAATGAGCTACCATAGCAACCAACAGAAACCAATTTATGTGCATGATTTCAAGACCAATGCATGCTATGCAAAATCTGTGCATTCCTCATCTGATTGGAAAAGACCAACAGAACATCAAACCATAGAGATGCCTTAATTTCCCCTGACTACCCTTGCAACTTCCTATAGCAAGATTGTCCTATGTTGCTTTTCTGATCAAAGACCCCTGTACTCTGAGTCAATTCCAATATCGTGAGACTCTCTGGCTGATACAGGCTAAATCTTTACAGAATACACTGGGTGGCAGAACACTGAGTGACAGTACTGCTACATGCTTTGGAAGCTACAACATGGAAAATGGAAAATGTTGTGAATCATACGAATCAGTAGGAAAATCTGTTACAAGTTTATTTTGGTCCATAGTGCCCTTGAATAGTGGTCTACTTCATATTTACACGATGATTTATCTATTGATTTTAAATGAAAAAAATGCCTATTTTAGAAGATGAAATAAAAAATTACTGCTTTTTGAGATGGCACTCATATTTTTAAATATTGTTACATATTTCTTTAGAGTTTTAACTGAATACAATGCAGTAGAAATAATCACAGTTGCAATATCTAATACATTGTAAAGGAGCCCTTATTGATTTGCCTGACCTTTAATCATTCATGATTGTCTGAACTTTGCATAACCTGCACAGGCTCACGGGACACAGTTTATTCTTGATTGGCTCATGTCATATGGCAATCTAATGTTACAACAGGGGATTACTCATGAAGATCCATGTTTGCAGTTTAGATGCTAAACACCTTGAACCAATTGCAGTTATATTATTGCTGGACTTCAAGTTGCAAGTTCGAACCACTAGGTCACTGAACTCTGAACACTGGACTTTGAGCAGGAATGGCTGTTCTGAATCTTGATTTCTAATCTAGCGATTCCTGTCCAAATAGAGTTCAGTGGTTTGGTGATCTTAGGTCGTGGATTAAAATCCTGCTAAGGTCATTGTAATTGGCCTCTATTGAGCAGCTACTGTACCAACAGAATTGAAGTTAAAGACTAAAAGGCTATCCATTAGCTAGAAAGTCTCACTTATAGGCTAGTAGTTCAAGGTCTCAGAAATGCACCATATCACCCATGACTGGTAGTAACACATAATAGAAATGCTTTGCCAATAGTGGAGTTCAATTTTACATGACCCAACAGGGAGGTTGCACTGTAGCCCCAGTCATTCCGTGGCACTTGGTCCAAGTTTCCAATATATCAGCATGTCTCAAATCATGCCATGGTTTGGAACTAATTTGTGATAGGAGTTACACATGGTCAATTACATGTACACTGCACCTACTGTTTTCGAGGGACACAAAAGGTCATACATGTTGGCCAGTTTGAATTATTGCTAACAGTCTAATCTTCATGGAGGCTGTCCTTCCAAAACGTGTTGTTTACCGTGAATAATTGCTTGAGGTCCAACATGCTTGTTGCAGTATTGGATTACTGTTTTACAAGGTCATGAGCAAAATAATTATTTCCCATATTGTACAGCATATAAGCATTAGAGTATTTATCCAGTGGCAAGTCTTCACTAAAAGCAAGGCCATTTGCATCAGTTCTATTCATGCAATTTTCATTGTGCTTCTGCAAGCCATTTACTCAGTGTAAAGTAGGCCCCCCATTCTTTGGTTACAGATGCCTTGGACCCTTGACATTAATTGGCCATTATAAACAAGATATTATTATTGCCCGCACTGTAAATAAAAGCAATAAAGGCGGCCAACTTGGGTACATTTGATCTGATGGTTTGCATTTTGGTTTTTTACTATATCCATGCAGGAAAGAAAATACAACAAAAAACATCTGCAGGTGGGGAAATTAATAATCCTTTCCATGACTGGGAGGTTTTGTCTTAGAAACCAGTTTTCAGCATTATTTACAAGACTAATTATGCAGAAAATAGGACGGAGAGAAGACAAAGAAGTGTCAGACAATGCATCGCTGTAATTAGACGGTATTTGGAGCCAACTCAATGGCATAAAGCCCTTATTATTGCCTCTGATTTGGATTACCCCTCTACACCAGTGTTTTGAAAAATTGTCTGCGGGTCATAGGTACTGCTGCTTGCACTGCAAGAAAGTATGCTTCACTACTTTTATCCCAGTTGTTATAAACATTCTGAATGAAAAATGAACAGCCATTGTTTTTGAATGTGAATGCGGTTCGTTTGCCAATGCCATGCTATTCAGTGTAATGTACGGCCGTGTCTTCTTTGTTATAATCTGTGCTTCCTTGTTTTTTTACTGTCTAGCAGCATGAGCTCTGGAAAGAATACCCTGATGCAAGCACATTACAGTAATGTAATCGAATCAATTCTCACAATAATCCTCTGAACTAAGATGGATACATGGTCTACAGCACACTGGCACGTGGTACAACCTCCACCTGGTTGATAACAGGAGAGAAAAAAAATGTTTTAAAGATTTCATCTCTTTAAATAAAACAGACTTTATTAATACAGCTTTGTTTTGTTTCTGATTCAATATCCAATTAACTACTTTCCCTGGATTTGATCCAAGAAACATTTGGGATTGATAGAGGTTGCATGCGATTCCCCACATGACCCATTATTACGAGAACTGAATTCAGCAGGATCGAAAACCCAAAAAATAACATGTAGCATGTAATATTTATAGCTTCTTAAACAGAGTCAAAAGATGCATAAATTCAAAATGCAGCCCAGATACACTATATACTCATCTCACTACCACACCAAAGTTTGGATTAATCACACCTCCCAAGCATATTTCTGAAATTCTGATCTGCGCAGCTGAATATCAAGATGTCTCTCTCTCTCAGTGAGGAGCAGTGATCAGGTGGTCTGGCTGTTAGTCAATGAAAATTGTGACTTAAAAACAAAGCAAAAAATAATTACATCTTGAAAGATACCCCAGTGTGACCCTGCTGGCTGTCATTTTTATTTGATATATATATATATATATGTGTGTGTGTGTGTGTTGTGTGTGTAAAGTGATGGTTTCTCTTATAAGTGCAGTGTTTATGGCTTGAATTGGCTTGAATTTGAACTCCGTTTCCACTTTCCAGTGCCAGGGGTATTAAGGTGTGAACACACTGCAGACACACCATTCCTCGCATGTGATGTGCAAGGGTTAAGTGGGGAGTTTACGACCATTGGCAGGATAGTTTTTTATCACTAAATAACTACATCCTATGGGTCCACGGTTGCTGCTGACTCTTGGTCGGCCTGAAGTGCCACTGGAAACATACTTCATCCAGCCACGGCCATAACAACGCCATTAACTACGGTCTGTGTTGCTTGCAATATCAATTGTCATTGCGTCTTATACACAGCTCTGCTCCTCTGGGAAAAATGCTCTGCCACCTTACATTAAATAAAAGAATACCATCATTTACGCAATGAAGCCTACATGTATAACATGAAGCATTTGTCACAATATAAATCTGGCGCAAACTCAAAGTCCAGTGAGGAAGAATTGCCAGCGGTGGCAGTCAGCCTGAGTTGAGGATGCGTTTGCACCGTAATTTAGCTAACAGCAATTCCTCCGGCGCTGCTGCCCAGCATAGATGATAGAGGCTCTCGTGCCGCATGTTAAACGTCAAGTGTGAAGTTTGTTTTCTGAACTCATCTTTAGAAAGAAAGTTGGTTGTGAGACATGAGTCATTTTCCATTCAGCTCTAGCTGCCTTTCAAACGGTCCCATTGCATTAGCGTTCCTGTCATAGCAATCAATGCCATGTTTGGTCAGGCCTGACGACGACACCTCATTACCTGCTGTCTGTGTTTATTTGGCCTTGACGCCTCCGCAGGTAATAAGGAGGCATGTGGATGTTGGCGTGGTTCCTTTTTTGAAAGACCATGCGAGTCTAATGAGGAAATGAGGAAGAATAATGAGACCACACAGGAATTGTTGTGGTTCTGACCTGGGTTCACACATTAATTTGAAAAAGTTGATACTGCGGCCGTACAGTTCACTACAGGAAAGCTTGGCTATAACACCTGAGTTGAAAAGAAGAACCCACCAGAAGAGCAGTGTAGATATTGAACACTTACATAACACCGAACGGGATATGGATTTTGCTCCTGGTGAAACTGTACTTGGCCCATTTCCACTCTTGATTGTATTTTCTTTCTTGCTGTAGTCACGTGAAGTACTGAGATGCACATTTCAGTAGTGATCCACCTTTCATTCTTACCTCTGCAATGGCTAAGAATAGAACAAAGTTGACTCCATCAGACTTCAATGTAAATTAGGACATGCTAATTACCATCAAAATAATCAACACATTCTCTTGTGCAAGACTGCTTAAAGGCGCAGTGCTCTATGTAAAGGGGCATGCTGCATTTGTGTTGGTGATTCCGAGGGCGGCAGATGTTGACGGTTTAGAGTGAAAATGACATGGTCCTCAGAAGCCCTGGAGACCACAGTGATGACCAGACAGATGACAAGATAAAGCTAAAAATGCTGCAACAGTCACACATGAACTATAAAATTACATTTTTATATCAATAGCTCCTACAACATAGCATTACTTACCGACTGTTCTGTTTATCACAAAGTACTGAAAATGGGAGACATGTGAACGGACCCTTCCACCCGGGGAGAAAACTATCCCCTCAGAATTCCCAAATGAGGTGAAATTCAATCCAGGCCTGAGGGACAAAGGAAAGCCTATTTCGGCAATGCAGCATTTCGGCCTGTCTCTGTTAATCCTCGAAGGACCACATCTCTGTCGCCTTAACCAGCACAACATTATTTTCTTATCCCCAGCCATCTTTAAGTAGCATGGTGAGTCAAATTGAATGGGCACAGAAAACGGGGACCAAGGCAAAGGGCTGTCATGTTTATTGGGAATTTGGTTCATTACATCCCTTTTCAAAGGGATAATGATTTTTTGAGGAACTTCCAGAGCTTAACCTATCCTCCCCTACACTGGTTTTTTAACTGACAACAAAGGTTGACAACCTTCAGCATATTGTTCACTTAATTACCTCTGAACCCAAGACATTACATTGCTGTCTCTGTGCAGTAATATCATCTGAGAACTAGATGCAAATCATAGCCAATACATCAATCAATTCAATGAAATAAAAAGACAAAAACTGACTAGAAAATAGGGGACAAGAGGCCTTGGTCATCTACTGTATGCCAATTTACAGTTTCAAATGAACTTGGGGTTCAAGCGCAGTGGGGCAATTTACTGTAGTGAGCATTGTAATAAGCAAAGCCCCACTGACACCATTACTGATACTGTATTCCATAGCTGTCTAGCTGGAAGTCAGTTTTTGAATTATACTTCAAAGCTTTTGTATTTGATTTAATTATAAAAAAAAACACCGAAACTATGGGAACTGGATCATACTGCATCTGCCTGACAGATTTGCTTTGTTTTGTTCAACAGATCTTATCAGACCTCTGCTTCTTTCTCAGAGGCAAAAACCCTTATTAAGGAAACCAGGGTGGTTCTGTTGAGAATATAAAACCAAGCACTAGATCATCCTTATTAGACCATTCTGACTTGTGTGTCATTTTCAAAACATTCATAGAAAATCCCACGCCCATCCCTTTACGTTGGCTGTTACGTCCGTCAGCAGGATCATTAGCAGGTTTGCCAACCATAAAGGTTCTATCACCCGTGTCTCCTAAAAGACTCCATGACTTACAAGTTACTTGTTTGTTCTGGCTTTACAAACCTATACGGAAGTAGGAGTAACTCTTTCAGACATTTTAAGCAAATCTCACGCGGCATTCTGTACCTTGTGAGTTCGCATAAATATTTAGCTGAAAAATACAAATTCCCAGTGTTGTCATTCTCTCACACGAAGCCCTCCCTGAATGCATGCAGGAAGTTAATATGACTGCAGAGGAGAGCATGCGGGTTCTCTAACGCCTGGGGAAATGCAGCCTGCCTTATTAGTGCCTCTCGGCAGATAACAGGGGAATCGATGGCTGACCCCAGGTTCGACTGCAGCTCTCACGGGGCTGGGGTTGTGGGGGGGGAAGGAACATTCTACCCATCTGCAGAATCACACATTTTCATAACCCCGGAAGCTTCTCCTTTATTTATCCTCATCTGTTTAAAACTATTATTTATTTTCTTAGGAATAGCCCTCATCCAGGGCAAAATTAAATCCCTGAGAACCAGTCAAATTGACAAAAAATCAAATTTGGAGTTAACTGTATAAAGAACTTAATAATATGTTTCCAGTGATATGAACCTACATATGTAAAAATACACCGGCAAAAACATCCTTTTTGTTCTGTGTGGTGCAATGCTTTTTCAGCCATCAAAGGTATTGATGAGAAATTTGATACATTTTCCATAGACTTTAATTGTGATCTAAGAAAAAATATCCATTTCTACAGCTTCATATTTACAATCACAGTTCAGGTTGAGTGCCTTGCTTGACAAAGCAGCACTCCACCTGGGAACTCAATTTGTAACCTTCTAGATACAAGTTGCACTGAGCTGTAAAGATGGCAAGAGCCTCTTAGTAACTAAAATAAACCCTTTTGTGCTTTTGTATGAATAGGTAGCCTTTGTATTTGAATTTACTCTTGAACTTCTTAATCCTCCGCTTGCACAGAAAATCTCAAAGGTTTAATTTTCTCTTTCATGTAATTGGAGATATTCCAGACATGAGACATCCATTTAGGATGTGTACTTTAATGCACACCAGAGGATTACTAGCATAGAATAATTTCACCTGATATTAAGAGAAAGGAATCTCAGATGATGTGACAACCATGTTTTTCTGCAGAACACCACAGTAGCAACTCACATACACTGGAAAGGTCATGGGAGCTGGGGGGAACCACATTCTGTACTTTATTCAATACCATTTATTCAAATAAGTGGTGATGTGTCCCAAACAAAAACTCTCTCATAACTCAGCCTTACTTTTCTTTTGAATTATGCATTCTGTATAACTATGCCTTCCATTACGGATCTCCAAAGGGGTCACTTAGTTTGCAGTGAATTTATGGAAAATCCTACTGTCCAGTGACTTATATTTTTATTCATAGGCGCCGGATTGCATTTATATGACTGACAAGTGCTAAATGAATATATGGTGCACAGACTCCCTATTGATTTGTTTTGTTCATGATGTTCAGGTTCATTCATTTAAGATTCCAAAAACACAATTTGCACTGAACTGCCATCAGTTTCATTTGCACACCAGTGGGGAAAAGTAGCTAAGGTACGTACCCTTTAGCCAGAGGGTTGCAAGTTCAGATATAAAGTGTGGCATTTTCTGTTGCACCTTTGAACTAGGTATTTCAACTCAGTCGCTTCAGTAAACATTCACCTGTATGAATAGGAAATGCAGTGTAAAGAACCCTGTATAAAGATATTTGCCACACAAATAAATGACAAAGATTCAAGCGCCACTAGATCATTTCGCCTAATCTAGTAATTTTCTGAGCATTAACTAGTATGATCCTCATGATACGTAGCTACAGCGAGATACTTGGTTTAAAAATCACATAAAACTGCCACTATAAAAGTCAATGTTCTCAGAAATATGTCTTGCACCTCAGAACCAATAACATGAGCTCGACTTGTGAGGTGGGCAACAACATAATAAGCTATTAGAATCCCCCAAGACGAGGTGAGAGATCAAGGCGAAACCATTATCACATCACTGAAACATTCACTCACATTCAATCCCCCTGGCCTTGTCTGCTTCATAAACTTTATTACCCGCTCTCTGGCCCTTTATTGTAGCGCTGAGCTGTCGTAGGTAGTTGAAATTAATAGCAGATTCAGAAGACCACACTAAATTCCCCTCATTACTGTTAAATACAATGTTGTCAGACCACAATTGCAACGAACAAAACTGAGAAAATATTTCTTTGATAAGGACAAGGTCAACATTTCTTGTTGCAAAGAAAAATTGAATAAAGGAAAAGCAGGCACAAGGCATGGAAGTTAACATGGCACTAGTGTCAGCTCTACGTGGTAAACCTGTCAGATCTTTACAAGATTGCAACAAGTGGATGACAGAGGGGGTAACTTCAGTATTACCCCTGGCACTGCCATGGACCTTGATGCTAATGCCTTTTATTAAATGAAAAAAGGGAGATTCACTTTACAGAAAGCTGGTTTCTAGGTGATAAAAAAGACTTTTAAAATACTAGGTAGTACCAGGTAGATAAACAAACAATAGACAAGGGATTTCTTGAGAACCTTGAGAAACTGTATACTGAAAACATATGAAGTCTTTAATTGAAAATTTTTCATAGGATATGACCTTTTCGACTGAGCGAATTGATTTTAACACCACACTGACACAGGACTGACTCCACTTTTTACAGGCTTGTATGTAAAACGTTTGAATTTCCCCTATTTTTTCCCCATTTGGCTTTGCAGTGTGCACCCATAGTTAACTGTGTTCTATTGTTTTCCAAATAAAGGGAAGTAGTGAATCGTTACTGTGAAAGTACAAGGCGCTTTGTGTGCACATTATCTCTGAAAACCACAGCAAGCCTTCGCATGAACTACCTATACAGTAGGTGGTCTGGGTCTGCTTTTCTCTGCATACTGTAGTATATCCTTCTCCTTTCAGGTTTGCCGTTTTCATCTCCTGGAGGCTACAATCTATGGGATATTTCTTCCTGCCTGCCTGCCCCGTCAGGCTCTTTGTAGCAGTGACTGACTGGCAGGTAAGCACTACTCTAGCTGAATATTGATCTCTGGCCCTTTGGCAATGGTGTTAACTGTCTGCCTGACAGCTCCAGCTGTCTGCCACAGATTGGGACTGCACTGCCTGAGACGGCGCGTTTGAGAGGTTTCTCCACCTCGCTTTCTCCGACTGCAGTATTCCCGCCTCATAGACAATGCTTTTCTTAGAAGAGAGGAGTTTCAGCAAGGACTGTGCGCCCCTCAGAGCAAACAAAACTCTTTCTCACAAGCTGTTGCCAAATCAGATGTGCTTCACTCAGTGAAAACAGCTTTAGAAATGAGTATTGGTAGCTTTTACATGTCAAAGTGTACATGTACAGCTGTGTACATACTGTGTACATACTACAGCTGTATATATTTCTAGTCATTTATCTATACCCATATTTATATATTACATATATATATGTAATGTAGAGAGAGAGAGAGAGAGAGAGAGACTCACACACAAGTGTAATTTATGGACCTTGACAATCTGTGAAGATATATATTGTTGAAAAGCTTAAGTTCAGATTCAGAAATATACTTTGAATCATTTTGCTTGTTTTCACTGCAAAATATAATAATAGATACAATATGATGTAGTTCTCACTGTGTATGTCTGACAGATTTGCTTTGGTCTTCTCTAGATCTCATCAAACCTCTGCTTCTTGCTCAGAGGGAACAATCCTTGTTAAAAGGCAGCCTGAGTGGTTCTGCTGAGAAAACAAAACACTGGCACTTGGTACTTTCAAAGCAAACAAGTGTTTGAAAGTACCAAGCACTTAATTTACCTTATTAGTAAATTTTCACAAGCACTTCATTGGCCCAAATCAGACATGGTAACAGGTTAGATTGATTAAAGAAAAAAAAAAAGTTCATTTAATTTATACATAATGTATAATGACAACACTTGGGGTGATCTGCTTTGACTTATGTTTAATTATGGCCTCACATAAATAAGTGCTGAGATAAAGGGTTAGATCTTTTTAGGTTGTGCACTACAAAGTGATACTTAATAGCAGCCCAATCACCGTTCCGTTTTGTACTGTTCTATAACACGTGACCAGCTATTGGTAACACTCCCAAGAATTTTCTGACCTACGAGTCAGACTTTTCACCGTACTGTGATAACGATATGAATGGTGGTAAATTGTGGGGCACACAAACTGCATACTGCATATTACAATCCTGCCGTTCTGTGTACAGTAAAGGCGATCAGCGAGGGCATACGCGCTTCGGTGATTCTATCTTAAAGTGTGGCTGTCAGTAAATGAAGCAATAATAGTGAAACAGTCGCTTCACTTAATAACGTGATATTACAGTGAAAAACTTGCATGGAACTACTTACGTTACGAATCTATTTCATAACCACATACATTTGAGGCTGTAGAGGAGGGGAAAACACATTGCCTTGTGGGAAGTTTAAAGACACAAGCAGTAGCAGCGTACTTTCACCCCCTAACATACTTTATGCCATACTGAAAGCCAGATCTAAAAGTGCGGTTGAAACGATATCGCACGCTTCTTTTCACTCAAAAAATCTCAACTTCGACTGTAAGTAGCCTGCATATCTTTCAGCTCAATTAACATTAGCTAAATGAGAAGTGGAAAAAGGGTCGCTAAAAACAATTTTGAGAGACATAGCAGTTTCTGTGGGGGGTCGGGATCACTTTAGACAGAACCAGCGGGGAGTTGAGACCTCAATGTGTGTTGTTAATTTGCAAGTACCTGTCTGCACCTGGGCACCCGTAAAAGGCGGGTTCGGTAAAGATTTTCCCATAAATGAGCACTTATAGCTGAAGTCAGTAATTCGATGCCGAGTATGTTCATGGCTGCAAGAGCATAAAATACCATTTTTAAATATTTTCTGAACATGCTATAAATATGACAGGTTTTCTTTCGCTTTCGAAATTAAATTAGAAGATACGTTAGTGAGTGAAATTTTGTCAGTCTTGTGGAGAAATGATTCTCACTTCACAAATGAATCAAATGAACTGAAAGCAGTGTGAACGCATTCTGACGCTGTATTTGTTGAAAACGTCTTAGATTGCTAATGTCGTGTAATCACGAGAAAACACGAGCAACTATAATTATTACAGCATGCACATACTTAGTTAAAACGTACAATAACATCGTACAATTAGTGATCTATATAAAATACATAGCTCGCGGTCAGCCATTTCGAGTTGAAGTTCAGTCCCGTCATATTATTAGTTCCCGTTTTTCGGTTCTTTGGAAAGTACAAGTGGAATAGATACTGGTGTGATCCTTAGGCTAATTGTTGCGCACCGTCTTACAGCTTTGCCAATGGGAATTGAAGTCCAGAACGCGTGAGGTGTAGGACGAATCCACCCCCTCTGATACGTCCATCACTGGAAGCTACCGAAACGTGAACATATGGTGACATACTTAGGAGTGTGTTAACTGTAAAGATGGGCGAAGAACAACTTGAAGTGGATTCCAGAATTCATTCTTAATTTTTGAATTCCAGGATTACTAACGAGTGAAGTCGCCTATTCAGTGCTGATATAAACTCTCTTATATAGACAGGGGTAACAGTTAAATCTTAACCAGACACGTTTTCAATCAGATGGCAACACTATTTACATAGCTGAATACTGGATATACGAAGAATTTAGAGATTATCTGCAGAGAAGCTAATGAAACGTGCACAATTATTATGAATTTGCAGTTACCACCAGCTGACTGCTATATTTCTCTCACTTGAACATCTGGTATTTTTTATTTGCAAATGTATTATTTATTTTTAAGACAATCACATAATGGACATATTTGACTGTTTAAAGCACTAAACTTACGCAGTATCCCCGTACCTAGAATCAACTGAACATTTTGTCCTATGTTAAAAAATACTCAGGGGTCTGATTGCACATTTACGGAGGCCAGCAAGGCAGAAGTTGCAGTATTCCAGGCAGGAGGGGATGAAGGAGGGAGGGGGCCTGGGGCCTGGACAAGTAGCTGGGTTGAGTAGGTGGTGAGAAAAGGGGTAGAGTCTGCATATTACATTTAGCCCATCACACAATGCTATCATTTATTCCTGTTGAATATGAGGTATGAGAGTGACCAATTCAATTATCATATTAAACAAACCCTCCTTAATAGTTTTCAGTTTTTAATTTGGAATTGCAAACAGGATTTTAATTGTATGCATTTTATGTAAACATAAATTTCATAGAATATTAATACCTGGAAACAATTATGATGTCACAAATTTACTTTATATGGGGGGGAAAAAAATTGTTATATTAGGATCATACTTGGAATCCATTGCATTGCATCTAGTGCCTACATTAGAACTGATGCCAAGACTGATTATGACAGATTGGTGGAATTTTTTTGTTTTCTTTTTTTAAATGCTCGTCTGTGGTTCACATACTGCATGCATCTTGGAGTCAAACTGAATGGGCGCTGCACCCATCTTTGATCTGCGTGGCATAATTGTATCTCCAGCTGAGATTTGATGTGAATGGAAATGCAAAAATCAGTTCAGTGCCTCAGCTGAAAATTGCCGGCTCAATCCCATTTTAGGACTAAATCGAGGTCCATTTAGCGATACCCAGTAAGAAAAAGATGGTAACAGTCTTTTTTTTTTTCTTTTTCTTGAGCAATCAGCTGCCTATTTGTTTGTCTTAGATCTGATGTTATGTGAAACCACAAGTATTTCTTGGTCTGTTGTCAGAAAGATGAAAAATTGGCATCACATCCAGAGATTTTAATTAATATTAGCAAAGAACCATAGTGATGGTTCTGCAGTTGGTTTGTGTGTTTATTTCCACAGGAAAATGATGTACCATGCATCCCATGGATAATTTTGAAATTGAATGCAGATTTGTTAAATATGATCCTAAACAGAACTTTAATGTTAAACCAAGAATCCAAAGACAGCTGCAGGTTTATATAGGTGAACA
This sequence comes from Megalops cyprinoides, assembly GCF_013368585.1. Taxonomy (NCBI): domain Eukaryota; kingdom Metazoa; phylum Chordata; class Actinopteri; order Elopiformes; family Megalopidae; genus Megalops; species Megalops cyprinoides. The sequence goes on from NC_050596.1 coordinate 21,637,794, forward strand.
TGACCTACTGTCAGTCCGCCCCCTGTCAATACGTCTTTTAAGCATTTCCTATTGAGCTCACCCCTCGTGAGGACATTTTAAGAGGGCATTGCCATGCTGTCCTTTCTTCTTCACAGCTTTTACTCACTACAGTATCACCATGGACACCTTCACTGATGCTTCTCCGCGAGAGGTTCTGGAACGGGTATCGGCAGAATTGGGTTGCAGTCCGACTTCACAGGAGGTAGCCGCGTATCTGGACAAACACGACCAGTTGCAACATCTTCGCAAACAGTTCCTGATCCCAAAAGTCAGTGACCTGCCTCCGAGTGAGTTCACAAACATAGGCCCTCTTACTGGCCAAAGTGCTGTTTGCATGAGAGAAAGCGATCTGAGTGGGGAAAAAAAAAAACAAAAAAAAAAAATCACTGTGACCTCTCTGTAACGTCATACACATGAAGGTTGCATAAGAGAAGCTCAGTGTTTCAAAGTTCCCTTTCTGGAGTATGCAGGTACTTCTTTCCGTTGAGCGCTCAATTAAATTGGTTTCTTCAGATTGACAGAGATTTTTCATGACAAATAGTTTGACTTTTACAAAGGATTGCAGTGTTAAGCAATGGTAGGACCAGGGCTAACACAAAGTTTAAATAGATACCATAAATATTGCAAAGCTGTGTAAGTTTCTCTGGATGAATTATCAAAAGGCATCCATTTTTCAGACAGCAGAATATTGCAATTGATTGGTTGGAAAGACATGACACACAGACCAGGCCAATTCAAAGTGAGCCTGAATAAGGCAGGTTTAAGATGCTTGACATGTTACCATGGTAATGACAAAGGGAGGCTCCTATAAGGAGAGCGCACAATCTAAACCTTATTTTCACGTATATTCGTCTCACCTCTACTTAGCAGTTATGTATGAATTGTTCCTTCACTGAGGGATGGGTCGCTGGCGAATGGCTAGAGCTCCCGCCAAGTGGGTGTGCCTTTTTACATACAAAAATGAAATATATCACTGTATTGAGGAATATGCTTTTCAAATACAAATAAAATACATGAATGCAAAGCAGAAATGTATCACAGTGTACCAAAATGGCATATCAATGGCATATTAAATTTAGCTAGCAACATATTCTCAATATGGTTCTCAATATATGCATTTTTCCCTAGAGTAGTAGTTATAGAGTTGTAACCCCACAAACCAGTTTTTTACTGCATACAGCAGATGCAGTGGAAAAAAAAGTTGAATGGAGTAATTTAAACCCCATGACATTTTGGGGAAGCGGGGGGCATCTTCAGTTCAAGACAATGGAGCAGAAAGTGATTAGTGATTAAATGAGAAAAATGAACTGGCTTAAAAAAAAAAAACACAAAGATGTCTAGGTTCTCTACAGTGAATATTTCTAGGGTAACAACATAGTAATTATGGTCTTATCCATCAAAAACCATCCCAAGTACTACAATTTACTAGTTAGACTGCATAGCACTCACTGACTGCAAGCTTATCTTTGTGAGAATTTCAGACTATATACACACATTCACACATTTTCCCATTAACATTCACAACGTGTTTGAAGTAAGGGAGGGCCACTGAGCACCCACCTAGGACAGAGGTGAACAGTCTAAAGGAGGGGGGTGCACACATCTGACAAGCAGTCCGCTTGCTCCGGACGGTACAATGTCGGTACAAATGTCTATAAAATTATTTTTATTAGCACAAACACACTTCCAAATCCACATTCCCATCTTCAAGGACTTAAAAGCAGACAGCTCTCCAGAGATGTCAAATGCAGGCCAGTGCTCATTTAACACCTTATCAAATCTAATCAACTGAGAGGTAATTTGGAACAAAAACCTGCATTCACAGGGGTAGTCCAGGAATGCTAAGCAATGGCATACTCTGGTTTGTCCAATTTTAGTCCTTTAAAAGGCACATTCCTGCAGTTTTATAATGCCTGTAGCCTCCTGAACCTGATTATAATGCATTTTCAAATTAGCCTGCCCAGATAATGTCATGGATCAAGACATGTCTGTATGGCAGGGTTCATGTTACTAATGTTTGGCCCTCAACATTCTACTCTTGTGCAAGGTGTCTGGTTTGTTATTGTCTCCTGTCGGTCACACATGCCTCTGAGCAAGGGCAGGGAAAGGCAGAAAGGGGTGGAATTAAGCCACTGTGATTGGATGGTGGCTCAGACATTTAATCCTACCACAGATAAGCAACATCCCAAGACCAAACCATGAATATCTCATTTTTGACATTAGTAGGCTAAACTAAAATGGGTTCCCCTTTCCAGACTGAGAAGTAAGTATCCTGTAAAATATGTCTGTCTGCTGGTAGGCTATATGGAAATAATGACTCCTCCTACCCAATTAACACCACACCTGCAATGAAAACCAGCACCGACAGGCTATGGTACCCTCAAATCTCTTGAGCCTGCCATCTTGAAAAGTGTGCAAACCTCAGTCATCCAAATCTAACTACAGGTAAAGGTTTCTCTCTGTACATCAATACAGTTCAAAGCGTTTAATGGACTTTAACCCACACATGATTGGAGGTACTTAGCACTGTCCATGTGCTAGAAACATCTAACTTAAAAACTTTAGTCTTCTTTTTTTAAGATGTTCAAATACATACAACTTTTTCCTGATAATATTAAGTGATTTTTGTCTGAAATTCTATACACGTTCAGCCTACTATCTACTAAAGGGTTTGTAAGATTTTATTTTTGGAACACTCGAGGGTAAATGCCTTAAAAATTCAAAATGTTAACCTTTTTTTTTGAGCAGGTGTAGCTGTAGCAGGTGCAACTAGAACTGGGTTTTTAGTACAGAATCCACAATATAGTGAGGTTATCCCTTATACATGCCACAGGCTTGCATCAATGTTAATCGATTTATTGCACTGGATTAACCCTGCTTCTGTCAAGAGAAATGGTTTATTCACCACAAAATATAATAAGTTATTAGCTCTTCATTTCAAACAACCATGTTGTTTTTGTGCCTGATTTTGAAACTGCTTGCTTGGCCTTCGGACCACACTTGGTACACAGTAGAATCCGAGCGTCTGTTTAACACTCTGAATAGTTTAAGCACTTCATCATGGGGATTTGTACTGAAGCCTGCAGCGTGTTTAACAGGGAGGACCTCAGTGACACTGCAGCACTGTAAAACAAAGGGCATCATTTCCATGGGGGCTGGGCTTTCGCCTTGAAAGGAGGGACTAAATAAACCCTGTCAGCACGAAAGAACAGAGGGATTGCACTAATGCGCGCTTAATCTCTTTGCAGCCAACCTCTCGCTCGTGGACAGTGTGGAGGACTGCATTTACTTTGTGGGAAACTCACTTGGACTTCAGCCCAAATTGGCAAAGAAGTACATTGACGAGGAGCTGGACAAATGGGCCAAAACGCAAGTCATTTTCTGCCTTAGCCCCACTGTCTGCTTTTATAATTCAAGAGAGCGGGGGGTTTGTTAGTTCGTTTTCTTGCGAATCAATATCAAAATGGAACTGAAACACTTTCTGAAATACGTGACAGTGGATGTTATGGTGTTGGTTCTAATGATCCCTTTGATCAGAACAGAAATGTTATTTTCCTTTACAGAGGAGTTCATGGTCATGTGGAGGGAGCACGCCCATGGGCCTGGGCAGAGAATAATATTGAGGACATGATGGCGAACGTTGTCGGTGAGCATTACCTTATGTGACAGTCCCATGCCAGCACAACCCTGAGGTAACAAAGTGAGGGATCGAATCGTCAGATTCCTCTTTGGAGGAAGAAGCTGAAGCAAAATAAAAATAATACAGATGAAGTAAAATAAAAAATATATATATATATATATTGTCAGACACTGTCTGTGGTGGGAACAGAAGCAAAGTTTATTTTCACTGACAAGACTAAGTGTGGCATGTCGTTCGGTCACCTCATGACCACATTCGTCCTCTCACCAACTCTAACCCCACAACACTCTATGTCAGATGACATCAAATGCTGACCATGACACTTAGTAAAGTAAAGTTGCATGTGGCTTTCCTATCTCTCAGTACTTTCCAGCCCTGGTCCTGGTCACCCACTGTGTCCACAGGATTTCAGTCCAACCGACCCCTTAACTATTTAAGCTGGATACTGATCTGCATATTATCTTGTTAAAGAGGCACAAGCATGGCCAAAAAAAAAAAAAATGCAGAGAATACATTTTCTCAGTTGTTACAACACACATACACCTCTATCAATGGATTTCTTACTAAATGATTTGCAGCAGTTACTCGCCAAGAGATGTCAAATGCCTGATCAGAATTTGATTGACATCACAATCAAGCCTAATTGATTAAGAGGTGGGCTGGAATGAAAATCCGCTTACTCGGTGGCTCCCTGGGACCAGGGCCGAGTCTCTTTACAGCCACCAGGGTCGATTTAATACCTCAACAGCAAACTAGTTCTGCACAACGTTTGATAACATCTTGACAGCAGTAATCAAAACACAATTAGTTTGTCCAATTAAATGGGAAGTCGCAACATGTTTCGCCCATTTGAGCTGCAGGACATTTTCCGTCATGATTCAAAAAAATCAATAGGAAACGCATAGTCTTTTTATCTGAGGTTTTTGACAGATGTTAAAAAACTGGACTTTTCAATTAAAGGCCTCTTGTTATTGATTTCGCATTCTAGTCACAGTCTAGTCACGTACCTATGGTACAGAGTGTTTGTGTACACATCGCTCCATGCATAACCTTTAACTGCCATTTTCGTATGCTGATTGTGCTGTGTGTGAGAAGAAGTTAAGAATCTTGGCTTGTAATCACAAGGATGCAGGTTCAATATCCAGGAAAGCTGTTGTACCCTTGAATAAGTAACTTAATCGCAGCTGTTTCTCTAGATGTGTAACTGCATAAAGGGGTAACATGTAAAACGTAATTGGCAGTAGCCCAGCCAATAACAAATGTTAACTTTCCTTTAAACAGGTGCTAAAGTTGAGGAGGTTGCGTTGATGAATGGCTTAACAGTTAATTTGCATCTTCTACTGGTAAGGTATTATCTTGACTTTCAAATGACCAAAGTTGCTGTTTAGCTTTTAAAATGGTAAGACCTGATGTTTCCTCCCTGCAGCTGTCCTTCTACAAACCCACGGCAAAGCGTCACAAAATTCTCATTGAGGACAAGGCCTTTCCTTCGGATCATGTGAGCAGTCACTTTCCATTCGGTGGCCATTCAGTCGGAAGACTGAAGACGTTACACGTTTTCAAGTTGTCCATGTTGCCTCTCAGCTCTGGTCTGTGGGGACCGACTGTGTGTGCTGCTTTCAATTCACCCCTGAAGCGCTTACTTTTGATTGATAAAATTCTCATCTGTATTTCATCTGTAAAAGAGTTATGTTTGTGAAGGTATGCTTTGTTTATAACAGACATAAAAATGCCTCACAAATCTGCACAGGCAAAATAGATTCATGTCTCTCATACCGAACTTCAAACAAATGATGCCATTAGTATTCATTCATTAGGAAAGAAACAGCCATACTCCATGGATCGCCAGACTAGGACAGAGAAACAGTGTACTGAATAGAGTCTCGATCTACATTACGGACAGCCAATAGTTGTCCTTGGGGTCCACAGTCAATTAGGTTTTCTGGCTGCCCTTAAATGATTAACAAACTCTCAGCGGTGAAGGAATGGCTTTGGTTAAACGAAGGCAGTAATTAGTGTAGTACAATATTAAATGTAAGTTCCTAGGTAAGGGGGGAAAAAAAACACCTCCGGAGTTGATATGCATTCTGATCACACTACAGTGCAATTGAACAGTCTCAGTTTCTGTCTCTCTCTTTCCCTCCCTCTCTGCATGCGATCACTGCAGTACGCTGTGGAGTCCCAGATCCAACTGCGTGGGTACGCCCCCCAGCAGAGCATGCTGCTGATGAAAGCCAGAGCGGTAAAGTCTCCCGTCTGGTAACGCTCTCAGTCCACCCTACCCCCCCACCCCCCCTCACTTGGAATCAAAGTGTCTGAGAGATCGATGTACATCTACAGAATATGATACGCATATAAGCGTATTCCCCCAGGTTACAAGGGGTGAGGGGTTGCTGCAGCAACTCAGGTGTTTAGGTTTTAAATCAAATCACTGTCACGCACCCACTACCCTTCAACAATCAAAAATACATGCGCACACACATTCTTTTGATATCCTGTTCCAATAGGTTGTCTCACATTCATTTGAAAAACATGAAAAGTGATGCTTGAAATGGTCAGGGCCAATTGTTTTTCAACTCAAATCAAATTGTATACCAAATAAATAAAATAAGATTTGATCGACTAACTGACAACTAAACGATTTTAATCTCGCACCGTTGTAATTGCCACAGATTGAATTTCCTGGGCATGCGACAAAAGTTGCCTTTCGTGTGTTGACATCAGACTCACGTGTGTGACAAGGGTCACAACCAGTACCTGAACGCTGGAATGTGCCATTAATCTGATAGGGGGAGGAGACTCTTCGGACAGAGGACATTCTGGACACAATAGAGAGGGAGGGAGACTCAATCGCCGTGGTGCTGTTCAGCGGAGTGCAGTACTACACCGGCCAGCTGTTCGACATGGCTGCGATCACCGCCGCAGGCCAGAGAAAGGTAAAGCCTCCTCAGAGAGAACGGCGAGGGGGCTGACAAAGGAGCCTGGCTCTATGAGCTTTCCTACTGAAGTCTCAGGAATTGAGGTCTCTTTTGCCCCCCACTGTGCCTGGCAGGAGAGGCAATGTCACACGATTGAAGAACCTTAGGCAGGAGACGTGCACCGAACACCCCGCTGGGAACTCTTAAATCACTTAAAAGCCCGTATTGATTTCGCTCGGTAATAATGCGATACGTGCATTTTTTTTTTCTTCGTATGCCGTTCTTTTCAGACCTCTATCTGCCCGATTCCTGGAGCTGATCTCTTTTTTTTGAAATTCAAGCAAGTGGGCCACACTGCTGAGGCAACATCAGGAGATGTTTATCAGCCACAGCTAATTAAGTTTGTGTGCCACTGCCCTCTAGTGGCTGGTAGATATAACTGCTACAATCCAGAACACATTCACAACAAAAAGGTGGGGAAAGAGTTATTGCGGAGTGACAACTGAAGTGACACCCAGGGCTGCTTAACATATGGATGTAGATTAATGCCTCTTTGTCTTTAGTGGAGTCTCTTTATGATTTGTCCTGCTTCAATGGTGGAGGTTCCTGGTGAGTCTACTCTCTCGCAGTAGAAGGGGCTTTTGTTCGTAAACTGCGCAGCGCTCCAAATCCATGCTATATCCCTGGGAGTACATCAAATCTGTGGAGGCGATGGTGGGGGCTATTACTTTGGCTGTCACTCATCGTCACAAGTTGGCACCACAAAAGCATAATTGGACCATTCCTCAATGCCGGACAAAGGAATCAGCAAACTTTTGTACAGGGAGCTCTTTCTCTACAGCTGAAAGTACTGCAGAGTGCCCAGAATAGATCAGGCGAGACCATTTTACCAAAAAAGGTCATGTGCTCTGTAACTGCGGGCTTTAAGGATGTGGCAGACCACCGTGGGACAATCCTGCATCAAACTCATATTCTACATTTGTTCTACAGTACGTTTCACTTTCACTTGATAAAATGTCTATTATTGATCAAATAAAGAGATAATAGAATAAACAGAAAAAAACTCCAGTTGAATGTACGGTAAATGCAGTAATAGATACTTATTTACAAAGAAGTGGAAGTTGCATTGAATATCATGGAATGAAACCAATATGGATTTATTGGCAGAACTCTGTTTGCATTTCCTGGATATACCCTTAAGCCTCCTGTGTACATTCACAGAGGCATGCATTGTACAAGGCCACAGCTCCCCCTACTGCCCAGACGTGCCTGACCCTCAAAGTGACCTATATAATGTCCATCAAAAATGCTTTCACACCTCAAGAGAATGGGATTATGCCACCCAAACCCATTGACAATCTATGCATAGTGCAGAAACAGTATAAAAAAATGAAAAGGACATTGTGCTGCCCAAATGTCAGATTCCGCACTGAACATTTTTTTCCCCCTTTCCTGCCACCTACTCCTTGACTGCTGTGCTGAACTGCCATCGCTGGGCCCTCGCTGTTCCAAACCTGTGCCAACGCAATGACTCTGTTCCCACAGGGCTGCTTTGTGGGGTTCGACTGTGCGCACGCGGTCGGTAATGCTGAGCTCCGGCTGCACGACTGGGGAGTCGACTTTGCCTGCTGGTGCTCCTATAAGGTAAACCCAAAACCCCGGCCACTTGCTCTTATTGGCTGTCCATCGATTTCCTTCTAAGCGGAACGGTCAGCATCGTTTGTGCATAAGGATGGCTTCTTCACAGGCTTCTAGTTGAATGGACAGCTCTGAGGTTTGAGTTTCTTTGTCTGACAATGACTACCTTTCCCTGTCAATACATTACACTACACTATTGTCATTTAGCAGACACCCTAATCCAGAGTGACTTACATAGGTCACTGTTTTTACATGTTATCCATTTATATAGCTGAATTTTTACTGAGGCAATTATGGGTTAAGTACCTTGTCCAAGAATACACAAGCAGTACCCCAGCGAGAAATCAAACCAGTGACCTTTAGATTACAGGCCCTGCTCCTTACCTCTATGCTACATGAGTCGATGAACACAAACACACATAACAGTTCTTAGGAAAAAACCAACAAAATCTATGTTAGATGGTCTACTCTTCAGTTCATGTGCAATAATATTCACACCCATACCTATATTATTCTATAATTGGCATAAATTTTTTCTGCCTTGCCTTGCCATGGCAACCCTGCAGCTCTATATGGCAAGAAACACTGAACTGATGGAGCATGTCACTTTAATACAGAGTCTAATGGGCTAAGTGCTAAGTAAATATGAGAGTACATGTGTTCTTCTCTTGTGCTCAGTATTTGAATTCTGGAGCTGGTGGACTGGCAGGGGCCTTTATCCATGAGAAACACGCTTACACAGTCAAACCAGCGTAAGTATTGCATCATATTCAAACAGATCATCCAGATGCAGTTTATAAACTGAAGTGTCCCACATTTAGTTTTTTTCTTTTCTTTTCACAAGGTTATTACACAGTATATTGGAAAGAGGCTAGACCTAATGCTAATGGGGAATACAATGCAGTATACATGATGCTAAATATCTCTGCATGACAGCTGCAGGGGTCTGACAGCCACTGTGCAACCTCAGGGACTGCATTCTGCTCACCCAGCGCCTGTTTATTATTCAAAACGAGTATTATTCAAAAACGTGTGGTTGGTTTGTAGTTATTCTAACGTATGGCACACTGGGATATGATTTAACACAGCTGGATTTCTAAGTTTTGTTTTGATGATCCAAGGGAAGGGTGATTAGTGTGTGTGTGTGTGTGTACATATATAAATATATATCCAGAACTGGAAGCAGAACTGCATGCTGTAGTCCACTGGGTCTGAGGCTTCCTGATGGTGCTGGCCTCCTCGTCCCCGCACTGCATTGAGAAATTAGCCCAATAACCGCTGTTCTTTTTTCTTGCAGTTTGTTGGGCTGGTGGGGACATAACTTGAAAACGAGATTTGTTATGAATAACGGTATTCATTTCCTTCTCCCATTTTCTTGCTAGGGATAATGTGGGCAGCCCCATTTTGGCTGAATATATTAAAATATTTTTCTCTTTCTTAATTTATAAAATAAAAACCAGGCCATGTGGTGACCGTCCAATTCACAACTGGTCTCTCATTTTCAAAGCTGAGAGAACCCCTTTGTAATGCAGCAAATGTACAGATACACAAATCTCTATAATGTTCAGATACGCTGATAGTTTGTAGATCAGCTACTCCATATATCATGACCATGAACACAACCTCTGTAAAAAGAGTTAGTGCTTGGTTTAACCAATCAGCACTCATGAGATTTTATTTTCTCTGTCTCTCACTCCCTCTCTCACTCTTATTCTCTGTTGTTAAAAATAGCATTTGTAATTAGTATTCAATTTCCAGACTATATACAGAAGATCAGAACATTAAGATACACATAGTCTGTGTTACGTATTGACAAACTGCAAGTTTGATTTCATATTTTTGTAAGATTTATCTCGCATTAGATTTGGTCATGCTGCCATCTTGTGGAGATTTTTGTTATCACTGCACTGGAATGAAATGAGCTGCATTTAAATTTTAGCTGGTGTGTATTTAATGTTGGTTTGATGTTATCTTAAATGACAATAGAACATGCTTGAACTGTATTCTGTAGAAATGGATCTAATCCCTGGAATTGGAGGATACAGGCTATCAAACCAGCCCATTTTGCTGGTTTGCTCTCTGCAAGCCAGTTTAGAGGTAAGTCTTTTCCTATGCAAACAATTACTCACAACAGTGTTTCTGGAATATACTCCAGGACAATTGCACAAGGTGTGCTTTTTTGGAACTCTAGTTAATCGATAATAATGAGGGAAGTGTTTCTCATGCTACTAATTTATAAATATATAACTGCATTGCTTTTGAGCTTTGCTTTTGTAACACTTAGACATTTAGATTCACAGAGACCATTAAAATTGATCCTGGCAAAGCATTTGGCTGAACCTACCAAACGCACAATGAGCCCACACACATAATGTCACCTACAAGCCTGAATGAGAAATGTTTGGTACCTTCAACAACTCCCTGGAGAGTTACCTTTTCGTGCAGTCACAGTGAGCGCCTTAAAATGCAGTGCCAGTACCAACAGGCAATCACAGAAGTCAACTGTTATTTCAGAACCAAAATGTGGACTTTTTGGTCAAAGCATATATCCATATCTACCAACTGTATCTACAAGCTCAACTGTACTTCCATAAAGCTCCCACTAATTGTATTGCACTCCTTCACCATATTTACCCATAGAATGCCAATCTTTTCCCTTATCCACTATTAAAAATCAGAATTGTTCCCAAGAGGGCATGAGACATCAGAAATAAATAACCTTGACTCATGCCATCTCTGACCCCCACCAGGTTTTCAACCAGACCAGTATGCGGGCCTTACGGCAGAAGTCCATACTCCTGACAGGGTACCTGGAGTACCTAATTACACACTACTATACCAAAGATGAGGCCAACCCAAAGAAGCCCTTTGTGCAGATCATCACCCCATCCAACCCCCAGGAGCGCGGCTGCCAACTCTCCCTGTCCTTCTCTGCGCCCATACGGGCTGTCTTCAGAGAGCTAGAGAAGAGAGGTGTTGCCGTGAGTGTCCCCCCCCCCCCTTTGCATTATATACACTGTTCAATCAGAGTCTATACCGGCAAACAACACACATCCGCAGTCTGTGTCACACTGGTCATATTACTCACTTTGGAAAGACTGTTGTTCTTGCTTTTTTCCAGCAGTGACATTTTGTATCACATGGCACACAAATTCACAATTATTTGCCTGCTCCTTAATGTTAGATGACACCTAATACACTGCAATAATCTACATGCATAAATAGCTGTACATTTATGGTGAAATGCTGCAACTGCTGTGTACTAGTTATGCACACTAATGCACACTTGCATAATTACATAAAGGCTTAGAGCTGGATAAGGCATTGTGTGTAGGGTACACACACACAAACACACACACATATATATGTATATATTGGGGGGGGACTGTAATAGCTGGAGCTAGTTGAAGCCTAACAGTATGATCAGGCACTGTATGCTGCCAAATGAGGCGTAGTGCCACAGTATGCAAACCAACTTTCCACCCCAGCACACAACAACATGCAACAAGCAGTGCCAGGGTGGAGCTGTTTGTTATTTGACTTCAATAAAGCATCAAAGCAGAGTTGCAGAACTGCAGCCTCGAAAGGCAAGCACCGAAGCTTTTTCCCAGCTCTCAAACACTTAGCTTTAAAACACTGAAACTCTCAGAAGAGGGGAAAAGGCTGGGCTGGTTGCAGCATGACAATAACTATCCAAATCGATTGGTTTTCGTGCCTACCTGGAATGGAAGAACCAGCACTGAGTATCCCTGTGGACACTGTGTTGATACAGGACCAAATCAGAGTAGCCCTGCAGACAATGTTATCCTCCAGACCCAGAGTTGAGTAGCCCTGATGTCATGAGAAGACATGCAGGGTGGCTGACACTTTCTTCTGTCTGCAGTGTGACATGAGGGAGCCCAACGTCCTTCGCATTGCACCGGTGCCACTATACAACTCCTTCAGGGATGTGCATCGTTTCATCAACTTGCTGGGTTCAGCACTTGCTGCTAGTAGTGAACTCCCACAGGGCGTGAAACCATGACCAATTGACCTCCTTCAGCGGACAATCAGCAGTGTTGCAAGTCTCTACGTCAAACATATCTGTTGACTTCCCTCATTTGTGGTAGTGTAGAAAGGACCGGCCACAGATTGCATGAATAGAATGTCTCAAACAGCCATCATTTAGGAGTACCAATTGCAATCCAGTTACCGATTGACATGTTATGTCTTTTCCTCCATCTTTGTCTGAAAAGTGCAGTGTGACCTTAATTTAAGTTTGTAAAGCATTTTTAATTGTACTGCTGCAAATGAAATAAAGACCTAGTACCTGTTTTCAGTCCAAAAACAAATCATAATAAAAGAAATTAAGGTCTGTATTTTTTATAATAAGTTCAATTTTTCAGTGTCCTTTCATTTCAAGAATGGCAATTATCAAAACTTGAATTGATTAAAGTCTCATGAACTTATTAAATTGGGGGTTTATTCATTCCACTCTAAGAATAACTTGTGAATAAAAATGACATTCAGTTGCCAGTTCCATGCAGAATATGGAGATATGCCTGAAGGAGGTTTAAAATCTTCCATTTTCCATTACCAAACAGCTTTATACAGAATATCTACAAAGACTAATAGTTGTACACTCTGCCCCCTCTTGGCACACAGCATTAAAAATTATGAACTATATACTGCTGTATACCACTGCATATTCATTTGTATGAACAGTGTATAATTGGTGTGAAATACTAGCATCCTGTGCTGGGGCTGTTCTTGTACACAGAGAAGCTGTGAACCTGAGTGACCCAGTCTACAACACTGTCCACCTGCCATAGTTTGTTGATATTCTCCTCCCACCTCTGCATGTTGCCTTTGTACTCTACAATGAGACGGTTGACCATAAGACTGTTGCCGACACGCTTTCCCTAAGGTTATCTTCTGCTGTGGCCAAGAGCTTATACCACAAGAACACCCCCCCCCCCTTTCTCAAAATCTGTTATGTTGTCATTTCCTGTGTGAACCTGTCTGCTAAGAGAGGGCTTCCAGACAGTGAGAACAATGTATTTGTTGCATTAATACTGTGTTTGCTTTAGGTCTTTTCTGACCAACAGACAGAAGCCAAAATGAACTGCATTCATGTCAATCACAATTAAGCAGAAGACACAGTACCTGATCTTGTGCAAGAGAGATGGTTTGACGGTTTCAAATAGTAACTAAAAACAGACCAAAAAAGGAGAAGTCAAAAGGCATGCACCACTTGTGCTGTGAAGCTTTGCCTTTTTCTCAAAGGTTAACATTGATGGGAGCACAATAGAGTGTGTTAAGAAGCGTGTCTGTTGTTGACTGCCATCACTATGGCTTTGGTGACCAGAGTACCACCATTTCATCAAACTATTTTTATAGGCAGCCACTTCCAGGAAGTGGTGAGGCTGCAGGTTTGAAATCCGAAAGCTAATGCTCGCACCAGAGAGGGCCAGCGAAAGACAGGGGTTTTAGACGACAGCGCTTGGCACACGTGACGTCGTTCACTTCCTCAATCGCAGAACGCTTTCTCTCTCTCGCTCACTCGAGATCGTTGGCAGATTGACGAACAAGACATCTTGGCGGGCCCACGGTAAGACATTTCTCTGGTACATCATTTGAAAGTCTGGTTAGAAATTAAATATGAAACTTTAGTTAAAATCGCACTGTACTGTGCTTTGGTCACCTTCATGTTTGATGTTGAAGTCGAGTTTTTATGGGAGAGTTTTTGAGAAAGTGGTTTTGAGCGAGAAGAAAAAAAAAAACGTTTGGGGAAATGCAGATGGGTTTTCCTGTAATGTGCACCGTATCTGGGCCTACTTTTGCTTTGTTGATTATTTCTGTAGGAGGAAAATAGTATACCCCATAATGAAACTGCACCTCCAAGCATTGTCATTAAGATAACAAGCTTGAGGGGCAAACGTATGGAAATCATGTCATTGTACTTTTATCTTGGTCACATAAGCTTCAATTGCAAAAATCGCCTGCTTTATTTCGTCAACATCCTTTCTGACATCAATCTGAGTTTGTCATCCTTCTCTTCCCTTTTGAGATAAAGAAAGTTTCTACTTTGATGGCACAAAGTATTGAGACAATGTTGTCCATAAAGGAAATCTTCAAACATCACTCAATTCAGTTTCATTCCTCATCAACTACAGCCTCATCCAGACGTTGTCACTCAGACATCCGCTGAACTAGATGATGATGAATGAACAGATGTCTTATCTATCCATGTGCTGTCAACCATTTCAGCTTAATTCTTCATATTTCAGTCAAAAAGGCATTGCACGCTGTGCTATCCAATCTGGCTTCACCCTGAACTCCTTCACCCAAATCTGTCCCACACTATGTTTTGTTATTGCCAGATGGAAACTGACAAACAAAAACAGCCTTTCTATTGGCAAGCTAGAATAATGTGTAGCTGATCAAAACAATCAGTTAGTATGAACTCCCTTCATGCTAAATATCAGTTAGCATAACTGTCACCATGATACTTGTTATAGTGAGCTGCTATTTTCTATTTCTGTAGTTCTGGTCACTCTGTAGCTTACTGTTTGGGTTGTGTCCATATGGCACGAGTCTTTCACGGATCTGCTTTTTATGCTGAGGTATGAGAGTGATTGGGAAGAGGGTATTTTAAATGAGGAATGAAGCCAGATTGGTTGACAGTGCTTGAGATAACCATCACTTTGACTGATGTTTTAGGACTAATGTTCAATACCTGAGGATGTCCTTAAAAATCCAGCTGTATAAATGGATAACATTGTAAAGAAGTGTAACCTATGTAAGTCGCTTTGGATAAAAGCATCTGCTAAATGAATAAATGTAAATGTAAATGTAAAAAATTCTGTATAAAGGAAGGTAGCTACTGCTCATATTTATGTGGCAATATGAAAGCATTTTTGACAAAAAGAAATTTACTACAGATACAACTGAAAACACTACTGAACAATATAATAGAATAACATACATGATTTCATCAAATCTCCACGCACTGCCCTGATTTTATGTATCATTCTGTGAAGCATGCTAATAATTAACCGTTATATAAACTAGCACCAAAATTGCAGCAACTATAAGAATATATATATATATAATTATGAATCTTAACATCTTAACTTACTATCCAGAGGCACTCAAAAGTAAAATAAACAATTATACTTAACATTATGATTGTGACAACAAATCAGCTGGTGTATATGTGTACAAAAATGCCATTTAATTTTTGAGGAATGAAGACTGCTGCTGAACTACTCAGCTATCATTACACACAGATAGATGGCCTAAATTCATGCTGTCTTTTGCTTGTCAGTGGTCCCTGGAGTAGGATAGTGATGACAGTTTTTTCTCCATATCACCCTAAATCACCCATTTCTGAAGGAGCAGGGCCAACTGATAACCATTAACACAAACCACTTGATTAAGAGAAACAAGGCTCTCCAATCTCAAAGGTATTTAAGGGTTTGGCTTAATCTCTCTCTCTCAATTAAGGCATGCTAATTTTCTGTACTTACGCAACATATACTTGCCCATGACTGTTTTAAATGCGTGACAAAGGTTGTTTACACTAATCAGTGAAGATTACATATTGTGAGCAAAGAGGAAAAATTATGCCCTTATTGGTAAACCAAAACCTTGATTCAAAAAAAGGACCCATGCATTCATTTATTGTAATTGCATTGTAATTGTGCCATAATCAAATTAGTCAGTTGTTAATGATTTTGTGATTTCATTGCATTTACCTCTAACTACCACCTTTCAATAATCATATCTTAATTCCAGTCAGTGTCAATCACTTTAGTGCCCTTAGTCATTTCACTGTTGTACCAGGTTGTTCTTCTCCTACGCATGCAGGTGATTTAGGGTGATACAGAAAAGAAACTTGCTGGGAGATAACCTGGTCCAGTGATGGAGACCAGGGATGTATACAGAGGGATCCTCCTGTCAAAGCCATACAGGGCTCAGAAGTTAATCACAGAATAAATATAGTCCTGCATTTACTCACTGAAGATGTTGCGCATGAGACCCCAAACAGAAACCTGCATTCATGCGGTGTGCTAAATGTGTCTTTGTATAAAACCACAGCAGGCCCTGTACACAAAAGCACGTTTACAGTGAGCTACACAGCTATGCAAACTACCACAAAAAGAAAGCCTTCCACACTGGCATCCTGAAATTCAGACCGCAGGCTCTGAATGGTATACTGTGTGCTGAACTTTATTTCTTTATAGCTGACATAGTCATGCAAAGGGCACACTTCTAAATAAGAAACAGGAAGGTAACAGGAAGATCTCAAGAGAAAAAAACATATTACGCCACTGAACACGTGTCCGGTCAGACACGCAGACTTGTGACTCGTTTCCGATTACAGTTGATTGTCTGTATTTCATGCACTTGAGGCTATCAAGATTACTTTGAAAAGTTTTTAGATATGACACGGTGATGCTCTCATGACCAGAACAAAGTTCTCTATCAAAACCAATGTGATCCTCTGGCCTTTATATGAGGAGTTTGTTACTGTTACATACTCTAACACTCAACATACACAGTAAGATACCCATGGGACTTATTGATCCTATAACTTCTTTCTTCCTTCCACAATAAGTAATATACCATAGTATGATTTGGAATTACTCCTTGATGTACGCCAGTGTGGGACTTAGTGTGAAAGAGCAATGGGAAATGTACAAATGCAATGTTGTTTAAACATCATCAATTCCTCTATTTTGTGACTGGACAGAATGTTCTCACTTCTCTTTGTGTGTAAAAGTTCTCCTAGAAAGCGGTAAGGTTTAAAATCCCTGCAAATGAAGACAGAAGTAGGATACATATGGCAAATTTGACAGTAGAATAGATTTTATGCCATTATTCAACTTGCTGGCTTTCTTTCTGCCTCCTGCGTGCTGATTTTGTATATTTAAAGCAATACAATTAATTGATCGTATGACGTGGAATTACCCTCTGACACTAAGCGTCTGAATAAATTAAACAGGGACTGTAATGTCATAAATGTTTTATGTGATCATCCTACACAAATAAATATTTGGGCTTTGGGTATTACACATAGGCAGCCTGTTCCTTTCAAATGTTTCTTGAATCACTCAGTGCTGGGACCAAAAACAAAATAAATAAATAGATTTTAAAAAAATCTACACATCTGTGTCTTACAGCAAACAGTAAAGAAGTGTTCAGACAAGGTTATTTTGGGTTTTTCTTGAAACCACCTATAAAAATTATACACCTGAAAGTTAGTTTTGTTTCCCCCTGGTGGTGAGCAGTGGCATAACCACAGAAGGAAGACAGTCTCACGATTCTGCAACTACACTGAAAAGTGAGATTTAACACTCACACCCATTTATAATAACCCAATTATTTTAGTTTAGATGTACCCCACAGCTTAAATTACAACAATCAATCATGTTAAGAA
This sequence comes from Megalops cyprinoides, assembly GCF_013368585.1. Classification (NCBI taxonomy): domain Eukaryota; kingdom Metazoa; phylum Chordata; class Actinopteri; order Elopiformes; family Megalopidae; genus Megalops; species Megalops cyprinoides. The sequence goes on from NC_050596.1 coordinate 21,655,435, forward strand.
TACACATAAATCATACTCAAACCAGCTTCTTCTTGTTTCAAGATTAATTGGTGCTGCTCCAAAACCGCTGCCTATGCAGACTGCTTAAATAGAAAACAGGGTGTTCATATGTATATTAATGACTCAATTAATAGTTATTTCCCCAAAGTACATTGTATCATCATTTCTGCTGTCACAAAAATTACACAAGCTCATCAGGCACACCAAATAATCTGAAGTGCTAATAAATTCAAACCTTCACTGTCTTGTTCTTTTTTTTTTAAACTCTGAGCAGAATAACGAAGATGCAAAGTTATACAAAGCAAACCCCTCTGGGAGGCTCTGCCCACCAGAGTCCTGGCTCGGTCCAAATGAGGATTAAGAATTCCACCAGCACTGGGGAACGGCTCAGCCAGACCAAGTCCATGGTCATACCGGAACCAGGACAGCCCCAGAAACCCGTGAGTACTGCCCCATAGCAGTGGGAATTGATGCTGGAACAGTGTGATGATTCATTCAGAATGACCTAGTGCTGCTTTGTGTGAGTTTTTTTGTCTGGCAGCATAAATTGGTGGAGCTACAAAAATTGATGCAAATTTCCTAACACAGCAATTCTCATGCATTTAGTTTTTGAAAGACTATTTGGAAATTGCAGTGGAACTCAATGGAGCACATTATAACACAGTGAGCCAAAAAGTAATTTTAGAGTCTTGCATAATTTTAGACGTTCTTGCATTACAAAAAAAATTCCATTCACTCATATTTGCATTCAATGTGAAATGTAAAAAAAAGTCCATTTTTATAGCATGTCACGGATTTCCATGGACTTTGGTGCCTACAGACTGCAACAACTTAATATTTTGTCTCTCCGCGGTGCCCTTTTACACTGAAGTGAATGCGGTTCGAAAGGTGGGATGAAGTTATTTTAAAGGAGATTTCCTCTGTGGTGTAAAAGGGGGTGATCTTAAATTATTTGGAGGTGTGAAGCAGCTGTGAATGTGTATTGGCCAATCGAGATGTAGACACCTTTAAAAGTGTGTTTCACCTAATACACCACGCATAACAGCATTTTCCCCAACAATGGACAACAGTGACTACAATGTAGGCTACACCACAGATCCAGAGGAAGAGGAAGACCGCAGCATATTAAAGCCAAGGAAAGAATGAGGCACTTGTTGAACATTTTGTTTGCATAAAAAGCATGAAACAATGATCATACCGAGTTATTTTCTTACACATGTGAAATGACCAAACATATTTTTGAGTGCATTTGTAACATTATTGATCAGCACAAACAAAAATACTGTCTTATGTTTGGAGAAAAAAAAAAAAAACACTGCCTACTGGACAAAATTCTCTATAAACAGGGCGATTGATTATTGTAGGAGAATTTCTTTTAGATGATTATGCCCTCCAAGCTAAGCTTGTTTTATTACAGATATGTTCTCTATTACCTTAACTATTCTGTCATTAAACAACACAACTTTAAATAATGCACAAATTGTTTTAGATAATAAAATAGTTAGAAAAATAGATAAAATGACCAAAGTATCACTTATTAGGACAAAATGGTGACAATTCAAGCATGCATCAGGAATAAAGGAATTAGGTTCCGAAGAACTAATGCGCATTCCCTTTAGTACAAAACCAATAAACAGTTCAGGAAAATATTGCAAAGCATGTGCTCTTCGGCGTTTTCATACGTTTAATGCGACGTTTACCTGGATGGCTATAGATTTCCATTCCTGCTTCTTCCATTTTTTTTTTCTCCTGTGGTTTTAAGGCGAGTCTGTCATTCTACTCGTGTTGTGCTTTGCTAGTCTACGGGGCTTGCATGTATTGGTTATGGACGCAAAACTGCTGAAGAAAGTTTTCATTTGAAGCAACCAAAAGTGACCAAACAGCAAAGCCTACCGTGTGTCTCCGAGATTCCTGGGCTCGCAGTTGTGTTGTCATTCACTTGTTTAACGCGTCTTAACAAGCACACACCTGTGCAGCCAGGAGCGTGATCAAGGTATTGAGAACGAGAAATACAAGATCTTTAATGAGTACCTCGTTTGCTTATTGTGTAATATTTAGACGTTGCCAATTAGCTTCGTATTATATTATATTCAAACACGATCCAGACCAAAATGCTTATAAATCGAGGGTTCCAATAAAGTCGCAACTTTAGTTCCCTTTCACACACTTCAATGACGACAGGATCCAGAAAGGGTCAGATTATTTATTTATTGCAGGGAAATAAACTTTATTTTTGGCGGATGTGAAGTCAATTGTATAATTAATATAAAGTTTTCTTCATTTTATTTGGATTTGAAAACACATCCATGCCAAGGCCCCATCCCAGACATGGGAAGTTTCACACTTAGCATATTGGCCACTGTCCACAAAGAAATGGTTTATGCAATAGGCTGGGCACAGGGGGTGGGAGGGGGTCAGGGTCTAAAGTACTGCACTCCTCCAGGAAGAACAAGACATTCAGAAAAATAACTAGGCTAAAAGTGGGCTACTGGATTCCGGCACATGGGAATGGGTCTCTGTGTAGAACAGAATGAAATCAATCACGGTTCCCTGACATTTGGTGAACAGTATTTGTGTGAATTGATTATAATTAATATGTCTTTTCAGCCTGTTCTAATTCATAATGTGATTATCGTTAGCTGTAAGAAAGCAGGGAACATTTGGGTCTGACATTTTGTTTTATCTGAATTATTCCCAGTAGAAACAAAATCCAGAGAAATATGGATATTGATGAAATGGCAAATGTAATTACAATCCTTGCAATCTGTCATACCATATTTTTTGGAAATTTGTTCAGAATGATCCATGCATAATCTCTATGATCTTATTATTTTCCGGTGCATGTAAAATTCACAATCTGGTGTGCCAGAAATGACTGGCTTGCCAGTGTTGTATGTCAGTATGCAAAACATGCAATGAAGGCATTGCTGCATTTGAAATATCTTATTTTTTAATATTTCATTTGTACATGATATAGGCCTAACTCTTGGTAGAATTGACAAGACACAAGAAAATTCAATTTAAAATTCTACCAAACATAACAATGGTGACTGCTACAAAAAAATGAGGGTTTGAAAACCATAAATGTACTTCTAAACAGGCAATTTAATAAATGTTATATTCCACAATATAAATTATAAAGAGTATCTTTGTAAAAATCTGGAAATTATTTCTATGGTTATTCTTCAATCTGAATTTCCTTCGCTGCTTCTTTCTGTCTTGACCTCTCTTCCCCTGTTTCTCTGTGAGGCTTAAAAACACGTACAGTATGAGGTTGTGAGAGCTATTATTATTTATTATAAATTAGGAGTCATCCATCTCCTCCTGCTCTGTACTCCACAGTTGCCTATATCACCCACCTACCAATTAACACCTCCAGCATTACATGCTGGCTTGCTCCTAATGTTCCTGCAAACCCTTATGCATTGTTACCTTGACGGACGCCTCATCTGCAATTATCCATAATTGGCATATCAATATGCAGACACTAAATGGATTAACTGCCTTTGAAACAAATGAGCACTCCTGTGCCTGGCAGAGCATTTGCAGGTGTTACTTCTTGAGGATGGGGACAGAAATTAATAATTTGAATAAATTAATTACAGCAGTTTTAAAAACAGACATTTTATGTTGGTTGCTTTTAACGGCTTTTTAAATACCTCTCCAAAAATAAATGAATAAATAAATAAAATACATTTAAAAATTCAGATGGGAAACCAGGGTTCAGGAGGACATGTTGCATTGCTGAATATTTTAAGTCATAGTTTTCCCAAATCAGCACACTAAAAGGTACACAAAGTTTGTGAGATTTTTAACGTTCCACTAGGCAAAATTCCGATAATAAACTGTTTGTAGCACATGTCTACTTTGTTCAAATTGAATTACCTGGTCCTGATTCAATTCCCATGCGTTGCTTTTTTCTTTTTAAACAAAAACCTCTTTGTATATTATAATCATATCTGGCAGCCCAGCAGCGCTTGGTTTGGATGCTGGCAGACAGCACCGTTTGGGGGTGTTCCAGTGTACATCCCCAGATATTCCAGGAGGGGCTCATTGATTTGCGTTGCGTGCCAGATTGCCGTATCTCGGGGCAGCGGCACGTCGGCTGAATCGCTATCAGCAGAAGCTCTTGTAAAACACGTGGCCTCTGACACCGGCGAGGCTGAAACAGCAGCTCCAGCAGAGCACCGCGCCTGCTCTGCCAGGGCGCCAGCCTTTTTAAACGAAATCTAAACCAGATCTAAGGCTCTTGCTGTACACCCGATGGCCAGCACATTCCTTCCTCTCCATGCCCTGCGGTGGACACACATGAAGCAAGGATGATATTAGCCAGACTGAAAGGAGAACAACTCAGAAAATCTGTTTCAGTTTTAAAATCTAAGTTTAGGGAAAAGTGTTTCTAATAGAGCTGGCAGGTTGCTTTTGACTCTGTGAAGCATCATCAGTGTTTGGGCGTGAGGTTCAGAGAGCTACCTGTTCCTCACACATGAGTAGATAATTCAGAGACTGTGCTCGGTAAGTCATTGCTGCAGCATAGTTTTCAGCTGTAACTACATCTTTTCAGAATTTATACTATTCTTACTTCCACTCCTTTGAGAAGGCCATGAAATCTTTAGCATGACACTTTAGCATTCCTCCAACAGCTGAGGCAATGTGTGCCTGGCCACATTTTGAGGAATTCCATAGTGTGGTTAAATTCAAATGATGATTGGTTGCTGGGCGCATTTCCTCAATTCTTCATTCATGAGGTTTCCACATTCCAGGGAAGAGCCAATAAATGCCCATAAGATTGATTAAATGATTGATTTGGCAGTTCATGCGTGAGACAGCACATGTTTCTTTGGCATTCTCTCCTGTGCATTCCTGTATGATGACAATTTTTTTTTTTTTTTGGTGTTGGTCAGGATTCAGCGCTGGAAAGCTATTGCTGAAAAGACACATTCCTTACATGAGACAGTCATTCTGCACTGGTGCTCATATACATGGGAGGTCCCTTCAGACAAAATAGAGGCAATTGAATTACTTTCCAATTTAACACTTTATAGCTGTGATCAGTTTGATTTCAGTTATTTCAGTTATGTTCAGTTATCTCACCTTGTTTTAAAAATTGTTCACAAATAAGGGAAGAAAACTCTGTTGAAGGGGAAAAGGTATACAAAGTTAAAATGCACAGAAGTGCTTTTGAAAATAAAACAGTTTTCTTTAATGCACTCAAATGATACCTAAGTCAGATACTCTAACCTCGTTAGCATTCTAGCTGATTTCCATATTAACGAGCCCTTTTCAGGACCTTCGAAGTGATGAATAATTGACAACAAATTAATTGTTTTGATTGTCGTCCTCGGTGGAAGGCGAACGCAATGTTTTACATGTTGCTTCCCGGCTAATTATTCAGACGCCACATTTGTCAGACCCCTGTCCTCTGACGGTACTGTGTTTCCAGGGGGGAGAAAAACAGCCGATTCGTGTGGTAATTAACCAGAATGTGCAACGGCCTGCGAGTGAGTCGAGCGGCTGCCAGTCCAAACGTTGTGTTGCCGCAGATGCGTAGGGGCAATTAAAATGTGGTCTGAAAGGGGGAAGCGGAGCTCTGACACAGTCGTGTTGCATTTGTGCACAATCAAGCGGGATTGTTCCGTTGCTGTTCATTTTCAGCGGGTTTCCTCTCGAGATGGGTGACCCCCCCCCCCCCCCAATCGACCTCGTGCTGCATCACCATTATATGCCAGATATTCAGACAAGGAGTGGGCCTTTTACATTTCCCCCGGAAACAAAACCATTCATTTTCCCACACAAAGGCATGAGCCCCAATGGCACTCCTGTTGGAGGCAGTATGGAGTAGCAGTGAGAAAAATCTATAACCAGAAGTTTGTAGGTTTGAGAGGGGTGTTACTGTGTTACCCTTGAAAAAGGTATTTAACCTTGATCAATTTTGTGTATTTTTTTGTATGTATGTGCAATGTGGGTGAGTGGGACATATGATAATGTAGGGAATTTCCTTTTTTTTTTTTTCCATTGCTACCTGAAAGGAGAGTCTGGCAGCTATCCTCAGGAACAGATTGTTTTAAGCACTCTTCTAAAAACAGATTTTTAGTACTCAGATTCAAGCAACAGTTTCTTCATTGCATATGGACTACAGTTTAACTAATTGTTTACGCAGCGACATCAAGTTCAGCAGAAAACATTTGCTGAGTATTACCAAAATGAAAAATACTGACAGTTGTCTGATGTCACTGTAACATCTGTGAAGCCTGTTAATTTAGCACACGACTTCTGATGATTTTATGCTTGCTTCAAAAGCACACAGAGTTCTGTGAATGACAGCAGAGGGTGAGGAGGATAATTAAATTTGCACTCCAACTTAATGGAGGACAATATGTTTGTTTAAAGCGATGATACAGCAACATATTTCAGAGCATAGTCTAATGCTTGCACTGTAGCTCTGAAGTGTAATTTTATCCATCATTTTTGGAGCCAGAAGGCTTGGCTTGCCCACTTTGATCATTCTCACATGTACCTACTGAGAATGCTGAATACTGCAAGTGTTTAATATGTTGCACGCAAACCAAATGCCCCCAATATTACACCTTAAAAAGACTTGTCAGTGGATCAAAAGAAAGCAAAAATAGAAATGACAACTGTAAGGCATATTGTTGGACGGCATCCATGAAACATCAGATGCGCCCTCTGAAAGGTTTATTTACCTTGCCAGAAGTGAAAGCGAATTCCTCTAATGCAAAATGACAGCTCTTCCTTATGTTTGATTTGTAGTGGTCAGGAGGGGTACGTGTCTGTGTGTGTGTGTGTGAGTGTGTGTGTGTGTGCGTGTGTGCGTGAGTGAGCAGGGGATGACAGCCAGGTCTCTGTATCCTGAAGACACTGTCAGCCAGGATTGATTTCCACTTCCCCGATGTATGTAAGTGTTCCTGTAACACAGCTGACCCCGACTTGCGTTACCTTGTCATTTTTTGACACGGAACAAAGAAAAGGCAGGCTGGAAATAGCCAGGCTCTGACCTTGAACCCGTGGTAAAAGTGAGAGATGAGTCTGTAGTTTACTCACAGAGAAAAACAGCAGCAGATTTCTCCTGGTGATGCAACATCTTGTGAGGATCAGTAGAGGGCAGGGTAGCACTGTGGTAAGTGGAAAAACTGTTTTTCAAAGAAGTTTTCCAAAGACGGAATATGGATAAATCAGTATTCCGTAATATTTATCTTTACCAAAATTCAGGACTGGTCCCTTCATAGGACGTGCTTGTGTAAGCATATATCATGGTTGTACTTTTGGCACCATCCAACATCAATCAACCTAGTATACCTAATTCAAAATTAAATATTTTCTTTTGCTTTTCTCCAAAACAAAGAGATAGTATTTATTCTTCAGCTTCACTTAGAGTGATTGGTTGACCAAAATAATAATAATAATAATAATAATAATAATAATAATAATAATAATAATAATGACATAATTATGATAATAATTATTAAAAACAATATAATGTGTGTCTTCAGGATCAGCAGATAAACCAGTTCAACATGTTATTGCTTCTATACTAATTATGGTCTTTTTTTAAGTTGCATATACTGTCGTATACCATAAACAGTATAGTATATACTGTCATATACTGTAAACAGTAATAATTCCATAAATACCTGTGTGAATGCATTGAAATGTTTGTGGAGGAAAGATTCATGGCCAACTCTGTCACAATAATAAGCTTACAGTGACAGCAGCAGGGGAAATCACTCTTGAATAGGAAGGAACAAACTGAGAGCCTGTTGTTGTCATATTTTGCCTTTCACATTGTGCCTTTTCATCTCTTAAAGTCCCTGTTAAACTCTCCGCTGTCTTTCTTTTCACGCCAGACATGGTTTGGTCATTACTGTCGTCCTGGAAGCAGGGAAGAAGAAAAGTGAGAGAAAGGTGGTCTTCTCTCTAGATGTGTGAAGCAGTCAGTTTTTCTCTGGGAGACTGGGCTTTTTACAAAACTCTGGGAATGAATCTTCCTCTGCTTATACTGCTGAGGACTCACTTTAAGCCAGAGCGCTATGGCATTTGGAAAAAAAAAAATTATGCATTTATTGCATTCTGACATCTCTTTATGACACAATAATTTTCTGAAATTTAACAACCACCAAAACTCCTGCTGATTTGCTACAAGGGAAAAAATGTGTGTTTTAAATCCTTGCTTAAAGTTACAGTAAGGCTAGGAACCACTGCAGTTAGATTGACTATCCCCCATGGTTTCCGTAGCAAGGCACACATTTGGTAAACAACAACATTCTAATATTAGACACACATGCTAAGGTAGGAGCAGGGGGCAGAAGAATGTAGAGAGACCCTTCAGACTGACCAGGAGAAATAAAGAGGTAGCAAGTGTTGTGAGCTGAATAGTCAATGCATGGCTAATATGTGGTTTAACACCCAAATTTAATTCACTCCACATTATGTAAACAGTCCGTGTATGAAGGTGGCTCATGCTTGTCTTAGAAAGTGAAAGTCTGGACTGGATTTACAGTGAAGTTGAGCATCACTATTATGTTGGATTACTTGAACAGTATGATGTCTTTCTCTGCAAACAATATCAGTTTTCAAGACTGGCACAAGGACTGTTTTGAGGCAGGCATAATGTAATCATACTGCATTAGAGAAACATGTTGATTCAACATTATATAGATTTTAATGTTTGTACTTTGCGTAAGGCAAATATTATTTTAATCTGCTAAGAACTGTGTATCTCTCCAGGATGTTTAGCATGGATTGAAATTACCCCTGGATGCCTATCTATCCATCTCTGAAACCTCATTTAATGTTAAAATGTTTTATAGCTGACATTCACAGTCCCTACTGTCATCAAAGAGACAAAGATCGTCCAAACACACAGCTGACAAATGATAAAAGGCAAGCAGGGTGTAAGCAGAGATTGAAAGCTTGTGAAAGGGACAAGATTTTAAAAGGAAAAGATTAAAAATGCTGTCAGTTGCTTGAGTTCCCTCTCTACTGCCATTTTACATTGTATCATGTGGCACTTGGTTTTCTTTATAGATCTAAAGCTGTGCATTGTTTTTTTCCCCTCATCTCATCTCTTTTATGTAGATATTTTTACACAGAACAGGCTATACACTTTGGTGGTTCATTAATAATGCTTATGTGAGATTCTCTGAGAGAGGTCATAGGATTCAGATATTATTTGTATCCTGTCTAATTCCAGTTTTTGTTTGTGGAATCATTCTGAGATGAAAAGTGTTACCAGAAAGTAAGACAGGAAGTATGATTTGATCACTGTGTTAGCTATGTGACAAACTCAGAGTAAGGAATCTGCCTCACTGCCATAGACTGAACATTGCAGATTGTAGGGTTTAGTGCTAAAAATGAGCTGTAGGAAAACTTGTGTAACTAACAAAAATGAAATAATCATTCTGATATTTGCAGAGCTTTGCTTACAAAGATTGCAGGTTCAGTTCCCAAGGAGACTGTCATTGTACTTTTGAGCACAGCGATAACTGGAGACAGTGTCATATATAAAAGCTTATGAGAGGATAACAAGTGATGAGATAAATGACAAGCAAGGTGACTTGGGCACTATGTGCTTGTACCTAACATATGTCTAACAGTTTGATGTTTTTGTTACCATGTTAAACCATCAAATAAAGCCCATGTTAATACAAGGATATATTTCAAACAGAGTATAATGTAAATGAATACACTCCATACTGAGGCTTGAGAATTTTCTCAAGTTTCACACTAAATATTATGGTCCCAATAAGTATTGGAGACATAAAGGTTCAATAGTTCAGAGCCAGACTTATATAGTTAACTTTGAGCAAACAGGGAAAAGTCAGTGTCTAGCCTGCAGCCCCTGCAGGTGTGATCGTGCTGTGTGGTCAGGGCAAGCACGCCTCAACTTGCAGAATTTCAGCCTCACAGGACAGGTTTCTGGTCCTCCATTTCCCAGAGTTCCCTGTGTTCTGTCACACAGCACAAGGAGAGCCACCAGGGGTGCGTAAATGGGCGATCATCAGCATACATAGCATTAAGAAGGGGAGAACGCAGAGGCCTGTTTCTCCCCCCACCTCTTTCCCCTGACCTATTTTTGTGGAAGTATCTCTTAACAGAAAGCTTAGAGCTGCTTAATGGTAGATGACACAGCAGTGTCCTGCAGTGTTTTCCCTTCTTAATCCTCAGCGTCTTCGGTAAAAGAGCTTTCAGAAGAAATATTGCATTTTTTGGCATGCTTTCCCAGAGGGAATGCGGTATTGTCAGTGCACATCTTTTTTATATGGTTGGAAGCTATTCCCCCAGAGTGGCATTCTGGCTGCTCCCTTAGTGGGTTAGGTAAGCAATAAGCACAGATGGTTTCCAAAAGAATTCCACCTCAAGCTCTGTGGAAATCACACTTTTTTTTTCCTTGTACGATATGTTATTCTGTCACCTTGTCTTAAACATATCTGTAAACACAAGAGAAAAAGAGCCCCCAAATGCATTTGCTTATGAATTCTTCTCAAGACAAATATCTCCTCTGGCTGTTTTGATGCCTTTCCCAGATTTGTGGCCTGTGGTTTTATTTTAGGACCTACTGTCTGGAGAACTTGAAGTTCTGTCTTGAAATCCCATGACCAGGGTAGCCTTGACTTTCAGAAACGAAACAAACACAATCTATTATCATCAACGGGAAGTACTTCTACAGTTTCAAATGGGTAATGTGAACTGCCATTCGTTCAGTTTGGTGTTGGATGGTTGTGCAAAGGAAGATGAAGGCTATGTTATTATTCAAAGTTCAGTTGTAATACTTGTTGTAATGTTTACATCCTTGAAAACATTTGTCTGAATATTTCTTTTTTCTTTTCTTGTGAGCAGATAGACCTGAAAAGCACTGAGGCAAGTTAAAAAATTGATTCATGTTTTTATTCTTTCTTTGTAGTATAGTCATTACAACATTGGTTATGCATCTAACATATGTCCAAAATCCTATATTTCTATGCCATAAAAGAAATAATGGCAGGATGAATGTGTGAACTTTTGAGCTGTGTGGATAAGCACCCTGGGCGACCCTAGTTGCACCATTGTCTATTAGACAGCACTTCACCTTGTAATGCCCTGAATGTCATGGGAAGAACTATTTGACAGGAAAAGGGCTGATTTTGTTCTACAGAGAAGACTTAATGTAGCAGTAGCAGAGCAATAAACAGATTTCAGTATGGTAGTGAGAGGGAGAGAGAGAAAGAGAGAGCGGGAGTGGATGAAGAATCGCACGAACTTCTCACACACACAGCTGCAGGTGCGAGGCCTACCCAAGACCTCGTAAAATACATGAGTTCTCTGGTGTGCCAGCAGTTCTTCATCAGCAGTTTGCTTTGAAATTCATACAATTTCTGAGTAGACTTGGCAGCTGTAGTCTGAGATTTGATTAAATGCGGAAATGTAATGTTTCGGTCTTCCTCTTTGCCTTAATTCAGATATCTCGCCATCGGAGGAATCAGTCTCAACATAACCTAGGTGACATTGGAGCAGCAGAACATCCTGTGAGTATAGCCATCTGTCTGGTGTGGAGGACAGAAAGGAGGAAATATCACAATAATGTTACAGTATGAGGGCTCGTCTGTTGTCTGTTTCTAAACAGTTTTATTTGTTTAGAGAAGCGCATGACAGTAAGATTAGTGGCACTGTGGAGTAGTGGTTGGGACCTGCTAGTTATGATCCAGGTAGGGTGCCATTGTTGTACCTTTCAGCAAGATGCGCTACCTGACTGGCTTGTGTAATTATCCAGCTGCATGATCTGGATAGTACGTAACTGGAAAATCCATATGGAAGTTACCCTGGAAAAAGTGTCTTGGTATTGATTAATGATCAGAAATAGATTTGTGAAATTCTTAATCACATTGAACTGTCTTTCAGTGCTGTTGGAGAACTTGGTAAAACCCATTGTCTGCATAAAAAGACATTGCTAAGCTTCAAAGTGAATAACCAAATAAGCATTTGAAGTATGCCTATTTATTTCAATAACAGCACACACTGCATTAATATAGGTAAATGAACTCATCCCTGCATCCAGACTGCATGTAACACCAGGCTTTGTCTCAGTCTCTGAGTTAATGGGGCTGATTTATACCCATGTGCTGTACCCACCACTATTCCGTACATGTGGGCCTCACCGTCTAAAAAAAAAAATAAAAGATATAACGTTGAGATAAGAGATAACAGAGTTAACTCTGAGTCATTTTACATTTTTTTTCTCTCTCTGACAAACCCGCGTGTTGCCATTGTTTGATATTGCTCTTTGTGTTGAACTCTCTTTGTGGGTGCATGAATTTGTAATGAGCTCATAAGAAAATGGCTCTACCGTGTTATTTTATGCTGGATAAAGAGGTTGGTTTCCACACCAATCAGCTGTCTGGGGACCTCTCTGCTGTATGAGGGCAATTAACTACCTCCTATGTCACTTTCAATAAAGACATCATACTCTACTTGCGATTACCAAACAAACATTCTAAAAACAGGAAGGGAAACATTTTCCGCTCATTGATTTTAAATAGGATTTCTCTGAATAATTTCAAACAGTGATTGGACTACTATAACCTGACTAGGAAGAAGGCATGAGAAATGTGATCATTCTCAAAAGCCATCTCCTCATTTTTCTGCTTATCTATACTGTCTACTCAGTGTTATTGCCATTGTGTATGTACTGCAGTTTATTTGTCTGAAAATACTTGTCAGACTAATCACATATCAAGAATTATAATGGTATTTGTGCAAGCCAGTGTTGGAGTAATGCAGCTGGGTCTAGAGACATATTCATTTAAAACCCTGGCAGCTCAACTGTTTTTAAATGAAGATATTGTCCTACACGCTTTAATGGTGTACATTTACTCAAAACAAAGTATTGTCCTGTTTATTTAGCAATGTAACACTCCATAATTTAAAGAGATTGTCCAGTGTAGCTGTTATTGTCTGGATTTTAGTTGTAGTTTTGGTACATTTTAACAGTTCTATTTAACAGTGGATTTTGAGTGCAAGCGTGCTTTTTAGGGGCAAGGTAGTTTACGCTTGGAATGCAGACATTGTTGAGCAGAAAGTCAGTGATTGTTTATGCCTTGTGGGTCAGGTTCAGTGCAGCTGCATTTTTGTCTTGATTTTTTTTTCCATTTTCTCAGAGCTTTCGGTTGCAAACTTTGTTTTTTTAACAACAGCAGTGCCCTCATTTTCAGTCGGAACCATTTTGATCTTTTTTGGATTTTGTTCTCTCTTTGGACTCCATTTGGACAGGTTGTCCTCTAACTCAGAATGATTAACCTTGTCTTGCTGTTTTCATTCCTCTTTGTTAAATGTTTCTCTGAGGTGACAGTATTCAGGGATTCACTGCCATCTACGCTTTTAACACAGTACACCTAGCTAGTAAAAGCATCCCTTTACACTAAAATATCTGCCCCAGGCCATGTGTAGTCCTTGATCATGAAAAGTATAGGCCATTAACATTCCAAAATAGACATTCAAATGTATTTCCCTCCCTTCTAAAATTGTATTGTTTCTTTCCTTGTACGTCTACTAATCTATTTGTCCTTTGCAGGTGCTGCACTTGCAGATTTTCAAAAATTTTATACATGCAGGATTGCTAAAATTTGCTAAATACTAACACGCTGAATTGAAAATTTGAAAAGAAGGATTTCAACTTTGCCTTTAGAAAAGAGTGAAAAACAGATTGTTCAAGTGTGGGTATTACAAATAAGTTCTAAAAAGGCTAAAATATCATGCTATATTAGGACATTTTATAATTCCTGCATTATGGTGTATGTGGCAAATTATTATGTTGTAAGATCAGTTATGCAAATTCTTTGTTTTGTTTGTCTAATTTCAGAGTGTGCTGAAAGGTGAATATCTGAACAAAGCAAAGATAGCAGATGGAGGCAAGAAATTGAGGTACAGTTCACCTGGAACCTGTTGTCACTGACAATTTGCAAAAATACTGGCATCTAGGAAATGTCATGGGAAATAAACAAATATCCAACTATCCTTGAAATTGCCGATATATAAAATAACAACAACAAAATTCTCCTTCTATCACTTCTTGGAAAATGCATCCCTCATTTTTGCCCTCTCCACAGCGCTATGTCATTTATAGTACTGTCAATTCTTGCATTGTCTGTACTCTCGTATTACTACAAATGGATACTTCATTGTCTGATACTGCATGCTAACTGCAAACAGTCATTTGGTGATCAATGTTTCCTACTAACAGCACACACAAATGTATGCCCATGACAAGTCTCAAAAAATATTTTCCTTGGCAATTCCACCTTTACAGTTCTCCAGAGTTACAAGAATCTGACGAAAAATCAATGACAATCTTACAGTTACCTTAAAAACCATTGGGATTGAGTATAAGTCTGATTGAAATGGGGAAATCTACAGGAAGGAGTGTGTTGCCCACGCTCTGTACTGGGTGTTTGATAAGCCACAAGCCACCCTTTCTAAGGGTCTAAAGAGCCAAGACTCATCTTTCCATTCTTCCCCGCAAGCATTTGTTATTAACCGGGAAACAAGGAACCGTATCAAGACCCACTGCAGCTCCATACATCATTGTGTCATTTCTGCTTCCTGCTTCCTGCATCCATCTGCACTTGTATCTTCAAATATCTGCCAGTTTTGTTAAACCTTTAATGAGTTGTAACCGAAGGAATGTATGTTGGGTCAAGCTATGTTTCGTTACATCTTACCAGACAATGTTCTGGATCACACTCTATTGGAAGTGAGCAAAATTTCATCTGATTATTGTTAGTGGAACTAAGAAGGATTGGAATGTTTTTTTTTTTTTTTTGCACTGGCAGCTGATTTAAAAAATGAAAATTATATGTGATTCTGTATAATCATTCATTAAGGTAGCTGCAAAAAAGATTCATAGTTTCATGGTTCATAAAGAATACAATTTTTAGAGCAGGTTAATGTTAGAAATACTTTGAGATTTGTCAGTATAATCAAAATATTTTAAGCACGCATTTGCTGTGAATTAGATTTTTTCTGTATTGAAAATAAATAAATAAATAAATAAGAATAAGTATAACTCTTCAATTTTCACCAGAGAAAAGACAAATGAACAAGTTTGCATTCCTGATGATAATTTCTGCCTTATCTTGCTTAGATGTTATAATCTGTCCTGAAAAGCCATAAGCGCTGACAGAGAGGGCAGCTTTCTGTGGATCTCGAGTGCCTTAACTTTTGTTCATCATAATCCTACTACCAAGCAAGGGGAGGTCATGTTTGTCAGATTCTACTGCCATAGAATTTATCTTCCCTAATTTAGCATTAAAAATATGTGATGTCACGTTGAACTCCAGATCAGTAATAAGCAGCATAAACAAGTATGAAATTGGGTGTCTTTTGGACCACTTGGAGAAGACATGAACATTCAAACCAAAACATTCACTCCCCACGCAGTGTTAATAGCCAGTGAGTGCAAAGAGTTTTTCAGAGCTTCCTGGTCTGAAAGGTTTCACTGTTTTGACTGCAGGCCCCCAGTGCTGTGAAAAAAGGCCTCAATTTTCATTTGTCAGTGATCAAGTGTAATAGGTGCTGTTCTGTAGCGTTATTTCAATAAAATGTGCATGTGTAGTTACTCCAATTCCCACAAAATGCTATGACAGTTGTTATAAAGGGTCTTACATAAGAACTACTGTACATAAAATCATCTTAGCCTTCTTACATATAGCTTAATAAAAAATTTACATCAATCAACATGGATTGTCATAGAGTGTTAAATGCCACCATCCATATTGTTAAGTGGTGATACCATAAATATATAAAATTAAAATATGGTGGTGATGACCCATATGATGTGAATTGGTTGGTAGCACATACTCCATGACACTCAGTCAGTTTAAGTATCTATATAGGACTAATGAAAGTGTTGTTTCATGTTTGTGAAGGCTTTATAAAGCTCTTATGTGGCATTATAATGGTGTTAACTAAAATGTTTTATTTGAATGTTCACAACATATACATTTTTACAAGTCTCCTTTTACCTTTTGTTTGCAGAAAAAACTGGACCTCCACATGGGTTGTCCTTGAGGTCAACCAGCTGTTATTTTACAAAGAAAGCAAGCAAGAAGCCTTATCTAATTTGGTAGGTAAACTATTTTCCAGTCATCGTTTATGGATTTTCACTGAATAGACTGTTCCTTTCTATGATTCTTTAAAGTGTTGAACATAATGTTCCAGACATGCTATCCAGAGAATGCTCTATCACAATGTGGGACATAGGATGCATTTTATAAATAGGGGCCAGCCAGCTTTTGTTGATCACACCTCAGCAGTACATATGCTATTAAACACTCAATAGTTCATTCGTGCTGTCCTCTTGGGTAAAAATGTTTGTACTCATCTTAAACATGAGCCACACTGAGGTCAAAGTGTCCCAAGTTTGATTTGAACTACAAAGATTAATATGAGACCACAATATCAATAATCCGTGTATGATATACAAATGCAAAGCTTTGCCCACAACCACAAAGGATTTGTAGCAACTTGACTGGAGTGGTGTTACCCAGGTGCAGCTGGTGAGCTACATGCCAAATCAGGCACGCCCCTTGTTTGAAACTGAGTGGGCTGGGGGCAGGAAGCGCCGGCCCTTTATCCAGGGGAATTATCAGTGCGCTGGAGATACGGGCAGGGCCAATTTGATCAGGCTGGATCGGATTTGGTCATTTCCTTTGCGAGACGAATGAATCAAGATACGGGGTTTATTACCCGCAACCCTCCGCGGACCTTTGTGTTCATTACTTATGATCTGTTTACAATGGGGGGACCGGGTGGGTCTGACATATGTTTGCCGGTCCCTTACTGCTAAGTCTGGCCCACCTCTTAGAGATAGAGTGTAACGTGTCAATGGAAATCAGCACTCTACAGCACAATGCCTGCATCCAAGTATAAGAAAACATCAGACACACACTGTGAAATTCTTTCTCTCTCTTTCTCAGTTATAGTGGCACAAAGTAATTTCACACTCACAGAGCAAGCTAGCTGGAATGGACAACAGGAGACAGAGGAAGCTAGAAGTGTTCTGGAAACATTTGCGTTAAACAAACTATTTAGGAGAGGTGCGTCTCCAAAGCAGAATGCTGAGGACAGCCTCCGTAAATTGGAATGTGTGAATGTTTTCATTCTGGTCCCTGAGGACATTCCCTGAGAAGGAAAGAGAAGAACACAAAGATCCACTGTGACAGACCTGAGAACAGTCAAACACAGACACAGACTGTTAGCAACAGCAGGGAACACACTTGCCTCCATTTGTCAGGGGGGTTAAGAGAAGAGGGCAAGCAAGCTACGAGGACCTGTTCTGTGATAGTGTTTGGATTGTGACCTTCATTATGCTAATGCTCAGCAGACTTCCTCATACAGGGGTAGTGATATAGCAAAGGCTGAATACTAACTGAATCAGTATAGATAAGATACCTTTCTTAAGGACACACCAATGGTGACACACCTGGAATCCTAACCTGTATCTTCTGGTTATGAATTTCATAACTGCTAGGCACACTACCACCCTAGGCTTCAGGTACCCAAAAATGGGTAGAGCTGCATTCTAATTAGAACAGATGATAATGTTTTACTAATGATAGCCAAAGTCATTTGATTATCTTTAACATGTCAGTGACTTTCAGCACATGGGGACCCTTTATGGGACTCATGAAACCTAACTCTCCTGTAACTCCTCAGAGGTTTACTGCTCAGAAGTGGATCTGACTGTACTGAAACAGACAGGGGTTAAATGATTGTGGAGTATTTCAAATGTGGAGTTTGGTATTTGTGAAGAAGTAACATCTTATACAGAATACCTTATAAAGGAATGGAAGACAAGCAAAAGCCAAATTAGACACATTACTTAGTTCTGCAATAAAGAAGGCTGAGATGTGGGCGTCTCAAAAGGTTCAGGGGAAGATTCATTCTGGGAAGTGACAGAGGGAGGGAGGGAGGTTTAATTCGAGGGTTACGGTCAACAGCCACGCCCAGTTTGAGATCTGTTACAGTTGGCCCGGCAAGCCCGATTTCCAGAAAGCGAGAAAATCAACCTTGTTGTTCGCAAGGCCTGGATTCCTGGCACATCCGTCTCCTGCCGACAGGGTAAACAGATCTAATTAGCATGTAGCTGATTTCCTTCTCTTGTAAAATGAGAGAATGTCAATGTTCTGACACCAGCCACAGATCAATAGCTGACATTTACTCTTTGAGTTTCTGCGTGCTCATCCACTGGTGATAGGTGTTGGTAACTGAAGCAATGAGATTTGCTTTAAACCGCTATACAAAGAGTATCATTTATTGATATTTACTTGCATGGAAGTAGGCCTTAAATCTGTTATGTTATTAATAATAACTACATACTGGTCATGTGTGTAAGTGCAGATGAATGTGCATGTCCACATACATGTACGCAGCCATGTGTGTACACACACACACACACACAAAACACACATCTGCATGTGTACACATGCACAGCACCACATAATTTTGGAGCATACAGGATCTCAGATGATGCAATAATTTAATACATTCTTTCTTGGGTCATATTCATAACAGGCAAATATAAGTTGCTTTGATACAGAGGATTGGAGATCATCCCATCAAAAAGCAATCAAAATGTTTACTCACATTTGTAGACATTTAATTTGTATGATTTTAATCCGGTGCAGCTCTGATGTGGCTCAGTTGGAAGGGGGGGAGGGGGGTCTCTTGGATCAGCTTGTTACACACTTACACTTTTAATGAAGCGCAGGGCAATTAGTAATGCCTTTCACTATTGATCTCCCCCTTAGCGAGAGGTCTGCCAGCTGTAAGCTACTTTCAAATCTCATTGACTATGGAAACTAGGAACCGTGGAATGCCTATCAGGCTGAAGACAGTGCTCCTTTCAGAATCCTGACCCTTGACCCTTGACCCTTGACCATGACCCTAATTGGGAGAATGCATCAATGAGGGTCTTTACATTGCTGTTCCAGCACTTATAATTTTATGTTTGTACCCACTGGTTCACATCATGTATGCTTACTGGTCACAAAAAAAGAAATTTTTTAGCATTTTTAAAGAAAGTATATTTTAAGATATCAACACACACACACATTTCAAGGGCAGGGCCATATTTAAGGAATACTTTTTTTTTTAGGCTGGAGGGAGAAGTCCTAAGAAGTCCAGCTCTCAGAACTGGGCTCACTCATTCACTCTCTCACCTGATTGAGGAGGATGAAAGTAGCAACAGTTTATATATAGATATTTAATAAATTTTGAAACGGTTTATAAATATATTAATTGCATTTCAAATGTTATTGTTTCGCTTTAAATACTTTTCCATTAGGGTTGTGATGCCTGAATATATAGCTAAGCATCTCCCTCCTCCGTCTGAAGGAATAGCTGTCATCTTGTTGCTTAATGCTGCTTCCATCATTAATGAATATCATTTCAAACAAACAAAACTGAATATAGAAAGGAGTCGAAATGTCTGTGTTGCAAACACCTAAAGCAGTAAATAATATAGCACCATCCTAAGCTGTGTTTTATTCAGCAAATATAAGCAGTCTTCTCTCTCCCTTTTTGTAATTAACAGTTGAGATGTCATGAGATCAAGCAGATAAGATATGGTGTCCTATATCTGCATGGTAAATTTCTGGCCTCTAGACTCAGCTCCTGTTTCTTCTGCCTTTAACCCTTGATAAAATACACTGAACTGCAATAAAATTACTTAGTAATTTTGATTCTAAAAAAGTGAGGGGATGTTTTTAAGGTAATACCGCTTTGTCCCCTTCTCCCCTGGTTGTAGTTTTCCCAACACCACTGGAATACACATTAGTCTGTTACAAATGTCACCTGACGCTCAAGCTGGTTCTGAAAGTCACATACTGTGTTTCAGAGAGTCATGTTGTGCAGAAACGTGCACAGATTCACATATGGTGTGGTCTGGCTGAAATGGCGGACAGAGAGGATGTGGGGAAACATCCGCATGATGTAAAACTCTGTGAATCTGCTCAAAATTTCGCACAGCATGACGTCCTCAAATGCAAACCATTGTGTGAACATTCAATAAACAACTCTAGAACTTTGGTTTCTGTGGGACGTTTATACAGAAAACAAAAAAAATGTAAATATTTTGATTCACAATTTTATAATGGACTTTTACTTCAGTGGAGTATAAAATAAAGCAACTTAATCATGCATAGTTCCAGTTGTTACCTTAACAAAATGGTGGACAGTATTTACTTTTGAGTCAGTATAAATGATATTTACACAGATACTGTTTGGAATTTTAGCTTTGCACCGATAAGAAACAGCTGAACTTCTGTGTACGCATCCACAGTTTATATATATAAAAAACCTGTTTATATTGCAAAATAAGTGTACTTTACAACCTTTTTCCTGTTGTTTATTTAAATGTAAAATATTTCTCCTGGTCCCCTAGAAAAGCTGTTGTATCCAAGCATTTACATAAATCACTAAATGGAGAGCCACACTCTTTCAACAACATGTAACTCAGTGCTGATTTATGAAGCATTGTATAAAGTCTGTATTTATGTGTTGGTTTGATGTAGGCAGTGGATAAATCCATTTGTATTTCTCTTTGTGATTAATGGTGATTGGTGTTGATATTGATTGGTGACTTTTGAATGCTTTTCAGAGTCACCATGAAATGTCGACCATATGACCACATTCCAGTTGGTTTCTCATATGACAGCACTCAAAAACACTCCCTCTGAAAAAGCCCAATTTTTGATTATTATCACTTTACATGTCACAGTCCTCCCTCTCATCGGGGATTTGTAAGAACCACTGCATTTTGGAACGCATGGCCATTGAGGTCTCTGGAATCAGTAATTCATATTAGAGGCACATATGACAGTATGACATGTTGTGACTATACGGTGGCTCAAATATAACTCTTGCATAATAGTTATACGAAACAACCCATGATAAAGAAAAAAACATTTTTTCCCTCATTATTCATCGAAATTCCTGAACTTTGTCTTGTTACTTTTCTAAAAAAATCTTCCACACTGTACAAAGTAAATAAATAAATAAACAATGATCAAACTACAGAAAATGAATACCTGTCAAAGTGTGTGTTGTAAATTGTCAATACATTTTACATTGATAATAGGCAGACAGTTACTGTAGAAATCAGGCAGGTCTTCCTCTCTTCCTTGAGATGGTTTCTAAATGTATCTGCAAGATGGAAAGCACAGAGATGTGCTAGAGCGCATCCTAAGCCTTTAGTTCTCATTTGTTTGTTCATCCTTTCGAGACAGACAATTTGTCACACCACAGTTTACTTTTGTATTTCTCAATATTTATGACAATGCGCTCTCAATGAGCTCTTTCTCAGAGCCTAATGCAGGACATGAGAAACATTTTCTTTTCCTCTTTTTGTTATTTAGAAGCCAGGATGCAAGCCAGAGGGTGTCGATCTCTGTGGGGCTCATGTCGAATGGACGACGGACAAGTCAAGCCGGAAGAATGTCATTCAGGTCAGAACTTTTTTTTAAGTCTGGGGAAAATACAAACCCTACATCGGGACGCTGTCTGACAGTGACCTTTAGGAAATCACTGCACTGCAACCTAGGACAAGTGTACTCTAGTGTGGTACTACATAAAGTGCTTTTTTAAATTTTTATTTTAATGGATTATCATTTGTCTCAGTTCTTGGTGTCCTCCCAAACCGCGCCAGCTTCAATAAACATCATACTTTGTCCTCGAAAGTGGCGCTTGTCCAGGCGGCTGCGGTCTTCCTGTTTATTTGTCAGGCTGCGCAGGTTTTCAGATCGAGGTGGGTCTCTTCAACCTCCAGCTGAACAAGAATAAACACCCGTCCAGGGACTCGCAGCAAAAGTGCAGTTTTCTGCTTCAGAGGGATTTCCACAGCCATTGTTGTCAACAGAGCATCGACCTTTAAAAACATTGGAACCGTTCTAGTCGACCCTGGCTCTGGCAGGAGCGCGTTGTATATGTCTGTTGACACACTGTTTCTGTGTTGTGGCGTGTGTGTTCCATATCTTGTGTAAACTGAGGAAACACAATTGCATTTGCAGCAGCGTTGACATCTGCAGAGACTCGTACATTCCCAGGCCAGAATGGGTACAACATTCTCACAAAGTGTGATTTTTGATTAAAGTAAAAAAGTATGAACACGGGACCACAGCTTGTATTAGCCAATGCCTTTGACTATTCACCAGGCATTACCCCCATGTTCAGTTAATGTCAAAAGCGCAGAGATTTTATTTGTATAAAAGCATAATTATGCAGAGCCATTTGGCCTGGTTTCTTCATGGTGCAGTATGCAGTGGAAGATGGATCAGCTTAAAAAGGATTGAATTTGAAGGTTTCTTGTCCTGTCAGAACCGCAGGCCATAGAGACTGAAGGTCACTGAAATCTAGTCAGACCCTCAGGGAGATAAGTGTGGAAAGTGAAAGCTTGGCAGCAAAGGCAGGGACAAATAAACAAGCAAATAAACAACGATCATTCAAAGTGAAAAAACAGAATGCCATGTGCACATAGCACTGAGTTTGAATGTGCCGCAGTGCAAACGTGTATGCGGACAGGCTGCTGTGCTCCGATTGGCATTCATGCAGCCAAAGGCAGCGCTATCGCTCTCAAGACATCCCATCTATCAGCGTTAACCCATCTCAGGACATCCCATCTACTACAGGGGTCTGGAACTCAGAAGCAGACGAGAGGTCAGGAGGCATGTCTGTAAAGCTGATTAGAACCTTCTTATCCCCAAACACTGTGCCCCTCTGTGAGAGTTCATATAAGGGCTTTGTGAGTTACATGAAGAAATGTCATTATTATCACTTCACACCTGTAATAATTCAGCACTTCTGGGGGCCGAATATTAGTGTAGCTCTTAAAGCAGTCTTAATTTATTAGTGCTGGCCAACAGCCAATGAAAAAGGTGCTGTGTGTGACTGAGGGGATGTTAGCTGTGACATTGAAATGGTGCGATTCTTTCTCACTGGCAAAGGACATGGAGATTCAGTGTAATGATGATGAGTTTGTCCATAACACTGAGTATTTATGCAAATTTTATATTTTCATTACTCAGGATTCTATATAAATGTCGAAAAGCACTTCTTTGATTTCTGTTGTTCATGACCTTAACATTTCACATTCACATTTTGTAGAAGTATCAGGCTGAACTGTGTAAGACACTCTAGGCCTGTAGCATTGGGAGCTTCAAGACACACACGATGTCGTCCACTTTGTTTCTCCTTCCCGGGGCCAAAGAGACGTGATTCGCTGTGAAGTCTCTACTTTGACCAAGACACCCAATAACAACCCTCCGTTTTGCTTCGAGGACTGGCCTGCACTCTCAAGCATGTCAGTGATACAGATTTGCAAAAGATCTTGAGGCCAAATGTATGCTTCTATCCTTCTTTCGTGCTTGAAAATATAATGATAGCCTTAACAGAGCAACAGAGCATGAGTAATCAGATTAGGGCACACCATCCAAACTACTCTCCTTCATTCTCCCTCACTGGGCTGCCTATGTAATATATATGACAACACTCTGATGGACCCAGGAGGCATTGCATGGAGTCCATCTCATTCTTTGCAGGATATATTACATATTATAGAGGGAAACATGTACCATATATTGTTTGTTTGCAATTTTGGGCATATGGCCAGTATTTCTACATACAAAACTCCATCACCAAGACTATATCTTTGACTCATACATGCGGTGGCTGTAGAGTTTGATATCGGTTTATTGTGCAGCCAAAAAATGGAGCTGGCCACAAATTCAGTTTAGAAGAAAAGTCAACCCCGGTGAATGGATTTGTGGACAGCAGAAGTGAGCCGGCACAGGGAGTCCAAGTTCTGTTTAGAATAAAAAAAAGTGAGTGGCAGGAACACCCAGCCATGCAAAAGGGGAGGGAGAGGGAGAGGGAGAGAGCTCGCATGCAAGCACAGACATAAAGGACAAAGGGCGTACATTGCTCGCTTTCCATAGTGAAGGGGGTCCCAGGGTTAAAGATCAAAGAGCAGTGGGGGACGTGTCCCCGGCCGTGAAGATCAGACCCAACTTCCGGGGACATTTACAAAAACTCTCGCTTGGCTTTGCCACTGTGTCCCACTGGTGCAACCACCGGCTCAGGGAGAAAACATTAGAATTTTGTCAGATTGCGTTTGTCAAAATGTGGCGTAAGGCCATTGCTCTTTATTCTCCCTTAGGTTTTCTCTCAGGAAGTGGGCGGGTGGGAGTGGGGGGGCGTTGTGCTCAGTCTTACTATTATGACTTTGTGCATTGCTTTAATACAAGAAAATAATCCTTTTGGAAAATACTTGGGAGGAAATGAAACTGTTGTTTGAAGACTGACTGACTTGTTGCCTTTGCTAAAAAAGAGATAAGAACAAAAAGAAAGAAATTGGAGTCAGGCTTCAGATCTCGTAACATGCTTAAAGACTTCACTGGTGTTGAGTGGTCGTTTACCGCCCCGTATTTTGACTGAAATCTTAATGCAGCAAGGATTAAAAGGGATTACAACATAATCTTGAATAATCCAAAGTGCCACAGACAAGGAAATGCTTGTAATATCCGTACGGACGTTTCCTGAGATCTGTCACTACTGTCAGTCAACGTCAGGATTAAAATTAGCGCAGAAGTTGCTACTAATGCCATCCCATTCTGGATGAAGCGGTTCGTTGAGATGTCATTTTAGAGATGTACCTCTTAAAATGCTGGCCAGATAACCAAGAGACAAAAACCGTGGAAGACGAAGCAAAGATAGAAGTAAGAAGATTTAGATTTCCGCTTTTTTATCAGAGTCTCTTGGGTTCATTATAAGATGTAATGCATCTAGTTTTATGGCTTTTGATTATTATTTTTTTAGACTGGATTTTATATTCCATCAACACGTCTCTAAGTTTCCTCATGAATAATATTTCTGAAGAAAAACGCAGATTTCTCAGATATTTAAAGAGTTAGGGTGAATACTTTATCTTTGGAACCATGTAAAGTGTATGTGTTATCTGTTATATACATGAGATTTTTGACAGTTTTCCCCATACTCATTTCTGAAACCTTTTAATTGCATTGCCTTATTCAATATGATATGATGAAATCAGTTATTAGTGCATCTCAGATATCAAGAGAATTGACACTTTTTAGTGGGCAATGTGTATCCGTCTGAATTCCAAATACATTTTGGATGTTCTGAATTATCACAATCATAATGAGAATGCAGAATTTTTATATTATTTATGGTTATATATTTATATATTACTTAAAATCTTACATTAAATGTTCAAATTGCCAAAAAAAATCAACTTTTGCTACAAATTGTCACTTTTTTTAATGCAATCGTTGCCATAATGATTCCTATTTGAGATCAGAACTAGGATTCAGGGAAGTTCAGTATATGTTTCAAAGGAATTTCACATACATATCGAATTATGTTCCAAGGTCACCAGAGGTTGCGCTGCATAGTGTTTCACCCCCAACCCAGGAAACAGAACACATGTCATACAGTGGAAAAGGCAAGAGGAAGTGGACAGCATTCTTTTAAGTTCACTGGCTCAGAAGCCCAGGGTCAAAACAATGAGAGCTGTGTGGCAGAGTGGATGTAAAGGACACAGAAATCTGTACTGAGCAACAAGCAGCAAGGCCTCCATGCTTTTTACAGCAGCCTCTGTTCTCTCTGACTTCTCTCTCTTTGGACTTGCTGCTTCTTTTTCATGCAAACAAGCAGGTCAGCTGAATCATTACAGTAAATCTCAAGGTGATGGTTATCCCATTATATTAGGACATTCCTCAACAATCTGCATACTGAATTTTAAGGAATTATGTTACTAACAGTTATGGACATTTTTATTTTATGGACATTTCAATACTTTCCTCTCCCTGTCTGAGGACAGACAAAAAAGCAAAGGATTTTTTTAGGTAGACATTTATACAACACTGACAATGAGCAATTTGCATTTTCAAAACTTCAGTTCCGATTTTAAAATGGCAATTACACCTGAGTGAGAAAGTCACAGTGCTGCCACCTAGTGTTCATTGTCACCATATCAATGAAGGCACTGCAAAACCTTGCCTAGTAAATTCAGGATAATAATGCTGTAAACTCTATTTGACATGATATTGTTATTGTAGGTAACAAAAGAGCATGTATTTCTATCAGAGTACAACCAAGAGAGTTACTAATATACTAGGGTGTCGTTGTAGTACAGATGTTAGAGTGGTCAATATCATTTCTTTGTAGGTTGTCAGCAGGGATGATTTTCACATTTTAGAAATAATGGGAATAGAATGCAATGAAGGGACAAGGGTCTCTGCAGGAAATTTTTTTGAGTTGCTATTTTGTGGTTTCTAGGGAGCAGCATATACAGAGGGTGTATTCAGTTAACAAACACCATCTCACAGGTTCAGTTCTCTTTCCTGTCTCCTGTCTTTGCTCCTTGACTTCTCTCCTCTGCTCTTCTGTCCCTCCTCCCTCCCTCTCCTCCTCTGTCCTGTCTTCTCTCCTCCTCTCCTCCCTGCATCTCTAGTCATCAGGAAACTTCTGACGCCCGGACCAGTGTATAGAGTTAACGGAAGGAATAATTGAATTCAATAGGGTTTCCGCTCAATGTTTCCCCTTTCCATACTGCACAGCCACGTCCATTGTTCATGCGTTCCAGTTCGACAGGATCCTCACAGGATAATGCTGTCATCATTAAACTGCTGTGTGAAAGCAGGGTCAAGACCCAGGAAGCCTTGTTCTGTACTGTCATTCCTCACCTCCGCAGGTGTTTGTGTTTCAGGCCCAACTGCATTTGAATGGTCCACTGCATGTGTCTGTCTAGGACAGTACTGTCCACGTGAGGTGTACAGGAAGATGGGAAGATAGGGATCAGAACAGAGAAAGCAAACTGATAAAAAATTGTCCTGAAATATTTTTAAATGAGTAAAAGTTGAATGAGTAACCTTAATATACCAAGAAATACCTAGCCTGATTTCATCTTTAAATGTTCTAAAAATCATTACCAAATAGGGGTTCCATGTAAGATGGCTGGGCGTTAGCGCAATACCCCAAACCAAACATCTCCATTTCATTCACGTCAGCCTTTTTCAAAGGACATTAGTGCTGCAACAGGATGCAGGTCTTCATGTCAGAGGTTGCCTTCTCATTCATTTTCAGGAACAACCTACAATGTTCTTTTGTTGGACGGGCACACACTGGGCAGAACAATGTGTTTTTCCGTTGCTTTTGGAGTGTGCTTTGTGCTTCCCCCAGCATTGAACTTTGAGCTTTCACTGGTGGTTAGGGTGGACTCTTTTTTCCCCGAGTTCAACAGCACGCACCTCTGATAGCTGAGCACCACTCCACCGGTGCTCCTCTGTATCCCACTGTGTTTCATGACATGACCAAACAGGTGTTGACAGTAACCGCATACATCATGCGTAACGCACACTTACATAACAGCAGTCGCCACAACAAAAGATTTACGCAGGGAGCGAAGCGGAAAGGAACAGGAACAGCGTGATGTGGCGGAATGTTGGAAAAACTGGATCAGGTGTCAGGAGCAGGTGTTTTTCTCCCTCTGCCAGGGGCCCTGACCACCTGCTTCTCAGTGCAAGTCAAACACCTCCGTCCATCGAGACAGAGATAACAAGGAAGGCGAATAAAGATGCCTTTTGGGGCGATGGTAGTCCAGTTGTTGTAGGTGAAATCCTGTTTCCCTCATTCCATAAAAACGGTGCTAATAGGGTTCAGTTAACAGTGCAAAGTCATTACTGGCACTGGCAAAAATGAATAAAGAAGATATGCTGTCCTTTGAGGCTGTTATGTTATCCTGCTTGCTACTCCACCTACTAAAAGGTATTTGTGTAATTCGAACGCTGGTGTGGCTTTTTAGCATTTCAGTTGGCCCTCTGCTCCAAAGGCTATCATTGTGAATCTCTCTTAGGTCCGCTTGGCAACGAGCAGGAATAATCAAGCAAGCAGTTAAGGTCTGCATTCCCACACCAACTAAAAGCTCCAGGGTCGAGACCCAATGGCTGTGAGCCTTTGCGGTCACATCAGGTGGAGTATTGACTGTTTCTTTTGCCTGACCTGAAGCACACATCATCCTCCTTGGCATCCGTAATAACCATTTACTACTGGAAAAATATAGTATAATCAGTAAAAAAAAAAAGATCGGTGCTGGGCAGAAGTGGTGTATGTATACATTGGCACATTGTGCGTGAATGCTGCCGTCCCTGAGCCCTGAGAAAGAATGTGGAGCACGTCTCTGAGGAGGTGCGGTGCTCGTCCGCTTCTTTTTCCGTTTGGAAACACAATGAAAGGTTCCGGCCCAGTGCCACAAGTCGCTCAGCAATTGGTGACCCGCCGCATTGATACGGCGAATCCCGACTTTGGAAAGAAACACAGCACCACCTCAAGTGCTCATGGAGTTTCCTACCCGGCCCGGCTCTTGTTTTTGAGACTGTCAACACCCACAGACCCCTCACGGGCCCCTCGAAGCTGATGCCACCTTCCTGGAAAGGACTCGAACCTGAGTGAAGAGCAAGAAATCGGAGTCGCTTGTCAGGAAAAGCCGTCAGTCATCATGTCAATGTTGCTTGCGCCTTGAAGCCAGACATTTCCTATTCTGAGCTGTGTCTAGTTCAGGTCAAAAGTTGTGTGAACAAAGAAAGGAAAATATCTAATGTTAACAGAAACATGAGAAGGCCAACATCATTGCTGTTTGTTCTGCCCATACATGTGATTCCCCACTGGAGATTAAACATGAGCTATTACATGTGTAGCAGTTAGCATTAGGGTCATCACATCATGACTTTCTAGTTATTGTGTACCTATTCCAATACATCAAGTGAAATTAGAATGAAAAAAATAAAAACAAGCATGCATTTGGCTGCATTTAAAAACAAACGCATTTGCATTTGATCCCGACTCCATTATTCATTCTGCCGAACGCAGGTGCACCGCAGCTGATTTCACGAGACGTCTTCAACTGTACATCTAGGGCCATGTTCTCACGCTCATTCCTGTCATTTTATTTCTTCTTCATTATTCTTTCTTTTTTTTTTTGTTTTCTCCCTGAACACGCAAACATTGGCGGCGGTTATGTAATAACAGATGGGAGATGAAATGAGCATGTCTCCGCTCTTGTTATTCTTCGGTCTGTTGTTTTTAATGGTGCAAGCGCAGGCTCGGTCACTGTGACCCTCACAGGCTAGCAGCACCTGTCTGGTGGCATGTACTCTAATGTTCCGTGCCTAATTAGCACAGAAGGAATCCAGTTTGAGGGGGGGAAAAAACTGCTCAGGGTCTGTGGGAAAGGAGCGCAATTAGGAACCGTTGGCATGTAGACTCAAGAACTTTGAGTCACAGCGGAGACAGAGCATAGGGAGGACCTGTAATTCTCAGGAAAAAGTGCGTGACCCGACAGCTTGTTTCTAAACCGGAGACCAAGCTGGGCAGACAACCCCACTGCGGCCACTTCATCCAAATACAGTGCTGATCCATGCTGTCAGTCAGCTCCTGGTTTTGTCTGAATGCAGGAATTTTGCAAAGTTCATTTTTCCATGTGCCAGTACAGTTTACATGTATAAGTATTCAAAACACTTAGGCACAGTTTTAGCCAGTGTTCTAATTTAAAAATGATTAACTCAAAGTCAAACATTACTTTTTTGTGATTGGAAAAAAAAAAGACAGTCATCGGCTCTCTTGAGGCTTGAACTTGTGTAGGTATCCTTACACCGCATATGAAGTTGTGCAGTAGCTGAAACTGTAAATGTTGCATTGTGGCTTAAGCCCATCTGCAGGACATCAAATTCTCTGCAACAGTTTAGATAGATCATCTAATATGAGGATATTTAATATTGTATGCTGTATCATATATATTGTTGTGATACTTGGCTGCATGTGAAGTGATAGCATGACTTTGTTTGTTAGCAATCATTGTAGGCCCACTTGGTACACAGTTCTGTCTATATAGGTACTTTCTGTATTGGACACCTTCAATGCTGAATGTCAATATACATATGTACCTACATTATGCTTAAATAATATTCACATGAATTACCATGTAAGCATTACATTAATATCCACATGCAATTACTGTACGTTGAATGTTGACAGCTTTCTGTAAAGTACTGTAAATACTGTGTATTTAGTTTAACTAATAACTGTATTTTACTAACATGCAGTGTGTAAGCCACTGTAATGTAAATAGGGTCCAAAAATTCTGTCTGATAGTGTGTCACAGTTTCAGACAATATTAAGCTAAAGAAATATGTTTAATTCAGATGCACAAAATCTCCTGGATGCTGAAAGGATGTTGCAAGCTCTGTCAATTATGGATTTCTGAGAGCAAGCATGCAACAGCCATGGAAAGGGACCACTTTAGCTTTACACAGCCTTAAATTTGTCAGCCTGAGAAACAGAGACAGTCTGCTTTCGAGGAGGGCTGGAGTCGGCATCTCTGAGAAGATGGTTTTCCATCCCACTGAACATCTGCACGGAGAATTAAGAGGAAGGCTGTAAGCCAGAGAGCCACTCATGTGGCCCTGTGCATGCGTAAGACTCTAAAGCGCACTCATACAAAACACCGCCCATCTCATGTAACCTCTAACCTGATTGCCGAGTGTAGGGTTGACCTAATTCAGAGTCCTGGACTGTATTTGTGTTTGTGTTGTTTGATTTTTGCTACTGCACAATGTTCATTTTGTTGGGGTGCAGGAATAGACTTTTGATGTTGTCAGCAATTCTGGATCCTGAAGTGAACTGGGGTCTGAAATGGATCGGACACAATGAAACATTGATTTCAATTCCCTGACGCTGGCCACTTGCTCCTAAATACCTACCAAAGAAGTGTGATATTTCAGGAGCTTGAGAAATAGAGAGATACAATGGTGGAGCTTACACTGTATTCATGCCAGTCCCACTGATAAAGTCTACTGGGTCTTTGTCTATAGAGAGCTATTATCATTTATTAATCAAACTGACTGGCTGTTGCATGTTCTCGGTCTGAAGAGGGAGGGGAGTTGAAAAGAACTGGACTTCTAAGCACCCTGAGGGGATGAGAATCAAACAGGAAATGCATACACTTGACCTGACTGAGACTGCCCGGAATCAAAAGATTAATAACGTCGCCTCTGCACATTAAATTAAAAAGGGAACAAATGCATCTTTCATAGTTCCATGCATATAAAATGAGTGTCAAAAATTGTGGGAAACATAAATAAATTAAACAAAAGAAAAAGGAAAAAAAAAAAAACAAGTTCAAGGATGCGACTACATCTCTAAATGGAGAGGAAATGTGTGTGATGTCAAAAGGCTTTTTTTCTCTCTCTCTCTCCTTCCTTTTTTATCTGCCGGCTGCAGCGATGGGAATGTTGTGTCGGGGTCCACCCTTCAATAATTGATCAGGGTTTGCGCAGCACCTGCTGGGAGGCCCCAATCACTGTTGCACTTTGAACGAACCACTGTGGCATTAAAGCATTAGCCATGGCAACACGGTCCTGAAAATATAGATACAGAAACAAAAGAAATAAGATGGAGACATTTGAGCGGAGCAGAAAACGCCCTGGGCTAGGAAGTAATGAGCATTTTCATTTTTTTTTTCTTTTTTTTTTTAACATAGAGTTTTTGACCCGTTCTTTAGAAGCTGTTTCTGCTCTTAATAAATCCAAAAGGCCTAATTTACTTGCAACGGAAATAATGATGGTTTGCTAAAAACATTTGTCAGGGTGGATTTGTCAGCTGTGTCTCATATGGCAGAGGGACCATCCCATTTTTTTCTATCCTCAGGTGGCAGTGGAAGTCCTTAGATACTCCTGCCCCTCCCATCTTGTGTTCAAGAAGTCATGGCAATTCAAATCCTTTACTGAAATTAGAGTGACTTATGTGCTCTGTGTAGGAACTCAATTTTTTTTTTTTTGCTAATTTTAGACTGACAGAAAGATAGCACACACACACACACACACACACACTAAGCCATCACCAATATCACCAACGTTAGGAAATGGTACAAAGATTTGTGTAAAAAGATATTTAAATTATGTACCGTTTAGTCTTGCACTAAGTAGTTCTACAATGAAATCTCATATACCCTCTATTTGTTCTTATTGACTGACTGCATGTGGATATGTGAAACTCGGACTTCAACTTGGAATACCAGGAATTCACAAAGATACTGTATATTTTACAGTGCAGATCAGCTGGCTGTAATCAGAGGTATATTTAATAAATTTGATTAATTTCATAAAATTCAATTCATAATAAATAAATAAATATATTAGATATATTTTGATTAATTGAAATATTATTAAAATGTTTTTTATATATGATAATAATTCTTGATAATAAATCCTGGCATATAGTGAACACAAGAACAAGCTGGATCTCCCTCAACAAGTGGTTTACATTCTGAGATGTTTTGCTGTGCATTTTCAGAAGATCTAGAGATCTTGTGGTCCTGACCAATCAAAATATTTGCCAACTGGTTAGCGGTTTGGACCACTAGCTAATTTGCTATTTCAGAAGTCCAAGTGCCTGTTCTGGAAGCAGTTGCTTTGCCTTCCTTACTGTAAAAAATGCTAAAGATAGCGAACACACAAACTAAAGTTTTGTCATTCTGTTTTCATCCCAAGTTCATGAGATATGTATTAACGGAGACATAAATAGGGCCCTAAGATTTGTTTCTCAAAGTTAGGGAAAAAAGCATTGTGCTTAGACTGAAACTTTTCTTCCATAGCATGGCAAGCTAACTCTCTGCGCTACAGTAGTTTTCCCACTGTTGGGAATGCAGTTTTTCTCTAGTCTTCAGAATGTGCCTAAGGGCAGCATTGGCTAGGGATGTAAAGGCATCTCTTTGGTCTGCTTATCAGAAACCATATGAAGTGGAAAAAAAAAATTCTTGTAGACTTTCAGTCGGAATGTTTACAGAATTTAGAGCAGCTGTAAATTACAGGAAAGGGGACGTTTCGATGGCACGGTTGCCAAAAACATTCAAGATTAAAATGACACACTAGTCCTCTGCGATGTAATAAAGTCCTTTGAAACAAACCACGAGTTTTGGGCGGTCTCTTAAGTGCTGCCATTCTGAGACAGGAGAGCTCTCTTTTCTCTCACAACAGACACCCATAGCTCTTGCCAAAGCTGCGAAACATTTTAGCCACAAATATTTAGTTAGAGGAAAGTTTTTTTTTTTTTTAATTCGGCTGTTGTTTGGTTGTTGCAGCTTGCCAGCTCCAGGGGCGTTCCTGTCTGCGATTCCCAGCATGCACATAGTGATGGTTTTTGCTCTGGGAGCTATCAGAGGAACCCTGCAGCCAGATCGCTTCCTCAGCCTGATCTAGGGTCAGCAAGCACTTGAGGTCAAGCAGTTCCACCCTCTATCTCTCCCTCTCTTTCTCTCTCTGTCTCCTGGCTGAGAGCTGACTGTATTAGCACAAGGGAAAGCTATCTCCATGTCTCCTTTAATCAAAATTTACAGAACAGCTGGGGGGGTTGCGGGGTGGGGAGTGGGGTGTGGGGGGTTGGGGGTGGTTATTCCCTGCTGACTAATATCACAGAGTAAACTTATGGTCTTGTGGTTTGTAGGGTAAATGTGCAGGGGATTGCAGTTCTTACATGATGAATTGCTAAAAAAGAGAAAAATATATACATTGCATTCAACAAGGTGTGAAATACAAAACTGAAAACTTGGAAATGATGATTTCTCAAAATATTGTCAGCAAACATTTTGAGGTCAAGATATGATTTTTAGTAGAAACTCAGACTCCAAGTTAAAAATGTGCCTCAACCCACATTTTTCAGATTGTAATAAAGTATCATATGTTGTTGCAGTCACCAAAAAAATCCTGAACAGCATCTTTTGTCAGTGAGAGAGTACTGTATTGTTTCCTGTATTCCTATTCCTGTTGAAATAGGAGTGGTTTGCACAAAATAAGTTGTCAAAACAAGAAAAGAAAAAGAAACACAATGAGGCTCTACAGTTCAGGCCCCAGTTGCAGTTCACTACTGAGTGCATGGAGTCAAACAGTTGGTAAAAGCTACAATTGCAGGTGATATGCTGATTCAGGTGATATGCCTGCTTTCTTGGGGCTTGATGGTAGCTCTCCAGATGATGAGCTAGCTGGTTTGGCATGGGGGCTGAGACTCATTCCCTTGAGACTGTGATAGGAAGGGGAGGTTCAGAAGCAGCTGCACCTGGAGAAAACTAGCACCACGCGACATTTATCAACGTTGGATGATATCATTAGGCAGACTGTCAATAAACAGACGCTGAGTCTAAATGGTAGCATTTAAGTTCCTGCCTCCTTTATTATTCATAAAGAATGTATACAGTGTGTTTGTAATGATAATGCCTCTGCTGTTAGCATGCAGGACCATGGGATGTCAAGGTAGGAGCGTGAAGTTCAGAAAAGCCCAGGATTCTGGCCAAAAACAAGAGTCTCAGAAGCTGCTGGGTCAGGATGAACAGAACGGGCTTGTTTAAATCCTCTGCCAACTTTTAACACCTTAGGTGTTACCTGTTATAGGCTGAAAGGGAAGGTTGGGATGTACTGTCAAAGACACAGTTCAATCCAGGGATCAGCAGCATCACTGCCACTGATGAAGGTTCTGCTTTCGGAGGACACAGATGAGGCCGAGTAACAAAGGAGTGGCGGTGCATTGGGGAACGCTCTGCCCTCTGCCCTCTGTACTCCTGACATCTGTGTGCCAGCCAGGAGAACGTGCGGCGCGGCTAGCGCACTGGGGCCTGTCAGCTGGGCCGAGCTGAGGCCACGATGTTCCATCATCTGTGACACATTCAGTGGCCCTCGCTCCCCAGCACGCAGGGCCAGTGTTTACTTCATACATTATCCTTGTTTTCAAAATGGTGCCGTAAGTATCTAAATCACATAAAGAAGCGATGAAGTAAAACGGCAGCTTAAAAGGCACCTACGTCCATTCTATGACACGATAAATGTCCGCAGAAATTAAAAACTACATTCTGGTTATGCTGCTTGATGGAAAGGAAATCTGAGGAAATGGCTGAAGATGACACTACACCAGAGAGGTGTCACCCCCGGCTCATTTTGACAGGTCAGCATGAAAGATGAAAATGAGCAGAAATCATTGATTTTCTTTTCATCTAAAGCACTTCCATCCATTCCACACCGTTCCATCTAAAATCAGCAAACACTAAAATAAATAGACATTTAAGATCTGAAAACTAATATCT
The DNA here is from genome assembly GCF_013368585.1 of Megalops cyprinoides. NCBI lineage: Eukaryota > Metazoa > Chordata > Actinopteri > Elopiformes > Megalopidae > Megalops > Megalops cyprinoides. Next base: position 21,690,623 of record NC_050596.1, read on the forward strand.
GCCTATCCAACAGAATGTACAAATGGCAACTCAATATTTTTATATCACGTAAAGCTACTTGTCCTTAAGAATAAACACAGAATAAAGTGAGAGAAGGCACAGCCTCTCATTCAGGCATTAACAGATTTATGTAAACGTAGGGACTAGACCTTCCTATCTAGCTGTGTCAATCCCCCCCCCCCCCCCCCCCTCTAAATAACACTGTAATGAGACTCATTTGTCTTGTCAGGACTTACAGTCTGTATAACTCTTCCTCAGGAAAGGCCATTCGGTATAAACATGTCACCTGCTCTCAGAAAAACCTAATTATATCCTTTGCTGGGACCACATCACCTGGAGTGTCATTTTTAACCTTTCACATGTACCTGGGGACGGCTCTGCCTGGGCATAGGGTGACCGTATGGCAGTCATCAGATTGTGACCTTTAATGGCCGAGTAGTGACCAGTGGCAGAGGGTAACAGGCACAGAACTAAAGCTAATACTGATTTGTAATTTATGCTCTGGCTGCCTGCATTTGGTGAGGCAGGGGCTTTTTTAGGAGATCAGTGTGACAGCGCAAAAGAAAGAGGTTGAGATCAGAGTAGAGGCATCGGAGGGCAAAGGTGGTTTTGACTGGCTCACGCCTGGGTGCCGGAGCAAAGGGAATTCCGGGGGCTAATTATGTTGTGTTGAATACATTTTTGTAATGGTTGGGCCTTTTTAAAAATCACTCAGTGTTGACATGCAGTGTTTATCACATGCATATTCTATGAAATAGTCCTTTTTTTGAAAAAGGAAATTGGTATGCATTGTTTGCTATTACTATTTCTTTTTTCCTTCAAAATGAATGTGCTTTGATATTGGCAGGTCCACTTAGGTACACAATAGATATGAAACAATAGGTACTCTTACCTATTACTTATTTGCATATTTATTATCATCTGGCTATAAATTATGACTCTGGCTATAAATCATGTTGGATTGAAGCTTCCTTTGTCAAAATGTAGTCCGATGGCCTTTCAGTACAAAGAGTTGTGAAGCAGTGCAAATTTGTATTCAAATTCCAACTTAATAGAATGGTTTTGTTTCAAATTTTCTTGCAGCATTTGATGGGAATGTCGTACAGTAATAACATAATGTTGATATATAATTAATAACATGAATAGATTGTTCCAATAAGGCAGCAGTTTTTGTTTCACCTGCTGAATGATTTAAATAGATCAGTACACCTGCTGAGTAATGTTTTGTTCCATTTTGTCTAATCATATAAATGTTTTGTATACCCTTTGTACAACTTTTACACAACACAGTCAATGGGAAAACATACACTAGTGGACACATACATATTATACATGCACATATTTAGATCCTGGATTAAATTTACATGATTTACACTTGATGGGTGGTAGGAAATCAGTGTAATCACATTGAAACTTGCTATTATTAGATTAATAATTTGTCCGACTTGCACAAGGGGAGAAGTTAAGAAATTTAAACAATATTGGTTTAAAATAAAGAACGAATCACAGAGCAGAATCCAGTACAGATTTTTTATGAATATTATTTTTCTGTATATGTTCGGGCTCTGTTCAGTAAAATGGAGCGCACACACGGTTTTCTCTGCTGGCAGTGATGCTTATTTTGAGCCACATGCCAAAAACGAAATCTGAACTTCATTTGTGAAAATGACAGCTGGTGTGGTCAACCACAAGTGACGTCACAATTTGTTGACAAGTAGCTTCCATCTGCTTTGGGAAAAAAAAAGCAAGTGGTTCCATACTGAAAGTTGTCTGAAGCATGAATATGTACTGTATAGAACTACAGTTATACAAGAGGAGATTTTAAAAAAAATGAAAAGAAAAAAAAGTTGTTAATATTACTGTAATTCAACTGCAATTCATTCAAAAGCCCTTATCCAGTGGGGAGTTATACACCACATGAAGCACATTATACAAGAAAGCTTTCAGTTTTACATCTTTGATATTTTGCAGCTCATGTGTTAGAGCTAAGTATTTACCGAAGTAATTCAGGTCACATGAAAAGCATACACCAACAGCAATTCGTCCTGATTCCAGCCTGTAAACCTCTGCTTAAATGGCCAGTTCTCCAAACACTGGTCCTTTCTGTCACCGTTATGCTGTTGTACACAAAAGTAGCTGTCACTATGATGCACTGTTTGGCAAAGACACCTTTGCCATGGTGACAGTGGGTAAATTTGCTCTCATTCTTTTAGGTGAGGGGGCAATGGTAGTTCTCCTAAGGGGAAAAAAATGTTAATTTAAGCTGTGAAATATTGTGAAACCATATGGAGGAGAAATTGCATGACTTTTTGTATTTCTGATAAAATAAGTGCCTGTGGTCCTGGTTCATCACTGGCAGAAATACACACTGATTGTACCTCAGAGTCTCTCTCTGTCCCATTGTATTAGTAGCACAACATTTCCTTGGACATGGGGCCCAGAATATTCCAACGTTTTATAATGAAGAGCATTATTACATACCTTTTTATAGTATTTCATATTTTATATTCTAAGAGAATTTAGGAAGAATATGAATGAGTGCAAAGCATTGGCTCCTTTTTATGGAGCCACTACAGTTGTGATTGGAGAGAGCAGGATATCCGATATGAGATAAGTGAAAAGCGAAATCAATCAATTAAGTGTATTGCAACTAGAGTGAGAAAGAGCAGCAGTCAAGAAAAAGAAAATAAGATAGGACTGAAAAAACTTCAATGTTTGAGGGAACAAAAGGAACAAAATGAAGCACAAAAGCATACCACAATGTCAGAGTAATGCAAGCCAAATGGATAAAGACTTGCCGTATTAAATCTTAGATGTTTTGATTACTTTAGGGCTTCGGTCTGTGTACATAACTTGCATGTTGCATAAAGTAATCAAAGCACAATTTCAAAATTAAAATTGCATGTGAAAATATCTAATTATGATTTATATATTATAAATATATTTAATCTTCAATGATACATTATATTTGAAGTATTAAAGAGAATAAATAAATGAATAAACATGCCAGTGAATGAGTACAAACATTTGTGATTACTTGCATGCATAAATGTATGAATCCAAAATGTAATGATACAGTCTGACAAATATGTTTTTTTTAACGTCCAAGTATCTACTTTTTCCGGCCACTCAATTTAATTTTTCATCTCGAATGGAAAGATACTGATGAATACCCAACAGTATGTAAAATTAGATCATTCATTTTGTACAGTGCTTTAAAAAAAATGATCATTTCCAATTGGCTAAATTTCTCAAAAAGTACAAAGGGGTCTGTGCAAAGCATGCTTTTGCTTTTGCCTCCCAGCAAAACAATGCAATAAAGTAAATAAACATTAAACAGGATAGATTAAGTGTATGTCTCTCATTAATATGGCCATTGGTGATTTATATTTTAAATTTTATTTTCAAATCCCTTGCTCGACCCCATCTCCATTAAGCTTTAAAATGACTCGTTCCATCACCCTCTCCCTCTTCACCTGGGTATTGAGTTATTGAAATAAAATATGAATAATTAATGATGAGAAATAGGTTCCTGGCAAAGGCATCAGCTGCAATTTAATAATGAGCATTATGTTTCTTTTCAATCCCCCCCCCCCCCCCCCATCCACCCCCTGTCTGCTGTTTGTGTCGCGCGGCCCTCTCAGATGTCTAACAAGGGATGTTCTGACATGGAAGAGACAGGTATCAACTGATGCACATCCTGGGCTCAGTGGGACTCTGGGCAGCTGGACATTAAACCTGTCTGCGTCTACGGCCTTTATAAAGTCACCCTTAAACAAATGGAAATATTAACCCGGGTGTGAGGAGGCGGCCCCCTGAGTCCTAGTCATTTGTTTAGTAGCAAAAGCCTGGCGGAGGCACCGGGGCCAAGGCTCTAGCGGATTATTGTGATGGCAGTCAGAGGGAGGAAATATAGGGCTTTAATTTAACACCATGGGTTCAGAGTCAGTGCTAAGCACATAGGTCTACATTCATGCTGTGCGCATTGTGGTCGTGAATAAATAATAAATAAAAGATATGGGAGACAAAAAAAAAAAAAAAAACTTTACTAAATACGGACAGCTTCTCGCAACCAATCAGGAGGTGGATGCTGATTGGCTGGCCAGGATAGGTTGGCCGAGACTGGATTTAGCACGGTGCCCGGGTCTTCGCTGCAGGCTGCACCGGTTGGCCCGAACTCTGCTGGGGAGCAGATGGCTAGCCAAAGCTTGTAGTCACACTTACCTTCCCCGCTAAATCCCTAATCCCTTCATGGTCACTCCTCCAAGGCAGATTTTGGAGGCAGAAATAGGGGTTACAATCTGGACGGGTGCGTCGGCTGCCAAAACGCTCGCAGCGCAGAAATGCAAATCAACCTATTTGTGTTGTCCCCCGGCCAAACCACCGCTTCTTGAGAGTAATTAAGATACCTCGGAAAAAAAATATTTTGTCGAAGATCGATACTACGATATAAATACGTTACAGCCATGCTGATAATGACAATACACAGAATCCTGCGCTCGGCGTGCATTGTTTAACACTCGCGCCAGAGCGCAGATCCTGATTTGTATCTGCCCCTCGGGTGCTGACCTGTGCGGTTAATATGATCCGTCTTAAGTGCTCACTGTTTGATTGCTTTTACCAGCTCTTTGTGATTAAGACTGAGACACTGGACACCGCACGCCAGGGGAAGCCGCTGGTTTGACGTCGCTGTGCATGGCGCGGACCTTTGCCAGTATCGTTCCCCTTATGAAGGCAACAGCTTGAAGCTGCATAAAGGCCCGATCAATAACGGTTAGCGGAGGCCCGGAAACCTGGGTGACACAGCTCAGCTGTGCGAGTTGGCTGGAGCGAGGGGCCGAACAGACGCTGTAATTAGTCGAGCGTTTGCGCCTAAATGGCGTGCAGATGTTAAAGTGCTGTTTTAGATGCAGTTTCTGGATAAACAACCAGAGACAAACAGATTTTTCCATCGGATAGTCAGAATTTGCATCTGTGACGTGTTTTTTAAGAGGGGGCGATTTAATCGTTTCAAAACATTCCTAAACCAACTGACACATTAGAGGCATAAATAACAAGATGGATCCACACTCTGTAATTACACACAAATTTGTTATAATTCCCTAATATATCTCATCATGAGACAGCTTTGGGCCTGCAGATCTTTTTTCTACGAAATTATATTGCTCTGGATGTAGTGAATACAGTAAGACTAATGGATTTTATCCTGATATGTACAGTTTATGCATAACCTACTTTGCGGACTGAACATTGGCATTAGTCACTGTATTTATGTATTAGAAACACGAAACATTCACATTTCAACATTGTTAGGGCAAATGTGATGAAGTGATTCAACCTCCTGAGGGTCAATCCTGGTTAATAATAAGAGAGAAAACCAAAGAAAGGAACCAAGATGTCCTGTTTAACAAAGAGGGATTGCCTTCGTGCCATAGCTTTGCTGGAGGCTGGACTAAGTCAGCAATACTGTTGCTCGCCATCTGGGGTGTTCGCGGCCAGAAATTTCTAACCTGGCAAGACGTTACGGCCAAACACAGTCTCTCAGCAATAGGCCACGATCTGGGAGACCAGGAGTCTCAACACCCCGCCAAGATCAAGACATCATCCGTCCCTGTCTTTGTGATCAGCGCTAGCTGACTGCAGTGCCAGCCCAGTCATTGTTGCCACTCGGTGTCTACAAAACGGTCTCCACGTGGCCATTAGCAGCTAAGGTCCAGGCCAAGGGGACGAGACACGACCTCCTCCGTTTCTGACCAGATGCCTTTCACGTGAAGCCCCAGACAGCCACAGCGAGCACTTGACAAAGGGTCATGTAATTACAAGCGGAGGGAAGTTGAGTGAAGTGAAGAGACTCATCCGTTGATGGGTGATCCTGAATTAAACTGGCATTTAAAGTGAAACTCTTGTAGAGGGAACAGCGCTTACAGTAACGGAGGATTGTTCAGTGAGGCTGGAAGACAGTTTGTAGGGTAGCATATTGCAGCAAGGAATAACCTCAGGGCTTCAAAAGGCCTTGGAATTCATGGAGGCAGAGCTGCTATCAGATCTGGCATTTCACCTGTGGGTATTTGGATTGATTGAGATGCTTCTGAGTGACTGTGAGAGAAGCCGAGGGTTTGCTAATTGGCCCTGGAGTGTGGCTAATTCCTTCAACTTCTGTGAGACCCACATTTTGGAATGTGGGTCTCGCAATAAGTCAAGAAAATCAGTGTTCACCACCTACAGCTCCGATAACACATGAAGTTAATTTCTTATCCACTGGCGGGCCCCACACTGCTCCAGCCAGCCAAAGGAAATAACATGGCCATTTCTGAATATCTGCTCCTAATTAATCCACTAGTTACTCATGGTCTGTGCTAAAAGGGAACGTTCAGGCAATTTACATATTTCTGTACTTAAGCTCAAGAATATTAAACATCCTTGATATGTTTCATTGGTAAAGTGGATTTGCAAAAATAAATAGTAAAAAATGAAATAATAAATGAAATCGGGGGAAAGGAGGGTAGCTGAGAGCCTTCATGCATGGGCAGTTCAAAGTAGCTCAGTCAAGCCTGAGTGGTGTGCAAGATCATAGGCCTTGGCACAGAATTCTAAAAAAGCTGCAGAAAGCCCCATCTAGACACCACATAAAAAAGAGTTGTTTTTTTTACATTCTATTTATCGCGTATATCATTATGTGGGGGACTTCGAGTGGGAGAAAAGATATGTTCGCGAGGGAGGGAAACGAGCAGCATTTTAAATGTTTCAGTGTCTCACTCGGCAAGGAGTCTTTCGCAAAGCAGGACGCGGTTAGCTTGTTATGGTCTTTTCTTTCGAAGATGCCAAACACATGTCCAACATGGGAAAGCCACACTGGACTGTGCCTTTGCATTGCTGTACCTCAGCAGCAATGCATTTGGATACCATTTTAACTGCTGTGCTGCTGCTGAGATATTTAATATTAGGGATATCCTAAAACAATGTTATAAACCTTAAGCAGCAATGTGTGAGTGCATAATAAGAGAGGGTAATTGTGTGATTATTTATGATTAGTGTGTATGATCAGTGGAAAGATAAAACTGCAAATGTAAAAAAAATCATTTTCAGTAATTCACAGCTGTTTACTGTAACAGCTGCAAGAGTGGATAGTTTTATCACTGTATCAAAAATCACTGGGAGTAAGGCGAGGCGAAAACCTATTTTGTTTTTATTTTTCACGGACTAGTCCCTTGAAATATGGACGAGCCGAGGGACGGGGCACCTCGCTCACCGGCGAAATGTTTGAAAATTTATGGGCAGCATCATCTGCACTTTCTTACTGCGTGGACGGCGTGACGGATTTGTACTGACATTTGTGGTGTTTCACGGCTGGGGTTGCAGTCTCAGACTCACGTGTGTGTGTGTGTGTGTCTGTGTGTGTGTGTGTGTGTGTGTCAGACTCTAGCAGTTCCTGTCAGACTGTAATTTATGAATTAATACCTGTCAGCTGCTGGCTGATCTCATGAAGGGGGACAGGTTTTTCAGGTCATCCTTCCATCCGCCAGCGTTGTCTCCTGTGTTCCTTCACATTAGCACCTGATTGGATGTAGGAGGCCCTGCTGGAAGCCTGCTGTACCAGCCCACTGGGATTGCACTTGTGGCGGGTGGGGGGTTGGTGGTTTGGGTCACATCACCTGCGAGTAGCAGATTTAATCAGCGCCTAAATGATGAAGATGCATGGCACTGACTCCAAATTAATTTGGGTTTATGGCCTCCCTGGATTTCTTTATTTATTTGGACAGGCTTTTTTGCCTGGTTCAGTAGCAGAGGATGGAAGTTTTATGGTATGTGCTGTTGCAGTTCATCCCATCCACTTGCATTAAGCCATGCTTTGCATTTTATATCATTTAAGAAAATACAAGAGAAGAATAGAGTATGCAGCCATAGTGAGGAAGATGTTTAGGCATGAAGATAAAAACAGTAGCAATCTGAGAGATTGACTGGCGGAGATATTATTGACCCCAGGTTCTGATTTTAATATTGAAGCCATTCCATCTGTGAGTTTTCTGCATTTTTGCAGCAATATTCTCATTCAAATCAACCTGCATGAAGTCCTTCCACAATATATGCTCCCACACACAGCACAATCCCTAGCATTATGCGTGTTTTCAATTCCCAAAGGTATTTATGGTGTAGCTGGTCACACTACAAAGCTGCTTAAACTGTGTTGGATATTAATTCAGTGCCTCTTAGAATATATGCAGACATACTTTCACACACACACACACACACAAACACACACACGCACACACACACACACACACACACACACACACACAGACCATACTGTATGTTAATCACCAGACCAAGGGATTTAAACCTTGAACAGCAGATTTCCTGAGGAGATTACAACTTTGAAATGAGCTCCTTTAGCCAAACTGGAAGACTTAACCTTAATGTGGCACTCTGCATTGTACTGTACAGTACCATTCTAATATATAGTCAGTTCAGGTACTATTATGGAACACAACAATATCATTAACTGAGTGAAAGGACTACAGTTGAAACCTCACTGTTCAAGCTGTTCAAATAGTTGTCATGCAAATTTTTGTCTTAAATTTCCACTGATAATGCCACATTTAGTCAGCTGTCCACTGAATATAAATAACAAATCAAGAGCAAAAGAGCAGACCTTGTGGTGCTTGAAACTTGCATTGAACCTGAGACAAGGACAACATTTTAGATGCTGTCAGACATTTTCGAGCGCACTATTGCACATGTTTGCAAGTGAATGTGATAATTCAGTAGAAAAAGTTCACGAGAATGAATAAATCAGCTGAAAGAGTTCATTGCTCCTCATTACTACTGTACTCTATGAGTTTTGGGCATTCACAGAGCTTGTCTGCACGGTAGTAGGCTGACACTCTTGGCTTCCTTTGGAAGTGGTGTGGTAGCACATCTCTTTATGTCCTGGAGACCCTGCTCCGCAGTTTTTATTTCAGACCCAAACAAAAGAGAGACCAAACTACTACCCCTCCCACAAAAAATAAATAAATAAATAAATAAATAATCAGGAAAATCCTAGGCCTTAAAGGAAGGAATAGAGATTAAAAATTGTTTTGGATTTTATGGACAAAAGTCAAGAAGTATTGGAAAATACAAGGGAAAAGATTTAGTCAGCTGAACCAAAAAGCACACACTAATTATAAACTTTTTTTTTATTTACCTCTAGCCACTTTCTCAATGAGCACAGATGATATTTAAAAGTACATTATGCAAAGTGACACACTTCCAGTCCTTTCACACACAGAGCACACTTGCATATTGTACACAACTGTGGACATATCTGTGGAATATACAACTAGAATCAAGACTTTATATTGATCTTATTTATAATTCAGTGCAGAATCAATGGTGAAAACTACATCAGCCAAGGTATAATTTGTAATAAATTAGTATTCCTCACATTTCTGAGGAACACAACAGCAGCCCCCTTTCACCATTCTTTTTTCACTGCTTATTAAAAACATTCCATGACATTAAAAGGTTTGATATATCACTGAAGACATTTTGTTGCTAATTGGAAATAATTAACTTTGCCATCTAGACAACTTCAAAGTTATATTGTTCCTTTATGAAGCACTGTAATTAATGTTTTATTTAACAGCAAAATGCTAAATTTTAGCCCACAAATATTATTCATATTTTCACCACTGTGTGTATTTAAATATTAATGGATCCCTTTAAAAGAAGGCCTAGATGGGCTTTAAATACACTGTACTGTACTGCAATGATATATCCTTGCTTTCATTCTATTTTTGATAAGCTTGATATCAAATGAAGAGTACAGTACAGTACCTTGCATTCTTTCCTTAGATATGAATTATGAAAATGTTATTTGTTGAAAATACCGAATAATACTGAATACTGAAAAAATAGCAATCACTATAAAAGTGAAATATATTCAGACATTTAAAGACATTTAAAGACAATTCATATGAAAATTCAAATGAATTATTTCTTAATATATTTTTCCATCTGCTTTAAGACAGGTGTTTTGCTACATGTGACATTCTTCGTTTACGCAGAATTCCAGAGCATGCGTGCATGCACATACGTATAATAAATATGTATAATAAATATATGTATAATATATAAATATAAATACACATTTTGATATATAAATTGTTAGCCATCAGATTAAATTTTAGTTTTTGAATATCATATTTTGTCAGTCTCTTGAGATGATGAATGGTGTTTTCAAACTAGACGGGTATACTGATTTTACCTGACCAAACAGGTCTGAAATAATCATTTTAATTTAATCTTCTTCACTTCTAGTACAATTCATTTAAAATGTTTCTTTACAGAGGGGAATGGCCTGCCCTGTCCCAGTTATTTCTTTAAATATCGCTACTTGTTATGAAATTATTAAATGACCTAACCCACCACAACCTCTAGACTGAAAGCTAAAGCCTAAAGCCTAAGGTCTAAAACCCCAGAGAAAGCACAGCAAAAGCACAAAGCATAGCAGAAGTACCAGGATTAATATCAACAGGGATAAAATCTATATGTGCAGACGAAGCTGTCCTGTACCTTTGTCCATGTGAATATGGCATTATTTCATGGAAGGAGCTTATGGAACACTTTTCATTAGTGGAATTAATAGACATGCAGCAAATGCTGGTTGGTTGTCAGGCGCTGTGCACTTCTCTTTATCAGTACCACAATATCTCATCTATAATGCTCAGTTTTTAAAATATGCTTATCTATAATATAGCACATATAGCAGTTTCTTTATGTCTTTGATCAAACTTCATAGGAGAGCATTATCTAATGTCAGACAAATATTTTTCAGTGTAAGCTAGATATTACAACATAAATCCTTCATGCGTGAAGGGGAAAAATGGGGAAAAGAACACTGGATATATCTTGTATAGGATTCTTTCACATCATTGAAGGCATGTCACAATGCATCTGTGCAAGCCTGTTTAATGGGAAGCATATACCAATATACCATATGATGGTTTAACAGGGGAATATACCATATCATGGTTAAATTAAGCACGTAGTTGATTTTTAGATGCCTTTTCTCACTGTAGTTCAAGAATGTTTCTTGTAAGCATTGGCAAATAATCCTGAATATTGTGTCTTTCATAAGGAGGCCATTTGCCCTGCCTGCTTTGGGGTCCAGTGTAGGTCAACTGAAATGGCATGGCTTGGTTTGCCCCCTGCCAGTGTTTTCTCTAGCATTGCAAAGCCACCTGGGAGGTTCTGTGAGAAAGCAAAACCCAACTGATTTGATGTGTGCATGAAATGTCCAAAGAAGCACTTTTTAAGGGGTCAATTTTGTGTACATTGTAACTTTTCTTTCCAGTAAACTGAAAATTAGGTTCATGTTACAAATATATCTGAAATGATAATTACAAAGGCAGCCACCAGTTATTTCCCTTTAAGCAGCAGTATTGGATGACCACAGGGTAAAGAAAAAAATATTTTGGTAATTTGTCTGGACAAATGGAAAGGTGTTTTTTCATCATTTTTGTGTGATTTTGTCATTTTTTGTGTGATTTTCTTTACTGAAGCCACATCTCTCCATCTGGGAGCTCACTGGCACCCTGTGCTCACCACTGAAATCTCAATGCTGTCGATGACATCAAACGCAAGAGAAGTGCTACTCCACAAACAAGGCTGCAATTTGTAGTGAAGGCCCTGCGATTTTTATTAAGCGACTTCATGCTATTTACACAATGCATTGACAATTACATCATGCATCATTTGTTAGTTCCATGAATTTTCCTTCAGAAGAGTGTAACCTAACAGACCTTTATGTCCCTACAAAACCTTCCACAAACACTGATTTGATCGGGGTGAATGTATTTCTAAGGCTTAAACTGTTGAAAAAAAAAGAAAAGAAAGGAAACAGAAAAACAAGCGTGGTAAATGGTGGGCGAGAGGGCAGCATGTTGTCGCCCATGTTTTACATGTGACCTGGCTGGCGCCGGCATGAGGCCCGAACAGAAGGGCCAGGGCCCTCTGGAAGAGACAGGGCTCTACGTGTCTGGCTCAACTCTCTGCAAGCATTGAGCAGAACAGCTGAACGGGGACTGAGCCGCAGGGGGCGGGGGGTGGGGGAGTGGCGGGGGGGGGCTCATACACTGTCCTCTGTTTCTCATGCTGCCTCCTCTCAATTGGCAAGGGGGTAGTCCCCTGGGGGCCGCAATTTGGATTCCCGCTAACAGGAATTTTAGCACGACAGGTGTTAACATATTTTTAGAAAAACAGAGAGAAGATAGAGGCATGATCTCCCCTTTTCACTAGCGCTCTCTGACATGCACACACAGTCACTGGTAGTGCTCCCCCCCAACCCCCTACCCTCCCATCAAAGGTGACACCTGACACGCTGGACGTCCAGGTGTGGGCCAGATACAGTTACAGTGTGCGACTGGCTAATTCACAGTGCGGCTGTGGGAACACCAGCTGCCCAGCTATTTTTCAAATATGAAATAAATTTGGATTCGCGTGTCAACAGAAGGACTCAACATGCAAGGCTGAAATAAACTCACTTTATGTGTCTTGCCACGTCAGTAAAAATTCAACGCTCTTTTTTTTTGCAACTTGTCCAGTCTACTTTCAGCATAGTGCATGTCTGTCTTGGCCATGTACAATACACTTGCCATGATTTTCCAAAGTGTTTAGTTACCACTTATTGCATATCAGAACATAATACAAAAACAGCATATAAAGATTAATATCTTCGCCTCTCAGTTATGGCAAAGTAATCATTCTCCAAAATGTTATGTTACTCATAGCAGATCTGAAGGTATATTTCAATTCATGTCAAGGTTTCAGAACAGCTTTTGAGTAGATTTGCTCAACAGATGTTCATTTTAAAGATTTGACCTTTGCAGTTAACCACACTCCAAACCATTACACACATATTAACCTGTAAAAGAACAAACTGTGATTCGTGACTGGATGTAAAATGCTTTACATGTGCTTCAGAGGAATTGATTGTAGGGTGACTAAATCACTGTAGCTGAGAATGTCCAGATTGTTACACACCCACACACAAAGACATCTCCACACAGCCACAATGACCTACTGTACACACACAGACATACACAAACGCGCGTGCCCGCACACACACACACACACACACACACACACACACACACACACACACACACATACACACAGAGGTCCAGTTTTATGTATTATAATAATGCTTTTTTCCCCTTTAGGCAACCCCGTTTCGACTCACTAAATGTACATTAGGCCTGTCTCACAACAACAACTTCTGCACTCATGCAGGACCACTGAAACAAAATGAATACAATCCTCTGATATGCTTGCACATAGCCAATCACTCTTTTTCATACCACAAGTTACACAGTGTGCCACAGTGAAGAGGACACTAATTGGACAATAGGCGCTACTCCAATAACGTCATCTGAGCAAATTGCAGGCACCTGACAAATCACAGGATAATTCCCTGCCTGAACTACCCATCCCTAACCCTGGTAGAACAAAGTCAATTTGTTCTGCTGCAGTGGGCTCCTGGTTATTGCTGCTGTTAGCAGAAACGATTTATCGAAATCCTCACATGAAAATGCAGTCTTTAAATTTGGCTAAAATAATAAAGCATTTCAGAGTATGTATGAAATTTATGGAGTGGGCAACCCGCTGTTATATGTATTTATTTCTCCTAAAGTGCTTTCCTTTTTATCTGGATGTCCAGTTTCTCAAGGCAGTGATAATTAGCATGTAAAAACAAAGCTGGATTTGAACTGTCAATTATGGTCATATACCAGCCCTCTATGATTGGTCTTAACATGTTTTAAGTCTTAAGATGACAGAAGAGTCAGTTTATCTGATTGACTCCCGTTTGTTTTTGGGCCTGCACTTCAATGTGATATGTCCAATCTGATTATGCTAAACAGAAAGACAGAAGCCCTCCATAACAAATGCAGAAAGTACTCTCAACTTGTGGCACTCTGAAAGTAGTTATAACTTCCTCATGACCTTTAAAGTCCTGCTTTATTTAGTGACTCCATTTCATACTCTGAATCTAACAGCTAAGAGCATACAGTCAGTATTCTGACCGTATTCAATTTTAAATGATCCCGAAGCTATAAAATGGCAATATGTATTATATATACATATATGCATGTATAAACACATCTCTGTGTCATTGTATACATCTGGGAGTGTTGAAATGCTAAATATGTGTGCTAAACATAAATAATAAAATACAATGCAACATTAAGTAACAAGAAATATTCTGTAGTCATACAACATTATCAAAATGACGTGCATCTGAAATAATATTACTGTACATATAAATTCTAAGACATACATCATTAACCTCTTAATTATTGAGCACATGTAAGTGCCACATAAAGCATTCTGGCGGTTACTACATTTTTTTTTTTTTTACTTCCATATGCCACTCAGAGAGCACAAAAGCAAGTACCCACAAACATGTCACAGATTGAGTCTCTTTGAGCCAAAAAGCCAAGTGCCACGACTCCAGCAGTACGTTCAGATTCCCTGTCGCCAATCCAATCTGTGCCACACAGAAGTCATCCCAAATTTTCAGGGAAACTGATTTTTTTTTTTAATCGACATTCTGATCAACATTGAAATCGCACAGCATTTGACTAAATGCACTTAATAATCTTCATCCCACATTTACGTAAAATGTGTGTGCATATATCTTACCTCACTGTAACCAAGAGACATGATTAGGGATCAGCTGGGTTTATTTTTAAAGCCGATACCATATAGATAATAAATGTTTCAGTATGTTGATTGCCCTCCATATGTGTCACATGCAATGGAAACATATTATAATGTAAACTTAATTTTTTTCATATTATACAGTGTAAATGCTGCTGGCACTTAACATTTCTATATGTAAAAAATTGTGGAATATGGTTTTACTCTCATGATGAGTTTCATTATACTGACTTCCTTCCAATCTGCTTCCTATTCAGTCACATAAATATATTGAATTAATTGTAATTAAAAGACTTATGCTGAAGACGTTCACATCACTGTAGGATTGTTGATTCTAAAGCCCAGGGAAAGATGAAAGTCTGTCAGAGATCTCCTTCCGCTCTCTGGGCAGAGAACAAACACACAAGCTAAACCGTGCGTCTATGGAGCTGTCGTCACTGCGTACTCAGGGCCTCGCTGCAGGATCTGTTTGCAATTTGCCTCGAAACAAAAAAAAAAAAGAAACTTTTTCAAATTTATTCAATTATTTAACAAGACAAATAGTGATATGATGTTTGACAATCTGCGCGGGCCCCCAGTCTCTTTTATTTAGAACGAATGCAGCTTCTGGAGCGGATGAATGCCACCGTAATGGAACTGAAACAAAGCCAAGAGAAGGCGCCACTCTGTCCTCTCCTACCAGGCTCTACAGATGTACTGCAAGAGTGTTCATGTTCACCAGTTCAGAGTCAAATCTCCGATGACACTCATGAACCCAGCCCTGCTGTCACTGTTTCCCAGGGCACCCGGGGAAGACATTGTTCTCATCTAGAACAAGCTGGTCCATTTGGATGTACTGTGTAAAAAAATAAATAAATAAAAAAAAAAAGAGTTAGAGAATTAGAGAATTAGAAATGCATTTTGATGTGAGTTGTGCCTAGAATGTCCATGACATCACAGATAATTTATTAGAAACCGCTAACTAGAACTAGAAATCGCATGAACAAAACTCTGCAAACATTTGGGCTGGGAGGGATATATGAGCTGCAGCTCAACGTTAACAGGGCTGATCCTGTGGAGATGGAGACTGGTTCTGAAAGCCTGACTTCTATTTGTGGGGGCGGGGAAGGAGTAATTTCTTGAATTCTTGAGACTTCAGCTCGAATGCATCACATCCTCCACCCACCAACCCCCCATGTTATTTGGAAACTGTACAAAAGGGCACCTTATCACGGACTTTGCAAATAAAGTACCATATGTCTGGGCCAACTGTAGCTCTGCTAGTACTGCTAAAGGCTGTCTGTCAATTTGCTGTAGGCCTGCCACCCTGTCCTGCAGTTTATTGTAGATCATGAATATGGACAGACTAGGCACGGCGTCTCGGCAATGTCACTCTGTAAACCGCAAACTCAGTCTGAAGTCATTAGCAGTTATGTAAAGGCGCCTGCCACCTCCTGTTGTGATTTTAAATTGCCATTAAGGTAACTTTGTGACATTTTGAAATATTTTCAGAGACTTCTGAAGTCACAATTCCCATACTTTGTTGCTCGAGAGCCATTAAATTCTGTTGAGGTTTGGCAGCGTCTTAGAAAAAAAGGGCCTGAAGGGAAGCCTGGATTATGGTAAATAACAAAGGTTGTCTAAGGAGTTACGCAGAAGGAAAATGTACTATTAGAATTGATAAGTCATTCTGTAGCGATCATTAGCCCCACAGGTATTGAGTCTGTGGTCAGAAATAGTTGCCACTGTACATTTTGGAGCCCGAAGTCTCCTTAATTAATGATTTTTCCCAGCGGTATTTACATTTGATGGTCTGAACTGCAATTATGGTTTTGTAATACTGTCCAAGTCACATTTAACCAAGCAGGAAGCATATCGACATGGGGAAATATCCAGTCTTCAAGTGGGATTTACCAGCCAAAGCCCCTGGAAGTGTTTGAGCTTCCACTGTTTGGGGCTAAGAGATCGGGTATGACTGAATCTTGAAAAGCAAGAGAGGGAAGGAGAAGAAAGAGAGAGCGTGTGAGGGAAGAAGTGTAAAGGAAAGCCATTTTTAAACTGCAGGGAGCAGTAGCAGCCTTTAAAAGAAGAATATTGGCTGGACTACTGCAGCAATAAAAGCAGAAGTAGAGGTTCTGTTCAGCTGCTGTTTAAAATACTGATAAAATGCTATAAAAACAGGCAGGGATTAAAAACACAGGTGTGTCTTAGACAGCACCTTTAGAGTAGATCATTATCAGCCAAAAGCAACTGCCTCAAAAGGCAAAGGCCCCCATTTGTTCAGTGAGAAAATAAAACCCAGGGAAAGTGTTGCTCTTTATGCATTTATAAATCATCCACAGAAGGGCCATTAAGTTGTGAGGGCAATTTACTTGCAGTTTGCTTGGTGCATCCAGCTATACACTGTTGCTAAGGTTGATTTTGAAATACTTTAAATAATACAAAGGTAATGTAAAGGCTCTGCTCCAGTCACCACCAGCTCCTCTCTTGTCCTAAACACACTATATTGTAAAAATCTCAAAGGTAATCCTGATGAAACAGCACTACACTGGAGTTTGGGTGGAATCTAGAGTGAGAATATGGACCGTGGAATGTGAAGTAGTCCCTTCTGTGGGATGTTCTCTGGCATAGTGCATACTCTTACCAACAGCAGCAGTGAGGTCAGATCATGTACCTAATGACTAACACTGCTTAGATGCTTCATCGACAGGGCACAATGCGCTAAGAATTTGCTCTGCTTACTTTGAATGGACACAACTTCAGCTGTGTCATACAAAAGTGAAAATGAACAGCTGATATTCTCCTCTCTGTCATAAATCTATTTTCAGTAGCTGAACATGTACTATAATGAGGAGCTTTTTGATCCATTTAAACTACCGAATAATTTATATGAATATGAGAGTCAGGCTTCTACAGAGAAATTAATTGAAGGTTGAAGGAGTGACTATAGATCTTACTGGCAAATGTAACTGTTGGCAAATATAACTGGACTAGCATTATCAGCTTTTCAGTGTGACATTTTTATTGTGCTGTCAAAAAGCCAATTTTAGTTGCATTGAAGTTTCTTGTCATGTCTTTGCACAAAATGTAGACCTTTTTCAGTTTAAAAACCAACACCATTTGACAATGCTGACCTTAATATTTACAAAAATGTTTCATTATTGGCAGTTATTCTATGTGACGCTGCCAAATATGATCATTGCTCTGCCGAAAGGACAACAAACAGGCCCAATATTTAGATGACAAACATTGTATTAATTGTGTTTTCCCTTTATGAAAATCTGAAGTCTGGCTTTCTCATTTTGGGGAGCACAGACTGTGAGGCAATCAAATTGCCATACGCACACACACACACACACACACACACACACACACACACATGCACAAGCACACACACACAAACCACAGATAAGAGCTGCCAAATTGTTTAGACTTCTGAAAACAAATGTGCACTGTCTTCAATTTGAAAATAAAAAATACAATAAATAAACAATAAAAAAGCAATGTGGAACAATGTAACATTTTGATGATAACATTTTAGCCTGTATCTGGTTTCACATCACTTCACATGTTGCCGAGTGCTGTTGACAGTTTGCAGTGACACGTCAAATCTGCGCCCTGTGCCCAAACATCAGCTGCAGTGCAAATGCATCTCCCTTATTAACAAAGTAAACCTTGACGTTCTTATCAGGCAGCAAAAGAGAGAAAAAACAAAACATGCTTTCACTGTTGATATGAGGTTGTTTCTTACTTTTCTTACAGATAACAACCAGCTCTGGCAATGAGTTCTTGCTCCAGGCTGACAATTCACTAACAATATCTAAATGGCATGATGCTATTAAAAACACAGCTGACAGCCTGGTAAGTATTCTAAGTTTTATCTCGTGTGTTTATCCTAATTTCAGCATTTCTAACTCATCATTTACATCTTCACACAGTCTGATTGATTTAAATTTATAAGATTTACGGTAATACTGTTCTGGTTTTAATGATGAGGAATGTAATAATTGTTTACATGCCGGTTTTTCTATAATGACAGAAATACAGCGCTCTGCCAACCACCTGAAAATGTCATTTCTCTTTTTTCTTTCTGAAGTCCAAAGGAAAAGGAGGGACATATCCAGGAAAACCTGGGCTTCGAAAGTCAAACAGCACGGAATTTCTTTCCAGACGAGAATCCGAAGCACCTGTCACCAAAGAATCCAAACCTGAGCACAGACGGTCAATCAGTAAGTAGGCCTTTAAAAACCTCTCTCAGCCGGCGCATTCAGACTGTAAATATTATCTCAACACATCCCATCCATAATGCTGTGAAATGCTGTGAAGTGCCCTCAATCAGGGTAACTTATGTTCAATATATGACTTTTCTGTAGGTCTTCATCATTTTATTTGTTTTACTAAACTTCATTGTACCTATACCTCATGGTACAATGATTGTATGCCTGAGACCCAAACCTTTAAACCCCTTTTAGTCTATCCTGACACTATGCATGTAATACTATGATACTATGATGACATGTGGACAGAGGTTTAGAAAAAAAAATTATCAGCTCTCACACTTAGTTTCAAGGGCAGATATGATATGCTCCGCTTTAAGTTCTTCATTTATCTGATAGCTGTTTCAGCCTTTTCAGAGAGAATATGAATTTTTGGCAGGTTGCTAATTTGTTAGAAATTTGTGTCCTGTGAGTTAGTCTTGTGGGTACTGTGCATGTGCTCTATTTTGTGTAACATTATCTACTCGATAGAATAGATCCTATAATTTGCTGATAATATTTGGGGAAAACGTTGAGTTAAAATTCTACAGCAAAACCTGCCAGGAGGAAAATAATACTACGCATTGTGTCAGTATGCGTCATGCAACAATAATGCAAGTCTTGGTTTTATTAATCTGAACAAAAAGATGAAAGCAACTGAATATAGCTGTTGTTTCAGCAGTCCAGAATCTTAACAGCCACTACATAGATTAACAATGCTAATATTTGGTGCAATATATAGGTGTGCATTATGTGGAACAACGTTGTGTACTGTACTTCTGAAATGCAAAACGGAGAACGTCACAGAGCTTCGTAGAGGCAGAAACATTGGACAGGTCAACTGATAAGACATGATTAAAATAAAATATCTGGTATGCCTGACCCTTGGATATTATTGTGTGTGTCATACCCAAGGCTTGAGACTGAGCAGGTTTACATTATAGATATAAAACTAATAGACTGGACGCAGTACAATACCTTACATATCACATGTTTGTACAGCTGCATTTATACAGCTGTGCATTGGTTGAAGAAAATCCGGTTTAGAAAATTATCCAAAAGTATTTCAAAAATGATGATTAAGTTCCAGAGCACATTCAAGAGCCAAGCTCATTTTGTGTTCTGCATCAGAAAACACTTTAACTCTGACTGATACATATAGATTGATTAGACAGATGGATATATTTGTCTAGATAAAGGCTTATTGATAGATTTGAAATGTGGGAGGGTCAGTGAATAATAAATAAACAGCACATGTGACTGCAAGAGTGCCACAGAGTGATGTGCATAACTCACAGCGTAGTTTACATATTACTGCATACAGCTGGATAATTCCTGATGCAAATCACCGTGCCACATGTGCCACATCAGGTAATCATACCTTTAACCTTTAAAGTATCCTCTCAGCTCCTCAACCACTGTTCCTGACAGCCACCATAGCACTCCCTGCGTCATTTTAAGCCTTTTCCACTTCTTTTTTTATGTTTTACAAAATGACATTACACATTGTTCCTGCCTTCTCAACAGTGTTTCCACATATCACACATAATCACTGAAATCTATAACAGGAAGTTGAGGGGAGCTATGGATTTACAGTCCATCCATGCAAAAGATAATGTGACGCACAACTGCACAAACTTAATCTAAACACATCATTTTTCGCCAGTGTCATAGTTTGGTGAGTTCATAGTTGTGTCCCTGATACTGATAGTTTGATGTAAATGATACATGTGATAAGCTGTGAGGTTTATACTGACATTTGCAACATTACAAACAGCAAGCATATCAAAATAGTTAAAGGTTTAGGTGAGCCTAGTTTCATTATCTTTTGAGAAGCAATTATGGACAGTAATGTGGGGTAGAATCCCCAGCTGGAAAGTGAATGACACTTTGCCTTGTTTCCACTGTCAATAAAACATATATTGCATTCCACAGGCATTGATCTGCTATAAAGACAGACACTGCAATCACTGAAATAGCTGACTACACCACTAATCAACCAAAAAGGCAGCAAAGTCTCCATTAAGTGTAAATAAACCAAACACGTGCTTGGTTACATTACTGCACAAACCAGCCTTTTGAGACTTTAATGGGAAGCATTTTGTAAGTTACTGCCTCGTCCTGATAGTTATCACCTTAAATTACAACCAATGTGTGTACATTCCGGGCTTATCTGAGGGGGCGGTGGCATTTCTGTCCTTGTTAGTTTGGAACTGCTTCAGAGGTGGGGAAGTATGGCTCGGCTGCTGTTTTGATGACGAGAGATCGGTTGATCCCTGGTCTGGAGAGAAACATCTCCTGCCTGTTTACATGCAACAAAAACAAATGTCTCATGCCTCTTGGAATCTCAGAAATTCCCTCCCCTTTTTAACTAAAAACCAAAGCCAACAAGCTGCAATACCTTTTGCATAATAACATTTTGTAATACAAGTGTGAATTTCAGGTTAGAGCACATTCCAAATGCTTTATAACCAGCATTATTGGCACACAATGCTTACTGATACATGTAGATGAAGAATGAAGAAGTCCAAAGATAACCTGTCACTCTCCCCCCAGTTCACTAAAAAATGTGCTGCTGTAGATTAACAATCAATAATGATAATCACTGTAACCATAACCGAGGTCCTAATAATTCTGGATATATAACCATATGCATAGTGTTGTTATTTAATTTCTTAGCTGGCAACCTTATGCAAGGCAAATCATAACACTTCATGAGTTTGCTTGCTGTCAACAGTCAAGAACAGCCTGAAAAGAACAATCAGATTATTTATTGCTCAAGAATATTCTGCCAGCATGTGTGTCTGTGGAGTAATGTTTCAGATGAATTTTTGCTATGCACTGTAATGCTTTTGTGTCATACAAAATAAATCAAAAATGAGTAAATTGCATGCAATTCATGCTTTGTTTTTTTCAGATCTGATGACACTTTGCAGTTTGTTATTTAAATTCCATTGATTCCATTGAGATCATTTAAACAGTGTCATGTTTGTTTAATTCAACTTGCAATTTTCTAAGAGCAGATCAACTCACATACAAGAACAAAACAGAAATAAGATGTGTCACAGATTGGATTTTGTTGCGAAGGATACCTTTAATTGAGAGCATTTGCAGGAGAATACCAGGGCGAGGCCCGCTACAATATGTTCTGGTTAAGCAGAGACATTTGAAATAAATTGGTTTTGCTATACACATACTGTAAAGTGATCGATAGTGCTTTACCCCTGACATGGACTGTCAATATGCATTGGTCCAGTTCAGAGGGTCTTTAATTGATAGTTCTTCAAAAAAAGCCAATATTTCCAACATATGTTAAAAGCACTCCAGTGTGCACTGGTGATAATTAATTATTGCTTAACTCAAGGGGTGGTAGGTTGGTAAATTGAGGGTAAGTGGGGGGGGGGGTTACTGGAAAAAGGGAGCACATTGTGGTGGTGGTTCAGTGGGGCTGGGGTTGGGGGTACTGGAAAAAGGGAGCACATTGCATTCATTTCAAGAACAGAATGTGTAAAGCTATCGTGGGAAGATATAGTATAATTAAATTCTGAGGCTTATTTTTTCTTTGTTGCCCAAGTCATTCTGCCTCCCTTTCTTCTCTGGTTTAAAGAGAATCAGATGGATTAACATCACAGGAAGTGGACTCTGGGATCCATCTATGGGCAACGCGACCTAATCAGTCATTCGCTATCTTATTTTATTCATCAGATGCTACAACACACCATGCCAGGTTGCAGAACGTGTTGTTGGATATAAAACCTGCCTTGGGACAGTTCCACAAAAAGCACAACCCAGGGAAAGTTGGTCAGTTGGACATACCAAGCATTTGGAAAAGAAACAAAAAAATGGCCTGGAAACGTGTGTTTGTATGTGTGCTCAACATCATTTTGGGCACATTCACAAAACTCTACTGACCTTTAAAGACATGTTTTAAAAATGTACTGAACATAAAGTAGTTAACATGTACTTGGAAACTGGAGCAAGGAAACACTTTTTTTCAGCACAAATAGGTTCCATTTTTACAGATACCACACATCATAAAATGCATACACTGTCTTGTTTCCCCCCATGGTTAAATCAATTAATATCCCATTTTTTAATATCATAACAACTGCCAGAGGATTGAAATCATTGTATCATATCCAAATAAATTACTGAAAATATATTTTTTCACTTATGAAAAGAGTATGTATAAAGAAAACTAAAAAGAAAGTGTTGTACTACATCTTAATAAAACAGTAAATGTCGATATAAAAGAAAACAGAGGTCCTTTTCTCTCAGCAGCCTATGTGGACTTACGGTCTGCATCCACAAGCTACTTCATATCAAACTTAATGTCAGGCTTTTAACCTTGTTAGCCACTTTATAATGCTGATGGTTTTGAATGACATAGACCTCAGAGACCAAGTAACATTTGAACTACACAGTGGTTATAATCTGTGTAATTTTCCATAACACGTTGTGAGTCCCTGTGAAATATCTAATAATCAGGCCCAGATGACTTGCTATTACAATGTGTTTTGTCCGTAATTTGAGTAATGACATGAAGCAAGTTTTTTTTTAAAACATCATGCATTGGGTGGTTGAGATTATTGAAAGATTTTGTTTTGAGAGTTGAAAAGAAAACAAAAAAGAACACTCACTTGGATTTGTTACTCAAATAGAGTAAAACACACAATGCACTTACATTGAATAGTGACATGTGTATTTCAAATACAGAGGGCTACGCTATTACCCTTAGGTCCACTTGTAACAACACGGTCCACCTCTTGGCATGCACATAACTTGGTATTAATCAGGCTACCTTCAGTTTCTCTATATAATGATGTGCTTTTGACAGACTGCCTTAGGGCATATGCAGTACACAAAGATCTTTATCTGGATAAACAGTAATGAGGGTAGCAGTAGGTTATGTAAGATATGTTCTGGATTTGAAGATCATAAAAAAAATCCCAGACATCCAATGAATGACAGGGATGAAAACACATCAGTTAGTGTCTCGCTCTGAACTTTTAAAATGTACTTTCTTGATAGTACAGATCTAAAATTTCTCATTTTTTTCTGAATATCTACAGTACTAGTTCAAAGTTCAGTGTGTTTTGAAGTTATTGATTTTGGTGTGTTTATCTCAAATGATTTCACTTTAATGTGCTTGCAAAAATTCTTGTATCCTCAGGCAAGAAGCAGTTACTGGCTTGATCCATCATTTTTTGTGAGATGTTTCTAAATGATAACATGCCAAAAGTTTGCTTCAACTCTCTATGGATAGTTGGGCAAGAAACAACTTGGATGTTGCTTCTTTCTTTGTTAGTCAACCTTCTTTGTGTTGCTTTGGTTGCTTTATCTATGCCATTCAGAACTATAGACTTCCTGTATCTTCATATTATATCAAAAGGTAGGGGACTTTGTCCGTCAGTGTGTCTATGGCAGTATCATGTTTGATATAGCATGCTTCGTAGCTTTGTTATGACTAATATTAAGGTGCTCTGGTACACCATATTAATCTCAATGCCGATGTTGCTCCAAAATATTTACAGTATGGAATCAAATTATTAATATGATACCTCACTGACCATTTCAGAAAGATACTCCAATTACAACTACAGTACACTGAGTCTTTGTACACAATGTTATCTCACAAGGACATGATCACACATGCTGATATACAATCTGTGATTTAGAGATTCAATTCCTTTTTTTTGCTTTTTTTTAGTTTTCAAGTTGAACTACAGCGCCTCGGACAGCGCTGACAAAAATGGGGTGAAGAACCGGCTAAAGAAGTTCATCTCCAGGAGGCCTTCAATGAAAACACTGCAGGAAAAAGGACTCATCAAAGGTGAGCAGTGCTCCCCAAAGATCCTCAGCATGTCTCTCCAAGACCTACACAACCTGTGCGATGCCTGCGTTCAGTAGAATATCTAAATCAATGTGTTATGCAGCTTTGTCTTTAACCTGGAGCAACATATTTAAACAAGGGCTGCATCTTTACAGAACCCTCACATATTTTTTTCATTCCACACTACCACACTCTGAAATTGGCACCCACCACCCTGATATTCACATTATAATTACATTTTCCACAAGTTCAGCCATGACAGTCCTGTAGTTCTTCTACTCATTGAAATATTACTTTCTACAAGACACTAGAGAGGGATTGATCAAGCAGGATCTGCATTTGCAACTGCATTTCTTTAATTCTGTATTTTTTTCCTTTGATGAAAATAACTGAAAGGTTGGGCTAAAGCTTCAGTGCTGTGGTCTCCCAGGGTGCCAGTCATACTTCTATTAGTGATATTTTGCTCTATGAAGCTGAGGTATTTTTTCCATTTCATAGTTAAACAGAAATATCACCTTTGCTGAATGTAGTTTGGATAACAAGGGAAGCCTTGACAGTATTCATTATAAATATAATAAATGAACATGATGTACGTAGAGTTTTATTTCTAAACTAATATCTTAGCACACTTCGCTTTATTATGTCAGAGACAGCTGATATATTTGCAAATGGAGGGGCAAAATCACAGTGCTCACTTTCCTTACTCTCTTGCATGGTACAACATAAAACAATTCATTCTTGCATAATGTGTACTGTGATAAGTCCACCATCAAATCTGCATCTCAGCTAAGGTCAACATCTAATGACGTTTTTAGATTTGTTAAAAGTCAGGTGAAAAGTCAGTTTTAAAATAACAGTTGTGATGGTTATATCATTATCTGTCAGTGTTACATTAATATTATGACCGTATCTGTCATGTCAGCCATCTATAATGAATACCAGCTGGAAAGCAAAGTTTGGCATGAAATCAGAGATGATGTTACCTCCATTGCAGCCTGTTGTTCCCAAATGGCAGGCCTCAGCAGGTGGAAGTAAGGCATTAGGCCATTAATTACTAAAAAGGACAATAGAGGGAAGAGCTATTTTGAAGTGCAATTTACTTTTATATAGGCAAATCCCCTGCAAGAAATGTCTTTTATGAGATGCGGTGTCTTGATTTACTATGCTGATTTCCCAGCATCCTTTGAGAACTCAGGGATGCTGGCAGCAGTGGTTCAGTGTCAGTTTGGGAGGCTTGCCCATGTGACCCTTACACACAAAGCTGCGATGCCTGTGGCATCCTCACAAAACTACTGGAATGCAGGGTGGTCTTGTAATAGCAGCAGGACTGATATTACGGTGTTAGTGGTAAGGGGCAGGGCTCATAACCCAAAGATTGCAGGTTCGATTCTCAGATCTATGCTTGGGAAATGTACTTAAGTGGAAATACCTCAGTAAATATCCAGTATATTTACCCACCTAACTTCTGCAAATGTAAAAGTACAGACAAGAGCAATAAAGATGGTATGTTATGAAGGATGACTCAAGACATGTAGTATATTCAGTCTCAATAAAAGGAACACCGGTAGATTTGATTTAGGTCTTTGTTTATTTTTTAAGTTTCAATAAAGTGGACTACAAATGCTATTTTAAACTTAGTATTCTTAGCAGAACAGGGTGACATACACTAAGTAAAAGATACATTTCACAATTACATCTGAAGTATTGTTTCACTCAGGGACTTATAAATGCAAGGAATAGCTTGCCAGGATTTGTAGTGGAAGCAGACTTAACACCAGACTAGACACAGTTCTAGATGCACCCTAGATGAGCCTAGCTGGGGAGACTGGCCTGTTCCTGATATCCTTCTTATATTTTTCTTGTTTTAAATTTTGAATCAATTTTGTATAGAGAAGAAAAAACAGAGCTGAAAGTGTCACAGTTAATTTCTTCACTGCAAACTGCAAAATGAGAACAAACAAACTAAGGCCTCTGATGATCACATAATTAATTTGTTTAATTAGCTCATGGATAAGTAAAAATATGTTACTTACATTTACATGAATTTAAATACATTATTGCACATATTTAAGAGCATTGTTTCCTTGGGATCTAAGGAAAACATCATTACTCATAAAATGTGTTTTAAAGTAATATAGATTTAAAGAAATAAAGGAGGTAGGGAGTCCTCTGACTGTCCTTTTTTGGCATAGGTGCTGGGCATGCCACATTTTTAAGAACTATATTTTCCAGAAGTTTCAAATTGTTCCTCTTCAAAATACATCCAGCAACGCCAAATGTATTCATGTAACTTGAGGAGTTGCGGTTCTCTCTGGATTATTTTCTCTTTCTTTTTTTACTACAAAGTAACATTGCTTGGGAAAATGTCAGGGTTTACTTAATATGCAAAGGTGTCTTGCTTGACAGTCACTTTTATGTTGGTCTCTTTTCCGCTTCAACAAATGGGAAATGACAACCTCTGAGAAATGAAGTTCAGTCCACAGAAAACAAAACACGGTTGGCCTAATGCTAAAATATAAGCCACTCCTCAAAAGTGTGTTCATTTTCCATACTTCAACATTTTAACTGTCTTTGTCCGATGTTTGCATTACTGGCTTGATGCGGACTTACCGTTGGAGCTTAGCACGTTAGTTCTGCCTCTGTGGCCGAATATAGAGTAGCCACAGATGCCCTGAGGTATTACAAATGACTTTTCAAATGGAGTGTGGGAGTTTTCACTGGGTTTGAATTGATAACAGCTGAAACAGAGAGCAAAAAAAGATTAAGTGCATACAAATATGGCAAAAGAATGTGTTCTTTTGTTTAGCACTGTGACACTTACGAGAGAGAGGCTGGAGGTCTATGGGAAAAATGCTAGGGATAAAACAGAAAGTCTGCAATTAATCATTTGATGTTATTATTAGGGCGTAAACAGTGTGACTTGGGATTTTATGTTGCACTGATGAAGATCACTGGGAAAAACAAGGCAGTGAATTACCCCTTAGAGGAGGCCCAAAGTGACTTGCTGCACCACTTCCCATCACAACATGCAATGCGGTTATAGGTTTGTGAAAACCAAAAATGACAGGCGCTATTTATTTGCTTAGCACACGCCCCTCTCCAGTGCATCTTGCATCTCAAGTGCTGTATTGGGCCCTGCATGTTTCTCGTGAATCAACAAATCAAGCAAATCAACAGAACAAGCATGCATGAACACATTCTTTAACGTCTGATCCCATTTTAGCCATTTGATGTGATAAACCTGTCGGCTGGTGAGCTGTCAAAAGTAACCTTGTAAAACACAGAAAGTACAGGACGTGGGGCAGGATGAACCATTTTGCCTAAGGGAGACCTCTAACCCACATGTGGATATCGAATGCTAGACCCAACACAATGGGAACTGCACTGAAAGGGTCAAACCAGACCTTTGATGCTACAGTGTGGGTTTAACTACATGTCAATGAGAAAATAGTGACTATTTACAAACACAGTATTTATAGACCTCAGACACTCCCTGGTTACCACAAATATGCAAAAACATAGCAAATGTTTACTGGAGACAGTGGGGAGTAGTTTTTTTTTTATAATACTTAAGTGGTTTATGATATTATACTGGGTACAATGCATAGCATGGCATGTACAGTAATGAATATTTCTAGATGATCACTATCCTGATAAATCAGTCAGATAAATTTTAATAAGACAATAAAATTGAGAAATTAGAAAACCCTTCCTTATCTTGCTTAAACTTGATTTCAAAGGTGTGAGAGTTTAATCAACAATTTCATACACCTGCAGCTTAGTTTTGGTTTTCTTGATGATGTGGTTTCTTGTTTATTTGCAGGCCTTGACAGGCATTTTGCATTTATTTGTGTCCATTGAATAAATTTAAAATGTTTTCCCCAGATCGTGTCTTCGGCTGTCACTTGCTAACACTTTGTGAACGAGAAGGAACCACGGTCCCCAATTTCGTCAAGATGTGTGTGGAGGCAGTTGAAAAACGAGGTTTGTACTCACTCTCTTAGTTGAATTGTGA
Organism: Megalops cyprinoides; assembly: GCF_013368585.1. Classification (NCBI taxonomy): domain Eukaryota; kingdom Metazoa; phylum Chordata; class Actinopteri; order Elopiformes; family Megalopidae; genus Megalops; species Megalops cyprinoides. The sequence goes on from NC_050596.1 coordinate 21,719,406, forward strand.
TGTCAGAACAGTTTACTTATATTTCCTTAGACTTAATCTTGTGAAATACTTAATACTCTAAGAAATACAAAATTATGCAAACACAAATAATAAAAATGTCATTGTTTCATTGTTATTTGAAACAATAATGTATTATATTTGGCCAGACCATTATTTAATGAGGTAGGGTCAGCTAAATATGACACTCATCTCTTTTGTCGTATTCATTATAATGTTTAGCATTTTTACAATCACATCTTGGTGAAAATGAATGAAATGGCATTACTGAGCCCCATTTCAGTGTTTTAAAGTTCTAAACCTTTCTGTGTTACTCAGAAACTTTTGAGGTAATCAAAAGCCTGGTGTTGACGTTGTCCTGAAATTTCAAAAATGAACATCTTTACATTTGGAAGTCAAACTTTAAAGGAACATATGAAAAAGCAGAAATGCTGCAGGCATTTTACCAAAAAAGAGAATTTGACTCAGTGAGTGTGCAGAAACACATTAGCAATATTGTATATTTATACACATTTACAAATACTGCTTTCAAGTTTGAGAGTAACTGCACTGTGAGGTCACATTTAAACCCATGTCTCATGATAAACCTTAATAGGTTCATATTTCAGATATCAAAATCACCATATTATGCACCACTCCATCAAAGGTACTTTGTGATAGCTGGAAAATTACTGGGTTGATGAGGCCCCAAATGTTCAACTGTAAACATCAATTGACTCGGATATTAATTGCCCCATGAACATTCTACGTTAAAAACGGTCTTGGTTCAAAGCATATGGGCTCATTTTAGAAGTCATACCAGTAAGGTTTGGGACATCCAAAATAGAAGTCCATGAATGTCAAGCCATAATGAGTCCCCTGCAGTTGTTCAGGCTAGTATGTCATGCTACGTCACAGCATAACCCAGACATATCGAATAGTTGCCACCTCCTGCAGCTGGCCACATTGAACTGAGGTGGTGGTCTGCTCCAGACAATAAAGAAAAATACCAGCAGTGCTCCATCATCATTTAATTTGTACTGACACCATCTGATATTGAATAACATTAATAAGAAAATCTATTGCGGCCTGTCTGAAGGGTACCAATGGTGTTTCACTGGCCAAAACAGAACTAAAAATAAAAGAAGCTTGGTAGTTCACCTTTACCTTTATTTTACCTTTATGAAACTTGATCTTGAAGGAAATTTGAGGTTTTCTTGAAGTAAGGTCAAGAGAAAGTACTTAGTTAGCTGAACCAAGCACAAACCAGGTGAATGACCTTTACGAGGCTAATTTTAAGTGCTTGGTAGACCCAAATGAACACTTTCTGGTGGTGTTATTTATTCACATAACAACGTTAGGTGCCTCTTATGAGGTATGTCATAACTACATAACAACCAGTGGAAAGAGTGTACCTCAACAACGGGAACATCTTTTCAAACCACACATTCCTGGGCCAACGTTTTGGCAAGCTACCTGGTACTTTTTGGAGCTTGTCCATTCTTAATGAAGCCTTATCTTTCCTAGTTTAATCTTTCAGCAGATGTTTTTCTTTCTTTTTTCCCCACACTGTTGACATTTTTTTGTTTGACAGGATCCAGTTCCAGGTTCCGATCTCTGTTTAAAAAAGCATTGAGGTTGTTGGCTTTAAAATTCCCTCGCTACATGTGTGATCAGCAGTTTCCCAGGCTTTTCCACGTTGTTTGCCAGGCAGAGGGACTGACCTTTGAGGCGAAGCACTTTTTCATTCCAAAGCGTTCACTTTGATTCTTGTCCCATTTTGTGTCCCTTTCAAACTGTTTACAACCCGCTAAAAATGCGTATGAATTATATGTTTGTGTAGTAGATGCCTTGTGTGGGTTTCAGCTGAATGTTTGCGCAGAACAATTACTTATCTTTGGTTAAAATTACTGTGACCTGGAATATATACTTCTTAAATAATAACTGTTAAAGGTTTTTTTTTTTTCTTTCAAAACAAACAGGTTTCCACGGCCTGTGAAATGTCTGAAAGCTTTTCTAAGACTTTTCTTGCTAATGATCCTGAGAAGTTCTTGTACAAAAGAGGTACCCATGACAATGTGTGCACAAGATTTTGTAAAGGATCCATAAAGATGGGCTCTGATGACACTGTACAGATAAGCTAGATTGAGGATAGTGTAAAAATGGTATTAAATGTGTAGATTTCAAAGGACAGCTGAATTGAGATCTCCCAGAAACTTATCACTAAAAAGGGGGAGTGTTAATGCCATTCTCAGGGCCAGAAAATTCCACATTTTGAGCTGAAGTTACAGCTTCTATTTAATTATTTATTTACAAACAGGCCAATGTGACAATCTGCCATAACAACTAGTCTTGTAAGCAACACTAATGGTAGTTAAATAAGCAATTGTTTAGAATAAGCAAGTGTCACACATCACCCTACTGTTGGCTGAGGAGTGATTAGATTACAGAGTAGAGGGGACAGTTATCTTAGTCTGTAGGCACCCTTTTCTTTTAAAATGAACAAGAGCAATTTTTTAAAGTCTAAATCAAATAAAATCAAAACTCATCCATTCGTCCTCATGGATTCCCAGTGTATGACACTCATGGGTGGTGGTGGATTTAGGTCATGTTTGTGAATACTTATGCTGTTGCTTCATTCTCAGAAAAATGCAGTCGCACATTGATGATAGGGCAAACATTCTTTTAAAGGTCGTGTCCAAGACATAGTCACACCTTCCACACACCTCCAACACCTCATTACTGCATTTTACCCCAGCCAACAACAACTTATTGCTGTTGTCTATGAGGCATTTTATGTGTTGCCAGTTACCACACTTGCACCCGCTCCACTTATTTTGATGTTCCCCTGACTAATGTGTTTACATTCAGCAAATGGATTTAGGCACCAGAAGAAAGTCAGTTCAGCCTTTCTTCTTTAGTCTCTCCTCAGCATCATAGATAATGCATCCTAATAGCTGCTCACTTCCATATGGTTACAGGTGGTTAGTTATGTGAACCTGGACAAAAAAGCAGACAACGTAAATAACAGGGTTTTTTTTTTGTTCACTGGGCTCCACTCCTGGGATTTCTGGAGGCACTTGCTGGGGAGAGGAAATTTTCAGAGCTTTGACAACATTATAATGAAAGCATCAGGGAGAAAAATGTCGAGGCATCTGAAGGTTCAGAAGTGTAACTTCACCCATGACGATTATGTTAAATGAACACGCCAAAAATAAAACTTGTACCGCTTCATTATTCTTCAAATGATGGCCTTGAGGATTCCCACAAGCGACTCTAGCAAATATCAGACGTCCACTGTTTTACTTGAAGAATCAGACAGAGCATTAATGCAATTAATACAAACAGAAGAAAAAAGTGTCGCCTGCCATTGTATAGTGGTGTATATCACACTGACAGCAGGCCTAATGTTCTGCACATGACAAAATCCATTGTGCATCTACATCTACAGCCCACAGGGATTCATAGTTTCACATGTCATGTTGTGCTGCAGACTCTTCAACATCCAGGGTCTTTTTACATCATTTCAATCCAGTTCCCATTCGCTTTAAATGGATGTGTTATTATTTGTGTTGATCCTGTCAACCTTGGCTACTTTAGGCTGTGGATTGGAGGCCTCCCAACAATTTGTGTTTTGTTTTTGGAAAGATTAATTCCCACAATGCCTTCGCAATGCTTCTTAGTTGTCTATATTTAATATGACCATTGGTAACAGCCACTTTAAAGTCACATTCTATATTCATATTGCATACTTTGGTACACAATGTTAATGGGATCAAATCATACCAATTTCAGGAAAACACACACACACAGAGTTGTCCTTAAGATGGCAGCATTAAATGGACATGTGGCTAGACCTTATCTCAGTTTAAACCTCCTTACTCATTCAGAAGGCATCGCATGAGAAAAATGACGTTATTTGTAAAACTGATAGAGCAGGAGAGTAAACTGAATAACATTCAAGTATGTCAGAAATAAGTACATGTACATATACAGTATGCAATCAAACAATGGGAAAGGCTTTCCTCGTTTTCCAATTTTTTTTTCTTTCCTGTCTGAACTGTTCAAAGACATCCTGCAACCAAAAGTTAACTTAATCAGAATCACCTGACCATTGTTGGACAGACATCAAATGACTGTGGGGCCATGAAAAAGGGATAGAGAAAGTATAAATAGAGCGTTAAACTCATGGCACACAGATGGCAGGAAGACCTATCCTGAGGAATGCCATTTTTCCCCTAAAGATAATTAAATTTCACGTATTTTTTAGAAGGCATTTGAAAGTGTTTCACTTAAAAGCTGGAGAAGGGTATCCTGCATGATCCCCATGATGAGAGATGCCTTTCAACAGCATCTCCTTCAACTTTATTTCTCTTTGTATCAGGCATACTCCCTCCCTCCCTCTCTCTCTCTCTCTCTCTCTCTCTCTCTCTCTCTCTCTCTCTGAAAACCAAAGAAAGCCAAGAAATCACAATTTTTGGGTTGGACTGGTGCTCTGTGCTTGTGTCAGTCAAACGTCTTCATTAAATCCAAGTACGTATTGCATTTACATTTGAAGTCTGAGCTGGACAGAGATGAAGCAGTTCAGCCGGTTGGCCTTCCATGCAACACGTGTGGAGTCAGGTTGATGTGCCGGCAGGGGGTCATTTCGCCATCACTCTTTCATGAGCAGATACTCTGCTGGCCGTAAGCATATTGCCAAACATTGCAATAATGATGATATGGGAAAGACGTTTAAATGAGCATATTCAGTTTAGAAACATCCTAAACTAGGTCTGGTGTCAACTTTTTGTGGTCTATCAATTCAAGGTGAAACATTTTCTTGCCAGAGAGTGTCAGATTTGACTGAAAACAGAACGTGAACCTGAAATTAAACACTATGAGATACCTCAGCTGCACTCAGATTTATATTAAAATACTTTAATGTATTAAAATAATTTTCACAGGACAGCAACAGAATGTACAAAAATTGAATAGCTTTTTTAATTTCTGAAAACTCTCTTTTCACATGTTGTACCTTGGATATGTTTGTGCTGAGATTTAAATTATTATTATTATTATGTGGAACTTTATTTATTTAGGCATTTATTATAATATTTATTTATTTATTTATTGAAAACATTTTAGTAGAAATTACTTTTTTCTGCAGTTACTACTATATATATTTAGTTATAACACAGGAATACAATTAAAGGAGTTTGCCCTCTTCTAATTGCATATATTACTAAAGAAAAAAAAATCACAGAAAAAAAAAGAAAAACACTTTTAATTCTGTTCGACTACACAGAGATATAGTTAATTTCCATGATAAAAATGCTTCCAATCAAAAGACGATCGTGTGGTCAGTGAGACAAGGGCAAAATCCGGCAACTGCCATTGGACTGGTTTGGCTGGATTTCCTGTGCTCTTGGAACAGAAGCGTGATGGCATGTGAACACTGTAATCGGAGCAATTCTCCAAAACGTCCCCGACTTCCGCCATATTAAAATAGATCCATGTGCAGCCTGAGCCCAGCCAGAGACTGGTGTCAGTGTGTGATTATGATGCAGTCAAACGGCACAAATCAAAGTGCTTCGAAGGTTTTTCTGTGTTCCATTTCATATGTTTCTCTGCTCTCTTTTTTTAAGCACTGTGTGGGAGTCATGCTGTAGGAGGCTGAACTACATAGAAGGCCTGAAGACTAAGGGGGGGCTTTCAGTTTTCCAAATTTAAGCAATTCTTACGATTCTGCTGTAACATTTTCAGTCATTTCAGTGACAGTGGAACCCACAATGATGTGCAAGTATTGGGAAAATGTAAAAATGTCTTAAACCCATTACTATGTTCCCTTTTTCCTTCGTCAGGTCTGGAGGCTGATGGAATATACAGAGTAAGTGGCAATCTTGCCACTATCCAGAAGTTACGGTTCTTAGTCGACCAAGGTAAGCTTTTACCTTTTTAATGATTCCTCAATCACAAGATATGAAATTAACATTTGGACAGTCTCATGTAACAAATATAAGCTGTAAATGTGGTTTCCTGCATACATGTAAGGAAGCTAAAATACATCCAGAACTCTGTATTAGTTGGGTGAGATATTAGTGCTTTTCATCTTCTTGTTGAAATTGCTATGATATATAATGTGTTTTACTGTATTCAAGAGCCTACCAGTTTTTAACTGAATCATGTAAGCATGAGACATTATTAGTACAGGTAGCTAAAACATAAAACCTTTAAATGGATTGAAGAGAGGGAGAGAGTAGATGGGGACAGGACAATCCTACTCTGCCAGACCACAGCACACTTGGCTGTAGCTCTTACGTGTGTAAGTGACAAAGTCCAGACCCAAATGTAAATCATCATGTTTGCTAAAGCCATCATTAGGCAGTAGCTGTTTAGGAGAGGAAGTGGCCCTTAATAGTAGATTTATCAGATCCCTGTTTAAACAGCTTAAACAATTAACCCACTGCAAGAGAGAGGGAGACAGTAACTGTTCCTGTGAGCACTTAAGGGCTTCTTGCAGGCCCAAGATCCTGACAAACTACTGTGCCGTAGTAGTGAATTATATGACTTTGACATAAGTTGTTTGTGGGTAGTACTTATAGGTTGTATAAATAGGTTGTACATACGTGAGCTAGTACTAATGTTACTGCTAAGGTATTAAGGTCACTGTAAAAGTTGAAATGTGAAGCTTTATTTTGTACCAAAAACCTCAATCTAAGATCTTAAGCCAACACAGAAAATCTCTTATATCTTGGGTAACGTGGAGGTATTTAGGGATTGAACCCTCTCACTAGTGTGTCTTTTCCTTGTCTGTGGTATACAAGCCAGACACAGACCCAGCCACCATTATGAAACAAACACATTAAGCCATTTGTGTGCTGGGTTATCCCAAATGCCCGAATCGCTACTCCCCACCTCTGTTCATACAGATAACCACATCTCAATCATAAAGAGCCCTTGATTCTACCACTACACTTCGTCCTCTCATTTCCTTATCATCAGGATTCATAGCTACCCAGTCTCTTAGCTTTTATGCTTCATGTGAAAACAAAATCGTTTCGGAATAATCTGACAACAGTCTCTCTTGTTTTTAAAAAATGCAGCACACATGTTAATGACTGTTCTTAGAAACAAGATAACAAGCACCTTCAGGTTGAAAAAATGCTTATGAAAAGGAAACTTTGGCAGGGAGAAGGTCAGATATGCAGATAAGTATTGTTAATACTCTATAATCACACCATTCTTCACATTATTGACAGTCATAACTTGAAACAACTTCTCCTGCAGTTATGACTTTCCATATGGACACAAGACGGCATAACTCCCAAACCAGAATTGATGTGTAGTTTCTTTTTGCCAGAGCATGACTAATGTCTTTGAAATCTGATGGCACAAATCGAAAATGATTTGGCATTTGTTCTGAGAACTGAAATTGAAGTGCCTTCTGTTTTCCTGTCTCCCATTTAAGAGCTAAAAGCCACAAAACACATTTTAAGCAATTTATATATCGATCGTCAGATAGATATGGCACCCTTACGACAAAAGAGCCAACATGTTTCTGAGTTAAACTGTTTTCAAACTTAAAAGTACTTAAACTGTAATTGAGGTTAAATTACTATTTAACCTGCCTAACACACCTCACAGTTGAAAAACAGCATACACCTCATAGTCACAGAATTTTCCCTCCACAGGCCCGCACACCTGTTTTTAAAAGGCTGCTTCTTAATTGCAGCAGGTGTTCCCAATTGCTAATCATTCTTCCAATTACACCTCGTTAGCTTCACACCCCCATATCTGAGATGCTGCTGCTAATTATAAAATTGACAATGAGCTCATTTTAAACAGAGCTTGTAAATGAACAAAGAATACTGCCATATCAATTTAACCATTTCAAAGCAACAGTTCAGACTGAATGCTAGCAAACAAATAACATGAATTAATTCTGTCACAAGTCTAAAATACACAAAAAAACTGTGAAGGAGGTGCTCCTTTACACCTGTGTATTTCTCATTTAAATCTCCCATATACTGCATTGATCTTTCTTTCATGCATGTTTGGAATGATTGTATATCATTTAGCACTCACTGTATGATGCATGTTGTGCCCCATACATTGATAAAATACCTCTGAATTTTCTGTGTGGCATAAACTTATTGTGGCGACAGTTTCTAATACCAGTTGGATACCAGTGTTAAAATGATTATGCATTAACATGTGGACCAATCTTCCCTGAAACATCCCTGATAATCAGGGGGACATTCACCTTAGTGAGCACAAATATCATCATTACAAACATCAGGGAGTCATTCTTTGAATTAGCTTGTTTGGCTGCATAGTCATATACTCACTCAGAATTGACACTCTACCCAGGAGTCTGACAATATGAACAAACGTGTGTCTTCTCATATTTATGAGATTCATTTTACAATTATTCAAATTTCACAGTTTCACTAAGTAAGCTGGGGGAGAATTTTAGAGGGAAAACATTCGCCCTTGGAAAGTGTTTGGTTGGACCTATCATTTGTGCTTTGCATATACAATAAAGCAGTTTCCTTGGGTTTATTACTGTGAAACCATATCCAGTTTCACCTGAAAATTTCAAACACCCGCTTAAGTATTCATGTTTAATATCTACAGCATGGTGAAATGGTGATGTCAGAAAAATGCCCTAGGTTCATGTAATGGTTCCTCTTTTCATTTCCTGAATGACTGTTCTTGTGCCTTCTCCGGTAGCGGTATGTTGTTGCAGTGATGTGGACCAAGAATACTTCACACATCTCTTGAAAAGAACTTCTGATTCACCTCCTGGGGGGGGGGGGGGGGGGGGGGGCTGTGGTAATGACTGAGTGACACTGCGGGTCTAGAGATGTGACTTTCAGTCACCCTCGGGCCATGCCTCCATCGCGGGCTGTAGTCAGAGGATTGCAGTATGCAAAGACCCGTCTGTTCTCCCTCTCGAGACATCGTTTCGTGTTAGCACCGCCACGGTTCAAACGCATGCGCCCCTGGGCTTCATCGACGGCTTATCTGCACCAGGTGTTCATCCTCACGGAGGTGGAAGTGACACCTACCTGTTTATCTTGAAAGTCCCTGTCAAGTAAGTCAAACTGAATTAAAGCGATGATCAAAATTGGGGGTGGGGGGGAGTATGCTTTGCCCAGAGGTGCAAATCCCTGCGTGCCACAGACACAGCTAATTATTTGGTATTAAGGTAGAGAAACTTGCACGTAGATGACTACTTCAGAGATTTGATTGAGTCGAGTCTGTTCCAACACTAGTGTGCCTTGAAGGAGTTAGTGGTGACATCAAAACATCATGGTGGATAAGTCTGCCTGTGTAAACTGTCTTCCATCAGCTGTAGGGAGGGTTTTATCTGTTTTGACAGGTCATTTACAGCAAACCCCCTTATCAGAGATCTGGCTGATTGTATGTAGATGGATTTTTATTGCATCCCTTTGACTGTGATGGAAAGTAACATAGCTATCTGGCACGACTGAATTGCACCACCTATAGTTACCGTTACATGCTGTTACTGACATAAAATAAAAAATATATAAAACATAAAAATATCCTGCCTTCATAGGTAAAGTTTTTTCTTTTTTTGATGTCTGTAAACTCCAAACGTCAGTGCTCTCAATCAAAATCAGGTTCAATTTCCTAAACAAAACAATGACTCATTTCCCAAAGTAGCCTGCCACCAGATTTCTTTGGATCATCAATCACAAATGTTTCATAAAACATGTTTCATAAACCATGTATCACACCAAGGAAGCTGTTATTATCAAATTTTTAGAGGCTGTAAAATTGTGGTTGAATGGTTGAAGACCACATATCTGTTGTTGTCATTTCTGTTACACTACACAACTGGCCACAGCAGATTTGATTTTTTTTTTTTTTACATATCATCTATTCATACAGCTGGATACTTACTGAGGTAATTGAGTCCCTTCATTAAGGATACAACATCAGTGTCTCATCTGGGACTCAAACCTGAAACCTTCTGGTTACCATCTTCTGGTTAACCATCATGCCTTGCTGCCATCTGCAATCTTAAAATTCAGAAAAGTGTTGTCTGAGATTGATATGCTGTTCAGAATTCCCTGTGTCATACTTTATCAGAAATTCATTTGGTACAGAGAAGAGAGAATAAATTCCTTTGTGAGCTGCAGTGTTGACTTTGTTCAGGTTTTTTTCCGTTTGATTTGGCGTAAGATCAATCTACAGGCCCCCTGCCATAAAATAAAAGTCTACGCCTTCTCTATAAACAAACATTATATTTCTATAGTTTATACTGCTGGCTGGCAGTTATTAGCTTGTCAGGTGCTATAGGGACATTTAAAGACAATAACATGTATAGAATCATTTTTCAACAGAGCAACGTTTGCAGCTCACCTAGATTTACAGCACAGGCTTCCAACTGCTAATTACGGTGTGTTCCCCCAGTTTTCACAATAGTTGTTTTTTCTTCAGGAATTATAGACGGGGGTAGTACCACCAGACTCTCAAACAAAGAACACTTCCCAAGACAGAACACAAATTGATGGGCACAAAGCATGCTGGGGGAAAAATTCCAACCAGTATCTTAGAAGATTGTACAGATTTGTTTGGAAATGCGTGCCATATGGTAGGATTGTTTCTTCAGCTACAATTCTCTCTTTTTTTCAATATGCTTCTCTGTTGGACAGGGAGAATACATCTTGGGAAGTTCATAATAGATCTCTACCTCACCCCACTTTTTTATTTTAAACATACATTAAAATGAGCTTGAAGTGCTTTGAAGCAATTAATAAGGGTATGAAAATTAAACTCAGGTAAAGTGTTTGCTTGGATATGCTGAACATGTACCTAGTGGAGAGCATGTACATGGCCAAGTTATAAATACATGGCATGTTCAAACAAACACTGTCCCTGTGTTTTTCCCAGAGAGGAGCCCTCTATGCCCTTTAAATGAACCTCTCTGGCATACTTGCATCAGAGTTATTTGAAGGGTGGAAATTCCTTGCAGAAAAGGGAATGGACAGGTGGACAGGGCATGAGGACCAGAATAAAATGCTCTGTGTACTCCTGATGGGACTTCACATTCTCCAGTTTACAGCATACCCTGAGAAACAGCTCAAGAGCCAGAAACACTGACCTTGTGGAAATTTAAGAGGGGACAAGGCATCGCAAGGTATCAGTCCAGTAGCTGTGTTCTGGAATGTCATATTTCAAATTGGTAAGCCCCTAAAAGAATTTCCTTCATGTATGTGGGAAGATGTACTGCATGCAGGTCACAATGACATTTTCATGAACCTCAAGAGAAAAAAATGGGAGAGCAACCCTTTGTATGGTTTTGCCTCCATAGAAGGCTGATGAGAGGAGGGGCAATATTCGTGATTCCTCACTGGGAAGAATTTCCTGTTCACATGAGCACAAACTGGGTGTTTTTTTTTTTTGGGGGGGGGTGACCAAATGGGTTTAAAATGTCATGCCGCACGGCACAGGCTTTCGAGAGCAGTCATGTGTTTAAAAGACACTTAGGGTAGTTTCTTGACAAAATAAAACAACAGTCAGTATGCGGTTGGATGTCTTTGGCACGGCCAGCTAAACACTTCCCCCAAGGTTTGTTTTCCAAATACTTAAGAATGTTACCCAGAAACCCTCAAGTAAACCCTTGCTAGTCATGCGTATTCTATGAAAATCAGAGGGTGAACTACCAATCACAGTTTTAGAACATAACTAAAAACCAACAGATGTGGGTTACGTAGGCAATCCTGAGGAAAGATACTGATACATGTCACTAGCAGCGCAGATCTGTTTTTAGTTTGTAAGCTTTTCAGTTTTTCAACTTTTTTTGAGTGAGTATCACTGTATTTTATGTCAATAACTAATGTTTTCATGCATTTTTATTATTATTTAAATATGTGTAGCACCCACTCATTTGAAAAGTTAAACAGTAACCATTGATGTGAACGAAAATGGCTCCAATTAAATCTCTCACAGCCCGGCTCATCTCTGTCACTATTAGGCACATCACCATCTTTCAAAGAGCCCATTGAAAAGCAGGATAATGGTACATTGAAAACAGATGGAATATGATCAGAATGGCATAACCATCAGATGAAGCAAGCTTGATTTCATATTAAATGATTTTTGATATTTATAAATAAATGTTTTTGTTTTTGTTTTCCTTTTATTTCTAATTCTGAGAGCCAAGTCCTCTTTGCATCAGTTCAAAATGCCAAAGGGAGGGGCCGGAATCATTTGAAAACCACAACTTTGGATTGCCGGCATATTTTCTCCTGCCCGGCATTGCACTGTGTGGTACATGAACAGGCCATCCTTGTCTTACATTTCACCTCATCCCTGAAAACGCTCATTCCAGAAAAGGGATGATCTGTCTTATTTGATAAAAGCCTATATTTCAGGTTGTTCATCAAGTAACCATATAGATTGAACCTGGACAAGATATGAGTTGCTCAACCAACTGACATGATCCTTTGATAGAGGTTCATGGACACCAAGCTGATATTTATAAAGAGTTCTGCACAGTGAATTTGACTTCCACCACGCTTACACATTGTACAATGACATGGTCAGATACCCAGGGAAGGTTGGAGGGATTGGAGCTATGCTTGCTACTGTGGTGTATGTAGTGAGGTGCGGCGTGTCTACATGTGTTTGCTTCCACTGTAAGCAACAGTATCTGCTTGTCATAATTTCAGCCAATACAATTTGTTTTGTAATTGTAGAGTATTCAGTTATTGAAAGACATTCTTCTCTCAGAAATAAATGTTCTAGTAATATTTACGAGATATGGTCATAATTCATCTTGGAGACTTTATACATGTATACCTCTCAACTTTAGCAGTCACAATGCCTTTATTGAATATACCTAATTTATACCTAGTTTATTCTGGAGTTTGCATGTATTTTGCAAGCCAAAATGAACAAGCATGTTACATTTTTCATGATCCACTGTTTTGACTTGGTAAAAAAGGTTATATTTTTTGAATTAGTGTCACATTTTTCACACACACACACACACACACACAAAGTGTGACAGTATATAATTCTGTTCCATCAGAGATCTTAAGTTCCATAACAAATCTGAGGGGCCAAGTTAAAAGTTGATGAAAGTGCCTGAGATGGGGCCCTTGGCTAGCTCAGAGCCCCAACTATGAACACAGACCTCCAGAGCTATAAATAAAACCCCAGTGGTATTTCAGCAGGGCTCTGTGAATGAGTTATTTACCGCTTATGACAGACAGACATGCACACAGGCCTTTGCAGGCCTTGGGTTATGCCTGCGGGGCATGGATGAATAGACAGAATGGAGCTGTCCACAGACTCACACACGGGGGCTTTCTCTGAATCATGTGACCGGGGATTTCGATGGCCCCCCATCTTGATTGTGCCGACATGGAAACAAAAAGGCTAGTGTCTGCCACACAACTCTGCAGTGTTATCACGGGCTGCTGCCAAAAAAATGACCTTTTTATTTTTAGACCTGAGCATCGCGGGGCATCGTGTCTCCGAGGTCTCCCGGGCCGTTTGTCCAGAAAACACCCGGTAACCTGTTTGCCTGCAGCCGGCAACCACCTGTGAGGCTGGCCAGACTAGGGACTCCCTCTGTTCCAGTTCTAAAGGTCCTGGGGTTTTGTGTATGATTAACTTTCTTCCAGCTCAACGTGGCGGTTGGCGGGGCTGGTCAGGTTTGACGCGCTTTGTTTTGGCAGCTCTCTTCAATGCTCGGACCCAAGCTGTCACCTTGCCAGTCGGCTCAGTGTCTCATTGAGTCATGCTTGGGTAAGAAGAGTTCCCAGCATGCACTTTTTTATATAGGCCTGATGTCTCTTTCGACAACTTGCCAAATGACTAACAATGAGATTCATCTGTACTTTTCTGGAACAGTGGAGCTCTTTGCTTACTGTTGGCAGTGCAGTACTGTAGTTTGTGGATGAATCCCTATGATGCACACACTGTATATGTCCACCTTAGACCTCCAATTGTTGTTTTTTTTCCTCAGGAACTGACATTTTTAGAACTTTATGGAAGGTCCTGTTCTTGTGTTTGTATAAATGCACACATAAAAACCAACGTCCAAGACTGATTCATTCTAAATTTGGAGAATTACCGAATTTAGGAAAATTTAAAAAGGCACAATCATCTCTTTTCTTAATTTGGGGGAATTTTGTGTGGATAATGAGAGGTAATTGTTTAATAGGGACATCTTCTGACATTGTAGAGGAAGAGCCAAATCTATTCTTTTTGAAATGTGACTGAATTAAATTATGGAGTAATTATTCTTCCCCAGTGCAATGCAGCACTTCACCTCTAGAGCTGCATTCACAGTACAGAATGGAAAACTACATTCATTCTAAGCAGAACTTTGGCAAGGGAGACACGTTGTTGAACGCATGCAAATTCTTCAAGCAATTCCTGATGGAATTTCTCGAAAGGGGAAAGGGGTGGAGGGGTAGGGGGGGGTTCAACGCAGTGAAAGGGCAATCCAGATCTTGCTTTTGTTGGTGGAAAAAAAAAATCTCAGGACTGTGTCTACTTTCCCAGATTATCTAATTTGGCTTTTGTGTGGAATTCTAGCTTGGGGTTCTTTTCAAGTGAACAAGAGATGGTCTTGTTAGCCCGTCCAAGCTCCCGAAACAAGAAGATAGAAGGCAGATATAAATCATAATAATTCAGAGGCACAAAAATTCACTTATGGGTCACAGCTTATTCATTCAGTGGAGACATGGTTCTGCCTTGTCCCAGGCGCCCGGCTTCGAGAATGCAGCTCCGTCTTGTGACTTCGGAGGTCAGGGAGAGAGAGGGAGGGAAAAAAGGAATGACATCACCGACTTTGCATGCATTACAATTCTAACACAGTGGCACCTTGTGTTCTTACTCTGCCCTCTCTGCTCCGAGAGCCAGGCGCTGTAATCTGCTCTCTGTTCTCTGAAAGAATACCTTTCTTCTCTCCTTTTCCTCCGAGCCGCTGGATTCAGTGGGGGGAGAGAGCCGCTCGATCTGATGATGAATGGTGCTTGACCCCCTGGACCTGTTCCTTCGAACGTCACGGAAGACCAATTTAACACGAGACCTCGACCGAGGGGGTTTCGGTGGCATTGTTCACGCATTTATGGAGAAAAAAAGGAAATAAACCCACCCCCACACAAAAAACAGGGACAAGTTATGTTACTTGAACGCCATCACCGTCGAGGTAGATGATTAGGTGGAACGACTGTGTGAATGTGTTTTGTGTTTGGCATCGGCGGGCGGGAGCTGAAATCGTTTGTGGAAACTCGGGTGGTGCCCGTACTGCCTGGAGGGGTAACCCGTAGCTCGTAGCATGCATTCCAGAGCCGCAGGTTGCCCGAGAGGGCCCTTTGTTTAGGGCCTGAATATGATTAATTGCACAAAGCAGCAGTTATGGCGGGATTAACATTTAGCTGGGCCTGTCAAGTGGTCAGTCTGCGACGGCAAGCTAATTGAATGGCTGGTTGCCCATTGTGCCACAGAGCAGGACTGTAAAAGGGAGACGGGTCTCCCTCATTTCATCTCTTTCACTCGGCTTGGGCCGTGCATTGACCCACTCTCCCACCACCAATCAAGGCCCTTTTCTCTGAACGTTGTCGTGCCTTCCATGGCTGCTGTGCAAAGTTACCTTTGTATTGCAGCCTGCCTTGGCATATAGAATGTTTTTTTACATCCATTTGTGAAAGGTCATTTAAGTATATTTTGAAGTTCTTCTTGATTGGTTTCTATATACTCTTTATGATCTTTATGTACTTTTTCTGCATAATGCTTTCATGGTGAAATGTAAGGCTTTGCTATATTTTTTTAATCTTTGAATAGAATGCAACCAAAAAAATTCATATACCACCAACAGAACACTGAATCAATAATACTTCAAGTACACTCTAAACAAATGCACATTAAACTTCTCTTACGTTCTCAACTAATTGAACTAGACTGTTGACCCTCTTAAATGCCATATAGCGATTTATAAAAATCCACACTCAAATCATTCATGTGGTTTCTGATGCTAAGCCAAACCGTTTCTCTTTGCTGGGAACAAACACATAAATATCATAAGTTTGCTCTGTGTGTGCGAGCTGAGGTCCAACAAGAGAGATTTAGGAAATTCTTAGCATTGATGTTTGGTGACTTTCATGGCTTCACTTATCCAGTATGCAATCATAAATATATGGAGTATGTAAACTGCTTGACAGAGGTTGGTCACACCAAGTGCCACGGTGCTATGGGAACCTTTACGGCCACACAGAAAGGATAAAGTCATTTCTTAGGTCGCACAGCAATGGGGACCATGGGAAGAGCAGCAGCTGTTTGGCTGGTGGAAATGACAGTCCCTCATAAATGGTCTGGCAGGAGGTCGGGAGGCAAGTGATTCAATCAGGAAGAGGCTCAATTGTTTTTTAAGAAGGGGGAAGAGACGTGGGAGGTGGAGGGAGCTGTGTCCTGGTGTGTGGGGACATATCAAAATATTTGACAGACTTCAGTGACATGAACCCCCCCCCCCCCCCCCCCCTTTAACACTGCAGTATCCCGCTCGTTAATCCCCCAGACCTCCTTGTGTCTTTGTTTAGGCACCAAGTGTTCAAAGGCAGCCCTTTAGGACAGAGTCAGTCTGCATTAATACCATAAAATCAAGGGCCATTGGTTCCTCAGTTTTGACTGAAAACAACTTGGTAATTTTCAGCTGGGAAAGAAAGACAAATATTTCATTTTCTATGGCCACACAACCAAGCAATGTTCTGCATTTTAAGGGTGACAAAAAGAGAGTATTAGCTTTTAATATAGAAGGGCTGTGTCAGTTATGTTTACTTTTCCATTCCTACTTTTCCCCATCACTTCCTAATTTTGAAACACTACAAGTAAACAATCTGCAAATTGACTCGTAAATTCAGCTCTTCAAGTTCTAACATTTTCTTTCTGCTTCGGGGTGGATTATCAGAATTCGAGTATGTCACAATGCAGAAGTGGTAGACAATGAGTACTGAATATTGTCAGTCTGTGAAATCTACAATAAGTATGACCAGGTTCAGAAAATGCAAGAATATGCATGGAATACATAATGTGCCAACAATGGTGCACCCAACTGCAGGATCTTACAATGCTGTACTGATTGCATGATTTACAGCATGGTGAGTTGAAGCATTTTATCACAGACCGTCATGGATGGTGGATATTGATGTACTTACAAGCATGATATGTTACTTTTTCATTAACATAAACTTGATGCTGTGGGAAAAAAAAAACATTCTGTACCAAGCCTAGTATTTCTTTGTATTGAACATATTGATGCTTACTTTTCTCCTTTGATGTTGTTCAGCTGTTCTGTGCCAGCATAAAATGCAACTAAAATGATGTCTTTACCTCTTAAGTGAATACAATAGCATGATACAATAGGCTTGGGAGGAAGGACTAATGTCTCTTTTTCAATAGGCATGTTTTGCATATCATTTTATTACACCGGGTAGGTTTCCTCAAGCCTCAAGGCCCGTCTCGGGCTGACAATGTCTTGCACCACACAGAGATCCCCGAGCATCTAAAACTAATAGCCCTGAATCGCTTTCTGCCCTGCTGCTAATTTCCTCACCAGTGCATTATGGGAATTAATGTACCTGACATGCTGTGTCAGAGGCAGCAGCTCTTTGTGTCCCCCTTTATATTTAGTCAGAAGCATTTCTGCAGATGGCATTCTGTTGAAAATCATTCCCCTTTCCTGAGAGAGAGAGAAACAGAGAGAAAGAAAAAAAAACCTGCAGCGCTAAACCTCTAGGTGCATACGGCTGTTAACGCTCGCAGATGATGGTAGGCAAACATTAACATAATAATTAGTGTCGTGTAATTGTTTCATTAAAACCGGTTGTTCCATTGCTCCTCGTGTTTTCCCAGAAGACGAGCTGGATTTGGACGACAGCCAGTGGGAGGACGTCCACGTCGTCACCGGCGCGCTCAAGATGTTTTTCCGGGAGCTGCCGGAGCCGCTGTTCCCATTCCGCTTCTTCGAGCCCTTCGTGGAGGCGATAAGTGAGTAGGCCTCATTTTTCATCTTCCCATTAACAATTGATGTCCTCGTTTTTTAAACAGGCGAGGCATCGGGAGGGTAAGTGAAAAAGGACCCGCGCTTATTGCTGCTTGTCATTTTAATAAAGGAATCCGGCTGCGGTTGTGGGTTTCAGTGCATTTCATTATATTTTTTGTTTGTTTTTTTTTTTGTTTTTTTTTTTTTACGAATGTTTTTGGCAATGGTGGTGGTTAATTCTTCAAAATTATTCAGAGCTGGAAAAAAAACACACTCCATGAAACTACGCATGTGGAGGAAGTGTTGCGCTGGTGGCTTTTTACTGCTGAGCTGGGTACCAGATCTGTTTTTTGGGGTTGGGGTGGGGTTTTGAGGTAGGGATACCCTGACCAGCGGAATGTCAGCTGTGGTGGACAGCAGGGCACCACAGATGTGAAAATGTGCAGCCCTCCCATTGGGCAGCTGACATATGACACAAGGACTTAACAGACAACAAATATCGTTTTGTTGTTGCTCATTCAATCAAGGATAATTCCACACAGTCCGGCTGAACCATAAACGCAACAACAATATTACAATGTTATTTTTGTAACATATTCATTTTCCTGAATATTTATTTTCCATATTCAGAAGAAAACTATTTAGAGAAACTCAAGCCATGAGTTGGGTTGTTTCTGTGGATTGTTTTACGTTGTTTTATTTACAACAAGTTTATATTCTGAAAAAAGACATTTAGGGCATGTATTTGTTTGCTTGTAGTGAGGAAGGCTTTTGTCCCCTCTGAGTTTTAGACAACTTCAGATGAAGCGTCTGCTCTGTTAACTGAAGCAGTTACTGCCGCTTTCTACCTTGCTGCTTCCTAATGTAACCATTAGGGGGCGCACTTCTCATGGGATCAGAGCTGGAACAAATAGCAATCACTGCACGCAGATGACATTCAACCACACTAGTTTAACACTAAATAATTTGGGTGGGAATGTGACATTTTATCTGTTCTCAGAACTTCAAAGACCATTTCCCTGAGATGTTAATCACAGTGCATCCAATCAAGATTAATGATCTCAAATAAACCACAGATCACATTCAGATGCTCCATGATTCAATAGTTCTGGTGGAGGAGATGCATATACATTGCCATAGTGAGTTTTAATGTGTTCATTTTCATTTTTCCCTAAAATGCATACAGTTCTCTGTACAAAAAAACCACTTCACTCCTGTTGGCAAAGTGTCAACAAATTTACTGTGTCTGGAAAAAGGGGACAATTTTTAAAGCCGCAGCCCAGCCTGTAATTTAGCAAACATACATAAACAGATCAATGTGTAAAATATGAGCATACTGTTTGTTTCCCAACAGCGGCTGGAGATAAGCACACTGTAGCTTAGAAATCTCCTCAAAGGCTTTGATTGATTGAGTCATGCAACACAATTAACTTCCTGAGGCCTATCTATCAATCAACATCCTGAAATTTGCCTGGTAGATCATGTTTGTACCATTTAGAAATTAACACTGTCATCCATCTGTAGGGGAAAATTTCAAATGACTGCCTGAGCTATCTGATTCAAAAAATGAAAAAAAAAAAAAAAAAAAAAAAACTTGTGCAAAATAATTCTTTATTCTTCATGTTCCTACTTTACACATTCATTTTCATTCTGGTCCTGTATACCATAACCAATATAAATTTACAATGCGAAATACTGGCTGTTCAACACAAATTCAGTGAATACAGTTCGGTTCATGTTTTAATTTCCTGTTTTTGTTTCAGTCCTCTGCCTCAACAGTAAAAAAAAAAAGTAAAAATATAACAATTATTATTATTATTATAAGAGAAGAGGAGAGGAATAAGTATATAGGTAAAAGCAATAAAAATACATAAACTGAGAATCAGATTGCACAACACAGTAAATCAGGAAAAATAAAAGCGGGAAAAGCAACGGTAATCACCATCGGTAACGTGAGACAAAGGTCCGTGGAGAGTTTTTGGAACTGGCCACCATACTGCGCTAGGAAAATCCCAGTCTTCCCAGGAGCAAAATTCATCATTAACAGGAGCAAGAAAGCTGGTATCAGCTGTCCTGGGTTAACAGGCAGTAGAGCACTTCTGCACGGTCAGATAGGTCAGATAGACACAGCAGGACTTGATTACTCAAAGCCCGGTAAGTCAGCAGCAAGACACTGTCATCAGCCCTGAACTTGAAAGAGAGGGAACCAGTGTAGTTTAAGCAATACAGTGGTAATGTGTTAACTAGAAGTTTAGATGCTGTGCGATTACCTCATTCTAAATCTACTGTTAATTCTGATTGCTTATAGTCTTCAAATTTCCCCAAATTTTGAACTTATAGCCACAACACTCTCACCACCCTTTCCTCCTCGTTCTAAGGAGTGGACATGAAATGAATGGCCATCTGAGGTGACAACGACAGCCAAGCCATAAACACTGGTGCCGGGTCCTTACAGACCCCCCAGCTTCAAAAGCAGTCCCCAAATACTCTACGTGTTCATGCATTTATCTGCATTGCCCTAAATGTGAGCTTGCCAGCTCTCTCATGTGGGTGATAAAGCTAATCCTGTTAATGTCTGCTTTTTTGTGTAATATTACACCTCTTGAAATTTTCACTTCAAGGCAACTCAAGGCAAGCAAGCTCAGGAGCGCCTGGTCCTGGTCTTGGTGATTCATTGAAGGGGGGGTGGGTTGGCAGATTACTTTGCTCTGAATATGTAAAGCAGGCCCCATCTCTGGCACTTACAAAGAAATTACCAGAACTATCTGACCAATGAGCAGTCTCCCCTGTGGTGAAATAGACCCGGATGTGTGGAGTGGCACTGCGGCCGTGCGCGGATTAAATCCAGAGAGTCGCGCTTGTGCCTGGAGCCTCTGCGTCCCATCGGGGGGACGACACTGATGCGGACGCTGCAGGGGACTTACTCCGTAATCCATCAGCGGTCACGCCAAACCCCTCAGTGAGCAAAGTCTCTTCAAACTAAAAGTCCATGTGAAAGTGATACCGGTCTTCTTAACTCACCTCACCGCCCCCCCCCCCCCTTCCCCATATTGCCAGAAACCCCACTGCAGGATCCTAGACCACAGTGTGATTTTACATGATCTGGACTAGAGGGTGGGCAACCCTGACTCAAGAACAGTTTGTTGGTTCCGGGTAAATATTAAAATCCTGAACACCTTGATCACATGATCAGCGGCATGAGTTTAGCCCTAATAAAGTGATCCAGTTCCTTGATTAAGAGCTCAGATGGGACAGACACTGGTGGAATCTCCGTCACTCCAGGATCAAGGCACCCTACAAAAGACTAAACAGAGTGGAAGAGGGGAACATTGTCCCACAGGCAATAATCTAGTTTTATAGTCTAGTCTTGTTTACTAAAAAAAAAAAAATTCTCTTCTCCTGCCAATAAATGTATCACATTTTTCACTTACTGTAGGAACTCTGGCAGCTGAAGTGTAAAAGGAGAGGCTTAATAGCAGGGCTCTGTTGTTTTTATGTGTCTGGCAGGGCAATATGCTGTAACCAACACGTAACAAGTAAACCACTATATATACGGCTATTGTGAGTTGGTCCAGCTCTTCTCTTTATGAACCCTACCTTGGGAGAACATGCGATGAATTAATTTTTTTTTTCTCTCTTTATTGTGCTGTACAGTCACAGAGATCCACACTATATACACAGCTCAATTGCAGATCCAAACTACTGAAAGTAGTGGTTTAGTTTTATATATTCATGTAACCATTTAGACATGCCAGTAGAGTGTAAACATTCTTCTTTGAACATTTTACGAGAATGCTGAGCAAAAGGCCTCCAGATTCTCCTTTAGGGAGATGCATCTTCATCCATCATCCTCTAAGCTTCCTCTGTGACTTACTTCAAATTAGTTGACTCATTCTGTCTTTGCCATAATATTAAACCAAGTAAATAAGCTGCAATAAACTGCGGCAGTGGCTTTTTAATGGGAAAACCTTTAGCGGTGTTCATTCTTGACTGAAAGAGGAAAGAAATATTCACTTTAGTGACACCTTTCCTGTCAGGCAGGACTGGTTTCCACCCATAAAATGCACCCCCACCACACTTCCGCCCCTCTCCCACACCACCCAATTGGGCTGTGGGCAGGAAGCATGGCCCACAGCCTCGCCCCCACACTGTGGAACCACAGTTACCAATGCAGATCCACAGCAGTGCTCTTCTCTCCTGCTCTCACCATCACTTTTCCCCTTTCTCTCTCTCATCATGAGAGCAAATTCTTTCTGTGTTCCCTGTATCGTTCTCACAGATAAGGACCTGTGAACCATACTGTCAAATGGAGAAAGTTAGGCCGAAGTGAAGCCCTAAAATGTAGCAAGCATTAACTTTCTATCAATTCTGGGGTTTTTTTCTGAATTAATTAATTTAGGTCATATATTAAGTCAAAGACCTACGTACATGAATTTTCTGATATAATGATGGAAAAGGGAATCTTTCCCATCCATTTGCATTTGTTTTTCTCAACATGAACCAAGCACACGCTGGCAAAGCGGATTCTGTTTGTTTCCTTCACCGAGGCTGAACACTGTGGGTCTTTTGTTCTCATTGCAGGCCTCTCATATCAGCATCCAATGCTGTCCACATTGCTCAGCCCAAGAGGGGTCACTGACAAACAGCGTCCTGTAGCCTACCCCCAATCCACCCCCCGCCCCCCCCCCACTTCATCTCCCATCCCAAAATTCCCACTCCAGTACTGGGGAATTCCTCCAGCATAAAAGGGCATGGCCAGTGCTTGAACCCCCCGACAGAGGCTGTCACCGGAAAGTCCGGCTCCAGTCACTTTTTTTTGTTGGTCTGACTTGTCTCAATCAGTCTGTGATGGACGTGCCCAGAACTCCCTGGCTCTGGATTGCCTGACCGTTACCAGCATCATGAATAAATCATGTTAGCTGTTGGGGACTGTGAGCTTCGATGCGCACGAACGCTGGAATAGTGAGAGGGCCATCTGCAGACTGTGGCTCGGGTTCCACTGACTCCTCTGTGTGTGTGCGTGTGTGTGTGTGTGTGTGTGTGTGTGCGCGTGTGTTTGTGTGTGAGGGCCAGCAGACTAAGGCCTGCTGGGAGAAAAGGGCTGCCTGCTGCCCCACTTTCACCCCCGCGTCAGTAACAGGCCATCTGATGGACTTGAGACCACTGTCACATGTCTAATTCTGGACCCACGTCCCAACTCCAGGGACAGAGCCTTTTCCAAAAAAACGCAGGTCAGCCAATAATAATGAGTGTGGAAAATTTTAATTAGGATTGTGCGCAACCTGGGTCAAGATGGTGAAATGTTAACCTTGTCAGCGCTGCTGTTTTATGTCTTTTTCCATTACTGACTTTTACAACCGTGTATCTATTATTTGATGGAATATCAGTGAAAGTTTGGTTTGTGAAGAGAGTTCATTTAACTGGCACAAGTGTTTGGGTATGTTCTGCATCCCTCAGTGAGCCTTTGCTCAGAATAAACCTTCTCAGGATCATTCCCATTTTTGTGCCTTTAGCAAACAAGAGCCTAGTCAGTTTGAACTAGGTCCATCACAAAGCCCTCGCATTCTCATTTTACATAAAGAACAATACCGAAATTAATACACCATGTGCCCCATGGTACCAACACCCTTTTATCTGCACTGAAACAGTTCCCAAGTATCATAATTTGGCAAAGAATATTTACACATCAGATCCTGGGACAAAATACCCATGATGCTGTAGTTGCTTACATCTCATTACTTGGATGAGCAAGAGTATGGATTGTTAATGCTGATCGGTTTCAGACCAAGTTTGGGCCTCTAATTAGTACTGCAATGTCCCTTCATAGCAGGGGATGTAATTAGCTTTTCCTCTCATTCACAGCTAAATGGGGGAGGGGCATTGCAAACACGTAGTAGTCTTCATAGAGAGACTGATTTTTAATTAGGAGAATTAACGGATGCACTGTAAATCTTTCATGAAGCGGCACAATAAAGAAAAGAAGAATCTTAAATGCCAAATGAAGGCGGTGAAACAAGAATGTACAGTTAATAATAATTAATTCTATGAATTCTGACTATATGGAAGAGAGTATGCAGTAAGACAACCGACATGGATCTGTCCCAACAATTAGGCTGTGAAACAGATTTAAGGATGGCTCTGCACATATTTTGATTAAGATCGAATCACTCACTATTTGAAACGCCTGGCATATCCTCTGGTCTGTAGACTTCTATGTCAAAGATGAAATCCTTGCATGTCCTGTGGCAGAGGAAATGGCAGTGTGGCATTCCTTTCCTTTTTCTTACTTTATAATAAGAAAAAATAAATGAATAACTGAAATTCATAAATAAATAAACAAAATTGACCGACACAATATTTCTCCTCCTTTGCATCGCAGCTCTTCAGCTACAATGATCAAGTTTTAGCAAAAAAAACGAACAAACAAACAAAAAAGAAATAAACACAAAGAATGGAAAAAGAAAACAATGGTTAGTTACGTTGCTCATTAATCATGCAAAAACAAACATCACAAAGAATAGGTAATTTCGCACACAAAAAGAATAAGTAATTGGGAATACACATACTGTACCCAAGTGGTCAAATTATTTATGCATAATGCAAAATGGAATTGGGCCTGCATTTTTTAATTGCAATTAAAAGCCTGCCTTTTTACCTGTCACTGAGTACTGTAAGTACGCTGCAGTTACAAGAGGTTAGAGTTTAAAAGTTTTACATTTAAAATTCCTTAGGGAACACCAAGAGTCCCGGTGAGGCACAGACACGCACACATATATGTATGTATATATAGCTTGGAATCAAGGGAATGTGTTTTTCTATACATAATTAATAAGAACAGGATGTTCTGAGGTTTGCCTGTTTCAGTAACTGCAAAAGAACTGACTTATTCTTGGCCGTTGCCGTGCCATCTCGATTCTCTATCGTGCTCTTAACAGGTACCGCAGCTAGTGGCTGTGCCTTAATCCTTACTGGCATCTGTATCATTTCTCTTCATGGCATAGCCACTAAGAAAGGGGCAGCGATTCTCCAGCAGGTCTTTGCTCTCGACTGTAGGTCCCGCTGCTTTGAACAGCTCGAGTTCTCCCTCAGTTTGGCTGCTCTAATCTCTCCCGGCACCAGCCACCGTGGAGCCAACATACGACCATCCGAAGGGAGAGCCAGGAAATGAACCTTAATTGCATTCATCGACACGTTTTTTTGTAAGTCTGCGCCTCCCTTCCCCAACCCCCTCGAATGTTTCTTTGCTGGAATTACTGGCATGAAACTACGTCCCTCTCCCAGAAAAAAAAAAAAAAAAAAACTTGAAGAAATTAGAGAATTCCCGGCAACTACCGAAAGTCTGGCCTGGGACGGTGAGGAGCCAGCAGGGCCCCCACTCACATTCATCACTCATAATAAAGCTCTTCGGCTCCTCGACACGGTGGTCCACGGTCGTCCATCACTCCTTATTTAGGACACAACTCTGGCTTTTTCAGTGACAGCAGTGAGGGATTATTGTCATTAGAAGCCGATCACTTGTTTTGATGGCCCTTTTAATGGGGTTGCATTAGCAGAGGTCCCTGGAGGCCAGTTTCGGGGGGGGTGGTGATTAAGCAAGCAGCACATTTGCAAGTCACTAATTGAGACCGCAATGCCAGGAACAGCTACAGAGTGCCCTTACCTCTGTAATCAACTGCAGTTACTGTACAAGATCGCTCTAAAACATTGCCCTACAGAGGAGTGAACCGTAGACAGAACGTGTTCTAATACACTGCGTTTTGGGTGTATCAGGGCTCTTTAAAAAGCCATGAGCCCAATTTAGGAGCTAGACGAGCAGGCAACACCAAGTCATTATGAAACTGGGCTCACTTGATCTGACAGAGAACTATAATTATCATGTTTAGATTGGAATCTCAGAATGTGAACGAGTATCTAGATTGATACTCTTTTGGCCTCTGCAACTTTTTTTTCTTCCAGGATTAATTTAATCATCTGAATTTGGAACAAGATGAACTCATGATTATTCAGAATAGAGATCATGATGAGATTGTTTACAGGTTACTGATGGATGGAACTATTGTATTGAGTGTGCAGGGACTGACAGGTGATATTGAAAGTGATGAAAATGTAGAGGTTTTAGAAGTTTGAAGTATATTGTTTCTAGCTGATAGATTATATGCACTTAATGAACAGATTTACAATAAAATTCATGTAACTGATTCACTAACTAATTGATTGACTAATTTTTGGTCATCAGTAACAACTCCCTTCCCATTTTACCAAATAAGCAAGACTTGAAACACACTCATTTGCAATGTATGCAGCACTGTATTATGTGATATGTGAAAGTAATTGGCCTAATTTTCAATGTGGGAAAAAAATAACAAGACAGGAGAGAATAAAGCAATAATCACCTGAGATGAAAATCTGCATTGCCTCTGTGCTGACAGAAATCCCTCACAATTTTTTATTTATGTTTTTTATCCTGCTGTAAATTTTCAAAAGTGGGCCATTAGGCAGATTTGCAGAAGCAAACCGTGAAGCATCCATGTTGTCTTTCCCTGGTAAAAGATACTTTTACATATGATTCCCGAGTGCCCCATGCTCATTAAAAATGTTTAACAACATTTTAATTGAAGGATTAATTACCTTCTGCTGGGTAAAATCTTCCTAAACTCCAGCTAGGGAATCATCCCAAGCAGGCAAAGAAGTAGCTAACAATTGAATAAGAAAGATTCCTGTATTCCTGTGAGTCACTGACAGTTAATGATAGCTCCACCCATTTTGTGATTAATGAAATCTCCGTCTTTCTCCACTGCTTGATCTCATGACTGTTGTGCAAAATACATGTCCACAAAGTCAGTGGGCTGGAGTATCTCCTGAGCGCACAAACTGCCTTTCACACAGTATGCTGAGAGCCATTTCTCTCATTTAAATATTAAATATGTTTCATGTTTAAAAATATGTATGCACTCCATTGATTAGTTACATCTATGTTTGCTCTTAATGGCAGAAAAAACCTCAAGCATTGTGCCAACAACTTTTGTTTTCCATAGCTTCCCATGCCCTGATCCACCTGGTCCATAGTGGGGAGCACACAGATAACTTTCACCCCTCTCTTTCTCCCTGCCTGCTTCCTTGTACTGTATTCAGTGGCGTGTTTGATTAGTTAATCGTCCCTGGCCCTCAGGTGGGGCGAGCTCTCTGGTTCCCATCCCGCCAAGCTGTTCTTTTGGAAGAGAGAGGAGGCAGCTGTGTTTACCGCCTGGGCCCTGGCGCGCGTCTCCCCAGAATCTATTATTCATATTGCGCCGTATCAGAGCGAGATTCGCGGCCACCTGTCTCGCTGACGGGCTCGCCCTTTTGTGAACGCTCCGCTCAAAATTGCACCCGCGCTGATGAATTGGGTTTTTACGAGCGCCACTGACTAACACCGTCGCACAGGGCTGGGGGACGACGGTCTGCGAGTGGTTCCACTGTCAATGGGTAAATGTTTGGCAGATCTCACGGTGTGATGATTTCGAGAAGTATCTGTTTGCTTGGTTTTTAAAGTTTCTCAGTTGCATCATATCAATGCAGCAGATATGCATGTGCGTGTGTTTATGCATAAGTGCGTACTTTTCTTCCATTACATATCTAATTTCATTGCACACTGATTTATCAAATCTTCAGTACAGGCTAAAAAGTACATATTGTTACACGTGGCCTGTTTTCTGTTTGTAGCAGACAAAGGCATGAGATTTCCATGAATACTTTATAGAGTATTCTCACTAGGTGTGTAAACTTACACAAGTGAGAACAATTATCCATATAAATTACAGTGTAACATGATTCATAACTGATAAAGCTTTTATTTAAATTAAAAAGTAGAGATGAAAGCAAAACAAATTACTTTGTAAGTGTTATACAATGTAGAATATGCAAGCTAATCTGAACACTTTATATTTGTGTACATGAAATATATACATGGTCAACAGGATATGGTCTGTTATATAATAATATCATTGTTCTCATTCATCTCAAGTCTAGCATAAGGACTTAGCCTGTGATGTAACTTAATTAGTCCTTTAATTTTAAAAATCAGACTGATTCATGAAAAAAAAGATCCCAATCAACATTTTTGCTAAGAGATTCCAATGTTGGCACATTTCCAGTATTAGTGATTTATATCTAGAGCAATGACCCTGAATAGCTGTTGTGATGTTTGATAGTTACAAAACTATTACCAAAAGAACACAAATGATTAGGACAGTATGCTGAGGTATGCTTAACCTCCTTTAATTGAAAAAATAAGCCAACCATAGTCATGCAAGTCTTCAAACCCCAGGAAAAAGAAAAATCTAGAACTTCTGTTTTAGAGCATTCCCCAGTAGCAAGGTACCATTACCAAACTTTAAAAATGTTATTAATTAAAATGACTCAAAGCAGGTCAATTCCACAAACCCTTTTTAATAGAATGCTTAGAGAAACTCCTCTGTCCCAACCAAAAATGCATGGACTTGGCTTATAGTGTGCTATATAGCAGTGTCAGAGGAAAGGATGCATTAGCTTTCAGTCTAACTCTAAGTCTGCATATTTCATAAGGGACTTCCTGGAAAATGAAAGTTTAGCATATGCTTGAATTATATTTAAGGTAATATACCAGCCATCCAACCTGAACCACACATGCGTTAACAAATATGTTTCATCACACAGAAAAATACCTAAATCAGGATGGATGAATGTCCTAACATTTTCAAATCAAGAGTACTTTATCTTTACGCCCCCTCAAAAAGATTTTAGTGAAATTTTGCCCACTCACTGATAACATGATGATAACAGGAGAACAAAGAGATTTGCATTCCACTGGTGTGAATATAGTGAACATGAGATTATTACGTATCCCTCATTTTCTATAGCATGCCTAATCGTGAATTGGGAAACATACATGTCATGAAAGTGACTAACTTCTGTTTTCTTTGCTTGTTTCCCTGCTTGGTATTTTTAACATAAATGATTGATTAATGCATCTGCAGTTCTGCTTTTGAATTAAGTAGTTGGAAAGCCATATTGGGAAAACAAAACAGTAGAGCTCCTTAAATTTGTAATTAACAAATCTATTACCAATTCTGTGCATTTCTTTAATATGCAGCACTCTGGAAGAGAAGTGCTAATACACAATGGCGGAGGGAAACTCATTTCAGTACTTTGGAGAAATGAGCGCCTTTTAACGGCCTGTGTGCCCCTTATCTGCGTGCCACATTATTGTAATAAGCGCATTCAGAAATTATTTGGCTTCATCTTTTTTTTTTCTTTTTAACAAATCTCAACCTCATTTGCATGCGAGAAAGTTGTCAGCTTAAATCTTTGAAATGCAAAATATATCTCATTTCTATATTTCATCAAGGAGCTTTTTATGTTTAATAAATTACTTAATAAAAAACTCAGATCCTCCAAGACTTTGTTTTTCATTAACTAAAAGCAGAAAAAAAGGAGAAATTTAAAATCTTAATGACAACCTGCAAGATTATTTGCACTTTGCTAATATTTGACTTGATTGGACTTTAATATTGGCACACAAATCCTGATGATAAACTTATACACCAAGCTTTGTTCAAACTAAATAAAGAAATAAATAAAATGTTTACTTGTAATAGAGGAAAACCAAGAGCTTTGTAGATGGTGTGAATGTGTAGCTCAATGTGTATTACTAAGCCAGCATTTAATATAGCCACATGGGAAAGATCTAGAGATTGAACCAACCATGTATGAAGAAGTTCCCTGAATTAACAAAAGATGTGTAAGATACTTTAGACTTTGGGTTTACATTATGCTTACAGCGTAATTCTTACGATCACTATACTGGATTCTGTAACATGACGCAAAAAGACTCGTCACATTCACAAATTAATTATGAGGAATGTCAAGACAAATTAAAAAGTGTGGTTATTGCGTTGGCTGTGCTGTTTAATTTTGGTGGTGCTTAATTGCAGTGCTGTCCAAATTACAATAAACAGACACATTAGTGACATAATGCATTCACCTCAATGCTGCCATACAGAAAGTATTTTTTTTAATATCAGAAAATGTTCATACAGCATGAGAAGAACACTTGCTATTAATTCTGGAATAATATGGTTTGAGATGTTGTGTTTTTTTATCACAGTGTTAGTTTGTATGGGTTTTGTCAACCCCCCACAAGGGAGTTGTTTTAATTGTCTGGTGTCATAACAAGACATTAATCATCAAACCTCCAAAGAATCAAAATTTCCAGCTAATGCCCCATCTATAGTGAACAAACATTGTAATCAAGCTCTTTTAGATCAGTGATGGGCCACATCATTTTTTTCATAAGTTTTTGTGATGCATTTCCTATTTTGTGGTCAATGCAGGTCAAAACAGAGTACATTTGTGAGAGTGGTGGGACATATGTCTGAGAAGCTAGCTTGAAATGGAAAGAAGTACCTCTCAATCCCATTTGTAAAGAGATATGAAAATGACTATTGATCAAATTCAAAAAAGAAATAACCCCACACTCATAAAGAAACCCATTATAGTATGTGAAATCCATTCACATACTATAACGCACAGTGCAAGAAATCACGTTCGGAATGGTCAAACTGAGATTTGCATTAGATATCAAGATGGATCAACTCAATTTAAAAATGCTATCTCTGCCGTCACCTCAGTATTATTTTCATTAAATTGTGCTGATTGTTTAGATGTATTTTATCACTGAAACATGATACCGTTGCTTTATCGTTCAAGGTAATTTTTATAGTTGTCATGTTGTGACCAGGTCTATTCAGTCGAACATTGGTGATCTGCACATATGTTTATGATCACAGTTACTGTTCATTATGAGTGTCAATGGCTTAACTGGGATCAATTGGAAGTTGAAACAGTGCTTCTTTCAAAGTAACTTTCCTCAGAAGAATCCACAGAAGTGGGTATTATCATTAAGAAATGTTTCCCTTCGTCCTCTATTTTCCAACAGTTCCACATCATATTGAACGGCGGCTACTCACATGCTGGGTATTCAGGTGGACTGAAAACTGTGGATATCTCATAGGGCAAGTTTGAGCAGAGGAACAGCACACTGCATTCATTTCAAACCATGTGCTGGAGAACACGTGGCTTTTCTCAGCTCACTTCAGCCCACTAAGGGTCACTGAAAGTGAACCAGGTTGAGTAACGGTTGGGACAATTCCAAATTGAATGAAAAGGGGGGAGGAAAGGTGACCGAGAATTCCAACCATAAAGAATAATCAAAACTAAGCCGCATATGTCGGGTTTTTAACTTCCACCAAATGGTTATCTGCAAATGAGCAATAAGTTTGTAATTTGCAATTGGCAGTTGGGTAAAGGGTTTGATTTTTATCAGAGCCTGTTTTGCTATTTCCTGTACTTGCAGCCAAAGGACGTCAGCATTAATTTAGGCTACTTTAACATTTTCCCTTAGAATATGTAAGTTATAATAAAGTGATCGCTTTCCCAGTGATACTGGGCTACGTAAATATTTTTAAAAATCCTTAAAATCCCTACACTTCTGAAGCACAGTATAATAGATGAAATCAAGTTCCCAGATCCAAACTTGGAATCTCACCAACTGCACATATCGTCCCTCCACCCTATAACAAGGCCCACATTCATATTAATGCGCTTTAGAGGCATTTGATTCTGTGTGCTACGGCGGGGACAGGCAGCTCAAGCCAGATTCAATCATAGGTGTTAAAGAGTAGGACCAGGAGCGCATCAGCAGTTATGTTGGATTTACACTGACCCCGATTGCTCTCGTAAGACTGCATGCCCTGAGTTCAGGAGAAGAGTTTAGCAGAGGGCAAATGCAATGCATTTCCTAGGACAACAAGTTTTAAGGTCTTAAAAAAATCTGTAACTTCTCAAGTGCATTTGCAATCCTTGATTTTGATAAGATTGTCTACACCGGAGCTTACAGGGTTCGGATCTAATGTGAGGCTCAGGGAAAGGAATCAGCCAAAGCCCAAAGAATAGTAATCTGGGTCCAGCATTTCAGCGTGATGGACATAAATAACGCTGTCCTCACCATCTGTCCAGAGAGACCTCCCCAGTCTGTGTCGTGCTGCAGTGGCAGAATAATTAATGGATGGTGTCCCTTGCACCAGCCACGAAGACGGCACCAATCATGATATAATCCGACTGCTGCCCCTTTGTCACGGCCTAATAAAATGTCAAATAAACTTGACAGGCTACAGCGTTTGTTTAATGGAGTGCGAGCTACCTGTTCCTGTGATGGACTGCAGTGGGATGGGAATGCAGTGAACTCAGCCCGGGCAGATGGAATCACCCTCATTGCTACAGTTTGCTTCAGATTCTAGATACTGTGGAGGATGCAACACATAAGCAATGCCCTCAGCCTGTTGTGTGATTATCGATGCAAATGAGTTATTATTATTTTTGACACCTTCAGTGTTGAAACGAGTTGTTTGGAAAACACGCACAGCTGTGCCCCCCCCCCCCCCCCCCCCCCCAAATAGGCGAGATTTATATAATCCATATGGTTTTATTATACTGTATGTTTGTCAAAATATCTGGGACAGTTATGTCACGTCGCACAAAAATATATGGCTAGAGGAGTGTTTCAAAATGATTAGCAGTGCAGACAGGTTGCACCATTCTGTCAGATTAATTTCTCAGGTTATTTTAGACCTTAGAACCTAGGTTGTACTTCTGTTCTTGACCCCCTTCAGCTCCCAATGGTTCAATGAAACGTATATGTACTGTTTGTTTCTCCCTTCAACCACTTAGAAGTTCTTTCAATCAAAGCTCAAAATAAACAGTTTCTTATGTGCATATCTTAACAATCTTATGCCCCTTAGTACAGGGATCCAGAGACAATCCAAACAATGCAAAAACTAAGGGATCCAGTTAATCATGACTAATTCTAAGTTTGCAATATAGAAAAAAGTACTGCACTCAGATACTTTATCCCTGCACTACGGGACATAAGCAGAGGTTCTCTTTAGCTTACTCCACCTGATGTCTGCACCACATCAGAATAGTGGATTAAACACAGTGAAGTGGGGGATGGGGGTGGAGGAGGAGGAGGAGATGATTGACAGACACTGATTCTAGTCTTTTTGTAAGGACCCAAGGGGGTTGGGCCTCTCTGCACCAACGCCGAGAGAAAAATTCTGCATACCATTCAATGAACAAAGGTGGTCAGGGATACTTGGGATCATAGTGAAATACTTTCAAATTCATATGAACACAGAGGTGAGCCACTGTGTATCATCAATGTCATTTTGTACGTGTTAAATACCACAAAGTTTCAAATGAAGCGCGTTTGAATCAGTGGGCGTGTAATCGGGAACATTTCCCATAGGTGCTCTTGATGATAATGAATGGAGCTGTACCTTTGGCAGGCAGATCCTTTTCTCCAAGGGGTGTAGGCAGGAAAGGAAGGGTTTTTTTTTTCTCCCTGCTGCTATGCATCTTAAAACAGCTGGGAAATGGGCTGTGATAATTTGCCATGTAAAGACTCACTATGTGAACTCAGGCCTGTGCTTTTAGGCTGCACCAATACCCAGAGCGTGCTAGATTTGCTTATCTTACAATCAAAGAAGATCCACACTCATCTGTTATTGTTATTTGTTATCATTATGATTATTGTTCTTATTACAAGAGAAGGACTGCTGTATCCACTTTGGGAAAATATCAGAAAGTATCAGTTTAAAAAAAAGAAATACATGACACAAAAGATAAAAGATGCCAAAGGTGATTACAGCAGCCCTTTTGCTTAGCAGACAACAAAATTCACAAGGACTAATAATGAAAAATCTTTTACGTGCATACTGTGCATGATTGTGCGTAACAGTTTTAATTCATTCAAGGTTATGAAAATTGTATATTGTAATATACATTTTAAAATCATGGTGCTGCCGTTTGTGTAACGAGACACATTGGTTCTGAGGCACATGGTATGAATGGAATCATCAAGTCAATTCTGAGGTATCCAGGCTCTATATCAAAGTAGGGTATTTAGGTAGTAGCCAGTATTTGTGAATGAACGCTAATGTTTCACTTGACACTTGCATCTACTAAAGCACTCTCAGTTGCCCTGGAAAATGGCCTCTGCCAGATAAAGAAATGATAAAATAATAATCTTGTTTTAAATGACTAATCAGACCGAATGTGATTATAAATGTGCACGTGCATGTTAAGTGGCCGGATTCTCGTTACTTGAAAGCAAAGGGTCTAATTTCTGGTAGCGCCTGCCCACCACAACCCATTAGCTCTAATTGTCCCTTTTAAGAGAACTTCCTCTTTTTCAATTCCTGTAATTAATCTTGTGTTTTGACCGCGCTCCCCAGTGCATCATGGGAAAAAAAAAGCTCAAGTCGCTGAAAAACCAATGGAAAGATGGAAAAGTGGAACTGTGGCTACTGGGATTCACCTATGGCGAGAGGGCAGTTCTGCGCCCTCTCTGACAGACCACGTTCTGTCTGTGTGCCATTTACTGACCTGGCAATCGTACGGGCATCTGCCGCCTGCCACAGTGCCAGGTCACGGTGTACATACAGACATCTGCCTTCATGGCTCAATGAGGACGCTGTGCACCCGACAGGTCTGTGTTAGCGGGGGCCGGCCCCTGCCAGTTCCTCACGCTAAAGGCCCTAATGCTTCCTGTCAAGCCATTAGCAGTGATACGATCAGCACAGGCCCCGTAATGCCGTCGGGATCCACCTGTGAGAAAGGCGGCTTAACATCAGCTTATCTCCCATCTACTGGAGTAAACCTGGAACCATTTCCTCTTGGCCGCGGGGGCCTGGTGGCCATGCCGAACCAGGGCAGCCAGATCAGGAGGTCGCTGTGCATATTCAAACAAGCAATTAAACTGCCTATGCTGTGAAATACACCATGGTTTTCAGTGTTGATTGGTCCTAAATACTCAGTGGTTATCACTTAAATAACTAAAGTATTGAGGACTCATTAGAGATCCAGTAGAGAGCTAAAGATTAATTTAGGTTTTTCCCAATAATCTTGGTTAATCATACTGAACCACAACAAGAGTGGCTGGCATCTGAACATTTACCAAAACTGTGATGTAATGACATTTTAGGAACCATATTCCTGAAAGACATAACCACCACCCCCCCAACAGTATATAGACAGCTTTGCCAGCAAACCACTATTTTTGGACATTGCTCATGTCCAAAAGCTCTTGGGGATAAAGACAAGATTTACTCCCAGAGATTACCAATCTATCACAAAAAATACCAAATGCCATAAGCATCTGGCATCAGTCCTCCACAGAGAACGAGGCTGCCCTGTTGTGTCCCCTCATCCACAGAGTCCAACCACAAACTGAGGGTAGGCAGTGGAAGGGGGATTGTGAGAATCAGTGGCTGGACAGCTCACTGAACAGGAATTAAAGTGTTGCTGGGGTGCGACTCTGCCATTACCCCAGAGTCCCAATAACTCAAGGGCAGTGGGGGCAGAGCTGGATTTATCCTGGATTACGGTGTCTTTTACCATATTTAAGATATTTAAGACAAAACACAAATGATTGAGAACAATGTACTGAGCTATCACATGACAGTGTATAAGTTCGACATCTGTTTCTAATGACAATTTGCATTAAACTTAAATTGAATCTACACTTATTCTACAATCTACGAGTGAATTTACATTGAAATGAATTTATACTGAATTTAAATCTCTTCTGATAAAATCTAAAACAAATGGCAGCCTCAAAGAATCTTGGTATAGATATAAACAAATAAATAAATAAAATATGTTACATAGACTGTAAAAACCCTTACTGGTTGTGTTCTATCTGAGATAGAACACAGAAGGGCCTCCCAATGTATAGGATCTGTGACAATCCTCATTTTTCACTTTCTTACAATTTTGAGCAGACTGCTGCAAGTTCAGAATAAGGACCACAACTCATTACATGGCAGCAGATAAACCGCTGTAAGATTTTTATTTTTTTCTTAACTCGTTGCCCCAGTATAATAGATACCTGTAAAATTAACTGCATTAGATCTCCTTACCCCCAGATAGAGGAAGTAGGAAGGAAGTTAATCACATTACCAAACATGGCGTGATGGATGCAGTACTTTTCATAGGGGTTAAAGGTCAGGCACCATCCCTAAGGAAGATGGATGAAGCTTAGGCAGGCAGCCAGGCCGTTCTCTTTCTCTCTCTCAGATTTGTTTTCTTTTCTGTAAATCATCTGACTTCCTGTCGCAAGTGCAGTGCTGGTATTGACGAAAGGGAAGAGGTTGATGGTAAATGATAATGGATGGAGCTGCAACCTTATAAAAGTGGGTTCCTGTAACTACTGTCCATTACGGTACAGTGAAAAGTCACTCATGCTACTGCTAAAAAGCAGCCATATTTGTATTATGAATGCATCTCTCTCACACACACACACGCACACACCCTATCTGCAAAACCTTTGCTCTTTGGTTTAGGTTTTGAGGAGCACAAAGGGGTGTCATATCAAAAATTAACACCCAAAGGGTTCAGTTGTATATGCGCTTAGAAATTACTAGCCATTTTTCGTCAACTGACCCTGTGTGCACTTGGCCAATGTCATACTCTCCTCCAGACTCATTTTCAAATTCTTATTGACATTTAAATTCAGTTATTGTTCTAGCAAAGGCATAAAAAGGACCTGTTCTAGTCAGACTTCTAGTCACTTTCTGTCTATGAGGTGGGCTGTTGAGCTAAAATATAACATATCTTCCTTGTCATTGCACAGAGATTGAATGCTCTATTTGCTGTCATTTATGTTTTCATGAGAAACTACTATAGATGGAAGAAAATGATTTCAGGAAGCAGGCGTCAACAGTAAAGGTGCTGATTCTGCAATAAGCAGTACTATAAATGTCTTGCTGGCTCAATGGACATCAGGTCTCCCGATACCCTGTTACCTTTTAGCCTCTTGCTACAATTCATCAAAGAATAGTCAGTTCAGGGAATAGCACAATGTACACTGCAGGTGGGGCAGCAGTGTAGCATAGGAGTAAGGAGCAGGGTTTGTAAGTGAAGGTTCCTGTTTCAGTTCCCCGCTGGGGCACTGCTGCTATACCCTTGGGCAAGGTACCTAACCTACAATTGCCTATGTAAATGTCCAGCTGTATAAATAAATAACATGTACAATTTGCAACCTATGTATGTTGCACTGGATAAAAGCATCTGCCAAATGCCAATAATGTAATGTAATCTAGATATGATGAACAGCAGATCAGATAAATTCAGTCTGTTCACTTCCCACCAGTTCAAACGAGTGCCTGTTTTTTTTTTCGTACAACAGATTTGTAACAGTGTTCTGATGTCGTGAAGCAGCAGCTGTCCATTCAGAAAACAGCATCATTATACAGTCGATTATGTCTAGAGCAACAGCGCTGGCTGAGCATATCAGGGCTTTTTGTCATTCAGAACAGAGCCGTCAGTGTGTGGGTAATCAAAGTCGGCAGTCACCTACAGCAAGGTGTTCAGTCATGCTGAGAGAAGCTTGTCCGAGAGGGCCGTGTTCAGATGGATTACCGTCAGTGCATAAATATTAATATCTCTAACAGAGATAGCAGCGGAGAAGAGAATGAGACAGGACTGAACAGAGAGGGCTGTGCTCCTGGCAGATACAATAACTGCACTTGTAAGGGATGACAGCTGAGAAACGTATCTCATATTCACTGAACGTGTGGCTGATCTGAGCAGTAACTAGCACATGCATATTCAAATCAAAGTAGACACACTAACTTTGCCCTGCGCATACCTTGGAGCAAGTTGATAATTTGTCCAGGGGACTTGAATCTGGTGACTGTGGGTTGCAGTGTTTGCAGGAGGCCAGAGTGTGAGAAGACTTTAGTTCTATCCAGATGCCTGACCACCTGATTCCAATGAAAATATTTGCAAAATAAAAAACATTGAGAAAAAAAAAGACAAAACATTTTGAGAAAAACATCAAAAGGGTGATTCTCAGTATTTATATTAACTTGGTTAGCCTGTTAGGCAAGAGATAAATCACTAACTAAAGTAACTTTTCTCACTCATGTGAGAGATTGCAGCTAATGTTGTTAGCTAGCCTATTGGCTGGGCTGGTCACTGGAACACACCGCCAAAATCCATTATTAGCCCAATTTCGTTGATTTTAACTAGCTAGGTTGCCTAATAGTAAGCTAAACGATAGCTAAAATAGCTACTTTGCTGCTATTGCTAGCTAGGCACTTTGTAGTGATATATACCAGGTAAATTCTTCTTCTTGTAATGCTTAGCTATTTTTTTAATTGACATTGACATTGTTTAAGTCAACAATAGGCTTAGTAAGTTAACGTGAACTCACCTTTTTTACTCTACCAAAGGGAAGGCATAATCACTGTCCTTGGTATGTGTGTGGAAATGATTGCAGGTGCTGCATGTAAAGATTTCTTTATATATTTCCACTTTATTCTTGAGATATTTTGACTTTTATACTCAATATGCATACTAACAAAAAAATCCCACAGTGGCCCACATAGCTACTGTATTTAAGCAATAGTTTGTTTTAACTTGCTGATAAGAGAATGCTTACATGAATTGCTTAATGGTCAAAGTAAGCTGTCATTTTAATTATTCTGTTTCTTTTTTAAATATTAGCACATCAAAACTTTTGGTTCTTGTCTTTGGACTAGTAACACTTTATGTACTATAAAATAATAATATTTCCCACTCCTCTTGAGATTGTTTCAGGGAAGACAACCAGAGACATTTAGATTTATATCAAGTTCAAATCTCTTACCTATGATACTAACAAGGGGACACTGACATTTCCTCCCCAAACTGTCATATGATAGTTGGGAAATTGTGAAACTTTGTACCAATATTCAGAATTTCTGAATACCCCTACTGCCCACTGGGACCTCAGATGAGACACTCCACACCACACTGCCCTGACCTCATTGCCAACACAGCAGGATCTGCGGTCCATGTTACAGGAGCAAGTCAGTTTCTCATGAGCCCAGCCTGGCACCAATGAAAGGGAGAGTAGCATGGAGGAGAGTGGAGGGAGTGTTATCTCCCAACGAGGTGACAGAGGAGCTCTGTCCTATGGAGAATCCATAGTTCTGTGCAATCACCATCCGAATAGCTTTAGATTTTTCCCGTTGGTATTTACTGCATTTTGGTGTCTCAAAGAACCAATGAGGTACCTTGCAAGAGTCCATGGTCTGCACCTATCTGCAGTGTTACTTCTGCCATCTTGAAATAAAATTACATATGAAGTATTCTGGATACTAGTATGTAGTGCATAGTGTAACATTTTGTATCACAACAGTGAGAATCCTCCTTAGTTTAGCATTTTTTTTCTTCAGAAACCAAATACATACATTCTCACCTCTCATTTCCAACTACAATAGTGTCTTATTCCTTTGATCCTTTCCACATTTTTTACACATTAGCGGTGTGAAAGTCGGCCATGAAAAATACTCAACTCCGAGCACGGAGCACGCTCCAAAGTATCCAGCACTTCCTCATGGGAAAACTGCGGGAAAACAAGTAAAAAATAGTAGGGGAAAAGTCCCATACTCAGCACCTCTGGGCAGTTGAGAGGTGAGACATGACCACTTGATTTATCACAAGAAATGGTCGCCAGAAGGTACAATATCCTACCTGGCTGCCAATAATAATTCATACAGACGTCCCTCCTAGATATGAGAGATTTAACTGTGCAGATCCCCTGCTTTAAAGTGGCCCTGATAAATTCCAGCATGTTGCAGGTAACTTCTTTACAAAACCATTAAAAGCATTCAGTCCTTGCTCACCGATAACAGTGACCATGTCCCTCTGTGTTGCAGAAATAACTGAACTAGGCATAGAGAAATACCAAAACAATACACTGTATGGTTCTTTAAAACGGGGTTCTGAATGGTTGGCTCCATGTGAAATCCCATGCAGTACCTAGCCCTCGTTTTCCAGTTAATATTTTATGGTGCAAATCAAATGATCTGGACTGTGATATATTGTATTATATATATATATATATATATATATATATATATATATATATACATAT
Organism: Megalops cyprinoides; assembly: GCF_013368585.1. Taxonomy (NCBI): domain Eukaryota; kingdom Metazoa; phylum Chordata; class Actinopteri; order Elopiformes; family Megalopidae; genus Megalops; species Megalops cyprinoides. The sequence goes on from NC_050596.1 coordinate 21,759,392, forward strand.
ATATATAGTTGTGTTTTTTGCCCTTCTCTCATCTGGTGAGATATATACATTGCTAATCAGTGATTCATGGTATTCACTTTTTGCTCTTTTCATTTTCAGCCATGGAAACACAGGTGATATCAAGCTATCACAATAAATCATGGCTGACCAGATATAAAAAAATATAAAAAAATATAGTCTTGAATAAGAGATCATACTTTCCTGCCCTATGTATTGTTCATTGATTGTGCTCAAGCTAAAATTAAATGTTGTCAGTTCTATACTGTAAGGGAATTCAATTATGTATGCAACCACTGTCAATACACGGATAAACACAGCCATGGCTGCAGTCCCATTGCGGTCACTGCGTTAATATTTTGGGCATGTAATTATCTTTATAGAAACAAAGGATTACAAGCAAAAGGTGCAGGCTGTGAAGAAGCTGGTGAAGCAACTCCCGAAGCCGAATCATGACACGATGAAGCTCCTCTTCAGACACCTGCAGAGGTAAGGCCTCGAATACTGCTGTTGCGACAACCACTTGATTGCTATGTTTCAAAGCATCTGTGAGCCAGTTATGTCTTCGAAAACAAAGCATTGCTTCACTTTTTTAGTATCTTTGAGCAATGGTCATTTTCGTTATGGCACTGTCTTGCAAATGTTGGCAGTCTTTTTTATTTATTTATTTATTTACTTACTTATTTTTACTTTCAAAATTAAGAGAATTGTCAGCCTTCAGTGTTCCATAATCCTATCCATGAAGGTATTGTTTTATTAGATTATCCCCTGTTGCTGCCAGCATCAGACTGCACTGCAATGCATTCTGTGTGTTTAAGTGTTGTTTTCTACAAAAAAAATGCTCACCAAGAGAGGATAACTTCTCCGTCTGTTTGTGTGTGTGTGTGTACGCATATATAAGACATGCACTGCACAGTTCAACAACTTAACATGTGTACATACACAATAAAAATATGTGCTGTTACTTTAATCCATGATTACAGATTAAGTAAGGTGTGTAGCATTGTCTAGTTTACTGTTGACCTTTGGACACAATAGAACAAAATTTAGTAAAGAAAAAATAATGAAGATTTATTACAGAGCTTTGATTGTAGATACCAGCAAGGTGTTACAATAGAGCTAGCAGTGGAGAACAAAACATTTCCTCCTTTCTCATCACAAGGCATAGCTGCCTTAAAGGTTACGAGTGCCACAAAAAGAACTGTGTAATCTCTCCATTTGTGCTTTCATGGTTTTCAAGCCATCCACCGAACTCCAATAAATCATTGTGATCATTTTTTTCTTACCAAGGTATTTCTCTCCTGGTTCTGGATAATGCAGTACTGAACAGCCCGATCCTCTTCAGCTATCATTCTACTTTGAAGCTTTTGAATTAGAAAACCTCCTAAAGACTGCAGTTAACATTTAATTTATCGTTCATCATGGCACAGTGGCAAATTACGCAGCCCTGATTGTATTTGTATACATTTTTATCACCACTTCTTATGAGGAAACTAATTAACTTGCTTCTTTGAGCTGATGGTTCAGAATTACTAGCAGTTTTGTTCTAACTTCTATTTCTAGCTCTTTGAAAGTTGGAAAGAGAACTAAGATCAGCCCTATTTCAGAAAGCAGGGAGCGTCGCAAATTAATTAAGCACAGCGACCAATCTTTGCCCAAAGAAGAAGACCAAAATGAAGATCCTGAACTAGATGTCTTTGCTGTAAATGTGCTTGTCTGTCAACAGGATGAATGTATTGAAGTACGTTAGATCTCAGGCCGTCAGATGTACTGACATCTTAACGTCAGTTTTAATTACAATCATAAAAAGAGGAAGTGGGGGTGCATTGCTTCCAAGGTGGCAATGGAGTCTAAGAGATGACCTGCCTCTAATCAGCAGGGTTTCTGTGTGTGCAAAACAGTAGCTATGAGAGGAAGAAAAAGAGACAGAGAGGATGAATATAGAATTGAAATTGTAACCCTGTAGAGGCTGTAGATAATAAATAATTAATAATTAATTTACAATTTACAGTACACCAGTTAGACTTGTAAACTCATGAAATAAACCTTCTCCACTGGTCACCAAACTCCGAAGACAGCAATGACCATTATTTTTCCACCGTAATAAATAGTAATCCTAATAATTCCTAATAATTCTCAAACATTTAAGGTCACACGGGAACTAAAACTCTCGCCGAGGGCATTTTGCACTGTTATCTGTGCAATGATTGAAATATTCAAGGAATCCTAACATAACTATGATCGATAAGGCTGAAATTTCACATGGGACTGACTTAACCTTAAGCATATCGCCCTCAGGCTGTTCGTACTTGTTGTGGGTCAGGGGCTTGCCACACTATTAGGAGGACTGTAGGATCTGCCAACTCTGCCCTGTGTTTAATTTACTTTACTTCCAGCGTTCAGAGTTCTTGGCTGTGACACTATTGATAATGGCCTTTTTTAATCTATCAGAACCATTTGGCTCCCTGAATCCAAATTCATATCCTCCACTGAAACGTTAAATTATTAATTCTGCTTATAATAACAAACACATGGGTTGGTCGTTACCTCCAAAGAAAATGAAACGTTTAACTTCGGGATTGCATGAAAAAAAAGGCTGCCAGATCCCTAAGCAACGATGCATGTTCCTGGAATGAACACACTTCAAGAAAAGAAAAGAACAGAAAAACTTTATATTGTGGTTTTCATTTTGAGCCATACTACTTGTGTGTTATTGCGCCAAAATAAGACTTTTTTCAGAATGCAGAAAAACACTTTTGCAATGAGTAAATGTGCAGTGATGAAACAGCCCTCTTGCTTTAGAGCCCAGTTTTGATCAGCATTACTGCCACAGATTTGATACAGCAGTGTAGTGTTTACAGCTGACATATTATGCATCTCAGAATCACTGTGGTACATATTTCATTTGTGCAGAATCAGCCACACAACACTGAGACAATGTTAAAATATGAACTTCTAAGGTAACTTTGCACTGTTCAAAGAGAACATGAACCCCAAGGGAGGGTTGGGTTGGACTATACTAGCCATTAATTAATCCGATGGGTAAGCGGTGTGTTTTTAGGAGCAAGTGGCATACCTGAATCTGAGACGTTCCTCATTACCAGAAGGAAACTTCATCGTAAGCACTGTTTCAGCACACTGTATATGCGATGACTTCTTAACAGAAAGGCCCCAGGTACAACTTTAAGTGCATCACTCCCTGAAAACTCAGTCTTTTCAGATTTGGTGAAAGCACCAGATTTAATCATTATTTATTTATTTATTTATTTATTTATTTTGTAGCAGGAACAATGTACAATTGCTTAAGTGTCAAAGAATTAGCTACTAAAATCTGCATGTTTTCAGTACACACAATTGAATTTTGACAATTTCTTAAAAGGTTGTTTTGCATGCAAAAATGAACTACCACTGGAACAATTTCATGGGTAGAGCTCATCCACATATAGTTTTATTAGGAGAAATCCTGCTATATCTCTGCTACCAATCAAATTCACCAAACCCTTGCCAATATGTGACTTTGTGCTCTGTGATCAAAAAAGCCAAATGCATGTGACTGGGTATTTCCCAAAGAGAGCTGCAAATAGCAGTGCTGCATATCATCACACATAACCAAGGAAGGCTGCAGAGATCTCCCTGCCCTGTTTTCCAGCAGAATTCACCGCCGTCGTCAGTCTACTCACAGAGAAATGCATAAAAAGGAGTACAAAAAAAAATCTAAGACTACGTCTGTGCATGTACCTCTGATGAAATAAAGCATTTTCAATAAATGTAGGCAGCAGCAGCATTCCATCACTTGGAAACGGGCTCAGCTTCATAGCACAGAAAATACCCGCTGGTAAAAGGAACGCCAGCGTGACATCATATCTGTTCCCCCATCGACAGAAGCGACGGTGTTTTAATCTCCGAGTTTAAGGAACTAAAGCTGGCCGGGCTGGCCGCACTGGCAGAATTTATGGGCCATGTGGCAAACTGCGCTTCCCTGGGGAGATTTCCCAGCATGCCATGTTGCGTATACCTCCTGTGCAGGCGGCCTGGCTGCCCCCAAAGCCCGTATCTAGACCTAAGTCCACCCGCACAGTGAACCTTGCCCTCTGGCATCAGGGGGGACGTCTGTCTAGTGATGCCTGCCAATCGCTCCATTAGATTAATCAAACCGTGGTTGTTGTCCCTTTTTTCCCTAACATTCTACATGATGTAATTTTGTACTGTATGCATAAACACTGAACACCTCATATGGACATGCTCTAATTCAGCATTTCCCAAACCTCTCCTGGAGGACCCCTTGTCCTGCATGTTTTAGATCCCTCCCTGCTCCAACACAGCTGATTCAAATGATCAACTCGTTATGAACTCCTGAAGCTGCTTAATAACAAACTGATCATTTAACTCAGCTGTATCTGAGAAACTCTAATCAGTCTAATCCTTATAAAAAAATCATTAAGGATATAGTCTAAGAGGCTAGTGGGTGAATATTGCAGGCTGCCACATGTCCAGTTCCAGTGAAAATTCTATCTTATGACAGTGTTTAAATGGACACCTAATGCAGAGTGAAATGAGCTCATGCAGTACGTCTAAGAGAGGGCGTTTTTCTGAAATTAGCATCTCTCAATGTACTCCCTCCTCATTTCTTTTGCCTTGTTGAAGGGAAAACAATAAAAGTGGCACGTATGACAGTATGGTATTGGACGATGTATGTAGGAAAAAGTCCTGGACTGAGGGCGCCACACCCACACCTACTGATGTGGTCCAATTTTTTTCCCCTTCCTCTCTCTCTCTCTCTCTCTTTCTTTCTCTCCCTTCAGAGGCACCTAATTAAGGAACCCTGACTCGTTTACATGGATCTTTTTGATCTAAATTACTCTCCAAACCACACCAAATTAGGATCATCTGTGGATGTGAAATGTTTCTTTTTTTCTGCCGCTTCTCATACTAGGGAGCCAGCTCTGGAGGGCACATGTTCAAATGATGTGAAGGATTACACTTTTTTAAAGTTCTCCTGAGACCCAGCCATCTAACAACAACGTGACTATTTGACCATGTGTTTTTCCAATGCATGTTCACTGGAGTGCCACTTAGTCCTCCTACCATCAGAGGTCAGCATAGCCTCACTGCATGGTTTACTGTGTTTTAAAAAAATATTGGCCAATTTTCTTACTGCATGTGAATTAGTCATTACAGAGTGAGTTCAATTAACAGACTAATGAAGAAAAACAGAACAAGTACCTGCCTTTTAAATCAACAACCATGCAATTAGCCCAGCTGCTGGTAATTGCGAGATTAAGCTTGTTTGTGATTCCAGACAACTCTGAATAATATATATTTGTAAAAAAGGCCCCTAGGGTGATACTATGAGACATGAGTGTTTGGTTCAAGGTATCAATCATGTATATTCCAGCCTGGTAAGAAGCAATGACTTCTGATGGTTCATTTTCAGTCATCCTCTGACAAAGCATTTAGTTAGTTGTTTTTCAACCAACCTACAGTACCTGGCTAAAGAAAGGAGAAGTAGTGGAATGAAATATGTAAAAAAGTAAGTTTTTTTTTTTAAATCTTACTTTTTTTGAACAGTAAATCTTAGTCAATCACATAATTATTTGAACCACAAACATTCAAGGATGGCCATGATGGATTCTTCCAGCCAGTATCATGCTGTCCAAACACTGGACCTGTATGTCTTTAAAAAGCCACAGCAGCCAGGGATGCCAGACCAGTACAGAGCATTTATTTCACAGTGGTGCATCTCTGACACCACAAAGATAAAACTGTCAATTTTACAGTGAAATTTGACACAGCTGCTCTTGAGATTGGGGTTAAATATGATCTAAATAATATGCCAGTGTTTCATTTTCCAGTCTTTGAAATCACTGCAGTTACGTTTGACTCGAAAGAGAATGTAAGGTGACAGATTGCTTGCTTGGCAACACATTGACTTTCAGGACTGCCCACTGAAAAAACTCCTTGGAGCTGGTTTTAAAATCACAAAGTGGCCCTTAAGACCAAGAGCAAGGAACTTGTTCTGTAATAGAATGGTAATTAGTCTTCACAGTTTGGCTGTCCTGGCTCATGCTGGGACATGACGTTGAGGTGGAGAGGTCTTATGAGTGATGGTGTTTGGTTATCTAAATGGTCATTGGGTATAACCTGAGAGACGGCAAGGCCTGCATTGTGTGTGTGTGTGTGTGTGTGTGTGTGTATTCGTATCTGGCATGTCTGTATGCGTGCACCTAATCTGTCAAAAATAGCACCATGCTTTCCTGCTTTTAAACAAAGCCTGAAAGGAAGGGTTTTTGCATTGTTCACTGTAAAGAAACGGGGGAATAAAAAAAGACCTGTAAAAAAAAGTTTCAATAAAGGAATCTATTTATACCCTGGCTTAGCCATCCGCGGAGTGGAGCACGAGTCTATGAAGTTTGTCTTTAAAGCCCTTTGTTGTGGGCTAACTCTGTGCTCTTGTGGAGCCGGTATACTTTTTATTCCTGATCCGTGTTGCCTGGATTCAATAAGCGGTTGTATATCCATATTGTGATGATGTGGTCAAGGAAACCAGATTTCCTAAGTGTACCTTCGCATTTCGACTTGCTATTTATTCCTCTCTCGTGGGTGTTTTTGGGAGTGCCATTCATTTTTTTCTCTCTTTTTTTTTTTCTTAATTCACCACATTGGTTTCTAAAAGTCTGCATGTTGCGTTTTTGTTCATCCAAAGTCCCTTTTCCGAACTGTGGAAAATAAACCCTGCAACCTTTGGAGGCGGCCAGGGTAGGAGTGAGTCAAACCAGGAGGCCCAAAGTGGAAATATCTCTACAAGCAAGGCTTTGCTATTGTTGCCTAGTCCTTTTCCTCCTCATTTCCATATGGCTGGCTCTGAGGATGCACAAAGTGAGCCCCCTTTGATAAAGTATCCACATTTTTGGACAAGGGATTAGGGCTGTTTGGTCTGTATCCGTCAGGTAAAATGAAACCTGTGATTGCTGGGGTTGGCCTGCTCTAGGAGGGAAACCTGTAATCAGTTATTATATGTCAAATATGAGACTGCGCATTGGTGCCCGTCTCTCCTGTCTCACCACCAGTGAGCACATTGGAAATTTGTGATTTGCGGCATTTCCAGCTCTTCTGTTGCATCTGTCATTGATACTGTTCGGTTCTCTGCGGTAAAGAGGAGAGTACTCCAACTTGACAGCTTAGTATAGTTTTGTTTGTAGTAAAAAACTAAAACGGGTCTGTGGTGCCCATTATATGAACTTGTGGTGTAAACTGATAGAAGACAAGTTCTTTCATTTTTGACCTACTGTGACCACTCATCAGAGACGTAGGCTTGTTTAAAAATGTTCTTGTTTTTTGTATTTATGAAATTGTCATCATTTGTACTTATGTTACAAAAACATTGGAAAACTTTGAGTATTGAAAAACACTCAGCACAGTTTTCTTGAGGTTAAAGTAGGGAAGGACAGTGCAAAGAAAGAATGTTGCCTCCCTAAGAACTGTTCTGAGTTCCACACTCTGGTGTCTGTGGGGATGAGAAGCTTGGTGCATTCGTCATGACCAGCGGGCACAGGGAGCTCTGACAGAGACGAGCGCTCGAATGTCAGCATGCTCCCTCGATTTATTAACTGACCAAGAGCCAGATTCCTGACCCTGATAAAGACCAGCCCCAGGGGAAATGGCATCGAGCTCCAGCTCCTACATCCTGTTGTTTCTCTGGTCAAAAATGAGATGCTAATTAATTAACATTGGCATCTTTAGTAGTGCATGTCAGCTCCTATTTGGGATGTCAGTCTGTTGTCTGAGCAAAGCGAAAGCTGTGATGGTAAGACTGGGGGTTTGGATCCTCTGACCAGTCACTGCCGTACACTGTCACACCCTCGGTTTGTGGTATACTGATTGCTGTTAGGCCTTGTCCCTTACGTCCCTCAAGTCCCCCATATTACCAAGCTGTTCTTATTCATTTATTTAGCACTTGTTTTTATCTAGCATGAGTTATGTGATTATAGAACCCCGACCTGGATTCAAACCCATAACCTACTGGGCACAAGCCCATCTCCCAAATGACTGCCCTATATTGAGTGGGGTCATGACATTAAATCACTGAACAGCAGATGTGTTCAATCATGTATGCCCTGAAAAAATGAGATTTTAATGTTATAATATCCTCAAATAAACACTTGTAACAGAATTAGTCACATATTTTCTATTGATAAATTCATTCAACAGGTAATGTACATATACCTAATGGTGTTTCAAATAGTGTTTGATGACATGACATAGATGAAACGTATGAGGGCGAGGAGTGATTTTGAAATTTGAGGCCATTTCCTTGTAGTTCTGTTACACTTAAAAAGTTGTATCTGTGGTTGACTCTAATCATTATTTGAATTGCCATTTACCTTATATAACATTTTCCTTTAAAATCTTAGTTAAGTCAGGTATTATTAGTAGTAGTAGTAGGATTGACGCTGTTGTTGTCATTATTAATTGTATGATTTACAGAGTTGGTGTCAATGAGTAAAAAAGCCACTTTCTCTCCTTATTTTTGTTCAAATCTTGGCACTTAACGATGTTTACATTAAATTACTATTGACTGAAAATGCTGAAAGAGGGAAAAACAAAATACAGCTAGTTATTCATCAAAAGCATGTTAATATAAGTAGAAAATCGGGTGATCTCTCTATTTAATATGTTCATAGTGGCACTGTTCAAATGTTAATTTGACCTAATTATGTATATGCACAAACAGACATAGAAGCATTAACCTTAACTGGCTATTTTGATTAAGAGTCAATTTATTTCTAGACTGCATTTTTCAGAAAAGTTTTCATGGTAAATCATTGGGTTATGGTCTACTTACCCATGTATCTGCACAGGCTTCCCCGAATTCCCTATGTAAAAATTCTCTCTGCGCTTAGGTTCTCAGAACAAATGCATACATCAAGGCTTTGTAAATACCCTAATTGCTCTTTTCAGCACTGATTAATGGATTTTCATTAATAAACTTCCTGCAATTAAACTTCCACCTGCCTAGCCTGGAATCAATTACCTTTTGTTAATATAATTTCAACTGAAAGCAATTTTTGGACAGTGGAACTGTTTAACCGCCATACTGATGGTGCTACCTCACTGTTTTCTTTCACCTTGCAAAGTCAAATAGCCTAAAGGCATTTCTTCATCAAAGTATGAACTTTAACCTACTGCAGTTAGCCTATCCAAGGCACTCCCGCTTGCAGCCGAGGGTTTACTGTGGGTTTTGCAGTTTTGTGTACAGTTCAACAAAAAGAACCTTCCAGCTTTCTTTGCATTGGTTACACCATGCACTATGGGTTCTGTAAAATATACACTCTGTGTTGATTTGTGAATTATGATTGCATTGTTTAAGTGCACATTATAGCATTATTATAATCATCAAAGGACATATTGAATGGTTCTCTTGACATCCCAGGAGAGTGTATCAAACATCCTTAGTGTAACCAAGCTGTTTCCCTGGGTTTAAAAAGATTAATGTCTCTTTAAAGGCATCTTAAAATTAATGTTAAGCTCTAATGACATTCACATCTTAAACAATAGTTGTAAACTCAAGTACAGATGGGTTTTAAGATAATAAACCTAGGTGATTTTTAATAATAGTCTGATCATGCAACGTTTTTAATTCATTCTGTGCTTTAACTTAGTGAAAGTAAAAATATATTCACATCAATAATTTCCAGGGAACGCTTGCTCCCTTCAAATTAATTCATGCTGACACCATAGGGTACTGGCCCATTTTATGTAAAATGGCCTGTTTCTTTCAAAGTGAAATTATTGTAATTACACATACAATACACCAACAATGAGGCAGTTAAGCTCTTCATCAAGATTTAATTAATCTATTTGATTGAATTAATTTCATTTAATTAATGTATATTAAATAGCATGTCCTGTGCAGTATGTTTATTACAAATATATATCACTACACCAGACAGTTCCTGAATACACATAAGAAGATACCATGTGATAGTAATGCTTTTACATTTGGAGAATAAATGGTAAAATATATGATGTTTTACCATATTTTCTCAAGGTAAGACTAAGAAATGCAAGGGTTCACCTATGAGTGAATGCCTAGTTTAATTCCATATTATATGTATATTTCAGAGAGGGTAAAGTAGTTTGTGTTTATAAAGTGCTGCTGGTCTCAAGAACTGTTAGAGGATTGAAAGTAGTTTTTGAATAATCTTAAACTGATGACTCATCTTTTATTATTGTTTAAGACTGACAAGACCTACCTTTTCTTCTGTTACTTCTCTATCGTGTGTAGATAAAATAATTACAAGATTGCAATGCAATTTTTCCCAACAAACTACAAGTACAGAGGCATACTGTCTTTGTTTATTGAATCTTGGAGAGTGCCTTTTTATTTCTGCAAAGTCTTTTCAAAGTTAATGATATAACAAAAGCTCAGATAATTTTATACCTTTACTTAATGTGTCTAGAGTTGCATTTGTGAAAGGCAGAATAATGTTATCGTCAGTGCAGGTCTTTTTCTTTCCTTTTTTTTTTTTTAACTATGACTGAGACGTCAGTCACAGTACTGCAGCTCACAAGAGAGGCCACGGTAGTAGTATATGCTCATAATAAATACCGTTTTTGATGACTGAGCTATGCACAGAGTTCATAGTCTGCCTTTTTAGGCATCTGTGGAACCCATGGTGTAGCCTTTGTTTCTATGTAGATGGTGTTCTGTCAAGACAGATTGGGTGTTCATGGATGTGTAGCTACTGGCTTAAAGAGCATTCCTTTGTGATCTGGTTATTGAAACATGGTATATTTGAGAGACACTGGCAATTTAAAGCTTGCTGCAGGAAATGCATAAGATCTCATGAAATGATCCCCACAACATGTGTTTGGAATATGTAACTTTTAATAAAACACGCACACTATTATCCGAGTGAATACGCCACGCACCGAAAGCCCAAAATTTATGGGCTGTGTTTTTATATGGTGTTCACCGATAACATCACCAGCAGGCTGCTCCTTCGGAACACAAGATCTGTACGCCACAACAAAGTCGAGCAGGCTCAGTCCTGAAATCCGTTGGATACAATTAGCCTGTAAGAGGGCTGACTGGTATACGTTTAAGGAAGACCTGATCCTACTTCAGTGCATTTAATCAAGATAGTTTGTCCCGGCCTTGACAACTTGGACTGGAGCCCCCACCACAACCTTCCATTGTGTTCCAATTTCATCTGTAATGGTTTTAATGGTTCCTGAGGCTGCTCGCTGGCTCTTCTGACGAGCAAGTCACCCTGTATTGACTGTCATTGTCTCACGGCCAAGCCTCAATTCAGGCAGAAATGTTTCAAAGCGTCCTCTTGCCCGGCCAAGCCCCTAACTGCACCAGACCTATTTATACAACGTATAATAAAGAATACCTTTTGAGCCTCTGAAAGCACAGTACAAAGCCATCCAAGAATCTACATCCTTTTTTTCCTTTCTGAAAAGCACATCTCCCTGCAGTATTGATTTGTTGTTTTCAATATTGTCAGTGTGCATACTATACTATGGATAGACTTTTTTTTGCATTTGCAGACAATGGGTGAAAAGCAGGTAAAGCATTATGAATTGTATGGAGGGCTCACATCTCTTGTGAAAGAAAGTGCTCTTGTGACAAGAAGGATACCTCATAAGGCAATTAATCTTTTCAACAACAAGGTGTTCTGAAAACAAAAAAATGTTGGGCAGTAAGGCCTTCATATCACACAGACATTGCCATTCAGTGTTGATTTAAGGAAAACGGCCATGAGTCGTTACATACCTCATACTTCGACTTCTCAGATGTATTATTTTTTAACTCAAGCTTTACATTGGCAGAAACACGTTCACATCAACAAATTGGTTCCTACAAGTCTCACCACATTTAAGGTACATTTCTAAGAAGCTCAGCTTCATTTCATTGTGAAAACACTGAGTTATACCGTAAGTGTAAAATAAACCAAGGCACGTAGCTCAGAGCACACTTTGTTCTTGGCTTTCATCACAATTTTTGATCTTATGAATAATTATTTTCCCATATTCTTCCTCCTGACTTGAACACCAGTATCCAGGCAATCATTCAGTTTGCATATATTAGTATACTTACTGCTTATTTGGTAGTTCAATACTAGTAAGACAGCATAGTCCAAGGCAATGTGTTAACCCATATATGTTCATCTCCCTAATAGCTTTATGTGTCAATGATCCTGAAAATTTGCTTTCTAATAACAAAAGTTGTGAAGCTGTGTAATTAACTGTGGACAAAAATAAACAACCGGGCTGGCAAGTTAGTTTATAGACATGACTCATGATTGTGGTATTCACATAAAATTTTTCACGAGGGTCTGTTGTAAATTTCTTTTTTAGTGCATTCATTCAGACTATATATAATTTTAGTTCTTTATTTGATCTGGAAACATGAGAAAAGAATGGGCTGTCTCTGACATGTGTCATTTTTAGTTCATCAGTCCTGCATGTTTCTAGAGATCAGGAACAGACAATTTGTTACCTATGCTAACTCGTCACAAGGCTGTACTTGAACATTTAGGGTGATGACCGTTTCTATAAACAAATATTATCACTAATGCAGAAATCAAACAGTTAGCTTCTGCACAACAGTCCCACTGAGTTCGAGCACTTGTGTGCCCAAGTCACACCACTCACATTCTTTGGCATGTATCCACTGTGTGCTGCTTGTGCTGCTTGCTGGTTTGAATAACTCCTGACACAAAATCTCAGTCGGGGTTGAGGTCTTCACCACATCTGACCACTGCCTAGGAGCTGAGACTGATCTGGGATCTGTGGAGAGAGAGTGGGGGTGTTGGTGCTGCCTAGTAACAAGATACTTTGCAGGCTGTGGCTCAGAGGCCCCAGCTACCCACACAGTCTAGACCTGCACCCCTAATGCAGCTGGTCCTGGGATTAACAGTCATGCACTGCTCTGATTACAGATGCTTTTTTTCACATGCTATGCATCTAAAGTTATGCATTTGTGTTGAAAAAGAAAAGGAAGAAAAAAAAACAAAATAGTAGAGGGAAAACACAAGATTGAGATGTGTTATCCATTCTATTGATCTTTATTTTATCAATGGCAAAGGACTTAATTCGAAGTTATTCTTACTGGATTCATTGTTCACTGGTTGAATGGGTTGTTCATGTTTGTGTCAATGACATGAAATACAGGTATTTTGTATTCCAGTGTAAATTTTGACTTGAGAATAATATGGTTACTACTATAGGCAAGAGGACCACAGAATTGCTGAGTTTATCCCTTCACACTACAGTATAAATCATTAGAGCCCTCATCCGATATTTCTACTTTATGGTTCCAAAATGTCTTAGAGTGTTACTTTGATCGTTATCACTCATACTAAAGGACACATGGAACATTTTACTTGTAGCGTCAGTGTAAGAAAAAAGCATCTGGATTCTGTCAGTCCTGTTTATAACAAAAGTCTAGTGTTCTCCCTGTAAATATTTTGCTGGAATGTTACGGGTAATATCTGAAGTTTATTTTCTTTCTTTTAGCAGGATAAATGATATACCCTTGCATTTCTTGAGTCATAAAAGGTGTCTTAAAATGCGTACAGATGTTGTTATTTGGATAAAAAAATATGTGATCTATATCTGGGTTTTTCTGAAATGTGTACATTTTCAGGGGCTTGCTTTTTCAATTGAAACATTTGCCCTTATCCAAGATGTGAAAGCAGTCATAGATGTTTCAAGGTAGTTTAAAGTATGTTTTATGTAGTCTCATACTAAAAAAGATTGCCAAAAGGCCCTATCTTCATGTTTATCTAAGTCCCTGCAACGCAAATGATGATTCACATAAGAACTGAAATAAATTTTGGCAGGGATTCCACGTGTTTACATGAGGACCCAACCTAAATCTTTAGAAATATCAAAAACTTAGTGAAAGCACCACCCCTTAGAATTGCAACATTGCCAATGCTGAGACAAGGCAAGCACTTTAACCGGAACTGTTACAATGAAACTGGAACAATGAAAATTTGCTGTGTTGATACTTAGGTAGTTACTGATACAAATAAGAACACTGTGGGTTATTATTGATACAAATCACAAAATGTATGCTTCTTTATTTTAAGACCGTGGCCTGTTTTTCCTAAAAAACTAAAATATGTGATGTGGTACCCAAGAATCAATGGAATGGACAAATCATTTAAACATATTCACCATGCCAGTCCCTTCATAGTCTTGGACGTTTGTTTTCAACATAGACAACAGGAAAGACAGTGCTACACATCGGGACCACAGATTGTATAAAATGGCTGTCTAAAGGATGATGGGCATGAATGTTTGTTTCTTCCCCTTGAATCGTTGATGAAATTTCTCAGATATCCTAATAGTTTTTTTTGTTTTGGGGTTATTTGCCGCATGATTTTTCACAGAAATGTAAGAGGCTCCCATGTCAAATCTTTCCTCTTTTCTCTACAGGATCCTCACCAAGTCGTCGAAAAACCTCATGTCCACGCAGGGCATCGGCATTGTGTTTGGCCCAACACTCCTGTGGCCAGAACTGGATTCTGGAAACATGGCTTTCAACATGGTGTACCAGAACCAGATAGTAGAATTCATACTTATTGAATGCGCCGAGATCTTTGGCCCCGAAGGAAAATAATTTTAAATATATATATATATACAAAAATAAGATAACAACAAAAATTGATATTACGCAGGTAAAAACTGCAGTGCAATTGGTGTTACAAAATGTATATTAGTTTTGTATTAAATCAGATATTGTACTTTTAAAGAAAAAGGTTTTCAAAGTCATTTCTCCTGTTTATCTTAATGAAGACACCTTTCAAACTGTAGTGTATCATGTAAGTGTAAGATAATTTAGGAATGGTTTTGTATTTTTCTATTCATTTGTCAGTTCTTTAGTTAGTGTAGTAAACATAAAATAATACAAAATCAAGGAAAAAAATAATCTCAAATGGCATGGTAATTATCAGGGACATTTTCTATTGGGAAGGGGAGTATTAAATTCTTCACAGAAAAAAAATACACAAGATTGGAACTGTGGCATAAATTTGAGCTTTCTGTAAATACTGCATTAATTGGAGTTTCAGGAATATCAGGAGATGGATTTTCAACTCTCATGCAGTTTGACCAGCTCAGATAAACCAGTCTTAAACCTGTATAAAAATCCCACGAGCCCTGCACTATCTTGGGGTCAGCTATCTGGCTTCCTGCCATTTTCCCACCTCTGTGCCCATGGAGGTACATAACCAAAGAAAACCTGCACTATTCCTGAAATGCCTACATTCAACCCCCTGTAAACTGATGTGTAGTAAACACCTTAAACGTGTCATTTTTTTCTATAGGAATGAATATTTTAAACTTTGTTGCTGTGCTGAATGATAAATGAGTGGGCGGGTTTCAGAGCCCAAACAGTATATTTCTGTTTATTTACAGTTATGTTTTTACCAGCCTTTTCATTTTCTTTTTTCATACCTTACAATGTAATATTGTTTTAGCTGGATAGTGAATTGCCAATTTTGACTGTTTATGTTTACTTTGGACAATGTTCTTTGTAGTACATCTGTTTGCAGTGAGGCTTGGAATGAGTGGAATATGTGAATAAAGGCTTAATACTGTCAATGGGTTTCCTTACTTTGCAAAAAATATCAAAATTAATGATGCTTCTGTGCAATGGGGCAGTGGTTGGTTGGTAACTGGATCCTGATGTATCACAATAAAAGCTTCTACAATCACAATAATGAACTGACACCACAGAATGTACCAGTTACCTTATGGGTTATGATTTTTAGACTCTGCTCTGACAACAGCATGAATAATACTCAAAAAGAAGTAAATTAAATGATTCTGATGGGCTCATGAATAAAGGTCTATTCTATCACCTCTCTTACAGCTTACAAGCTTACAGATATACTGGATAGCATTCATTGGATGGTTTACCATATTAGATCTCTCCTGAGGCATTCCCAAATACCATAATATCTGCCATGCCATTACAGACGTTTTGTCGTAAACACACAGAAGTTTAGCTTGGAACACAACTGAGAACCTCAGAATAAGGTTTTTTCTTTGTACAATTAAGGTTATTTCTGGTGGGAAAACCCACAGTGTTTTCATTACTTTTGTTCCTATTGCTTCAAATAGGCCTCCCTTTGTCTGCCTTCGCCAAAGTATTCACGGTTATGTCTCCCCTTAACCGATGCACTCCCTGAAATAAAAAAAGAAATCCCCACCACAGCTGAAGTCGAATAACCAAATTATGATAGATATGTGTACTTCTTTGCCAAAGGAAGTCTAAATGACCACTTTAAAAGCTAGCCTTGCTGCCTCCTACCACATTAAGCCTAATGTAGTTTAGAAACCCTACTCTTGTGGTCATTCTGGGTCAATGAGGCCTAAGTTCAGCTACAGGGCAGACCTGATGTTTCCAGCCCAAGTATAGCCCCCTTGACCAAGGTACACACAATGGCTTGGTTCTTCATTTCCTTCTACTCCAGATGACTGGACTGATTTTATTGATTTCACTACACCCCTGCAAGAGAACAGGAGTTACAGAAATGTGAGTAAATATAGCTGATGTTTATTACTGTGCTGTCTACAGTCTTAGTCTAATTTTTCATACCCATTGTGAAATGTTAATTTAAAGACTTCAGTCACTAAGTCCCCTGATGCAAAAATCCAGGGTCTGTCTGTAGATGCTAATCATTTTGCTATACTGTGTCTGTGTCATGTTTTAAAATATATTGCATGACTGTGCATGTATTGTTTACAAATTAGTGATTGCTACTTTATTAGGGATAGAGTCAGTCCTTATGAATCGCAGCAGAGGAGTTCTCATGTTTGTTATCAGTGACTCACTGATCTGAATGAATCATGCTATTTTGCTATGGAGAGCAAATGCTTTTGATTGGTTCAAGTCATCTGACTGGTAGCTCATTAGGTGGGTCATGAAGCTTCACTGTTCCATTACTGTTAATGTATCAGAACGTATGCCCAGTTATCCAGGATTTGAGTATCTATGGTATCATTAACTCAACAATAATTATGGTCTGCACAGGGACCTAAACTATGGGCTTTTTGCACTGGTTTCTCTTAATGACTAGTGGTAGTGCAGTATATAGTTGCCAAAAGCAAAATATCTTTTCATCAGGCAGTATGCAGCTTGATAAGTGAAGAGTGAATTATATTGTTTCTTGTTTCAGTAATACAATGTTATATTGTCATTTACAGCTGTAATGTAATTACTAATTATGTCATTCAAGCAGCAGTTTCACAAGTTTATTTATTTAATTCCTTTTTGTTATTATCCTGAATGTACATGTGTACAGTTGAACGAACAATTACTGAATGTACAATTAATGAATCTGCTCTGGAAATGTATCTGAAAAGTGAATCAAGGGCTTCGTAAACTTTTTTAAATTGTTAGAAGCTGTCCCACAGTCATACTGTTAACCACTTCAAGTGCCACTCTGCTGGTAATCACAGTAATGCTTTTTGTATTAACAGTATTGTATTGAGTACTTGCCCAAGCAAGCAGATACAATTTTTTTCACACACATTATTGTAATGTAGATTGTCTCTGCAATTGTTCATTAGGGCTATTTCTTCAATCACCTGTGCAGATGGCTATTCTCAGTGCTTACAATTACAGCCATAAAAGAGAGCAATTTTCTCTGCGTTCCCCTTTTTGTACAAATCCCTTCTTAATTAATTTTATTAACTCATAAACACCTTCTCTCGGTACTAATCAAAAGATGGTGATCACATGGTGTTCAGAATTAGGTTTTCTCTTCTAAAGCCTCTTGGAAAACATGCCCTGACAGGAAACCTTGTATCTACCCAATTCAAAACCTGTAGGGGGAACTGCAGCCTTAGTACTCAAACTACAGTTTCGGGGAAGAGACCAGCTGAAATGAGAAATACGGCATTTGTATACATTCACTCATGTATATTCAATCACTTGAGCTGAGCACTGGACAATCTTCATATCTTCACAAAAATCATTTTCTGCAAAACTGTGCAGTTATCCTCAGTATAACAATGTGTGCTTAACAGGGTAAAAATGCATCTCAAGACCTCACTGATGGGTCGTGATGTTATTGCCCAGTTACCAGCTTTGGCAACATTTTTACAGTGTCACATAACAGTACACACTAGAAACACATTCTTTCTAGACAATGTGGTTAAAAGTGTATCTTTAAGGTGATAGGTTTTACAGGTTTTTTCTTGTTTCTGAGTTACTAGCCAGAGTGGTAGTCAGCACTACAGCAGGCTGGTCCTTGGCATGGAAATGGTAGAAATACATTCATGAGCATGCTAGTAGGATTATCAAAAATGGAAGTGATGACACTGATTTTGCCAATGGTCCCTGATTCATCTCACGCAGAGTCACCTCTCTATAAGGCTGAAGGGTACAGATGAAGGGAAAATAAGAACATGTGGTTCACAATGAATAATTTGTATGTCTATGTACTGTATTTTAAACCAGTCATGGTCCAATATTAATTTACATGCCCTGCAAAACAAAACAATTCATTTCACAGGCAATTAACGCTAACATACTAAATGTAAACAAGAGCAACAAGACTGAGCCAATGAAAAGTATTTTTTGAATGGGAAGGGTAAATGGAGTTCAACCAACTGCATAAGGACATCTGAAAGTAACGTATGATGTCATTTTAACTGAGGACAAGTTTACATTTATATTTTTGTTGCTTGACAGATGCTGCTATCCAGGGCAAATTACATAGGTTACAATTCTTATCATCTTCTCAATCCATTAATATAACTGGATATTCACCGATGTGATTCTGGTTTAGGTACCTTTTCCAGGGGGATTTGAACCAACAGCCTTGTGTTATGACTCCTGCTACTTATCATTACGCCACACTGGTGCCATACACTACACTGCTGCCCATAGACTCATAGGAAATTTTACAAATAATTGTTCACAAACAGATCTTAATTTATTCCTACAGTTAAATAGGTTATGTTCAGAACCAATTAGCTGTGTTAACGAGGCTCCAAAATGTTGTTATGTTTTCTGGGAAATTTAAGCAATTAAACAATTAGGATTGTATGTCATGTCAACCCAGATTAACGACTTGGCTACTTGAAAAAAATATATTCACAGAGACTTTGGTATGGAGACAGCAAATAGTTGCAAACAAAGACAAGCAAAAATAAATAAATAAATAAAATAAAGGAAGCAATTAGGCCGCAAACCTCTAAAACAGTCTTATTGGATTGATTATTTGCACAAAATCAAAGTTCTCAATTATTCATTTAGGTGTAGAATCTTGTGGAAATAATGCTTTTTCATAAAAAATTATTCATTTAAATTTAAAAAGGACTAATATACTATTGCCATTGGAACATTAAAGGGTGTCAGTATTTTTTGCTTCGTTTGAAACACAGAGGTTTTGAATGAAAGATACTCACTGGTATGAAACAGTTTACAAAAGACAGCTTCAATTAAAATCACTATTGAATGCGGCCTCAAAGTTTGAAGTTCCAGTCTATCTGGTTTATACATGCGGTGAAAGCGGGGAAGATTTCTGCCCACTATTTTTATCACGGACATCAAAGAAATGATTATTCCCTAAATAAAGCGACCCATCCTGCAGGAGATGAATGCGGACGAAAGTGCCGTCTTTGTAGTCTAATCATGATCACAAGACCTGTTTTGAATGCCTGTCATCTTTCATTTTATAAGACTGCACTACAGAGTTGGACTTCCAGGGTCACATGCAATTAAAACAGCGCCAAGATTGGATCTGCTGGAATACAGACGTTAAAAAGTGCCTCGTTTCTGAATTTGAACTCCTACCCCGAACTTTGTGGGCCTCTTAATTGCTAGCCACCTTCCTGTCAAATTTTAGACATAAGAGCTATAGGGCCTATAAACTTATGAATATATCTGTTCTCAGTACATTGCTTATTAAATAACTTGGTGCATTTGCAATGAGAGGTTACATGCAAGAAGGACAGTTGAGGGGTACACTGCCATCTGCTTAGAATGTGCTCATTTCTAATGGCTGTGTGAACGGGATAGATCACCTACGCCTACAATATGTCACACTGCGACTTTGGGTGGGTGGTTTGGGTGGTTGGACGGGTGTTGGGGGTTTGGGACAGACGGTGGGGGCAGGCAGAGACCAGGCAGAGGGGAGCATGCGCGGATCTGGCCCCTCTCACGGAGCCGTAATCAGAGAGAGGGGGATGAAAAGGCTGATTTTCGGGGAATTAGCATGATAAGCGAGAACACAAAATCAATCCCCGTCCTTGTGAGGCCGCCTCTGATTGCTTTGAACTGTCAAAAAATTGCAGAATCAAATCGAAAGCGCTCGAGGTTACGGGAGTGATTTGTTCAAGAAGAGATCGCTGGAGCAATTGACACAGCTCTTGAGACAATAATTGGGTTATCAAAGAGAAAACAGTTCAAGTAGCGCAGGGGTGAAGGCTCATTTGCATTCGATTTTCATACGGCCTGGGCACACCTCCATTCGAAAGCCTCCATTTCAATATACTCAAGGATTAAGGGGACTTTGGATTGCATCATTATCATCTGACAGTTTGGTGCTTAGGCACAACACTTCATTATTAAGCACGGGTTGCTTGGTTGGGGGGGGGGGGGGGGGGGGTCAAGCCAGTCAACTTTTCAGTCTTTGAAATTTATTTATTTTTATTTATGCTGCTGTTCAAGGTAACTCTTACAGTGGTAGCAATGTCGAGTCATGAAAACGCATGCAAATTGAAAAATCTTACTCTTTCATGTGGATTTACACTCCTTTTAATATTCCACAATATTTCCCCAAAATGCCATATTCTGGAAAATTACCTCACACATTATTATTATTATTATTATTATTATTACTATTATTATTCAAATCCAATGACAACTTTGTAAATGGGATCCTTCATTCCACTGATTGCATATTTACATTGAAATGCTGGAAATGAATAAATACAGTTCCATTATAAGTTTCTTTAGCTGTAAACTTAAAAGTTTCATTGATATTAAGTCAGACTATACTCTGCCCTCCACACTTCAAAAAGTAATGCATTCTAATATTAATCTTAATCAATCATATATATTATACATATTATTACACATATTTATACAGCAACAAAAAACCAGGAAAAGTTTACAGAAAAATAATAACTTTCTAATTCAGAGTCTCAGATCTAACTGTGTTTCAGGATCGATATGAACATGGACAACCCAGGTGAAGTGAAGAGAGGTGTGTGTTCTTATAGTGGTATGTATCCCATTGCACGATAACTGGTCATAGAAACACACAGCCCACCTGTGCTGGACAGTGTCTGTGATGTTTTCATTTTCAGTATTCATAATTAATGGCATGGTCCTTCAAGGCTATGTAGTAAAAATGTGAATCTATGGTTTACAGAGTAAATCTGTTGGTCAGCATGCTTTTGTCATAAATTATAAAGTCATAAAGTTTGTATTACCCAATAATATGAAAATGCACATCATTCCAAGTTATATTTTGTTATTGAACCTTTACTACCTAGTTAATGATATCAGTGAAGAGAACTAAATGTAACATTTAATCTAAACAGCAAAAATGATCATACAGGCACTATTTTTATGGGAAAAGGGCGAAATTAGATTTTAAAAACTCCAGTTATAAAGGACAGTATCAAGATTGTCTGACAGTTTTATGCTAATTTCACAAACAAGTTTAAATATATTCAGGCATTTGCATATTTTGTATAACATCTACTCTAATAAGCAAATAAGTCTTACAGAACAGTTTGAAATCAGAAGGAGATTATTCTTATTAGAAAATATTCATCTAACCGTAAGATGCATGCACAGTGTCATAAAGACACATTTCAAGGTCTGTTTTCCAAAAAACGAGCACAACAGCTTTAAAATTCATGTAATTTTTACACATGCAAGACTGGCCCTAGAACAGGGGAAGCAAGACTAAAACTACACTAAATCTGCTGCATCCAAACAAATTTTAAAATGCTGTTTTTAACCAAACTTTCTGCAGCCAGTTCTTCTTTGACACCAGAAAACATGTACGTTTCACCATCTAGTATTAAATAAATATTAAACTGTACACATTTGAAACATCTCAAATTGCCTGCAGCAATATGTATGATATTGTTCTAAATGAAGGCACAATTATTAATTTATTATTGTTAATTCATTTTCTATTTTTGTTCTCACTGGCATTATTATTGTTCTTATTGTTATTCCATTTGCTGGTTTCTGGCTGCAATATCATATGATCTCATAAGTAGAATTAACCATCATCTGCATCTGACACTCCTTCTTTGCTGACTACATATCTCAGGCAAAATGTTGTGCTGGTAATGTCCCTGTTTACCCATAATACAATTATGCTTACTTGGATGAAGGACCAGTGTGGTCCAAGAGGCATCAGTTCAAAGCATAGCAGCTACCATGCTGAGAAACATATCTTGCATAATCATAATAAGGTAGCATGAGGTGCTCAGATGCATTTGCAAAATCAACTCACATCCTTTGATCTCACCTTCACATAGTTTTCTGCAGAGCAAATTGTGTACAAACAGGAGGAATGTAAATTTGTGTATAAGACACAAGCATATCAAAGATTATATCTCTAATTTACATAGTAATGAACAAAACATTAGTAAGTATTAGTAAGCGATAGAGAAAGGCCACAGTAAGATACCTTTGTCTCAAAGGTCTGTGTTTCATAGAAAACCAGTCTTGTACATGTCAGCACACCCTATAAAGCCAATAGTTCTGATGTCAGGATAGTAATCAAGAACACTTGCTCACAAAAGTAAACAGGAAGACCTAGCCACGTGTCATACTCATGTCAGACTACAATCATATGATAGTGCAGTTCTTACTGTGCCTTATTTGGTCTATGTTCTGAACAGGTTATACTATCACTTCAGACATTTTAACTCCATCTTTTAAGCTTTTCCAAAGGTGCCTTGATTTGTCCAATAAGGGAACTGAAGCATATAAAAAAGCAATGAAGCTGGTGAATCATTTGATGAACATATTGTCACTGATCTGATATGTGATTGGTACATCCAACCTAACACTTTTCCCAGGGTTCATTTGCATACACTGATCGGTTTTTGTTTGCTTGTTTTTTTTTTTTTTCCCCCTAGGCCATTTATTACATCTCCACATTTCTATTGCTATTTCTGTGCACAATCAGATATAAATATGACATGGCAACCATGAGTGAACTACTGATCCATTCTCAGAAAACAACCTTACCATTTCTGCACTGACTCAGCAGAACCGCGGCAGACCTTCTCCTACAGAGAATTTAAAGCACGGCAAAGCAATTCTCTCACTGCACCTCTGCGAAAAGAGGGGCCCTCGGACAGCTTCACAAATCACACAAATCTGAATGGCCCCAGCCAGGTTTTAATTCATCTCCACAAAGTCTTGCACTAGCAATGCACACATCGACCATTGCATTCCATGATTTAGTCCAATAACATGATATAAAATAACTCTGTTGTCCCCCCTGCTACCTACTCTTTAAAGAGTTAACCTGGGTTGGCAAGGGTTCATTATGGCCGGTTAATCTTTCTTTATCACAGCCTATATTTTAGTTTGAGGAACCAACTGTTACTCTTGAATTATTCACTGGTCTGAATGAAATAACCCGGTAATAACATGGAGAAAACCAACTATTAGCGAGCCATTAATCGCAGAATACCGACTAATTAGTCTGCAAAATTAAAATTCAACAGATATGAACCATTTATGAATCCTTTAACATATGACCACAGAACCAAGACAACACTCTGTTAAATTGGTATCCATTATAAGTTTAATCAGTACCTAAAAGTCATTTTTCTACTGGTAACATTAGAGATTGGACTGTGCTTACACTGACCTTAATATTCTCATTACATGTTCCGGCACCTAATTTCTGTGATAAGTGAGATACCGTTATCATCAGGTTGGTAGAAAATCCATCTTAACACGCTTCACATTTTCACATCAAAAAGAGAGGTTGAATGAGCCTCTCTCGATTATAGAGTTCTCAGTTTCAGAAGTCTTGCATTTGGAAATATTATAATCACATTGTCTTATATGCAATAAACATACGTCAATTAAATTGTTTAAATGTAAACAGAAACTTCCTGAAGAGCATTAACAGATGCATGTGATGACTTTTATGTTTACAAATTTTCAGCATACAGCTAATGCCAACTAAGAACATTAATGATTAAGAAAAACCGTAATACATATTTCAATATTTCCCTGGTACACAATACATCTTCTGCCCAAGATGTTGCACAGCCAGTTCCATTACCGTACACACATAAAAAAAAAAAAATCCTGTTGCAATATTGCCAGCTGACATTATTTAGTGTTACCACAGCGCAAGGATTAAGAAACACCATCAAACTTTTAGATGATCACTGGCAGTTATATGCTGCCAATTTAAATGGGATTGGATTCTGCATCAAATGCAAAAGCCCTTGCAAAGCCTTATTCCAGTAGAAAGAAAAAGAAAATGCCAAGAGAATATGCAAGTTACTACCAATGATAAGCATCAGGGGGAAACAAATTGCCACAGGAGTGGACTAATAAAGACTTCTGCAGGAAGCCAGAGGGCAGCCAATAATTAGAGGTGTAGTAGCCGCTGTCTTTTTCCCTACATGCTGGAACACTTCTTTTAGAAACTTTTAATTGCTCAGGTTTGATCGCTGCGCTTGTGATGCACACCTTCAAAGGTGGCTCATGCTGGTGATGAGAAGCATAGATACTGTGAATACTTTGCTTTCCCTGTGTTTACACTGTGACCATGATTCCTGAGGATGGTAATATAAGAGAGGTACTTACATACAGTGTGTTCTCATAAGTCCTTTTGTCTTAGGCCCAGATTCAGTACCTGCAATGCCTTTTGTCTAATGAACTTGAATTGTTATAATAATGCTGTTATTCAGCATTAACACGTCTTCCATTAATATCAGAGACCACAAAATTCATGTACAAGACTGGAAAGAAAGTGTTACTTAGTATCTACTTAACAAAGTGTGTTGCATTTGACTGAATATGAACCAAATTCTTAGGTTTGCTTCTGTCCTTTTCATCATTTCTGAGAATCATGTTTACCAGAACCTATGCGTGAGGGATTTGTCTTTGATCCCCGCAAAAAAAAAAAGTCCCAGCCGTACATAAACTGCTATCCGTAGCTGACAGCGAGCACGTATCAGGAAAAATAATCATACGAATAAGACATCAAAGATAGATTGTAAATTAAAATATGCAGTTGAAAATTATTCAGATTGCTTTGGGATGGAGGAGAGAAAAATATTCCCTCGAAGTGTCCAACTGGGTGAGATCAAAACTCACAACAACGATAGCTGTGCACACGCAAGAATTGCCAGAACACATGCACAAATACACATGAGCGGTGAGGGGGGGTGGTAGAGTAGCATGGGTTGTCGACATTGTGGGACTTAACATATTTCCCTGCTCCTGCTGAGCCTGGTTCAATAATCTGCCTTTCCAGAACTTGTACTCAAGGCCCCACAGCTGAACAGCATGTTTTTCTCAAGAGGTGAGTACCTCAAGGCTGATTCCTCCTCAACCTGCAAATGCTGACCTTGCATCACACCCAGGATGTCTCCCTCTGACACACAGGTCCCATCACGCATCTCTGCAGGCCTTGCAGGATGACTGCTG
Organism: Megalops cyprinoides; assembly: GCF_013368585.1. Classification (NCBI taxonomy): domain Eukaryota; kingdom Metazoa; phylum Chordata; class Actinopteri; order Elopiformes; family Megalopidae; genus Megalops; species Megalops cyprinoides. The sequence continues at coordinate 21,785,079 of NC_050596.1, forward strand.
ACACGGAAGAATAACCATCATCTGAAAAACAACCTGGTCAAGCCTGAGCTCCTCTATATCCCAGCCAAGTCCTATCCCCTCCATCACTCTAGACATCACTATGGTGTCTGCCTCCCAGACAACCAAAAATCAAGATGTAGCAATGGCAAATGAGCTGGCTTTCAATAAGAACACTATCTCTGGCCTGTGGATTGTTCCCCTGAAACATCAAAGACTTCCACCCATTCCTCACCACCTACTCAGAACAGCTGCTGGTCCGATCCCTGGTCATCTCCCACCTGGATTACTGCAGTTCTCTTATCACTGGTTGCACATCCCACTCACTTCCCCTATTTGTTCTGGTCCCTATGTCGTGGCATGTGTTTGCCATGACAGCCAGAACATCAAAGTTTCTGGCCAGCTTTCAACAAAGACTGAAGACCCACCTCTTTTGAACTTTAGCCTTCCCTAGCACAATCACATTGATCATCTAATTTATTTCTAAGCCAGGCTTTTTTGTACAGCAAAATATTGATATTGCAGCACTGTACATTACATGACATTACTTTACATTCATACAGCAGATGCTCTTATCCAGAGAGACTTCCAGCACAATATACACTTTGTAGCACTGAATCATAAACTTTCTGTTCAAATGTGTCACTGTGTCAGTACTATTGATCATGTTGCTTCATATATCAAATGTATGCAAAGCCAACTCTCCCCACTTGCAGTTTGTCCGATACTGTGCTGCAGCTGTCCCAGAATGCCCCAATCTCTGCACCACCAAAAAATATCTCCAGCATGGCACTGTGGACAGGCCCTGGAACAGCACAAACTGGGTCACTTACAAAAGTGCTCACTCCGGCCAGCTAAGCGTTTGAGCCACCACACATTCCAATTGCACTGCACAGTCCAGGCATTGAGGGAAACATATAAAGTTTATTTAAAGTCCATTACATTTGGTTTAGTTTTGTAAAGGGGCTTTACTCCCCCTAAAACTCATTAGAATAGCTTTTTATGTCTCAAAGAAAGAAGGGGAAAAGAAGGTTGAGGCAGCAGAAAAAACATTCCTTATTGTCTAATGCACTTGATTAAGCGGCACACAGAGACCAGATTCAAAGCACGGCCCCTCTTGCCTAATTAACACTTTGAAAGATAAAAGCAGTTTATTAAATCAATCAGGATGATGGTTGTTTGTGAATCCCACCAGATAAGTAATCTGCATATTTGCATATTCACTTTGCGATTCCAACCCACATAGGGGATCCTTTAGAGAGAGAGACCAGCTCCAGTGTAAATATTTTCAAGACTACTGTAAATGTTTTAAAGTTTCATCGACCGGGTTCTCTGGTGAATTTTAAATTCATTAAATAATAAATAGATAAATAAATAAGCAAACAGATAAATAGATAAACAAATGAATAAACAAATACAGATAGCTTGATAAAGTGAGGAAATGCTAATATCACTGACAAAAATGACTAAAACTGATATTAGAATATTTTGATCGGGGGCCTAAATTGATTATTATTTATTCCCAGTGCCAGCTAACTTTGGTCTTCATAATGAAAAGACAAATATAAACAAAAAATGCTGTGAATGTGTAAGTCACGAGTGTCTTAAATTGGTTGCCATGTTGTGCATGCCACACGTGGATGCTTTTCGAGGCATTACAGCACTAAGTTGGGCATATGGCATGATGATTTTTTAAGGACAAATGTAAAGGTATCAGAGGTCAAGTTTTAAATAGCTGCCCAATGAACTGTTGAGGCTTTGCATGAATGAGTCTGGATGTGTATCTCATTACAGAACAGAGGGAGGCTAAAATTAAGGGGCACAATGGTGGATGCACAGCAAAACCTGACTGTCAAAGGAGATGATGAAGATATTTGATTAATAATAAGAATAAGAAGGAGAAGGAGAGCTGATTATAGAACCACAAGAGACCTGTGACTGCAAATTCCAATACGGCAAGAATGAACTCTCCAGGCCCCTCTTAACAAAGAAGTGGTGTAATCGCAGCGGGAGCACCTGGGTAAATTAATGAGTACAGATTCGGAAACCCTGACAAAAACACGCTGCTACTGAAACTCTGATGCAGTAAAGTGTGTGCAACCTTCTCCTTCTTCTCTAACGCAAAGTTGCATCTACACGTCTGTACAGCGGAATATTGACCATGTTTTCCCATTTTTGGCTCTTTTGCTCACAGACCTTAGTGTGAGTGAGAGTCGCCTGTGTAACATCAAGCGATTCATGACAGAATGGTTCAGCTTAAACCCATGGCTTGGGTTGCCAAATAAAAATGAAAGCAACTGTTTACAGTAACTAAGCTTGAAATGCCAGGCACTGAGCACCAATTGCTGATATGAAAACGAATATCAAATAAGGCTCTGCATTTATTTGTCGAGGCAAATATGTATTTTTCCAGCTCAGTTCTAATAACATAGCATGTAAATGTGCATAACTGCAAATATTATTTGAGAAAACATTTCTTTTTAAATTAACTCTGTGACCTAGCCTGCAAAATCTTTTTGATGTAAAGCCAACATGATACTGACTGTAAAGTGGTGTTATTTCATGAGGAATAAAATTATTATCCCAGAACCTTGTGATATCCTGATTATTTATGCAAAAATGTCCAAGTTTCTTTAAGCATCTGTAACATGATTAAATGTACATGATATGTTACTGTGCCCCCTGCCCCATTTTGCATTAAACCCAACTGACAAGAGTTACAGAATAAATTCTCAAGTTGTATACTCTACTATAGAATTCTTGAGTCACTCAAGCAAGAGGCTAGCTGGCATAAAATGAGTCTCAAATAAATTCCAATGTTTAAAAAAAAATCAGTTTGTTTCCTACTTATAATAGGCAGAGAGAGAGAGAGAGAGAGAGAGAGAGAGAGAGACTGAAAGAGAGAGAGAGGTTTCCATTCCATGTCAAAAAAACAACATTCTGTCCTGGATTCAGCCTTGGTGTAATCTAAACAGGTTATTAAGTACAATTACGATATTATTACTGATGTTTTTATATGATGTATGCATGCAATATTTTTTTGTATTTATGTTACTCCTATGTTACTCCTTTTGTATACTGGAAAATCTGATACCTTTGGTTGGCCTGTCAAGCATGATACAGGGGTGACCTCAGGTCATTCCAGGGAACGCAAAGTTTTCATGTCTATGGCCGGGACAAGTGGAAACATTTTGTAATCTTTCACGCCTTCCCCTTTGAACCACATGAACACGTTTGAAAATGACTGTTATTACTGGAAGCCAGCATCCCTGGTGACGCAAACGTGAGATCCAAAACCTCGAGGTTTGACTTGGCAAGGGAGTGCAAACTTGACAAGGCCGCCGCAGCAAAAGATGCACGTGGCACGCTGGCGTTTCCCGCTGGGGGCTTTTTTTGCTTTTCAAATGGCCTGATCTGCATGTATAACATGCACGAGCCAGTCCAGATGGAAACCAACGTGTTCAAATACCTGTATTACAAACCTGGAGCCAAAAAAAAAAACAAAACATATCAGCTAGTGCACCGATATTCACCACACAGCAACAGATGTGTTGCGACCAGGCTTCAGCTGTAGTGTCAGACGGTAAGTAGATCAAACCAATGTACAGTTTTACCACGAAGGGAACAGGTCTATTAGCTCAGGTCCCAGGTGGTGGCTGAGGCAGATGGCACTTTTCGGTTAAAGAGAACTGCTCTAAGTGCACCTGACTCACTACTCACATTGCAGCCTCTTTTTTAATTAATTATTAAGCACTATTCAGGGAGTAATTAACTGGAGGATACGGTGAGAGGCCATTGTTCTCGCAGTCGCTGAGAAAATCAAACGCAGCATCTTTCTCAATGGCTGGCAATGAAGCTTCCCAACACTGTGGAGATTTAAATATTCAAGAGCCCAAACGAAGGAATTTATATGCATGTCAGCAAAGTCTGTCACAGATTTGTAAGCCAGCATTGTCAAACAATGAAATGATTAATGTAAAGACACTGCTGTTCAGTAAGAGTCCGCTCAATTATTAAGACTGGCCAGTGCGGCTTATATCTTGCGTACGCTAATATGGTTTGATGTATGGAAAAATACATTTAAACTACTGGATGGCATTTCAAGGTTCAAAAATGACAGTTTGAGCATTGGCTTGTAATCAGATGCAGCCTATATTTTCAGCTCTTGACAGTTTGCTTTTATATACAATTTTTAAGCCAATACGGAGACTTTGGCTGTTTGGAAAGTACTTTCCAGCTCACAGATAAGACGGGGCCTGTAATTATGGGAATGGCATCTTTTCCGCATCTGGTTCTCTCTAAAAAGATCCAATGGCTCATGTTTTGGCATGAAAACTAGCTCTAAAGGAAGAGTGACATAAACCAACTTTGTGGTTCTGTGTTTCACTTAAGCTCTCGGGAGGAAAAAAAAAAACATGAAGAAACAAAAATCAGATCCAGTGCTACACCATCCCCTATTCTCAAACCCTCCTGGTCCTGTTGAGGAAGACACCAACCTGAGAGGCCACTGCACTCTGTCCAATGTCCTGTGTTCTGTGAATCCATTAGCATGGCACATATTTGAGTATCTTCACTTCAGGAGTAACACTATATGTACATGTCATAGATCTAAACATTCCTAATTAGCACTTAAACTATGTGTGACCCATGCAAATCAACTGTTGAGGCATGCCATTCTTTAGTGACAAACCCTCCTTCCCCCCCAACTGCTGATGTGACCTGGCAGTTTACTTTCTTTCCATGAGTAAAGCCATTCAGTCTCTAATTATTTCATATAATAACTGTAAAACACTGGGCTTTATAGAGCTATGGTTTTGTTCTTGGAAGAACTTCATGGAAACAAATGTCTCCATTTGGTTTAATAAAATTATGTAACTTTAAAAAGTGAAATGATAATTATACTGTGGTCCTGTGAAGAACACGGCACTCTTTTAACCACCCAGCCTGTTAAAACGAAGAGCGTGGAGTGATATGCCAGAACATTGATAACATATGGTTGTGTCACTTGAGGACAGATTTTTTTTTCCTCTCCCTTTTTTTCCAAACGAAGAGCACCATCACAAGGAAATCAAAGCTGAAGATAATGAGTGACTCCATATGGCAAGATCTAAAAAAAAAAAAAAATGTGGGGTCAATACACATCCCTGCTAATCCTGGTACCCACCCCTCCCTGTTTCCATGGAAAATCTAGTCCAAGGTTTCATGGCAAGTCAAAGAGTGAAGAAAAAAATGGTCAAAACTCTCTTCCCTCTGATCTTTACTTATTCAGTCTTGATAACCACACGGTGAGTGAGCATCTAACAAAGAGCTACTCACACTTCTCTTTTAGCATCTCCCTGGCCACCTTCCAGTGCTGTCCCTTGTCTAAAATCTACACCATGCCAAATGCACTGTACCTACTCATATTGTTACTTGATCTAATACAAATCCTCTCAGCCATGACAAACGGGAAGCCATGCTTGGCGAAACGCTGAAAAGGGCCAAATGTGGAGCAGAGAGAACTTGTGAGCAGGATAACGTACACAAATCACGACACATACAATTACAGGGCTGATGGCCCGCTACATCAGTTCTAATTGCGAATGAGTGGGGTTTCAACTTTTCACGCTCTGAAGCAGCAACCCAGCCACAGTGCAAACCCCCGACTCTCGTTTCATCCCAGTTGCTTGAACTCACTTCACAAGCGGGGAGAGGCCCATTAAAATGCGGGTGGATTAAAAATGCGCACGCACACACAAAAAAAGTAAACATTTCACTTTTTCCACCATTTCTCAAGGATCAAAAAAAAAAGCCTCCTCCCCACCATAATGGTGAAGCACAGAGTGACTGGGTTATTGCCAGAAGTTTGTTACAGAAAGGACGTTATAAACCCCTTAGTTTGAAGCGGGCCTGTGGAATTTGAGGCCGACCGCACTCTGCATCTCGAAAATGCAGCATCGGTCTCAGTCAGGAGGCAGCAGCCGCCTCTCCTCTGTCCGTGATGCCACTGCCTCCCTTAAACAATCACCTGCTTAGCCTACATCTCCCTCCAGGAGTCACAGGTGGAGCAGTTAATGACCGCTTTCATTTTTTCAGAGGCTGGTCTGAACAGATGTTTAAAGGTCTACACTAAAAGGCTTCACTTCACTGTAACCATGATGGTCAGGGCACCACACATAAAACAAACAGTAGGAGAAAATTGTACAAAAAAAACAAAAACAAAGAAAACACAGGAACCAGCCAGAACACAAAGAGCCAACTGCTCAAACAGAGTCAGCCCTGCTCTCCAACCACACACCTGTTTATAACTCTTTTAATTAGGCAGGTGGGGCCAATTAACCAGTTTGCTGGTCCAAGAGAATCACGAGACAAGTCAATGGCAAGAAGCTGTTAGCAATGAAATCGACTGGATTCAGGTCAGATATTTAGCAAGATATAAAATGGGAAACGCAGGATCCTCAAACAAACAAATAATTAAACCATTACACTTTACACAAACAGTTTTGGGGACAAGCGAAGGCTGCTCCTTCACAAGCACAGCATATTAAGATGGTTATTGCTCTGAAGTGGCATAAAACGTCAGAACAACGCATGGTAATTTGCAGTTGTAGACCCACGTTGACACCACAGATACGAGCGACTCCTGCTCTGTGTGACAACCTCTTCCCCATACTCCCCAAAAGCTCTGCATTTTGAATAACTTGTGGAGTGTGTGGAGGTTTGTCTCTCAGAAATGCAAATTTGTCTCATTTCAAATGAATTTTATTCACAATTGAAATAAAAAAAATAATATTAATTCAGATGTTTTTTTTTTTTTTTTACTTTTCTGTCTAATGACACGTGGGTCCAAGCCGAAGTCCCCAAACGTGTCCTGACACTTTGTTCTTTTATTAATGATCAGGGCCTTTTGCAGCTGCCGGGAATCTTTTGATGAATCGTTACCCTCAAAAAATGATTACGACTGATCAAATTAAGCTGAAAACACAGTTGTTTTTCAGACCTTTATCTCATCCATTGTGAATTACTATTAGCATTAATATGTTTATATACTGTCGCAGAGATAACATCAAAGTCTAGTTACATATCCGCACTGAACTTCATTGAAACAGGATTGTCTTCATAGAGCATATGTTGACCATGAGCTTTACTGTACAAGATATTAAGCGTAAAGGATATTTTATTGTATTCACAATTTTTACATTGCCAAAAAATACTACACATGCTATTATGAGTCTTTTTCTAGGTGTACAAATTTAATCTGTAGTTACTCATTTTTTTTACAAAATAATTTTTAATTACCTATAAAATGTATCAAATATGAATTATCACCATCATGGAAGATGGTGAACTTGCATCTGTTTCATAAGAGCCATATGTTCTCTTTTTAAAACAGTTTCATTATGAGTGTTTACAGGTCCCTCCACAAGCAGGAATGTGAACAGTGACCAAGAGGGACAGGACTTCTCTGCTTCAGACCCACTGTGAGTGATTGCGTTTGTCCATGCAAAAAAAAAGCATATGTATTTTATTCAATTCAAAAGAGCTCATCTGCATATGCCAGTTTTCGTTAAATTCCAATCCACCTGTCTTAATTGGACCCATTAGTTAATTACACTGATACCAAAAAACACTGCAGCAAAATATCCCGAGCGTGGAGCACAGATACAGTCTTCAGCTGTGATTTATAATTAGCAAAAATAATAAAAATTCAAAGCAAGTGAACGATTGGGCCAATTAAAAGCAGAGTCTGGAGCAGCACCCAGCATGCACTTAGCCCTCCGGGATGAGTCTCACACCCCCAGCGTGAACAAACCCTCCTGCTCCCTCTTCGTTAGTTTGCACTCCGAACAGGAAGCGTTGCTTTTAAAGCTCACCAGAATCTGCCCAGAAACCAGGACAGTGTGGCATTTTCCAGGCGTCTCCCTCTTGCAAGGACACGAATGTGGCCGTTCCACATTGTTAGAACACAGGCCCCCGCGTGGACCACACCAACAGCCTGACTCCACCTCACAGTGCCTGTGATATTTCGGCATTTTTTTTGAGACACAAAGCCGCACCATTCTGAGCTCATGAGGACGTTTGTTGCTTGAACTTGCTTCACTTATACTGTCCTGAGATGAAAACACCAACAAATTTATTGATGCTTTGAACTACATTATGTACACAATTGATAGGACAGATGGTTATGAGGGGAAAAAAATTAAGCTTGTGTGGGCCTTTGGTAAAGTTATTTGGTACTGTACTGACAGTTTTAAATACCCCCTAGGTCTATTCTAACACATGTCATATAATGCTCACACACATCCCCTCAAGCGTATTCATAAGAAGTCAATATTAGATATAAGTAGAATGGAGAGGGATAATCTATAATATTGTGTTGTATACTTAGTTAACAGCCTCAAGCTAATGTGTCAGTAATACTGAAGGAAGGCAAACAAATACAATCTTCACCATGTTTAGTTCTGTCTGGATTTAGCTTTCGCAGATGTATCCATTGCTAGAGATGAAAAAAAAAAGAATTTTGTAAATTGCTTTCTTTATGAAGCATTTAAACCATAAATCTGACAACCACAAACATAAGTCTTGAAAAGCACTTTAACTCCACAGCACAGGTAAATAGGGATTTCTCTCCATTTTATTTTTTTTTTGTTTTTGTCAGTACTCCCGCCTCCTAGCCCTGCGCTTTTGGTTTTTTTTCCTTTTTCCCTTGTTTCTGCCCGGCCCCTTTCTCCGCCCCGTCTCCGCCTGATTACCTGCGCACCTGCATCTCATCCCCTCGTCGGTCTGTCCCTTTATATGCCCTGCTCGCTGTTCAGTCTTTGCTAGTTCGTCTCAGTGTTTTTTTGCCTGTTTCGTCCCCGCGTTTTCTTTGCTTGCTTGTTTTGTGATTTTCGACCTGCCCGTTTCTGACTCCGTTTTTGCCTGCCGATTTGCTTTGTTTGCCTGATCGTGCCTTCCCGTTTTCCGACCCTGTCTGTTCTGACTTTCCCGTTTTGGATTTGCCCTCGGACTGCCTCTCTGGTTTTGACCCTGCCTGCATTCTCGTTTTGGATTCTGCCGTGCGTTTCTCTGCCCTCGCATTTTTGGGGTCTGCGACTGTGTCCTAACCTGTGCTGCCTGACAGTTTTTCTCTCATGGATGAAAGCAGCTTGCCGAACACTGCCAGTGATAAAAATATCTATTCCAGTCTGCTGAAGGTTGAGTTACAATCAATAAGAATTGACCGTCTACAAATAAATTTAAGCAATCTGGTATCAACAGAGGGACTATCTTTGAAAATTAAGGTGGACTGACAGCCAACTACATGAGATCAATTAATTTGCTGTAAAGAGAAGATAACTCGTTTGCAGAGCATGAAGTAACCCTCTCCTGCACTGGAACAGGACCAATGACCACCAAATGATTTAAAGGTGTGCACATCTTCAAAGACACTGAACACGAATCAGCTCTTTGCCGATGGTGCATCTCTCAAGCCGGCTGCCTCTTTAATCTCAAGGCCAGTAAATCAGTCACAGCAAACAGTGGCTTTGAACAACGCGTGGAGGAGAATCAAACGTAGCATCAGCAAGGGGGCCACACGAGTCCTGCACGACTGCCTGGACGAGCCCCAAGCACTACCTGAGATCTAGTCATGCTAATAGCTGCAGGGGGCAGAGCGATTACAGTGATCTCATTTACCCTGGAGTGGGCTGCCACAAATGGGTACAAACAGCTCTTTTCACATACAGTGGTCACATCTGCACTTCAACGGAACTCACATTAGCTTAATTCCATTTTACGTAGCAGTTTAGGGAATAGATATGAAATGTCGAATACAAACACAATTCTCTGACTCCATGCATAGGCATATTTGAACTCATGACGTGATGATACTAATAGTAAAAATCACAGCTCTTTAATACAATAAAATGCAGTCCAAAGTATTTCACAGACAGAAATCAGTGACGTAATGCTGATTACTGTCACCATTATAGCAACTAAAATGAAACAAAGATTCAATATGTTTTTAAAAGGTCAGGCTATTCTGTACATTTGCACACAATATTCAATTGCATACACAATATTCAGCCCAGAGGTGTGGAGTGTGTCCCTACAGACATGAATGCATTTCTGTGACACATGAAAAACAGCCTATAGGTCATTCCATCCATCTTGAAAATGTCCACCTTAAATGAACTGACATTACAGTAGCTTCAATGGAGAATCAGGTGGTCAATGCAATTCAATCCTGAATGGGAGGGTATTGAACTTGTGTGCAATTATACATGGGTCATGTCTGGACAATATGCTGGTCATCTGGCAGCATCTGTGCTTCCTCCCACTAATAGAGTCCCTGGTATGGCCAGGGGCCATTGCAGGCAGCAACACGCAGACCACACGTTGTGTCTCTCTGCCATATTTAGGTCAGGGTTGCTCTTTGGATGAGAGAATGCTTAGTGTGCAAAGGCGATGAAAGCGCCCCCCCCCCCCCCCCCCCATTCCGCTGTTTAGCACTGTCCTGAGGTAACGTTACACCTGCCTGTCTGATTTTATTTCCAGCTCGCGGCGGGATGTATTATGTGCATGTGCGCGTGTGTGTGTGTGTGTGTGTGTGTTTGTGTGTGCACACGACCGAATCTGTCATTTAATAGGACGCACGCTGGCTGGGCCTCTAGTCTACGGTAACGCTTTAATTAGCATTCTACAGGATCTTACAGGATGGCTCCATTTGCACCTTTGTCCAGCATTGAAAGTGAGAATATTAACCAAAGAGGAGAAAAAAACAGTGGGGAGTCAAGGCAAAGCAAAAACACAAAGCCTATGTTTAAAAAAAAAAAAAAAAAGCTGAAGAAGACTGGGAGGTCTTCCATTTGCAAATAACTCCTAACCCCGCACGCCCCAGGCCAGCCTATTAAAGTGAAAATAATCAACCAGGACATCGGGTAACTAAACAAACAATGATGCCTAATTTCATCACACTGAAGCGGCAAATTGTACCGCCAGGCTAAGAAGCGTTTATGATCCTTGCGTATTCAGCTCTCGGCCACCATAAACTTTCAGAACTTCAGGCAAAGAGGAGATATTTGCCTGGCAACCCCCACAACACATAATGCTATGTTTTTTCTCCCATGGCAAGAATGTAATTAATTACCGATAAAAACAATTTCACATGCTATGTTTGCAGCATGACAGCAAGGAACAAGGAATTAACAGCAATCTAATACAAGCACTATGCTGATCCAACCACAGGAGTCAGGCTATAACACATTTCTTTCATGAGTTATTTGTTTGTTTCAAGATATTAACATTGCTTCTGTGCAGTGAGATTAAGCCTGTTTGTCATCGGATAAAAGAATAACAAGTTAACATAATCTGCTGTGATGAGAAATGCATAGCAAATAAATGGCCCCACTTTGAAGTTTTGTTAAACTGTTTGGAGTGAGGGTTTTTTTCCACAATACATCAAATAACCTACTCACAGCCATAATTATCAGTGGTGTAATCAACAAAATGTTGTGCATATGACAAAAATAAAAAAATAACAATCAAAAGCAGTCTAATAAAATGGGAAGGTTTTATGGTGCGTGTTTCCAGTCGACATTATCAGCGGAGTTCATTTGAAGACAAGGCCTGACAAATGGAAGAAAATAAACTCTGCAGCTTTCGTCTGAGCAGCCATTATGGAGCCCAATGGTTTCTGCTTATCTAAAGTGCGAGATGGCTCAGGCGCCTCACTGCTTCGAAGCCAAAGGCTCAGGGCAAACGTGAGAAGGGCTGTCGTCTGTAGCATCAAATTTCCCCTCGAAATTGTCAGTTTGCTGTTGCTTTCATTAAGATTAAGGACTGCCTGAAATTTGGGGGTGGCTATAAGCAAAAAAAAAAAAAAGCAGTCATAATTTAATATCAAATGAAGTCCTTGCTGCTGGCAGTATAAATCTGTTTGAGGAATTCATTATATTTTTCATATTTTCAGTGCATCTTTTTTCCAAGTTTTTCAAATAAGTAAGCCCCTGGTGAAGAGTTTTTCTGATATGCAATTAAGTTCTTTAAAATAAGTCAAATTAACTTATATAATACAAATTTATTCAGAAAAGTTTACTTGCAGACATCTACCACTGCATGTATCTTAACTTTTATGCGCACTTTGGACAGTTGTAGAAATGGGAACATGATGGGTACCTCCGTTACCCTCCGCTGATACCCTCCTCCTTGTCAGTTCCATTTGGCTTCTACTAAAGAGACATAATCCTTAGGGAGAAGTCTGTGTTCAGGGCCACAAGCTAACCACAAGCTAATTCACTGTCCTAATTGATAATAAATGTTAATTGACAGCTAGCAGCAGTCAACTGTCTTTCATATCTCTTGGTCAACAGCACGCTGTGGCCACAGCCATTGAAATGACGTTTTTTTTTTTAATTATTTGTACTGGACAGCTCTCCTTTGTAAGTTTTGATTTTGGCCTTGATAAGATAGCAGCAAGTTCGAGTCTCAGGTGTTCAACTGCTGTTGTGCCCCTGAGGTTTTCCATATTCTTGAAATGAAGCTAATGAAAAATATTGCGTTTCAGATCAAGTGCTCTGCAAAGATCAATTACAATACAGGAAAAACATTATTTTGCCACCCCCAGACAAATTCCACATCAAACAATGCAGCTGGGAACTTTGTCCAATTCACTTGACATCAATTTTTATCACTTAAGGCATTGCAGAATTACACTGGTATTTCACTCCTCGAGATGTAACTAACCAAACTTTGTTTAGGGCTAGAGCGAGGAGCTGGAGTGAGGGAGAGAGTGAGAGTGAGAGAGAAAGAAAGAAAGAGAGTTTGTGATGAAAGCATACATGTCATTAAAAAGTACCCAGTATTAGTAAGGTTCAGAACCCTGGGACTCCTCTTCAATAGCGCATTCAAATGTCCAGGTTTGTTTAGGGATAAACGCCCAACTTTGATCACTGCTAATTAGACAGTCTGGCTCTAAACTCTGCACCTATGGCTCATTAGGCTGTATAGGTTAGCGCCAGCTAATCTCTGGCTCGCAGCCAGACAAGGGTGCACCTCTGAGCCAGGGAGAAGGTGAGGGCAGTGATGAAAGCTATCCTTCCTTTCTGCTCAGATCAATACCCGGCTCTCCTTCTCGCCTATGGGGGATCAGGACCGTGAATCACAAAGGCCTTTTCTGCATAAAGATCCAAACAATGGCTCACAAGAATATTCCTACTTTACATAAACCCCGACTCCCCTTCTCTCCCTCCCCCCCGCCTCTTTTCCGGGAGTCTCGCCACAATAAGAAACGGGAGTTTAATGAAACCGGGGCGCTTTGATGAAGTTTTCATGCGAGCATTACCGCACATTTCCAAAGTTGGAATCAATTAGAGGAGATCAATGGAGGCACCTGCGGCTCGCCATTACCGCCTCATCGCTCTTAACCCCCGACGGCACGGGGGGAAACTCGAGCACATCACGGTGCAAGGCTCCTTACGCCCCTGCCAAAGCAAGGAGCTCTCCTAGTCGGGGAATAGGTGGAACAGCGCACCACCGGAGTCCTAATAATTCGTCTCATAATCTTGAATCACCAAACTCTTTACAGATATTTGAGTGAAGCTGAAATGCCCTTTGGCACAGGACCATGTTTGAAGTGTGGAATTAAAAGAGTTGTAATGTCACATTGTGCTGGAGAGCTGCTGAGATGTTGATCTCTATTTCAGAATGTTTCATGGTGCTTTGTTTCAGGCAGTCTCCCTACCTGAAACAGTCATTACAAGTGCCTGTAGGCCTACAGGCATATTCCATTTAATGAACCTGGATGAACTCAGGACTTACCTAAAACACAGTGAACCATCTAACTTAACCTATCAACTGTGTTTTTTTCCGTAATGCCTTTAAGCAAGAACTGTCTTTTAATGATTAATTAAATATTACTTTTTTCTTTAATTTCTATGAAGGTTGAGCCTGTGATGACACGGATGAATGACAACTTCAGGACAAAATGCACTGCAGTTAAACTGAATTTCCCATAGGAAGAAATAGATAATTATGACAAGAAAACAAATCGCATTTCTACCGCTTCCATTACACTCAAAATGTCTGTTCAGTCTCAGCAATAATACTTAATGAGGGCATAAAAGGAATCACCGCAGATGGGGAAAGTTCTCATACCGGTTTCCTTCTAGGAGGCCCTGATTCAGCTTTCCTCACTTTCATGAGTCTTTTCACCTCAGGCTTTTAATACATCAGGTCCAGCTTCAGTAAATACACACATCAAGCCAACATACATTAAGTGGGATCCATTAAACCCTTCAGAACCTATTAAAGGCCTATTTCTAAATAATGTAATAAAAAGTGTAAAGGAAACACATTTCCAAGCCACGCCCTCCAATCTGAGCTCAATGCACAACACGGCATCTGCTTCAATATGACAGTACAATGGAGGATACTGCTCACAACAGCTCAGATAAATAAATGAAACCAGGGACTCTCCAGTGAGGAATTTGCATTAAAAACCATACACAACCTGCCATTGACTTAAAAATACATCATGTGATTTACACTTCTTTCTCTGATCCATAAAACACAACCTGTTTTAAAGTTGGGGGTACAGCTATATGCACACACATCTGACAGCACTGCTCCCACTTGCTTCCATAAGACACTGGACGGTGCCTTTCACAGTCTCTTTCCACATTCAGCCCCCCACCCCCCTCCACAACACAGGGTGGGTGGGGAGCGACTAAAGGATATATCCGGAGAGCGACAGAGAGTGTGAGAGGATCATACAAGCTGAAACATGGCAGGCTCACCAGAGAAATGAAAAGGAATTCACTTTCCTGTCACTCTCACACTCTTTGCAGTGATTACACGGCCCTTTTCTGCAAGTAATTTCCCTGGATTAGACAAAGCAATCAGTCCAATGAGGAAGGAGAAAAAAAAAGACAGAATATGAATATCTCTGCAGAGGTGCAGAAGTTCAGGGGGTTTTCAGGAAAAAGGAGAAAGCCGCATACTTAAGAGGACAGATACAGTTCCCTCTCAAGCTACTAGTTCAACTCTTCAACACCACTTCAGAGAAGTACTATGCTGTGTCTTTGTTGCACTTAGAAGACTTATCCCATCCTTAGGCCTGCCATAAAGGTTATGACAGCACATTATAAAAAAAAGTGAGTGGCACCATTCATAATGATTAGCAAATGAAGACACTGACCTACGGGTCAGATTAATGGCAATCGCGGTGCCCTGGCTTCAAAAGTAATAAACGTTCTCTAAACGTCCCGGAAGCACTGACGGGCTGTGTGAGGCCAGAGATGACAAAACACTGTTGTTTTTTTATTTGTATGCAAATTCACCTGTTACACAAATTAACCTTTTAACCCAGAGTCAATTCTCATCTGCTGGTAGCCTCCCCCCGGCCTTCCAATCCCTCCACACTCCTTGAGCCAGCCTCCATGTTGTGAATCCCCCCCAGATCATCCCGGGCTCTCCCGCCTTGTTTAAGAGGAGGGCTGAAGTCACAATGCCAGCTCTTTGTTTTCCCCTGGTTGTGGGAGTGTGGGTGGTGCTGGGGGGGGGGTCAACCAAATAAATCCCTGAAAGTCATAAAACGCACATCTCAGCTGTGCCCCTCGTACATGCAGGCGGCCATTGAAATGCAAAGTGCGACTGTATCTCCTTAAAGGAGCAACCACCACTAATCACTTCCAGTAGCTTTAAGGTCACCCTCCGGGACAATATACAAATCCTGTAACTTGTTTCTCTCCGCTAAGAAGTCCCCCACATCCTTTAAAAACAGTCTCTTTGTAGCTTGTCACCTCAGACAAATGCCACTATCTGCATGAGAAGGCAATGAAAGGGGTAGTGATTGAGCGTTCTAATTGATGTGGATTTAATTATGCTAATGAGAGCTCCAGTGTTTCTCTTTGGCCTCATTCACTGTGTTCTCTGTGGGAGATGCAAAGTGGAACCCGCACACACAGGTGTTTCTTTAATAAGTCTCTTGTTATTTTCCCCTTTCTTTCACAGCCAATGACCGTCAACCAGACAAGGACCATGTATTTGAGCAGTTTTCATGAAAACGAACAGCTGTATGAGAATTTAATGGGGGGAAAACACTTTCCAAGGGAACACACTTTTAATAAGACTCCAAAAGCAATGCCGAAGAAAAAGACCCAGGTGGGGGCAGGTTTGTGGGTGGACTTTCGAGGGCGCTTTTGAGTGTTGAACAGGAAGCAATAAACGCCAAGCTCTAAACGGCATTGAGAAAGAAGCACCGGCACCAAACTGTGAGTGAATGAAACTGCCACGGACAAACACACGGAACACACGCCCAACGGCTGCAGGTTTCCTTCAAAGGTCTCTCCCAGTGTGCACTGCATGGGAACATAAACCAGCCTGCTTTGAAGAAAACACCCAGAACATCCTCTAGCTTCATGACCGCAAGTGACACCTGGCAGCTCTGAGTACTGCACACTAAAGAACAGCATCCAGGCACTTTCTATCCTTCTATCCCTGACAACTGATCCAGGATCTGATCCTACTCCCAACAACCAACCATTGTATATTAAAAGGTGCACACTGATCAAGGAACAGCACCACTTGATAAGATGATAGAGCAGTGTTTCTCAGTCCTGCTCCTGGAGCCCCCATCCTTGCTGCTTGATTAAATCAGGTGGGCTCAGCTAATCAAAAGTGCCACTGATGGAGTTCAGTCAGGTAGGTAGAGCAGGGAAAGATGGAAAACGTGCAGAGCAGGGGGGCCCCAGGAGCAGGACTGAGAATCAGTGTGATACAGTATTAACAGCAGAGGAGCAACACGTAATTAAAAGGTTGACCCCAAAGGCATAGTAGTGACTTAACACATATGTAATATGATGCACTTCAAATCAGAACGAACCACTTTATCTTACATAGGATAATTGCTGATTGGCTACAGAGTTTTCTCTGGTCAGCAAGTCCAGAACATCTGACGGTTTCCACAGCATCAGCAGCAGTGAGAAGCAGCCAAAAGACAAACCATAATGATTCCTAATGTCACTGTTAGTCACATCTCACCCTTTCATATTGCCCTCGCAATCTATTATATTTCAAGAACAAGGGACAAATTTCCCGTTTTATCAACTCAGATACATAGTGCTCCCAGTAATACTCGATCCTCAGAGTATGGTCTGTGATTGCTTTAATAACTAGTATCCCTGATGTGAAATGAGCAGAATGTAGAAGTCTGACAGATGTATGCAAAGAATGCACAACAGAGCATGATGGGAAAGGTCACAGTTCTGGTTATGTGCAGATTTTATTTATGCTTTTTGCTTAACATATTATCCTTTTAAATGGCTGGATATTTACTGTGGTAATGCAGTTTCAGACTCACTCCAGGGTATACAAGAACAGTATCACCCAAGATTTGAACCTGCAACCTCTTTAACCACACCGCCCTCTTTCCAACCTCCCTAAAGAAATTGCTTGCAGCTTGCAGCGTGCAATGAGAAGTCTGACCAAAATGAGCTGTTTTTTAAAAGTGAACAGCACTTATTATTACTAAAACTCCCAAAAAAACTGCTCCCTGTGACACTAAGAGCAAGATTCTAATGACTTCTGATAATAACACACAGCCAAGAACTCCTCCCTTTGGTGAGGACGCAGATACGAATTACCAGTTCTAGAGATTAACGACCTCAAATGCACTGAGTGCATCGGTTGTCTCAAGCAGCCCGAATTGCTGAACGTCAGCCCAGAGTGGTTACCCATACGCTAAGGCTGTTGAGGCAAGCAAAAAACATGATTAGACCCAGCGTTTGAGCCAGGGCATGTATGCCACGGCAGGATCTGCATGCCTCAGGTACCCTGTAAACACATCCAGCCACCAAAACCCACAGAGGGAGGGGACACGGTTACATAAAAGCCAGACACAATGAGGCTGAATATGCGCTGCGCTTGTTTGGAGACACTGCGGTTACAGAGTTTATGAGTGGGATGGCGTTGGAGATGAAGAGCAGCGGGTACTATTTGAGTTTTATAGAGTCATTAGTTCATTGCCCAGCTCTGCTGCGGTACTCTTTTTTGAGTAACTTGAACAGAGGCCATGGAGAAGAGAGGGCGGTGGGTTGTGGGAAGGTGTCCCTCAATTAGGGGTCATGGGGTTCCTCTAAAGGGGCAAAAGCAGAGCACCACAGAGCAGATTGAAACTGTAGCCATGCCAATTGGCCAGGGGGTAAGCTGTGGGACCATGTGACCCATTCTGCTAAACACTGCTTTTTATAAATGTGCATGCTTTACCATAACAGGCAAGGAAAGATGGGGAAAACATGTGCATGTATGGTGTGTGAACAATCACATGATCACATGAGAGTGTGATGTCACAAAGATCAGAAGTGTTCAGCTATATCAGCGTATGACTCATCATAAAATGAGCTGTACCACAGATGCCTGCCACATTTACAAAATCGCATCAGTATCACTTTAGAAATCAGTGCAGTCTTGTAGGGTCCTGTGTTAAAGACATTTCTGCAGATAAATATGTGGCTAATTTGGAGTGAATTTTTGTCAGCAGAATTATGAATCCCAACTGCAATCTGTCAGGGAGATCGTTTTCTGAGCCATTGGAATGCTGCAGTATCTGGCTTTGTTTACGCTAATAGGTTTTATAGCCTGGGTGAGCGCACAGCTCATTTATGTAAGAGTGTGATTCATATTTTCAAAAAATGTTTAACATTGTTACATCACTGCAGTTTTGCTTGTGTGGCACCATGATCTGCTGTCAAATGGTGATACAAGACATACACAAATCTCCACTGTAGCCTGAATGGGTGGGTAGTAGATGTAATCTTTTGACACACACATAGGAGCACTTTAAAGGGGGCGGGGTGTGCGTAATGTTACTGAGGCATGTGTTGTTGGGTTTGATGATTCACCCTCTGTGACCTTTCCCATGAATGTTAAACCCCCGCCCCCCCCCCCTCAACTCTGACTAAAATATCTTTCCAGCTAACTCCTGTTATCCCAATACAAAAATGTGGCGGTACATGGGAATTTTGACCAAATGTTTTATCTTTAAAATTATCCAGACAGCAAGCGGGCAGCTCTTAATTCATCTCAACTGGCGAACGTAACGATGACTGCAGATGCAATATTTTTGACATTTTTCTGTGGAAAAGCATTTGAAGGACTCTATTTGATATGGAGTGTGCTAATTCCACAAATGATGGCAGTTGATGAGGAGCTTGATTTTGATTGCTGTGAACCAACACAGAAGGACCAGCAAATAAATAATAATTGATGATACAATGAATTCTTGGAAAATGAAGTATATGCGTAATTTAGCGAAAAGGTAGTGAAAAGATAACATATGAACTCAACATAGTGTAAAGCCCCCTTGGTAGAGACTGGTAGACAGAGGGTATAGTGACAGCAGTAGCTGTGGCATCAAGGGCGGGAAGCTAGTTGTGAAACACTGATTGTGCCATGGTCACATGACGGTTCAGAAATCTCAACACTCGGTTGTGAGGGAAAAAAAGAGACTGGGTGATCCAAAAGCACAGCTGAACATGGAAAGGGCATGTTGAATTGGAGGCGTACAGGTGTATCTTTAACGATGGCTGATAATACATGTGTGTGAAGCGCCAATTTATTGGAATTGGAGGATTTCAACCACAAATGAACAACTGCAAAGATCATCAGAAAAATAATTAGATGATGCCAGAGATCACTTCAAATGTTTCATCAATACAGCGATACATCAACAGAGCAATGTATGAATTACAGATGGAATTTCTGCAATAGATCAGCAAGACAACACCTTTACAAAATGACATTCAAGGGTAAAGCATTGTCATGTGTGTCTGCATACTCCACTATTCCAGGTTTCAAAAGGCACATATAATTGCTCTGTGAGAAAATAAAACCAAGGAAAAGTGCTGGGTTGGCCACACACTTATGAATCTGCCCAGCGAGTCTGTCTACTTCCTGACTTTCATCTAGAGGATGCTAATTTCAAGCTCCGGCTAAATACACAGGTTAAATTATAATCGTGTGGTACAACTGGAGAAAATTCTTCAGGGGACGGCCTGATGTGCTCTTTAACACACTTGATTTACCATAATGATACCTGTGTGATTTCAACTATCTTAACTACAGTCAAATTTTGTGCTAATGCTTTTAATTTAATGCTCGAGGTTGCCATAATTGCTGTTATGGAGCAGTTTAATGTGTTATATGTAACCCTGGCATTGGCATTAAATTGAAATTTTAAATCAAATAGTAAAAGATGACTGTGGGGGAAATAAGCCTGTATTAAATCTAATATCTAATATACTAAGCAGGGAAGTGGTGGAAATGGATGCACTGGAAGTTTCTTTATTAAGTTCTCATGTCCAAGAGGCATTTAAATACCATGGTGCATTAGGTTCTCCCCCTATTGTGTGCTTTTTTTCTCTCTCTTTCCTCTCTCTCTGACAGTAGCAGGAAATAAGGTCCAAATGTTACTATACCCTTTTTATAACCATTTCCTTTCAAGAATGGCGGGTGCCTTAACTCCCCCTCCCCATAGTAGGCTGCCAGCCCGGTCTAACCACGGTTTCTCCCCAGCAGTCAGGCTATGGCAAAGGTCTAGATCAGATGAGCCTCAGCTGAATTTTTGGAGCAGGACCCTCGCCAGGTGGGGCTCCCTATTCTCCCCGGAGTGTTACTGCCGGGAAGGCAGCGACGCTTCTCTCAGAAACATCCAGCAGGCCTGTGGGCCGCTGGGCAGAGCCTCATGCAGGGAACTCACTCGGGAGGGTGTCAGTGTGCTTCGGCCGTAGGAAGGAATTCAATCTCACCGCCACATCGTAACATGTCCTCCTTGAGTTGCAAAAAAAAGCAAGCTTTATTTTTTTTTTAAAAGTTGTACAGCACATTTGTAGTTGATCTTGATGGGCACTGTGATGACAGGACAAAACAAATAATGTACCGTAGGAACAGTTGCTTAAACTGTTGTCTTAAAACATATGATGTGGTAGTTAGACAGACCGGAGCGTCAGTTACAGCATGCAATGAGAGGAGAGCCACATGAGATTGGTGGGGTGGGGAGGTGGTGGGTATATTCAGTGCAGTAACACTTTCAATATTTGGACAGTCTCTTTTCTTTGGTTTACAGGTCAAACAGAATCCGGGTTTGTCTTTTTATGGATCTGTTTGAGTTTCAACGCCTGATGAAGCTGGCTCCTGTTCAGGCTTAACAATGTCTGTTTTGTCAAGAATTTAATTGCCTCTGTGAGTGTTCTGGCAGCCCTGCGCAGTGAGTACAGCACCCAGCTCTGCGGAGGCCAGGGTCTGGCCTGGGTTCGATCCGCTGGGGGGGGTGCATGTCTGATGAGCAAAAAAAGCCAGCAGATATAAGACCGAGGGGTTGAATTTCTGTCAGAAAAAAATATGAAATATTAATAAAACTTTAACTTTCTACAGCTTCCAGGTTCACCAGTGCATATTTCATATATCGTTGCTTTCCTGTCAAGACCCACTTTCGTAGCTTTTTCATCATCAAGAACACATCGGTCACAAGTTTCACTCTGGGTAAAAATCAAGATGCCAATGGAATTTTATCACAACCAAAGTGTATGCATTTAATAATGTTTTAGTACAGCTTTTCATTTCAATGTATTACCCTTGACTGGAAATTATAATATAAGCTGTATCAAAGTCAGTCCCATTAAAGAAAAAAAAAAAACAGGAATCGGAAATCTAATGCCCCATCCAAAATGCACTCTGCATTCCAGCAAGCTTCCCTTATAATTTTAACACTTCTTAAATTTCAATGAAGCTTTAACGTCTCTAAAAAGTCCCATACATAACTGATAAACACTGGCATCGAGTGCAATGATCTCAGCCTTCTTGCAGGAACATTAAAAGAAAGCAAATGGAAAATGGAAAAGAAACCCTGCAATTAAAGCCTGTGATTGCTATTAATAAGCACAGGCACAATCAAAGAGTTAAGTATCCTAAAATGACTAGAGTTGATCAAACAAACCTTTTCTCACATCTTTAACAGACACACATGCCCACTCTCACACACGCACACAGACAAGCACACACACGAATATACGCGCGCGCGCACACACACAAACCTGATGCTAAGAAAAAATCACCAGCTTGTGTAAACTCTGCATGGTGTTTGGAGGGATATGGAGTCATTTTAGTATAACACATGATCTGATTTTTATGTTTTTTTCCCCTTCTGGAATAGCAAGATGTACATTTGGCCTGCCTCACTGCAACATTCTCTACATTCACTTAAGAGTGCTTGGGTACAGCAAACACAATCCTCAATACATTCACAGGCAAACAATGACTACTTTTCACACTGCAAGTCTCACACTACACCATCACAGCAAATGGCAAACAGAGGATAGGTGCATCTCCCTGACATCATCTAAGGAGCTTGATGAATTTCAGGGTGTCAAGAGCAGTGTTATGAAGCCACCCGGGACAATGAGACCCACCTAACCCTGGCAGAACGAGCACAATCATGTTCCACTGTTGTGGATTCCTGGTCTTTGTCGGCAGATGACACAGCTCAGGCTTGAACTTGAAATATCTGGATATTTCCTTCAACAGAATTATTCTGCTACAATATAGCATGATTATCTACATGAAAATACAATTTAAATTCAAACTAGAACTAAATAACAAAACATTATTCCTACAATTACAGAAACCTTATTAAGAAATCACACAGAATTATTATCGATACCAGTGCTGCTAGCAGATAGTTTTTTTTTTTTTTTTCTTCACAATTTACCATCATGTACTTAAATCGTTTCTAAAACTTTTTGGCAGAGGTACAACTTGAACTCCACGGGTTGTGAAAAAAAAGAGAAACTGGAATTTGCCAGTCTCCCCCAAGACAAAAGCTCAAAGGGACAATGGCAGGGTTCAAATCTGGGCTGTTTATCATTCGAATGACGCCGAAAAGCGCCTTAGTAACATAATTATTCTGGCTTCGGCGGTGAGCGACCACGATCCCTTACTAATATTTGTCAATTGGAAAGGCAGCCACAATGCAGAGGCCCAGTACACAGAATCCCTAATTACAGATTAGAGGCAAACAAAACCCTGCACTACAGTTTCCATGTGTCAGCTGACACAGGGTACAAAGGGAACAAAGATAGCAAAGACCCCCTCTCCCCTCCGCCCCCCTCCCTCCCTCCCTCCGCCTTTTTCATCTGGGAAAATGTAAAATACATTAGATAGTGACTGTGGGTAGGTGTGCCTGGGGCTAAACTGCAGCTGCGCTCAGCTGTGTAGGAGGACAGTTTTTTTGCAATGTACCCAGCTGCCCACGTAACCTCAGCAAAGTCTATAAATATCACCACTAAACAACCCCCCCCCACCAGACCCCACATCCCCCACCTTCCAACAAAGTGTTACACATAAATATTAACATTTTTTAAATGACTTGAACTGAAGTAAATCATTATGTTGTATCAAGCCAAGATTCTGCCTTTCACTCATTCTCTCTTGACTGGCCTTATATTGCTTATATTGCTTATATTTTCCTGGCCTGGTGTCACACTATTAGCGGTCCGAGCAGGAAAACAGACAAGTGTAAAAGAAAGCAAGACAGGACAGCAGCAAGCGACAAGGAGATTAGGTGCTGAGAGCAGAGCTAAGCCTCACACAACAATGTCAACTGACTCGTCTCTCCTTAAAATGACACCCCAGTGAAGTATTCAGCAACGCCCTGTCTCGATTGTGGCTCGCTGTAGAGTCCCGTGTTAATTAGTCCTAAAAATGGTGCAGCGCAGGTCCTGGACCCAGACCCAACAGCCACAGTGACACACCTTTGTGCCCTGATTCAGCTGGGTAGATTGGAAACCCAGCATTTCAGATCAGCTGTTGTTCACAGTTACAAAAGGACACAACACCTCCTGTCAGAAATAAAAAAGACAAGAACTCTGTATTTGGGATTATCTTTCTGAGGTAGCACTGTGATTTCAATCAGTCTACATAAAAAACAACACATATATCCATCTTTGGAGGCAAGTATTTTATAAACACCATTTATACAAAATTAGACATTTGAAAATAGGCATTATTAAATCTCTCCATAATCTTGAAAATAAATATGGAGCATCAATTCCATCCTGCTTGGAAAAACTGGGGACATTTACGGTCTTACACGGTGACATCATAAGTTTGAGTTTTTCTTAAGATGGAACTTGTAGGGCTGACACAAACGGGCAAAATTAACTGACTGCTGGAAACGAATTGAGAAGTGTTTGGTTCCCTCTGTCCAGTTAGCAACATAACAAACGACAAGGTAATAAACAGGGTGTAGTCAAATTTTGCAGCGTGTCACTTCTGTCATGACTGCCGCAGCCTTGCGTTAAATGAAATGCCACACAGTGATTTACTTTCGCAGTCTGAATTACCTCATGAAGCGTGTATTTAATTTCAAGATTGTAATTACGCTAGTTCATTAATCCTCCGACTTTCACGAAAAGGCCTCACGGTGTTAATAGTAAATAAATTATGAATCATTACTTGCTTGTTGTGGTGACTGTGTTTCTTTTTTTATTATTATTATTATTATTGACTTCCCAACAGTAAGAGGGAGGGGGCAGCAGAAAAAATGGCAAACACGTTGGATCTGATTTCATCAGATAGGCGGCCCTGTGCACCATATTCCCAGCCCCTATCTGCATTACAGCTGTTTATCTTGCCGCTTTCTTCAGAGTTAATTAAATGCTAATGTTACACTGCGGAGCGAGGGAATACCTGCCAAAGTCCTTATTATTAATACCTCCCCTTAAAGCCCTCTCTGCAGTCATTCATTCATAAAAGAGGGTGTGTGCCAGCACACCTGAAAAACAACTGGTGCAGGTTTACCCAATAAATGCGGAGGTGCTCTTGTCCTCCCCAAGGCCCCTGTGGTCCTTCGAGGACGCAGCGGTGACCTGGCAACCTGGGCGGCATGGCGGCCAAGCGCGCAAGCCTCTGAAGCTGCGAGTTTGGCCGCCGTTGAGTCGGGAAGGAGAGAGAGAGAGAGAGAGATTCCAGCACCGTGGCATCCGGCGCAAAGGATAAAAACAGATTCAACCGGAAATTCGATGTGGCACCACATGTGGGATACATGAGTGTGGTTATGCCTTTTCTATTTTTTTCCCCTGCCGTGTACCAAAAAAAAAAAAAAAAGAATAAAAAAAAAAAAAATAGAAAAATGTCTCCTGCATGGGAATCTGGGGACATGTGCAGGCAGGGTAACGTCTGCGTGAGTATGGGTTTAATTTAGGCCGGGGTGGTGGCAGGGAGGGGAGATCTGAGGCCACCACAGGTTTGTGGCAGCTGGCTCGGTGTCAGCTATGACAGCTATGGCAGCCAGGCAATGGCTTCCTCCACGGTTTTTCCCTCCTGTCCCCATTCTGTCCCCCTCCTTGCCCCAGCCCACTCCACCCCACCATGCTCCTCTCTGATCAGGTAAATATGGGCCTGCTATGGAACGTTCTGTAGATTCCACTGCGGGCAGCAAGTTTGTGACTTCACCCCATCTGTCACAAAACCTCGCTGGCCTCGGCTGCCAGAAGAGACCCGAATTTCCTCCTCAGAGCGTCCCAGGAAAACGCAGCTGTATCAACCTATAAAGGAGTGAGAGAAGGAGGGAAAGGCAGAGAGACAGACAGACAGAGAAGGACAAAGAAAGAGAGAGAGACAGACAGAGAGAGAGTTGGGGTGGGGTGGTGGGGAGGTGAAGAGAACAGCACATTTGTACAGTCCTTAGGTGGCATAAATGATTCAAGGAATTTTTCTTAAGGCTAGAAGGCTGGAATATTCCCTTCATTACTGGCAAAGCTCACCACTTTCACAACCTTAAAATCAAACCTCTGGTCTTTAACAAAGTCATTTTCAATTTTTGTCAAAGAAATGTTTTAGTTATCTGAGGATTTTAAAAAACGTTTTGCTGTGGGCAGAATATGCCTACAATGGGGTGTGAATCTTAACTGCAAGCATCCCAAACCCTTTCTCCGGGATTAGGTTTCAAATTATTATTGACTTGTTTCCCCTGAAAACAGCAGACAAAACCTTACATGAAAATTGTAAAATAGTGAAGTTAACCCCTGGCCACTTTAAAAGAATGAGAGCACCTGAAAAGACACCTCAGGTGGCTATACGAGAAAATAAAACCCCAGGTAAATTTTTGGTTGAGAGTACACAGTAATTGTGAATCTGCCTTGTAGGGGCCCTTCAGTGTGCGCTGTGAACAACCAACTAAGCAATTTCCCTGGGGCTAATTTTCAAGTACATAAATATTTTTCCAAAGAGCCATAAGCTCTATCTCAATACATGTTGAACAATAACTGTAAGATACACTACGGTGAGTTAATATTTCCCAAAGAGCAGCCCTCAGTTTCCTTTAATACAAAATATTGCCTACTGCAGAAACCTATGTCCTGGGGGCCCTTGACAAAAATGCTGTCAATACCTCTGTTTTGTATTCAGGTCAGTGCAAACACCAAACACTTCAAAGAGGAGATCTCAACATTGAAATCCAAACTTAAAGCTCAGAAGCTGAGCATATGCTGAGAAGATCTGTTTTTCTATGTACAGAGTAGGAGAGGTGATGTTTCCCTCTAAACTGGCATGAATAACACTGCTAAAATCGAACAGTGCCTGACTGACAATCCAAAAAGAACAGATATACAATATATCATATACACAGCAGCATACAAGATCTTGCAGGTTACACAACACTACACAGGGCATAGACCTGAGTTCTGTAAAAGACAACTGTCTTGTAAGGACCATGGACTTGCATGCTTGCGCTTAAGTAAACTTCATAACAACTTTTTATCCAAGTTAACTCTTTCCATGACATTCATCTTTCCATGACAAAAAATCTTGACTTCCTCCAGAAAGCTTGTTTTGACTACTTATATTATTTTTAAGGGAACATATTGATCATTTTTAAGAGAACAGCCTTTTAAAATATACAGGACAGCAGAGATTGTAATCACTTGTCTTTCCTAAGAAATCTATGATCTGAGGACCTTTGGTCACAATGCACAATTTAAAAAGGGAGAGTGTGCTGGGTTCAATGAAAAAAATACATTTGTTTTCAATATGCTACACAATCAAAATAAAGCGGCAAACCTGCTGGCAATGCATAGCAATGGATCTTGTAGCAACGGATCTTAAGAAAGTGAACAACTCCAATTCGTAATTCATTCACAAGACCTAATTAATATACAAGTTCAAAAAACACATTTAAGCAGAAAGACATGAGAGTGGATGAAGCCAATGGGAAAGCTGGAAAGGTTCACAGGAAATACCTGTGGAAAGACTTCTTTCTCTAAAGCTTTTGTTCTGTCCAAAGCTATTTCCCGTTCTGAAACTATGCAGTCAGAAGTCATCCTTCTTGTTACTGCGTGATATGCATCTAAAAGACCAAATCTCTTTGTAAAGGCAAATTAAGACAAGAAAAAAAGTTGAAAATCAATACTTTGAGAATGACCACAAAAAAACTAAAAGTAATACAGGGCTTCAGGATTGTGTATTCTGCTCACACGGCAATCTGTATTTTTTTGAATGGGAGAAGAAAATGTTCAATGCAGTGCAGGAATGGTATTTGTAAAATATAACATATCAGACGCATGGTTACCAAGTGAATGATGGATGCTTACAAGGTTTGCTGGCATGTATTTCAATCAATTAATGAGAGCCAGGATAAAGGGGACTTTACAGCCCTGGCACAGCATACGGGATTGGTTAAGTTCTTGTTACCTTTAATGGAAATCACGCGGCTTCAATAGAAGTTCAAGAGCTGCCATAAACACGTTACACCCCCCCTCATTAAGCATCGTTTCATCGCCGTGGCAAGGCTGAAACATTCTAGAACGCGCAGAGTCAAGATGGAATCAATATTCGTTTGTCTCATAAGATTCTCACATTTCAAATCCAATGTCTGCAAAAAAATAGCCTTTGAATGGAACACGCAAGGGTCTGTTTTGTTTCGTATGGGTTGGGTGGTGGTGGTGGGGGTGTCTTTTTAAATACAAAACGTAAAACAAAAATATCGGACGCGTTTCAAGAGTAGGAAACGGTTGTCAGCAGGGAGCAGTTTGGCCCACTTTTGGAAGATACAAATTTCATAAACCTGACAATACTCACGCTCAATAGAAAAACTTTTGTCAGCAAACATCTCCCTCGGACTTTGGGTTGAGAGAGTGTGTGGGTGGACTGGTGATGTGCATGATTAATTAGTGGGTGGCTTTTCACTTTCAACAGTCTTCTTTTCATTATCAGTTAAAAAGCAGCAGTTGTCTCTAAGGTGGGCTCGCTTCTCTCTGCCTATCCTGTATCACCAAGGAGGGGCCCTGAAATGAGGAGATCCCCTTTAAATATCAATCAGGTTAAAGTGCTGATGCATATTTACATGTGTTTAATAGTATTGGACAAATTATTTTTCCTCTTAACTGAAGACAAAAAAAACTGGTTATATAACAAGGGCCTACAATGCCTTTATGCTACAATGGAAAATTCCAGCATTTGGTGTTCATGTGCATGCGGCAAGCTGCTCGGTGCGAATTATCTAACGTGTGGGATTTACTTACAGCTGGATATATTTACCGAAGCAATTCAGGTCAAGCACACAACTCAAGAGTACAACGGCAGTACCCCACCATGGCTTTGAACCTGCAGCCCTCAGGTTAGAAGCCCGGTTTCCAGACCTCTAGCCGCTTCTGCGTATGTATTTCTCCTTGCTGACATTTCTTGTATCTGCTTTCTGAAAGCAATCAATTATTCAGTCCCAGAAGCCAGCTGAAGGGTTGAGCTGTTTCCTTCATTTACCTCCCTCCACCTCCCTCTTGGCCAGACCATTTTAAAGCTCTTTAGTGAATTCAAATATAATGCTTGCATGCATATATCAATGAATCTGTATTTCCTTTAGTACAGCCCCCCCCACACACACAGAGTGGAATTAGAAATGCCATGAAACCTTAACCAAGAACGATCCTGACTGAATCTCCCTTTACCGTTCTCTCTCCTGTCAGTGAGCACTATGCTCTCATGCCCCATGAATTAAACACAACATTTAGGAATACAATTTCTGTGCAACCTTTTCATTTTGCAGTGTCAGTAAACTACAAAATATCAGCTGAGTATTTATTTGATTTTATTTACACACACACACTCACACACACACACACACACACATAAAGACTGTGTTGATTTAATTTCACCCCCTTTTTTATTTCCACATTTCAATAATGAAAAAAATCACAATAATTTAAGAGATTAGACTGAAGTCTTGTCAAAGTTGCAGCTCAGCCTGCAATGTTCTTTGAAGTGAAAGCCTAGAAAAACAAGCCTGCTGTACAGACACAGGGTTACAGGGACGTGCTGGGGGCTTTTTGAACTGTTATGGTCCCTTTTGTGTGGCAGTACATAGTGAAACACAGTGATACTATTTAAACAGTAAAACTGACACTAAAACATTTTTTTTTGTTTTGTTCATCTTGATTTGGCAACTTTAATGGTTACCACAGATTTAAAAAAAAAAATCATTAAGGCATTATTACGTATGAAATAACAAAAAAAACAAAAAGTGTGAAACAAAAGGTGTGTTGGGACATAATGCGACTGACACATCACAAGCTTACTGAATATAACTGTGCCTTGGAATACATCATCTTTTAATTTTTTTTTTTTTTTTTGCTCAAATATTATCGTATTGTTTGCAATGCATCATGAAATTGCTTTCAAACATTGAATTATTTCATGGTTCTAATGATGGAGCTGACAGTAAACGGGGTCAGTGAATAATCTGGGCCACCGAAAGGGGACCCAGATGTGAATATTAGCTGTGCGCTAATCATTGGAATATTGGAGATTACATGGTGTCACTGGCATTTGACACTGGCACTCTCACTCTGGCTTTTCAACAGCTGTATTTATCACTCTTCCCTCTTAAGGTCAGACAGATCATTTCTGTTTTGTACTCTGGAAAAGTGTTAGAAACAAATTCATTTTTTCAGGTCCTAAATGATACTCCTACGAGTGTTTGTTTGACATTTTGGAACACGACCACAATGTTGACAAGGGAAAATAATGCCCACAATGAACGATCTGTCATTTTTACATTCGACTGCATGTAGACTTTGGTGATTATACGCATTTATTACTCTTTGCATAGCCATTTCAACAATCAGCAGAAAGAGAGAGGAATTGCTATAACTCCTTTCCTATCAGCTCACTTCATCTGTTTCCCTTCACTTTACAAAGAAGCATTGTTCACCTAATTTACAGAAAGAGCAGCGACCTTATTTGTTTCCTTTAAATATTAACCTCCTCTATTACTGTAATATGAAAGAGATGCATATGTTTTTGTGCAATAGTTACCTTGACAGAATGTCTTCGTGCGACATCTGGCCTCCTGCAAAAAGCCTGTAGTCTCTTAAAGAGCTGCTCAGGTGTCGAGTACAGATATTCAGCTGCCGGGAAAAAAGTAACCAAATACATATTTAATGAAACAAAACCTCAAAGCAGAACCTAGATATTAGTCACTTTAGCAATTAAAAATGCACATTGCTCTGCGCCGTCTCGTGTTGTACATTATTAAAGCGTGATTTTTTCGCAGTTACCTCGACTCAAAAGGATTTTTTAATGCAAAACAGTCCAGCGCCGTGTCAGTTAGTATTCTGCTTATTTCCTTCGGATAAATTAACAGTCTTGTATCGAATGGAAAACACAGAAATCCTATACGTGCAAAATATAATGATCAGTTCTTTAGACTGAAAATAACAGCAAGAAATAAATTTCAGTGAATCCAAACAGGCAGATGCTTTCCCTGACAACTGGTGCTCAGGTTTTTTGTTTTGACTGGGATCCATTTGGAACGCCTTGGTCAAAATATCTAGCATTTCTAAAACAGTTTACTCATTCCCTCTAGATAAACATGTAAAACACCATCTCTTGGATATGACATTACATGCATTTACAGCATGTCAACAAATTTAGACAGATAACAGTGTGATGTACTGACAATCAACTTATATAACTTATCAACAAAATATTCACCAGGAAATATTTCAGGATAAACCAAAGTCTTTGGGCACAGTGGATAGCAGCCACAATGAACAGCTTCCAACCTGAAACGAAACAAAATATTAATGCTCCCTCAGATTACCATTTAAAGCAAACTGCACCCCAACATCAGAGACATACAGCCTCTAGTTTTAACAAATGTAAAAACAGAAGGTTACAGCTAACCCTTTTCATAAGTGCATGAAACCACCTGGGGCTTCTGAGGCATGCTCTTACCTTCTTACCTTCTCTGAAAAATCAGATAAGAATTGCATCAAGAATAAAAGGAGTGATGTTCCCTTTTCTATCCCATACAGTGAAATGCAAAGTTAGTCTGAGTACTGCTTTCAGGAAGGCATCCATGTTTACACTGAGGGAAAAGATTTAAAGGCAAAGGTCTGGTCTCCATTACCAGCTGTTTTTAGGAAAAATGCTCAGATCTTACTCCCATAACAGAGATTACAAACTGTGAAAAAAAGAGTTCTCCTCTGTCAACTGGATTGACAATTACCAGACTTCCCATAGTGGCAAAAATGATCTCCCAAACATTTCATATGTTAATACTAGTACTTTCTTGTTTAAATGTGTACCTTGATATTATTTTGTTCTCCTCCCATGCTCATACACAAAGCAATATGAATGCTTTACTTATCTATGACTACAAACGGTCATCATGAAATACAACATTTATAAGCTGCAAAGATATTTAGAAAACTATTCCAAGAACTCAGTCTTGATTGGTTGCGCTGATTTTCAACCCGTTTGCTGTTGCAAATCAGCCATTTAAATATTTTACCTTTTACATCATACATTTCAATATCCAAAATTACAATCATTTTATCTCTTGCGGATATTAACTCCACTGACATTAAACGACTGATTCTGCTTGTCAAAAGAATACTGGTTGCTGTCACGACTGTGCTATCTGAGCAATGCAGGTCAATTCAATAAATGATCGCTGGTTTAAAATAAGCATGAGACATACTAGATAAAACATGTGACTGTCTATTTACATCGTGAAAAGTGTGATAGCTGAGAGGCATGGCATTCCCGGATGCTTGGAATGCTTTACATTATCAATAGTAAAAAAAGAAAAAAAACCACCACAGCAATATGCAGTGGCTTGAGGACCTGTATGGTGTATGGCGCATCTGTTAATAAATTAAGCTTGTAACAGCATTTCAGAGACTGCTGTTGGACCCTTGAAAATAATGTACTGAACCAGGTTTATTTCAGCAAATACACTTTGAGTAGATCAGAACGGTATAACATACATGTGTAAAACTGTAAGAGATACAGGTGTCAAGCAAACAATAATAACAGTGATCACAAAAAAAAAAAAAAAAAAAACATTTCATGAAAATGTTGGCACACCATTCAGCGAAGTCACATTTACACCCCGATCACATCAGTATCAGTAAGGTGCCTGTTCATTTTGTCAGTAATTGTGGGTAATGTCTTTGGTGTATTTTAAGCTGTCCACAGCTTTGGATAATTTCAATAGACTGAGAAGGTATTTTGATGAAAAAAAAATACTACTTCAACCTACTGTTACTGATCTAAAACTAAATCTCTCAGCTTGAAATCAAACTTGATTGGCTCCCTGGAATAATTCAGCGATCATGAGAAAATGAAACTTGAGCAATGGGCTTGGCTGGATGCACCAAGCTGATGGCCTTTAAAAGTCTGATTTATAAAATGCAAGCTACATCCAACTAATCACCTTAGTCACTGAAGTTTCTTCAGTGCACCTTTTTCCTCACTGTGGACCTTGGGTGACAAAGGGTTAATAACCGAATACAAGAGTCTTTTTTTGTCTGTATATGTGTGTGTTGTGCACAGCCAATAGTCTGCAGTTACATACGTACTGACTGTCTTGCAAGGGAAGAACAGAGATAAAATATAGTCCTTCATTAAACCGGCATAAAAATAGATTTTAATACCAACGTTCTCACATACTCACATCATTGTACACTACAATTGTTATCATTTTCAATATGTCCTTTGTGCCTGTTAATTGCACAGTATATAATGAAATTCAATTAAAACGCATAACAGCAAATGACTAGAAGGCATATAAAATTCTAAAAATATGAATAAGAAGACAGAACTACAAGGTGGCAGATTTCTAATTATTTTTAAATGCACAAATGCAAATATCTACACAAACTATCACAATCTGGATTTCTGCGTATAACGGAGGGAAAATAGTAGAATTTAAACTGTGAATTCCTATGGTTTGCTTTTAAAAGGAGAGGTCTATTTTGTCCCATTAAGCTCACACATAAAGGAGTCCCTGCATTATCTACTGAGGTACATAGGATTCTAAGTGATCTAGTGTCAAAATGAAAAGACAATGACTCTGCTATTCTAATTAAGGCATTGTGACAGAATCTATGAAGCTTAATATTAAGGGCCATTCAGTTCACTATTCAAGTTGCATAATGTGTATGCAAATAGTTACTGGGCCTTTGATTCAAAACATAATTAGCCGATAATTTTGTCTGGCTGAATTACGTTTCTCTCCTGCAAGGCATGTATGGAAGGTTTTACAAATATTATTCAACAAGACTGAATCAGATTCCATTTGGTTGTAATGAGAACAGGGCGCAACGTGACACCTTTGCTGAAGCTATACAAGTGAGCCGTTTGTTCTCGACAGCAACCTGTCTCCTGTTGAGATGCAGTGGGAAAACATTCTACTTTTCAAAATAAGAAAAGGGTAAGTTGTATCCATTGGCTCTAAAGGAGAGCACATACAATGATCTGATTAAACCACAGCTGCTTTAAGCATTTTGTCAATTAAGAAGATATGCTAACTTTTTGCATACTTAGATGGAATTGAAGTGGCTTTCTGTAATGGAGGTGTAACAACATTATTCACATGGCATGATAAGGACTGTCACTGTTTTATTAGACACAGATAATAGTTTTTTTTTTTTGTTTTTTTTGTTTTTTTGCCAAACACTGCAGTTTTTTTCCCCTTCATTGGGTAGGATGAAAAATCAGTTTTAGGGCTCTTTCTTACCACCAAGGTATTCAGTGTCTGATTTTTGCCGGAGGGTGGGGGAGGTGGGGGTGGTGCAGGGGGTGGTGAGGGGGCAGGGCAAAAACATCAGACCGCTGCTAGACCCTTTCAACTCCAATCGTTATTTTTGTACATTTTTCCACTCTTTCTGCGCCCCTCACCAGAACCAAAGGCAGCTGAGGGCAAGGCTTGGTGGGGGGCATGGGGGTGGGATTTAGTGCGGAGTGGGTGGCCGCCAATCTTCCCCCCATCAGAGGGTGGCCACCATCAAAGGTGACTCTAGCGAGCACTCTTTTTGAAGGAATGCCACTATTCTCAAACTCATACGGGGACCACATTTTCCTCTGGAATACGGCATGCGCAGTAACCTCACTTCTGCTGGGGGCCGCCACTTTATTCTTATATTAAACCCAGGTTCCCTTTATTCTCATTGCAAGGCAGATTCCACCAGGCAGTATGCACCACTTTTTTGTGTTCAGACACTGTTGCCGGCAGCAAACGCACAGACAGACAGACTGGGGGGGGAGGGGGGGTGTAAGATCAGATTTTGAAATACCCCCTACAGCCGCCCCAGACGGACTCTGTGAGCAGCCTCCTTGAAGCCTCCCTCCAGTTTTGCTGGGTCTTGCCGAAGACACAGTGCAGGACAAGCTGATCAAACACAAGTCTCAACTGACTTGAGTTTCTGGTTTAAGCCGTAGTGGTCCAGTCGATGAATATGTCTTCATGTTTCTCCTCAAACACATTTCTCTCAGATTTTCCCAGGAGTTTATCTTTTTCCACTAGGTTTGGAATTAGATGCACACACTTACTCTACAGGTAACTTTCATAATTAGTTCAGAAGCACAGACAGGAAGAGGAATCTTACCACACAATCCTCTCATTCTCAATCAAAATAACAAGGTTATCTTTTAGTTTGAACAATATATTTCTGATTAATAATTTATAAGCAAACACCATGCTTTTTGTTCTTTCCATACCATTGTGTATTAATTTTGATTTAACAGCTACTGTAATGTTGTTTGAAGAAACAAAAAATTGACTTAAATGCATTGCTCAAGGACAAAGTACATTGTGATCATCTTGAATTGAAGCCTAAATATGTCATTAAAGCCTTATAATATTATTTTTGCAATTACAGGAGAGGTCCTGTCCAACAGGGGAAATAGATCTTTAGCCATTTCTTCATTGCAGGTGAAATAATGTGAGACGGTTAGAAAATTACACACACCTTAATGTCGATCTCCAACTACACAGAGTCACCATATCACATTTAATCAATCAACTTTAATTTGGTATACAGTCCTTTAGTCACTGGTTGCTTTACAGAGCACTATTTCCCAAGGGAATCATTTAAAAAAAAAAGAAAACCCAGAAGTTTCTCTGACCCCTTTCAGAAAGCAATGAATGGTAGCCTCGATTGGCCACTGCCCGTGGCTCCCTTGGCAATGAGTGTCAGTAATGATATTTCACCACTAGAGGGAGAAAAAGACAGACAACCTTGTCACAGCCATTGAGCAGTACCTATTCAGGTATTCTCCCTTTTTGAAGAAACCTTAAACCTGTTGGTCAAAATGATGATCTAAACATTTACTGGAGTAAAAGAAGGACTCTGTCCAAGCGATTACTATATTTGGTTGATTCTTATAGAAGTAATTTTTATAAATGGAGTATACTATACATAAAAGACCAGATTTCAGGAATACCCAATATAAATACAAGCACGGCGCACACAACGCGTAGGTTCTGTCTGTAGAAAAACTAGCTTTGTAGCTTGCCTCAGGTTGTTACATTTGAGGTGTCTCTCCATAGGGAAGAGACTGTGGTAAAGCTTCCAATCCCACTGTGTAGACTGCTAATTATGTTTCGCCATGCAATAGGGTTTGGGCCACAGTCCACTGGGAATGATGTTTCAATGCCTTTACCATTGTTCCTTCATGTGGATTTTGAGTCGGTAGGTGTGGGTGGGGAAAGGAGGGAAGGGGAGGGGAGGTCTCTTCTTCAAAAACTGGGGATTCCCACCTAGACCTCCCCACCATGCACACACAGACACAGACACACACACACACACACACACACGCACACACACACACACACACACACACACATCCTGTCTGAGCTGTGCACCGCTGGGTGTCTTGGGAGAGGGACTTCTTAGCCTCACCGCTAATTAAACACTGAGATGAGCCACAGTGAGGGGAACACTGGGTGATTCACAGGGGACGATAATCTTGCTGTACGTCACTTCTGGGGCTCTCCACAGCCCTCTGTCTGTCAGTAGTCACAGGGGACACTCTTGGCAAGCGGACAGACCACCAGGACACCTGACTTTCTACTCCACTTCCACTCTGTTTAATCTGTTGATTCTAACCTAGACTTCTTATTGAGCTTGTCTTTTCAGTTTTTAATGCTTTTGATTACTGCAGGACAGTGTGAAATGCAGGAGAGGTATTTGAAACAAACAAGAACATTGGGGCCCAAATGCCTTTCACAAAGTGTGTGTGTGTGTGTGTGTGTGTGTGTGTGTGTGTCCAACCACCTGTGAGGACACAATTCCACTATGTGACACGACCTGACGTTACACCATCCCGGGCTCTGCCATTTTTGGTGTGGTCATGTTGAGGATCGTGGTTGTGGCTGCAGTGTCTGTTTAAACAAATGCCCCTGAAAAAAGCCAGCCATCACAGAATGTCTGTGCTCCTC
Organism: Megalops cyprinoides; assembly: GCF_013368585.1. Classification (NCBI taxonomy): domain Eukaryota; kingdom Metazoa; phylum Chordata; class Actinopteri; order Elopiformes; family Megalopidae; genus Megalops; species Megalops cyprinoides. The sequence continues at coordinate 21,821,812 of NC_050596.1, forward strand.
TGATCTTCTTACTATAGTACCTAGTGAAGCAAAAACGTAGGGTAAACTCACGTGGCCACTCCAAAGAACTCGTGCTTGGCTGTGGAAACGACAACATCTGCTTGGCAGAGCACTTTGATGTAGTCCTCTTTGCTGGGTACATAGCCCCAATGAGAGATGTAGGGATCTAAGTCCTCTCTGGCTTTGGTGAAGATGTCTTGAAAGAGAAGCAGAGAGAGAGGGAGAGATTGAGTCAGATAGAAGGGAAATCTTTAACAATTTAATATGCTTAAAACTGATCCTGGATGATAGCGCTGGTTTGTCAAAAGTTCAGGTTAATTAGCTGCTGCATATTTTTAATGAACTTCTTGCAGTTGTTTTCTTGTGCAATCAAGGCACAGAGGCAGAACCACAAACCAGGGCGCCAAAGCTGCTGAAAACAGGGTGCCCGCCTCACCCTCCCCCTTGCCTTGCCCCCCGCCACGGCACATGCACACACACACACAAACACGCGCACACACACACAAACACGCGCGCACACACACACACACACACACACACACACACAAACACAAAACAGCCCACTTCCTGCTTCATAAACCTCACTTAGCAGACACTGAAACAAAATGGACTGTAAAGTTTGTGAGATGAAAATATAAAAAAAAAATAATTAAGTTAATGGAGATAGAATTAAAAGAAATGAGGCAACAAAACACATTGTGCCAAAAACAGCACCTTTGTGACAGCTAAGATTCCTCATGACGGACAATGCTGGGAAAAATTAAATGCCATTCCATGCTTAAATTTCTCTGAGAAGTAATGATCCTTGAAAGATGCTCACTTCAATCTCTTACTGCAAGGACAGGAGGAGGAAAAAAATCACAGAATAACAAGGAAGGACGTCTCATAGACAGGTGGCATTGCAGGAAATCCTTAGCGTACAGGAACAGCATACGAGGCAGGCAGCTACAAAAACAGACACTTACAGCCAATCAGGTGATACCACATAAGGAATAAAAAAGGCGGAAATAATCAATATGAAACCTCTATTAAGAAAATCAAACTAGATTAAAATGGTTTCAATGTAATTGCTTTCAGAGCAGTCCTGAAGGTAATTCTTAAATATGAGGCAAATTTATTGTCAGTTTTTCTTTCAGTTTATGCTACTATAAAACCCAATATCCCAATATAAGAGTACCTTTCCTGTGGGATGTTTTTATACAGTGTGGGGTGGGGGAGATACAACCACCCAGTGTTGGCTGTGGGAGATTAATTAATGAATGCTCCCTCACAAACATCCTTACGTGTCCAAAAACATTAAAACACTATCATACACTCTAATGGAGAGTGTATTTTATTGATAACATCAGCCTCTAATGCTGAGTGCTCCAGTCTGCCAAGTGAACTTAACCCTCATCTACGTATTAAACGCCAAGTTGTTCAATAAATCACACGACACTCCAATTTCAATGAAAACAAGGTTAGAGTACACACTCCAGCAGAGGTTTTTGTCTCTTCCTGTAGCTACAGAATAGCTTTGCAATAATTAGTAAAAACATTGCAGTAGATTAGTATAACAACTTGGATCTTTCAAGTTCTCTGCTGTCAGAGAGTGTAAATGGAGATTTTTGGTCTGGTCTAAAAGCAGAGGAATCACAGACCAAGAAAAAAAAATCATTTCAGGCAGACTGTAGAATGAACAAAATCCTGGATACTGCAAGGACTTTTCAGTGCGGGGAGTCAAACTCTTCAAGGAGAAACACGGGATGACAATGGCAAATAATTGGGTCCAACAGGCTTATCGTACAACCTGAAATGACTTCTCTCCCCTTTTAAGTGTGATCCATTATTTCAGTCCAGTGTAAAAAAAATCTGTCTTTCAGAATATTAATAAACCCCAAACACTCGACATCAAAAACACACACCCCTTGCATGCTGGTGTCTCATATAGTACCTGGCACTTCGGTAAAGGTCTCGCCAAGGACGGACACTTGAAAGTGCAGTCCTTTCTCTTTCAGCTTCAGTAACGTCTTGAAGAAGACCTCCGGGTCTTTGTCGTGTTCCCTTGAAACAAAAACAAATAGAATTCAGGTCTTTTGATTGGGTAATTCAAGCAGGCGAAGGCAGACATCTCTTTCCCTACTGTAAGCCCGGGCCTTGGCTTCACAGCCGAAGTCGTCTTTTCTAAACCTGCATTGAAGTGTTTAAACATCTAAGGCAACCCAGGTCTTAAGAGGTTCCAGTCAAACTTTCTTTTCCCCAAATTTGTAACAAACACTGAAGAATTTACAGAATAATTCATCAACCTACCAGCCTCTCCCTTGTCTCTCCACCATCACTGTTTTATGGCAGGTGCTGTGTTACTGTGGAAAGCAGTTCTACGAAACATGTGACATACTGTTTTTCAGTCTTTTTTTACAGCATTTTTCCCCTTATCGGCACCTGCTGTATTTTCTGGCACCTCAAACTTTCTTTACGCTGAAATTGTACAATCTATTTCCAGTGTCCTTATAAAATGTTTCCTTTTGGGGCTTTCTAATGACTACCTCTATTGCACATTAAGGTTCTGTCTAACAAAGGGTAAAAAGACGTGGTAAAAGGCACCGCTGTGGTTTATGCGATTGGACAGCAGCATCCGTGAGCAGTGTGCATGTTGGGTTGTGACGAGAGGAAGCACCCACACACATGGCAGCAGTGTGGCATAGCGGTTAGGCAGCTGCACTTCTGCTTACTTGCTTATGCCGGCTCAGTACGTTTGTATCTAGGTAGTTTGAAGGTCAATTCCCTGGTGGGATGCTACCGATGCAAACCTGAGCGTGGTACTTGACTTGAATGGCTTTAGTATACACTGTATTATCTCACTGTATTAACGGTCATTTTGTACAGTGTGAGCTATTAGTTAGCCTGTATAAAGGTGTCTGCTCAGCAAACAAACAACACAGAGTGGGGACAGGCCAGTGAGCAAATCTGGTCACAGTTCACTGGTCTTCTTTAAGGCAGGGGAACCTGGGTGGGAGGGATGCTGAGTCTTCCCTCCATGCGATGTCAAAGTGTGTGGGTGTCCATGTGTGGGCGACAATGCATACCTTGTAATAACCACATCCAAGCACTGAGAATTCAATGTCCACGATGCACTCCCTTAAAGCACACGGATGGCTGCTCCGCATAACTATCAGCATTCTAGCTTTTAAATAAGCATTATTTAAAAGGTTTTTTAATAAGCATTATTGAACATGTATTGAACATGTTGTTCTGTCTTTTTTGCACAGACTTGCATCATATTGTTTGTGTATGGCCTATTGTACTTGCCAGGCATATGAAATAAACCCTACAAAAAGCTCCTGAGTGCTTTGGGTAAGTCCGATAGACTGATAAGCTCTCCTCTTAATCAGTAAAGTAGTGATGATGGGAGATGCCAGTATGCATTAAAAACTGTACAAAGTATTCAACACACTATGCAGTAAGAACAAATTGTCTAATGTTATTAAAAATTAGAGACAAATGAGCTCTTTGCCCAGCTGTCAAGAAATAACATTCTCTGTTTATCCTGCATTTAATCTAAAACTATCAAGATAAAAACAAATAAATAAACAAACAAAATTAGCTTTAATGAACAGATATACCGACTAGCTTTGTGCCTACCATTTAAAGATTAGTTATTAAATCAACTTGGAGCTTTAGAGCATTCTCGGTCTAGAACTAATTCTCTCAATCTAAACAATTAGATTGATTAAAATACTCCTATTTTACCATCAAGGAAAGATCACTTGAACAAACAATGTAGAGTGACCCCACAAATTTTTCAAATCATTACATCAAACACTAAGAAAATACACTCCATACACTCCGAGTCTGTTCAGTCCCACATGCAGCATTTAAATGAGACACAGTGTTCCATGGTTTTGCTCCTGCATTCCAGGTAAGGGATGTAAGAGACAAACTAAGACCACTGTGCACTCCAGAGGGTAATCAGCCATGATATTTATTATGCTGCCGCAGGGGGAACATCCAGTTTGGACTTCGTACTTCTCTGATATGGTGCTAGAGAAAATGACCTAAAATGATTGCCAAAGCACAGATAGTCCATGTTGGAAAATTTTCCTATACAGGAGAAAAAAAGTCTTATATAAACACAGTGGAAAATTTTCCATATGGTATTCCTGAAAGTACACATAAATAATCAATAAGTAAAAAGCAAACATCTCCAGAAGATAGGGGCCTGCTGTCTTCCACATACATGCTGGCCCAACTCATTGGCTGCTCGGTTACATTAGGATATCATGAAAGAAAGATAATCCCTTAGATTAAATATGTATCAGGGAAATTAGGATATCTCAAGCATTTCATCATTTAAATTCAAATCACACTGTCAGAGGATATTTAGTCATTCAAGCGCTGGGGGGAAAATGTGTAGATTAAAAGCACTATCATATTTGTAGGTAATATGGATAATCTAGCTCTTGAATATCCAAAAGATTTAAACAGTGGATCTGAGGTATGTATAGACCACATGCAACAATATGGAAGCTCATTAATCTATGACAAGAGCCGTGTTTTACGCCTTTGTACAAGGCCTGAGTAGGCTGTCAGCCATTGCGTTCAATCACCAAGGACTTGTCACCTCATTTATTTACTTAATTATTCCTACATGTATGCATTTTAATAAATGTAATTAATGACCTTCCTTTGTTTAAGGAGGAACAGGAGTGAGGGATTCTATTAGCATCTATACATACACCAAAGGTTTTATTAGATAAGAGTCAATATTCACCTTTATGAGGATGAATTTATGGTAAACGTTATGGTTTCATTTTTTTTTTTTTACCAGGGAATTTTATTATCTTTTCTGTATTGGACTGCCAGCAAGGGAGGGTCAAAATGATGCATCTACATTTCGCATGCTGAAAACAGATCTGTGAGTAGTTAGTGTGACTCAGTCTTTCATATAGCTATGCACTGAGCAGGTGTTACGGTTGCTGTCCTTTCATTGCAAAACATGAAAATCTGGGCATCAGCTCAAAACCCTTCTCAATACGTTTCCATGGGGGGAAAACTTACATATCACTGAACTCATTATACCTGTTTAAAAATACAATGCTGCCGCACGGCGCATATTTCTGTTATATTGCTAACCTGTTGCAGGTTTCACCCTCATACCTGTGGGGTTACTGTCCACGACTGTTGTACTGAGTTAGGCCAGCTATGGACCCAGTTTCTATTACCCAGAGTTCATGTTGATCAGGTGACTGCATACACCTCAGTACATTATTTCCGCAGGAAATGCAGGATTTGTTCTACAAAGGCCCTCTTTGTTGAAGGTCAAAAAGCCTGTGCGACAGCATAATCATTTTGCAAAGAAGTGCCCCCCCCAACTCCTCCACCCCCAAATCAGCTGGGTTCAGAAAAGACTCCTAAGGTGAGGTTTTAGCAAAGCTTATTTATTTTCATTTCCGTGGCTTGCATTTGGTCCATTTCCCTTGTGGTAAGGCTGATCTCTGCCACGATTCCCCTTCTTAATTTTAATACCCTTTCTCTTGCTCATCACAGAAACATTCAACCACCCCCCCTACACCCCCACACCCCGTCACCCCCCTGCCTGCCCCTGAAATAAGACAGCTCCCACACAGGAAGACAAGGCCACCACTGGGATGGCGTTAAACCAGCTTCTTTTTCTCGCAATTAATTGGGGTACGGCCATGTGTGTATATGATAACAGATTTTTTCCCCAGCAAGGAAGAGAGAGGTTAATTAATGTAAGATCTGTGTTCGTTGAGATGCTGAATTTACAATGCCACCACCCCCCACCCTCCTTCCTTTCCAACACCCCCCCACCTCCACCCCGCCCTCCCCATGATGCCTTAAGAGTCTTGATTCTGTACTAATGACCTAGTTCTTTTAATGAGGAACATTAACCCCTGGCTACAGTTGCCCAGGTCTTAATTGTCATCTGAGGCTGAGAACAGGAGAGATGGCCATTCAGCAGGTATGTGGTACATTAACACTTGTCATCCAGGGTCCGAATAAATAAACCTGTCACCAAGGAAACCAGGGACTGTTATCACAGTTTCTCTCTTTTTTTGCCACATGAATGTGTCCAACGTGCTGTGACCACAGCGGCGAGTACAGATGCAGCCAAATAAAACAATAATTAGAAAACACATCTTCTTAAGAACCTGAGAACTCATTAGAATAGTCTTTTTTAAAGTAAAAACACAAGGTCCTTTCATTTCAAAATCCATGATTAAAAATTCTCCTTTATGTAGCACCCAAGAGGTGTGTTTTAAAATTCAAACAGTATTTACTATAAAGTACAATATAAAATACATTCATTAATGAGATACAGAAATATAGACACCTAATTAAAAGGACACTTAAAAGCCAGATAAATCGCTATTGGCTTTAATAAGGAGAGTCCAAAGTAGCAAGGGAATGGGTGCTTCTTTAAAGTTTAAAGAAAATTCATGTCACAGAGTGGCTGATAGTGTTGTTCACATTAGCATTTATCTGAGATGACAGCAATATGTGGAAAAATAACTCTACATTCAAAGTATCCATACATACTGAGTGATAACTGTAAAGTAAAATACATATATTTTTCAGAGAACAGACCTTGAGAAAAGGATTACATATTTATCCATCCCATAAGACTCAATACATTCTCATGTACTAACAGTGTTGCGACCTGTTTTTCAGTGTTCTCAAAGACATGTATGGTTGATACTGGCACTGTATGGGAGCTTGTCTGCATTCAGAATAAGATGAGCATCAGAATTCTATTATTATATAATAATACATGCTATTACTAATATGTTTTTATACCCAGTTGTCAGAATGTTGAATGAGGATAGGCAGAGAGTACACGGCAGTAAACATGGCTGGCCAAATTAGTCCTCTTCTTACTTTCTGCTTCAAGGTTCTGCCTTGTCCCCCAAAATGATAGCATGCTGCAGTTTATAAAATGACCCCCTAGTGTTACTCTTACAAACGGGGACTCCCGAACGCTCTGTACCACCTACAGAGGTTTCATTACCATCTAGCTGTCTTTTATTGCTTAAGCTTGTATCTCAACACACATTACGGTAATTTGATCATAAAAATGTCCCTATTCCATTTATCATTTCAAGTCCGCCATTTATTTCCAGGGGCACGGGAATGTCTTCCTCTGGGTGATACTGGCATGAAAGCATTTTGCGATGTGCAGGTAATAAGGTTCAAATTCTAAAACCCAGCATAATTTTACAATAACTGTTGAACTTAGACATCACATTTTGCCTGGCTTTGTGAGACAAAATCACTCTGATTTATTTAACATGTGTAGTTGATTTAACTAAATGTTTCCATAGGCTACCCACAAACACATTTGAACGAAATTAAATTAACTCCTTGCCAAATAACATAAAATTTTCAAGCTAAATGAATTGCCAAAAAATGGTACGTTTCTGTTAAACTTTTTCTTTCACATTAAGACAGCCTGATGGACACTGTGATGTCTTTCATTTTATTAGAGATGATCATCTGACTGCCATTTAATGAATCCACTACTTACAAAAGTGGGGAAGAAAAAGCAAGAATCACAAAGAAAAAGACATTATTAAGTGACGGCAAACCCCCTGACAGCCTATGTAATTTTGCATAAAATGTCAGGCAAGATGCCAAACCCCACAGCATAGCATACCGTGTTGTGAAAAAGTTAAATAGAAATTCAGTGTCTAATGCATATACATATTAAGAGCATACAGCATATCCATATATACTAGCAAACACGGACAAATACATGTGAACACATGTTGGATGTGTATGGCACTTATTTATTTGTTTAAACACGGTCCTCCTGGTGCTTCCACGTCTATCTTTTCACAGATACCACAGCGAAAGTAACGGCCACGTTCACGGCTAGATGAGTCAGAGGGATCTGATGCAGAAAGACCCTGGGCTCTCAGATTCCACTGTGGCTGTGGAAAACACGGGTTTGGTCGCAGAGTTAAATTAAAGCCGGAACGAGGGAGGACCAGGGGATGCCCCATGATGAGCCAAAGCCAGTACCGACTTGGGATGCTGCCTCGGAACAATGATCCGTCACTAGCCAGTGGTCTGGAACCATGGCGACAGAGCTGGTCCGCCCCGCCCTGCTCAGTTGAGGACACAGGCCATTTGTCATCTCCCTCTGGTGCGACTCCTCCTCTTGTCCGCCCCCCCCCCCCCCCCCCACCGCCCCACCCTCCCCATGGGATTTAGGACTGGGAGTGCTGCAGTTGTTTACCGCTCTCAGCTAAATCTCCCCCCGGAAACATCCCCCGGCTCTAGTATTACACGGCCCATACAGACACACCCTGATGGGCACAATGCCTCTGTGACACGCCCTAAGATATGATGACAGCCACATTCTCCAGCCATGTACCTTTAATACCCCGAGGACCACTGTCCCTTTCAGAAGCCACGCTGTGTAGCTACACATGAGTAATTCCAACAAGGACTACAGCCTTGTAATACTCCCACCTCTTTTTCACTACAGCTATGATTTGGTAAGCTGTTTAACATACATGTTTCAGGTTATAATTTCCACAAAAGTATGCTTTTGAAATGTCTTAATGAGGTATTTATAACATGTTCATTATTATGACGTAACATCTTCATAAATCATTCATAAGCAAGTGCAATTTTTAATGCTATTCTCAAATGTGACATAACACATGATGGCAGCTGACTTAAGATCAGCCCTCTTACAAAAGTTCTTGCTGTGGTAATGAAGGCGTTATGCATGCTAAATGAAGGGTTTAGGAACACATACATTGTGCAAAGTGTGACTAGCAACATGCCTTGCATAGCACCCCAGTTTATCGTATAGGCCTTACCACTGATTCATCTCTTTTACTGTGAAGTGCCAAGCAGAGTGGCCACATGACTCGGCTGCGGACAGAACCTACAACATTCCAGGTACAGGGCAGATGTTCTAACCAAAAGGCCACTGAACCAATTAGACCTTCATTATAAAATAAACCAATGGCGAGGTGCTGAGTGTCTCAGGGAAGCATCAAACAAATCAGAGGGAACGCGGTGAGCTCGTGACCTCACACCTCAGAAGCGTCCTGCACTGCTCCAGGAAGCAGAGCACGAGGTGAGGTGAATTACAGAGGCACACGCCGTATGGACAATCTGGCCACACACACCGAGGGCAAATTTCAGTCACTATCCGTTACTTCATTTTTTCTCCCTTTTGCGTTGTTTATTTTGCGTTGTGTTTTTACGTTTTTTTTGTTCCTACATTTCCAGCGAAAAGATGAAAATCCCTTTAGGCAGCAGCTGCTCGCGATCAGCGGGCAGGGCTTCGGGAGATTTAATCTGCCGGGACTCAAATCCTCCGCAAAGGCGATTTTGCCCCAGCGGTGTGGCACACACACATACGCATCTTCACCTGTAAACAGCCGCCCTCTGGAAAGTGATATTGACCTTCCGATCCCCCACCCCCCTCTGCTCCCCCCTGCCCCCAAGCCAGACCCGCCAATAAGTGAGGCTCGTAATCTGGGGGGATGAAGCCGACCTCTAATCAGGCCACACGCAGATTAAAAAACCTAGAGGAATAATCACGAAAAAGAGGCAGAAAAACAGGGTGGGGGGGTAATGAAACGAAATGCAAGCGCTGCCACATGAGGAGATTACGGGACCGTTTTACCTCTTTAAATCCCAATTTAGCTCAGAATAAAGCCAAAGTTTATGAGCATGTTAGCAGTGCTAATCCATCTTTGTTTGGCTCTGTTTAGAAGATTACAAAATGTGTTGTTTTTTTTTTTTTGGTTATTGATATTAGAGCAGGTGGGCGAGAAAGCTGTGGAAATGTAGAGACAAAATGAATAGGGGGATTCCAACACAAACTCTGTTGACAGTACCGACCTCCAGTGTTCTAAGCAGTCTTCCTTAACTGGATCAGACTGGACTACTTGAATGTCCCTCTAAAGTTATCTGCACACTCTAATTCCATATACCATACCAATACAGACAGCATTTACAGCTTTGAATTTGTCAAAGATTTAATTAATTAATGTCATACGAAAGGCTGGACATTAAATGTAAATGGATAGATAGATACTCAAAAGCCAATGCATTTGGGACGGCAGTGTAGTATAATGGTACGGAGAAGGACTTGTAACTGAAAGATTGCTGGTTCAACTTCCCATTGGGGGCACTGCTGCTGTACCCTTGGGCAACGTACTTAACCCAAAACTCAGTAAATATCCTGAATGAACGGATAACATGTAAAAATTGTGACCTACGCAAGTCTCTCTGGATAGGAGCATCTTCTAAATGCCAATAATGTCATGTAATGCATTTACAGACTCGTCTTCTTGCTGTTGCTGTCTGTGATTGTTATTTACTTTTTTGTATCATTGTTCCATCTTGTAAAATCTGACTCCTGTCCTCTCAGTTAGAAGCCTGCACAGCTTTCCTGTCGTGCGATTCGAGAAGGCCCCGATATGCAGCAGATTTTGACTGATTGATTGCGCAGAGACATAGGTGGTCTTTGTGGCTGTTGACCTGATTTATTGATAGTCTTTGGTGGGGGAACAGTATCTTGCCGCCTTGCTGTCGAGTCTGGAATCACAGAAGAAGAATGCGTTTTCAGCTGAGGGGGCAGATTTTCTGTCAACAGCTTTTTGGCAGAAGGGGGAAGGATAATGTTGGCGCACACAGGTGCCAAATGGCTCTTCGCCCCAGCAGATTGGGAATTTAGACTTTTTTATTCTGCACAGAAACTCCCTCACTTGGGCCTCATGATGTGCGCAGGTTTTTTTTTTTTTTACACTGCCCATCAACTAATGAATTTATCCATACACTCAGCAATTACAAAATGCTCAGTCATGGTACAATAGCCAATAAGAGGCAATGCAGCACTGGTCATGATTACTCGGGTCAAACAGGTAAAATGTACCATCATGAATGCAACTGATATTATGAGACGCTGATTAAAAACAGTTAGCATAAGGGCCCTATTGTTGAGGATGTTGTTTTTTGTGTGTAATTTCAACCAGCCTTGAGAATCCAAAACACTATGAGCTATGGAAAACTACCTGGCATCTAGCTGTCCAAATTGCTATCTGTCATCACTTTACCAAGAAGACAATTATACTGATACAGTGTCCTCCACAATTATTCGTAACCCTGTTCAACAAAACCACAATTTGGTAAATGATCTTTTAAAAAAATCTTTTTAAAATTTTTTATCAAAAAACCTCTGAGTATCAACCAACAAAAGCCATTCAGAAGAATTCCCACATTTTGCTATCTGAACATTCATGGGAATCTTCTAGAACTTGTGTAACTTGTGAACTAAGATGTGAACTAGAACTAGAACTTGTGAACTTTTTTTCTCAACACTAACTCAACATTCGGTAATCACTGACTCCATAAAATATACATTTTCTAAGACTCGGAAATGAATGCAGACCAGGAGTGAAAACCATACAGTGGAGTCAGTTACTTGTTTGAACCAATCAGAAGACTTTGCTCTCCACAGCAAAAAATTGATTGGTTCAAATCAGTGAGTCACTGATAATGCACAGTTTCAGGATTCATGATGTCTCACTCTCTCATAGTTACAAAGCCAGCCATACTTAGACTGAACATGGAAACAGAAAGCGACAGAAACACCATTACTTACCACCTGTGTGGCCAGACGATGTGCAGTGGCCTTTGCTGACTGGTGCCCTTGTCACATGTCTCCATCATCTCACAGGGTTTAAATTCCCCATCATCCCCTTGATAAGGCACTGGGACCCCTTGCTCTGTGCTGCTGCAGTTCTCCGTATTGTCCCGAGACGCAACATGGGGTCCTTGCTTCCCCAAGTCGGAGGGCTCTTTCTGGGGTCCTGGCCTGGGTTCTGAGTGACGGTTTTGGGGTGAACGATTTCCCTCAGTAGCCCCCCCAGGATTGCACCTGCCGCCGAGGGGTTGAGAGCTTCTGCTCTCCTCAGAGCAGGCCTGTCCCAGGCTGCGGAGACGTTTGTGCTCTGGAAGAAGCCTGGGAGGGAAAAAAAACAGTGCCAGAAAGTCCACTTTATCACTAAATCCTCCACTTCACATGAGCACGACAGAGTAGGACTGTATATCACCCTGTACCAGCAGACAAGCAATTCTAAACAGTCTGTCAATGTTCTGTAAGCTCTTTACTTATTTAGTGGTGACAGTTACAGCTTACAGAGAGAGATCACTGTGGGATTGTAATAGAGCATTTTACCTGCAAGTTGTCATGGCAGTGATTTTGAAAGTACAATCTCCCAGAACAATAGCTAGACTCTTTTCTTCTCTTTGTAACTGAAACTGTGGGTGACAGACCTTCTTCATTCATCTTATGCATCAAGAGGGCTTCTATGCTACTTACAATTTCACTTTCAACCAAAAAAATCAGTTTCTAATATGAAATTTCTGGTTACGTGAAACCATGACAGAACAACATCCTTACTATGGATAGTCATATTTGTGTACTATTCCCATGCACATGCTAAACCCATCTTAATCTGGAAAACAGAATCTTTTATGATAAAACAGAACAGGAGGCACCATGAATATTGAAGCGCCTCTGACATCTCCCGCCTTTTGTACATTCATTTTAGGGGGGGACAAAAACACGGGAAGAGAAAGAAAGAGTGAGAGTGGAAACACTCAGATGTCAAAGTCAAAGGAATAGAAACCACATTTGAAGCGCTGGCACCGAAGCTGGTGTTTAAGGCCAGATGAATTTATGACAGAGAGGGCTCTGGATCCAGCGTCGTCGAGCATCGCGGATAGCTTTTATCCCCTCACTCGTAAAGAGATGTGCGCTCTGCTCCCCTGAAGAGCCAGCGCAGGTTGGATCTATTAGGATGGCTTAGTAATTTAAGAAACAGCAATTTAAACAAGGCGGAGGGAGAAAGAAAAAAAAAAGGAAAACAAGAAAAGTGACTGACGTCACTGCCAAAACGGCACTTTGAAAAGAACGTGCAGCACATGACACGGGGTGGGGTATGGGACGTCGTTGAAAATGCAGCCGATAACTGCATAACCCATCACATTCTATCACAGACACCTTTTCTGTCCCACTGAAGCAACATTAAAAAGGCAACGCATGTCAATGCTGCACGCTCTTGGTCCTTGAGATACATGCTACTTAGTGTTTGAGTTGAGTTTGAGGCCCTTTAACATGCCTTTTAACCAAGCATCTGACACCTGATTCTCTCAAACAATCAATGGCTTAAGTTTAGCCTGGAACTTGCCCAGAGGCCTATATATTTCCATTGATTTGTACTGGAATGGACATTTAGCAGGATTCCAGCACTTTTTCTGTTCATGTCATTGCTGCAGTTTCACAGGGCTTGTTTGCTATATACACAATAAGCACAATATATACACAATAAGCATGGTTCACTCATTTGCATCTGTCGGTATCATAACCATTACATTACATGCATTTAACAGACACTCTTATCCAGAGCAACTTCCAGCGAAATAGAACATAAGTGTATCAGTTCAAGTCAAATGAGCAACACCACAGCAGAGAATAGTCCATAGAATCAGGTTCAACAAGCTCTCCACTTATAGTATGACCGTTGTAGGGCTCATTTAGGCTGAATCAGCATGGTGGAACCAATCATGATAAAATAAAATAAAAGTTCAAGTTTTCAAGTATCACTTTAATTCAAATATTATTTTCATCCTCAGTTGAAAAAAACATTATTGGACAGATTTTTAAACTATAAAAAGCTAAAAGTAACAAAAAATGAATGCTGCCATTAGAGCAACAGGAACATAAACCATACAAGGAAACAGTATCCTAAAACTTTAATAGTTAAGTATTTTATGAGAAAAACACTTCCAAATGTTTCTCAAAAACTTTCCAAAACCACACCAAAGACATGCTATAGTAATATTATGTTTCCCTCAAAAGTCTCCATCATGGTAGCTTGACTTCACAGTAATTGCATCAGAAACTTGGTCTTAAGTCTCTCTATGACATAGTAGGCTATTTATGTTCGCCTAAACTGTGTGTAATTTTGTATGGGAAGAAAGCAGCAAGGCTGTCTACTCCAGCCAGCTTCCTTTTTTTCAGAGAGTTTAGGATGGACTGCATCACCTCTCACCTCCCGTCTTTTGAAACAATGATCTCAGTGAACCAACAGCAGAAATGATTTTAGAGATTCATCACTTTGAGCTGCATTCTTTTTGTTTATGAGGGAAGATACACCCATGCGGAGCTTTGTGGTTTTGTTCTAACAAGGTAAAGCAGTGAGGAGCACAGGAGCACTTACAGGTTTACATGACTTACCATTTTTTTAATAAACCTGTAAAAGTTTTCACATTATTTGGATGCAGAGTGCTAAATCAAAATGCTTTTCTCTGTGTTAGAGTCAAAGCATTTCGTTTACAATCAAGAAAGCACAACCGAAGACTGGCATCAAGTACTGCGAATCAGCACAATGTGAAATGAATGTTGAAAGACGAGAGCAATTTTGATATCCCACCCCCAGTCTGTTTGGCAGCAATATCTCCTAAAGATTACAAATTACTACCGTAAAACAGACATTCCCTATAAGTAATCCCCCCGCCTGGCCCCTCCTCCACCCCACATACACAGACACACACACACACACCCAAGAAAAGCTGCACCAAAGACATTCCTTCTAGTTATGTCTGACTGTATTTTAAACAGTTCTAATCACATACCTTTGTGGACACTTAATTAAAATTACAAAACCAATTTTAATCTGTCGTCCAATTAATATGCAAATGAATGCAAATGCGGTAAAACAAGGTGGTGATTAAGTTAAGGACACTATTTCATGTCTCCTTTAAGTATGAAAACAAACCATCTTTTTCTTCAGTACTCACGCTGATTGATAGTGATGTTTACCGATTGCATGCTGGGCTGAACAAAATAACCTTTTTAGCATAATTAAAAAAAGATGTTTAAAGGAAGCCGAGGTGAAGTTCGTCACTGACTGCATGTATGGTCAGGACATCAATGCGTCATTTCACACAAATGATTCGACTAAGATCCCAACAAAGTAGAAGTAAAATATTAATGATTTACTGGGCTATTTGAAAATGCGATAATCCAGTTTTCAAGGCTTAAGGTGAGAAGTTCACAACTCTAAAGAAAAGATTTCTGATTTCTAATTATGCCTTGGAGACAGCCTTTCAGTGTCACATCTACCAGGAAGAATGACCAAGGAAGATAAGCAATGGAACTGAGAATCAAACAACTTTTGATCAGCAAAAAAGAGAATTTGATTACTGGAAAGGAACAGATACTTTGCACAGACCAAAAGGCATGGATGCCATTCTTTCTCTTATGTTTACTTTCCACATCTTCCACTGATCACATCCACAGACAAAATGAGCCAAGATTCAATGAAGAATAAAGCAGTACAGAAACCTGTATTAGTTAAAAAGAACAATGAGAAAGGAGGTTACTTAGGTAAACCATGGGGACAACTGTCAAAGAAGCCTTAAACGGTAAGAGAAAAAGGTAGTTAACAGTAGTCCTGAGTGTCTGTTTCTCTTCCTCTCTCCATACACTGAGTAAAAGTCCCAGCACTGCTGAGGTAATGTAATTGCGGGTTGTGTGGTAGATTTGGTCCAATTAGCTCTGGTCGAGAGCGGGAGTCATGCTTGCTTACTTCTTCCTATTATTTTTCTCAACAGAGCAGAACAAAAGCAAGCACTCAGAACTGGGCATCACATCTTAAAACATACCGACCACAGCCTAAAGCAGTCTACCAGCTGTAAATAAAGTGTCCTTCCAAAATGTATGTGTACGGATGGCTTTCTCCCTCATACTTCTAGAAGAACAAGCGAAAAGGTCATTCTCGTGTAAAACTTCAGCAACAAAAAGTGTGGATTATAAACGCAAAATGGCACTTTATTTCTATTACATCAAAAGGCACAAGTTACATACTGAATTTATGGGCATTTGATGATGGGAAAAAAACCAGGGAATGATTTGTTGGATGGAAGTACTGAGCACTTATCAATCAGTTTCATAAAGAGTATTGACTTGTGCCTCATATAGCTAACTAAGCATTTTCTCCTGTTCGTTTTTTAAACTCATTATGTTTTTCCCCCCAGAAAACTAAGAATTAATTTCAAGTTCTGGTTTGATATGCATGCTAAATAATAATTACAGCGTAAACTGCTAATCATTTTCACAAAGAACTGCCCTTGGCTTCCTCTGACACACACAGTAATAAATCAAAGTTTTTTCCAACTTGTTTTTCAGACTCACTGTAAAATACAGCTCAAGCTTTGGTACCAGGCTGTGGTACCAGCAATGCCTCATCACCACTACAGATAAGCGTCACAACTTATTGGTTCTGAAGGGGGTTTTGGAAGGTGTCTGTGTCACTTCGAGCTGCTGGAGACCACTAACCCCCACATGGGACCGCAGCATGTGGGCCCTCGTCGACGAGACACTTCCAATTATCACCGTCATCATGAGCGCAATGAGGTGACGCCAACCCACAAGCGTTGGGGGGGTTCAGACTAGCAGGGGGCGCAGGGGGGTGTCAAAGAACATTTCAATCATTTCCCCTCAAGGGAGGACCACGAAAGCTTTGTAAAAATGAAGGAAAAGAGAAACGCATAAGATCCATGAGAGGTTGTTGATGTTTGCAGACCACCACCAGATCTGTAGAATCATCCCAGACAGAGATGGGGTTTTGCTAAAAACACACACACACACACATTGAAGAATCCAGGTTTTCATTCATGCATGCGGAGGGCTCAGCGCCTTTGCAAAAAAAATTCCATCATGAGAATGACATCACCATGTGAGGCATCACACAGCCAAAAGTTTAAGCACCGTTCACAGATGCAGTTTTCATAGTCTTTTCTTTTCCTGTGAAATACTAATCATCTTTTTAAAAAAACACTGGTCTGAGAGCAACCAGATAGATAGCTGCTTCTAATACTGCACTGCAGCAGATCTACCAAAAATGCATTTGCAATGCAATAATTAAGTCTAGCAACACCAAAAATTAACCAGATAAATTAGCCTGTCTTCTCTTAAAATAATGAAACCAGTCCACCCTACTCTGAACCTTTACATTTAACATGCAAGTTGTAGCAGGGTCTTGAAAAAAATGGTGTTCTCAAAAATACAACTACAGTACAATTAGAAAACAAAACGTAGGCAGAATGTTTGGGAAACCAAGTTTTCCAAACACTTTCCCAAACTAAGTAGGTGAATTCAAAGGCTTAATTCAGAA
The DNA here is from genome assembly GCF_013368585.1 of Megalops cyprinoides. Taxonomy (NCBI): domain Eukaryota; kingdom Metazoa; phylum Chordata; class Actinopteri; order Elopiformes; family Megalopidae; genus Megalops; species Megalops cyprinoides. Next base: position 21,839,025 of record NC_050596.1, read on the forward strand.
CGCCTGTCACATCATACCAAAGGCTTTCCCTTGGTTTTTATTTTCTCACAGAACCCCCTAAAGTGCCCTTTTAACAGCAACAGACATATGTGTTATATCAATCAGTCAAATTTAATTCAAGTATCAAACACACACTACAGACCACTTCACAATGTGTTACATAGGAACAATGCAAGTTAAAACTACAACAGAATGACATCAGAGGACATCACACACTGATCTAATTATATATTAAATAAATAATAATGTAACACATTACAGTTTTATACAGTACACACAACCTACATAGATACTGTATTGTGCATAATACATATTTGGCCCTGACGGCAACACCAGAGACCACAGACACCCACTGCTTTCATCTGCCACGTCCTTAAGTGTCATTTCTGCAGCCCATACGGACCACTGCTACAAGAGCCTGCAAGCACGTGCAACTCTGAGCCATGTTTCACAATGCCAGCGTGTGATGGAGGAATGGGAAGTGTTACTGCCTGTGCCACTGCTCTCCTACACTCAGTGCAGACGTGGGCCAGCCATCTGAGCATGCACAAGCAACGAGCTTGATTTGTACAGGGAGAGAACAGGAGAGAGAGAGACAGAGAGAGAGAGAGAGAGAAAGATGGAGATGAGGCTGACATTTTTGTTGCTGCTGCCGCCGTTGTTGAGGGTTTACTGAATCTGCATATCTGCATATCTAGGGATATTAAAAAGCAGTGGAGGTCGGGGTCAAATCTGAATAGAGGACAAATACATAATATGGTTATGTGAATGTGTTACGTCCAATGAATGACCTGCAAACTTGACATAAAGTAAACGCCAAGCAGACCTGAACTGCTTGGAGCAGTGTTATATTGGGTTTTCCCCATTTTAAATGTCTGCAGTTCATTCCGGTACATATTACAAAGGGGATAAAGTGCAGGTCATCCATGAAATATGCTTTGAGGAGCCATGAAATCCTATGTCAATGCGTTTGATTGCATGGCACTTATGGAGAGGTATTACTGATAGCAGCATCTGGCAGATCCAGGATTCCAGAATTCTGGAAGAATTCCATTCAATATTTGATTTTAAAACTGGTTTGACTGGGTGATAAAATCCAGTCTCAGCATGAGAGGAATGTACTCAAGGGAAATGCCACCAATAATCTTATGTATAACTCATAACAGCAATTTCATCAATCACGTTGTCTTAAATTTGATTAAAAATAAATGCAAAAGGAAGTGAAATAAAGAAATACATCCGTAATATTCAGAAAACAAAATCAACACCACATCCAGCCTTATTATGACAGTCACTCTGCATAGGTGAAAAAATCTTGTCTAAGAGTGATGTTTCACTGCAAAAAAAGTACCAAGGGTCTCCTCACATGCATTTAAAACTGCATGTTTACAGTCATTAAAGCGTATTAAAATCCACATTACAGGACTACACAGCCAATACACTCATGGTTCAGCATTTACTATAAGGTTTATTTATTTATTTAACAATAAATTCTAGCAATTTCAGCATGTGAACAGGACACAGAATCTCACAGCCAGCTGTGGGCAAACTGAAGGATCATTGCGACAAGTTGTCAGATTCGAATTTAACAGACCTCTGATAAGACTCAGTGAACTCATTTGCCTTTGGTTCACCCACCGGGGGGGTGGGGGGGTTGCTGACAATGCAACACTTTGAAAAGTAGGAAACCATCGTACTTAAAACTCCCAAGATGATTCAGAATTTTTTTTTATTATATTTTGTTCACAGTACTCTCAGGAGAAAATCATGGGATTATGAAATATGTATATGGTCCTTAAAAATTTAATACCTTACATAGTTTAAATGACCAAACATAAGGAAGTTGCGGATTGTACAGCAACTGCATGAGAGTGTACCACTTTTGCATATGGCATGCTTGTTATACCATCTGTAAGATGTGCTGCAAAAGAAAGGTGTGACCTTTCAAAGTGGTCAAATGGGCTATCAAATGTATCTATTTCTGTCAACCACATGACATTAAAATACACGTACAGAAATATGTCTCCACTTGGGAACTTCTTTATCAGGAGATTAAAACATACAAATGTATATATTCAGTTTTTTAAAGAAATGTATCCACTTTACTGAAATGTACCACACCATGTCATGCAAACATTTAACTTCATAAAAACACCCAAAATGTTATTTTTTTTCTGCAAGAACCAAAAAAGTAATAGAAATAGTAGTGATCCTTAGCAGACGTTAACCAGCCACATCTTTTCTTCTGTATTTATATGCCTCTGGCAACACAGAGAAATGTGAAAGTTTTACTGTGTTGGAACATTTAATAAATACGGTGTTTTCATTCTACAGGCGAAGCCAATGAATTGCAGTTGGGAAAGCACAATCTCTCAAGTCATTTTTAATGCCTCTTCCCTTTTTGGAATCGGCAATTGTACATTATGCTTATCTCACTGTAACATTCTGGACGCAAGGGTGTGGTGAATGCAATCCTCAGATAAGCTTGCACACCAAAAACTCGTTTTCACACTACAAGCCCCACAGTGCACTAGGAGCAGGAATGTTGCATGGAGGATAGGCACAACTTCCTAAAGTCATCTGAGCTCATGCTGGGACGCAGGATGCCAAGAGTAGTGCATAGTGCACTGTAGTGTACAGCAACTTTTATCACTCCTTTTCAGGACTTTTTATTAAAGTCAACACTGTATTAAACTCCAATCACAATCACAACAGTGCTATCAGTGCTTAGTTTTCATCAGAAGACCCATTTAGATACAATCAAGAACAACAAGCTGATAAACACATTTCAAGACTCTACTTCAGTTCCAACCACTGAAGCAAAGTTTATTCTGTATTGTCCTCTGCATGAGGTATGGTGAAGTCTTTCAAACACTGTATCGGGCTATAATAACCTGCAGATGGGAGGGTACTGTAGGTGAGCACAACCTAACTCCATCAAAGGGAAACTGTTTTGTAAACATCGGTTTCGTGTAATTCCTTGATCCCATTCAATTTCGTAGAAAGGTTTGCTATTTAGATCGAATCACCAGCACGCTTTTTGATCCTTAATTCATGCCCACTTGATCATGCTTATTTCTCTGAACTTCCAAAGACCATATGGACTCCATTGAAGCTGATTCTGGCACAGGGAATATGCAGCTTAAGAACGGAGGAAATACCTTTCGATAGCCTTTCAGTGTTATTTATTTATATTCCACTGCATCGGCTAAATGAATGAGCAGAGGATCCCTTTGAAATAACAGAGGACTAGGGCAGGAATGATGCAAACCAACAAATAAATGAAAGGTAACCAACAGCTGTTTTCATTAGTTTCTCCCAAAGTGCTTAAATCACGTCAATCTGATTAAGCACGGCCTCTTCCTCTTGGCCGAGTCGCTGCGGATGTGACCGGCAAGTAATCAAAGTGTTTGTGAAATGAGCTGTGGGTCGTGCGATGATGAAGAGCTTGGTCTAAGCTGTGGATGAAACCTTTAGAAAGACTGCCATCGTTGCCGTTTACGTGTTAAAGGGACAGTCACTACAGAAGACCTTGATGACAGAGCCCAAACTGAAACACACCAGGTTCTGCATTAAAAGTAGCACTGAAAGGGCTGTCAAACTGAAATAAGGATGTTGGTTTAATCAATTCTGTGGTTAATGATCTTGTGGATAAGGGTTTTGACAATCTTTTCCCTCCTGTTATAAAGCAATCACAGATGGCGTATGTGAAGATCAGTTTGAAAGGGAAGAGTCATTCCAGTATCAGGCTTCTGTGCAATGCCAGGAGGAAATAGGTTGTGGATTCAAACTTATTGCCATCCTCATAGTCTAATTTACTAATTTATTCACATATTGCAGAGACCACGTGGAGCGCTCTCCATTTCAGATAGACAGCCACAATCTGAAAAAGAAAAAAACTTTCGACGCTCCTCTGCTTTTCTTTCTTCCTTCTCTCTTTCATGAGGACTCGCCAGTTCCTCTTTCGTTATCACACACCCCCCCCCCCCCCCCCTCCAGTGCCTTCAGACGGAAATGAAAACCCAGTGGTATTCTCCCGCTCTTGATTTACTAAATTATTCACCAAAAAAATTAATATCAAATGCACAAAGTACCTTGCTGTACCTTTGTGCTTCTCTCAGGAAAAGGTTTCAAGCAGGATTTCCTGCCAGCTGCCATGGTTACAGAAACGTTCCAATATTTAACTCAGTCATCTGTGGGCCCCTCCGGTCCCCGGAGTGGCACATCAATGTAATGGAAGCCATGCCTGTTCGAGGTAGCCAAACGTTTTTCCTGGGCCGTCTTCCGCCCATTATCTTCTACTGAGGACAGTTCAGCTGGAGCTGGTGCAGTGAGAATGTGCACACAGACTCATCGCTGCATCTAAATCAGCGCTGACTTCAAAGCCTCCGCATTTTTCCTCCCACCTGAAAGAGCGCCACCGTGCTTTTGGCACACTCCGTCAAACAGGATCCCCCTCGTCCCAAAACGGAACAGGAGGGCTCTGATCTCAGCCGTTCTCAGGTTCGCTCGACAGTACGGAGAGGTTTTTTTGTTTTTGTTTTAACGATGCAAAAGAGACCGATCAACGTCTAATCTCGCGACCTCGTTCTTGGCCGCAGCCCTCTCTCCGTTAACACCCTGCTGCATCCGACTGTCATCTAAAAAGGCGCACACTTTAGCTGAGGGCGAAATGTAATTGATGCCATTTTCAAAAGCGCAGCCTTGTCCGTTTGGGGACTGCACCATTTCCAGGCTGCTGTAGAGCTCTTTGTGGTTCTTCCTCTGAATTTAGCACCTGCTGGTCACATGTGTGCTGATTCGGTTAGCACAGCCGTTCCGATGCACGGCTCCCGCAGCACCATGCCTCAGCCCCCCTACAGTGAATTGAGGAGCTACAAAAAGCAGAAAGCCACCGTGCCAGCACCCCGCGGTGATGAATGAGTTTGTATTGTGTGTCAGCCCTCCGCTAACTGGGGTCAGTTTTTATTAAACCACGGCTCGTCAACGTCTCAGATACTGATTGATGAATGAGTGTGCTAAATGAGAGAGCAGTGTTTCTTTTATGTGACACCTGTACCAGCAACTCATATATTGTACATAGGTATACTATATACATATGCAATTGATTTACATGTCATGGGAAAGTGCACTTTTCTGCAAAAAGCTTTTACTTTCTTAATCACTACAAACTCAATCCACTTCACTTTTTTTCTCCCTACATCTTTATATTATGTCCTTGAGTTCAACAAAAATGTTTTCACAGAAACTTCTGCCACCAGAGAAAAAGATAATGCTCTCAGGGAACACGGCTCTTGTTTTGGAGGGGGAATAAGCCTGCATCTTCCCCTGTGTGCCAGAGATTAAAAAAGATGCTAAATGATATTGCTTAACTAAGTACAACTGCCCCAGTTTCCAATCTATGGCTTTATTGTAACACCACTGAGGCTCACTAAATACTGACTGCCATTTTCCCCATGTCTTTATATGAAAGGCAATACAGCAGCCATGTGCTGCACTTACTGCCATACCGCACAGTACATCCGGCTTTCTAACTCGCATTTTCAATAATAAAACCTCAATGCTTTTTTCACTTCAAGTTACAACCCAATTCGAACCAGTTTTTAAACCCTGCAAAACTAAAATGTGTGTTCCATTGTTAGGAAATATTTTGCTTTTGCTTTTTCTATATAACTATCAATATGTGACATTGATTTATCACAAGTTACCACAATTTCCCCAAACAAAAGGTATACATAATCATTACAAAAAAAATACTTTCAAAGGCAAGACAATTAATATCACCTCACATTTTCACCTTTAGTCTATCTGTGCATTTTTTTCTGAGGACTGGACAAACAAGGGCATTTTTGAAACAGACCGCAGGGTGTGTTGAACGATTGTCAGCCATGCAAATAATCACTTACTTACACTCCGTGAGTTTGCTTTGGACGGGGCGAATCAGCATTTGAAAATGATCTGAAAAACACTCTGGGCTACCAGCATGCACCATGAACCTCAGCCCTTTAACAGCTTTTTTCCTCTCCTTTTGAGCATATACACACATGCATAAACATACACACACACACACACACACACACACGCACATACACGCACGCACACACACATGCACATCTCAGACACACATCTGGACATCTCAGAAATAAGATCTAAAGATAGGCTCATGCTTGTGTGTGGGCCTGGTGGGACTACAATGAAGAAATCTCTAGTGAGTAATCTGAATGTAAATCTTGTTTTAGGTCACTGACCAAACCTATAAATGAATGTGAAAGCACTGGCACTGCACCTTAAATTTGCCAAAAAAGAATTAGTGAATTACTTCAAGGCATTTTGGACTCACTATTTTCTATGGACATTTCCATATAAATATCATCCCTAACTACATCATGACACACACTACATATGAATTTATTTAACAGATATAATGCATTACAGCACAAAAATTCAAAATGACACAAGTCACACTCTTCCACTAATTGGAAAAAAACAAAGTCCTTATGACACAATTACCACAGGCAAGGATTCTCTCAGAACCCTTCTTTCATGAACAATCACTCCTCAAGGACCAAGCTTTAATAATTCTATATTATATTGCTGTTTGTGTTTGCTTAAAATAATATTTTGACTTGAGCACAAAGCACTGATTTCCTTAATCTTTCTGTTGTGTTTGGGTATCCTACAGAATGGCAGAAGTGTCCAGTACAGCTACAAAACTAAAACTGATACCAAATTCTCGTATCTGGATTTTTCCCTCTGTAAATTCCCCACATAATGAAATGAATGTAATTAAAATATTGTGCATTTTAGTTAATTCAGATTCTTCAAAATTAATTTAATCAAATGTATTTTCTCTGAAAATACAGTTATTTGGCTCAAACAGTACGTTTTTTTTCTGCCACTCTTATTTTATTTCAATTGTGATGTCATCACATTTATGTCAAGAAAAGGCTGGTGTTGATTTGCACTTTAATGAAAAGCACACCAGCTCTGTGGAAATGCGTCTGTAGCATTTTGCATTGTGCACTGTTTGGGAGGTAACATTCAGAAAGGGGAAAAATGCACCTTGCTTCTCTGTTCAGCCACGAGCCACATTTGTAAATAAACTGTTCTATTGTGGTGCCTCTTTTGTACTTCTGCTCTACTGGAAAAAAAAAACACACAAAATATAAAATACAAAAAAAAAAAAAAACATTCTTCACACTATTTTTGATACTGTAGCAATTGTAACAGCCAAATGAAGAAACAAGATACAATGGTAAAACCCTGTTTAATGAAAGAGTGGACAGACAGCTGAAGAGCCCTGACCTCAAATGAGTTATGAACATCTGTGCAGGACTTAAAAGTGCCGTGCCTGTCGTGCTCTTACGTGACTTCGCTTTGGATCGCTGTTTACTGTGTACCTAAACTCTACCAGCTTGCCGGGGACAGATTAGAAGCAAAATACGCTGCTTTTTAATCAACATGCGGTTATCCCTGGAAGGCAAATTACTGTCTCTGCAAGGGATGAAAAAACCAACCTTTTGACATCGGGAAATTTGATAGGAAAGTAGAGGACTTGGCACTTGGGTCGGATGAGCGCTTCCAGATCTTCGGGTCTGTGGTCGGGGATCAGCCTCATGAACGTTGCGATAGAAGTGAGAAAAGACTCCATGTTGAAAGAGGAGTTAAACACCACTACATCTGCCACCAAGCTGGAAAATAAAGGAGAAGAAGGAAAAAAAAAAGATAAGGAGAACTCTCATGTGTGTTCATTTAGTGAATCTGGTGTACAAATCGCAACTGTGATATTTAATCTATTAAAAAAAAAGACATTTCACTAAATAAATCTGCAAAACTTGTGTGCAGAAAAAGTACATCACCAGTTTCAATATACGGTATGATGACACTGAGCGTGTTTAGAGAAGCTGTCACTAAAAATAGATTTACTCGTGGAACATTTCTAAAGCTTTCCAGTGTTGATATTTATTTTATTCAGATTTTCTGTAACCATGTACAGAGGGGAATGCATAAACAGTTGGTTTTAACTGGAACACAGTCAAATTTGGTTTCTTTGTGTACATAATAAGCGTGGCTTGATTGATTTTTTTTCTTTTGTCCCACTGGCGTGTCAGTAGGTATGAGACTGAACTGAATTCAACTGTATACAAATGAATAGGTTACAGAGAAAAAATCTTTTTGATCATTTAACTTGAGTCCCTGGATAATAGTTAATAAAGACAAAATGAGGTCTCTGTATGAATGCAATCTCATATTAGATACACACGTCAAATGCTAATTGAGGTAATCTATTGATTAATCTTCCAAATGATAAAACAGGTTTCCCTGTAAACCATATGCTTAAACGGTGATACACTTTTATGTGGGGTGTATGGCTTTATTAAACGTGGTATCTTTCAGATCTCCAAGGTGTACTTTTGGGGAGCTATGTATAAAAAGAGACACAATATTTGGACCTCTAAATAAGTTTATCTATTTCTTGAATTAAACCATGTTTTAGAGTGGTGAAACATGGTGATTTTAATCCAATAAAACATTTCTTAATGAACAATTTACTTGTTAATTAATTTACTTGTTTCTTAATGAACAATTCACTTCAGAAGTTTACTTTCTAAGGTCAGGCTGTTGCCATCTCTGTCTGAGTTTAATGAATTAAATCTTGATTGAATGGGTAATTTGGAAAATTAAAGTTATTGACATTTCGCCCGATGGAAATCAACAATAATTTTTCTGAAGTGCCCCTCTTTCTTGCATATTAATTTTGCATTATTGTGATTAATTATGTCGCTGCTTCTGCAGAATTGCTGAACTCCCAGACAGACTGCACCATTTCGGGCTGCCGTAATTAACCGTCTTTGACAGCAAAGGGCTGCCTGATTGTGCTTCCCGAAACAAACATTACATTTTAAAAAACACATCTTTAGAAAACACAAACATTCATTTACATTACATTTACATGATTTGCATAAGAGCATGACTTGTTTTTAGTTTTCCGTTTCATTTAGATGGATTTGATGAAGACTTTGTTAAAAAGGGTGGAGTCTGTCCCTAACCAAGTTAAAATTACAGCTGGGCCTCATCTCATAGATCCCTTTTCATCTACATCTGTCTACAGTCTTCCTCTGCTTCTACCGAGGGAATGTACACCTCCTCACTAAACATGGAGTGACCCTTGACTGGGCATGTGAAAGATACGGGACCCCTCACAACTTCACTTGTTGTGTGTTCACTTCACTGTGTTTTTGACTCCCTAACGCAGGACACAATCGCAGCTTGCCCACACCTCTACCATTTCTTCAGCATTTGATGCAGTCAGAGTGAACAGTTACGGGTATAAAAAAATTCTAAAACACGAACATGCATAATTGTATGTGGTGCTCCTTCAAGGGCTTTGAGTGGATACACCACCTGAGAACAAAGCCAAAACTGAAACACAATAAGACTGCATCAAGAGTGCACCCTCCTCCTTTTTTTCCCCAGTTCCAAGATGTAGCTTTTTCATATGGTTCCCCTTAAATAACAACCTCATCTTTTTCGTTTTTCTTAATTAGTTGCTTAGAGGGGGTTTGGTGCAGTAACTGTTAAGCAGTTTCTCCAGCTCACAGACATGCTTCCCATGAAGTTTGTGCAGTTTGTACAATCAACATGTATGTTGATTCTATGGCTTGCTTATCCACTTTCTTTAAAGACACAGTAACTCTTCTCCACAGGATTCCAAGGATGGACAGAGGGGAAACCCTGGATGAGCGTGCCAATGCTTATTTGATACAATGCGCAGAATTTACGAGGATCCCTGCATGTTTTCTCATTAAATCGGATTTATACGACGTGAATATAATACGCTTAGCAAACATGACCTCATGATTCGTAGTAAGAGAGGAATAAATAAGTGGTTTAACTCCATAAATCAACTCTAATTACAGGCTTTGATTTTCGGCAAAGGTGATGTAGGAGGCTTCACAATGCTATACAATACACATATGAGACAGACAGATGTTTACCATGAGAGGACCTGGTTGTATCCGTACTGAAAATCCCTCTCCTGGTTCTTCCTTACTGGGTACACCAGCTGGTTCTCATGGAAGTACAGGACCTTCTTCAGTCGGGCCAGGTCTGGTCGGAGGGCTGTCAGTTCCGCCAGGTTAAGGACAGAACTAGTGAAAAGTACCCTAAGGTACAACATAGGTTAAGTCAAAAGGCTGTACCGCATATATATTCTCAGCAAATATTACAAGCCTCTCTGATTCTTTTGACAAATCTTCAAAATATGAAAAAAGTATTACAGTATTGTAGGTGCAGGCAGGTCTATCTGGCTATTCTCTCACACAAGATAAACATGGCTATTTCCTCTTCAGGCATCCAGGCTCTGGTCCAACCAAGTAAACCCGGCCCACACACCACTGTCCTGAGTCAAGGTGCAGTTTTAACTACAAAACAAAACTTGTTGAATGGATTAGATCACTTCCAGTGAGTAAATCACTTCCAGTGTTTAAATTGTGAATTGCCAATTCTAATGCCAGGCCTCATAACAAATGAAGGCAATGGATATACTTTAAATGGAAAGTGAAGTTCTAAGTATGCTCCAGATATTACTTAACTCCCAGATAGTTTCACTGCCACATCGGAGACATCATCTCCACAACTAAAATCACACTGAATTAGCAGACTCCCATTTTTTCAATAAGCCTTAAAACAGTTGACCTGATTTAAGATGTTTAACTATATTTAAAAATGAATGATGTGAGTGAGAAAAAAAACAAAAAAAAAAATTCACTTTCACTGCATCACAGACCGTATTCACTTTAGCTGCATCTTTTCAGCGGGTTTCACATAATCTCTTCTCCAGCAGAATTAAAATAAATTATTTGAAAAGAGATTAAACAGCAATGTTCTTTCATATGAATAAATAAACGTAAAATAAAATTATGAGCACGAACAAATGTCATTTTCCTAGCATCAAATGAACTCTACAACTTTGTGACTTTGCAACAAACAATGAAATCCCTGAATGACAATCAATTGTCAGGTAATTACCCCTTAGTTAACTCTTCAGGGACTAAATCCTTTAATGTTTGGCCCTTTGTTTGGTTAAAGGGCTTAGCACTGTCTAAATACTGTGGTCAGCATTCAGCATTTTACATACTGTACATCCAGATTATTTCTTGAGAATGGTTTAATATCCACCAACTCCTGTGCAACGCAAAGATAAAACATTCTTCTTTCATATGGTTTTGTTGCAAATGCATAAGATGAGTTTAAATAGCAAAGTTTAAAGAGGTTGGAAGTTCATTAACATTTGTGCCCCCTAACAAAGGGCCTGGCACCTGCCAAAGCAGATTATGTCTTCAAATCAAGCCAGAACTGACGATAAAGTCTCTATATAGAGTCAGTTATTGCTTTTTAATTATGGACTTTCATGACTGGTTATTTGTTAGTTTAATAAAAATGGAACAATGAGTTTGGATTGACATGCATTTATGGTGGATTGTGTTCTTCACAACAGCCAGCTGCCTTCCAATGGGTTTTAAGGCTGGCTGAAACACAGTTTTGAAGACAGATTTAGAGTTAAATTGTGAGTTTCTGAAAGGGAGACTGAGAGAAAATCTTGGTATATTATATGTGGAGTAGAATGATGGGCACCACTTACATCATAATAATATGCTAATCAGGCTCTGAAATGCTGATGAACTTGTGTGTCACAGAGGATGAAAATGAGGACTTGAAAGCCACAATAATGCTATGATAATTGAGTGTTTTCATGTTCTTAAAATAACTGTGAATAGAGGATTATTATAAACTGGAGAAATTAATGTATTTTTCTTCCTCTGTTGGAATTTTAGTCAATAATTCTATAAATCTCTTGTAGGCCCTTGCTGATGATTCAAGGTGCTGCAATAGGCATTTCTGATCATGAGTTCAGGACATGGTATTTCTAATCCTTAGTACGGATCCTTTCAAGGATTTCTGGTCATACCTTTAATTTGCCATAATGAACAACAGGTACAAAACATAACCTTGATAACTAAGACTAATTCTCGAAAGGCACCCAGAGTGCATTTATTCCACAGCCCCTCTTCTGACTGCCAACACTGTAACTGGAACTAAAGACAGCTCTAAACTGTTAACGAAGGTCAGTGGGAAGAAGCAGTAGGTTATCGGCAAAAAGAAATATTTCAAAACAGTTTAATATTCGCCATGCACTAAACGCACCTCTTTACAGCTTCTTAAAGCACTTTGAACTGCATCCGACTAAATTCTCTCCTTCCCTGCCTCTTCTAATCCCTAACCATGTAATGCAAATGGTCACATCCTAGGACTGACAAGCCATAAAACTGCATTTCCAGGGTATGAAATCAATGGATTACCTATGGCGCTTTAGTTTTAAGATGGTTTCACACTCCCTCTCCTCTCTTCAGTCACCGCGATGAGCTAAAAAAAAATCCTAAACAAGATGACGAACGCCATCAATAAAGGGATATCTCTCCGTTTTGTGATGTGGAAGGCCCAACCTGCGGGGGGGGGGCGTTTGGAAGCTCTGCGCTTTGCTAACTTAACCCAGCCCCTGGTCATCTGCTGCAGCGCAGGCCCCTTTCATGTGGCGACGCCGCAACTCGTTCACACCGCCGCAGAGTTCGCGTCACCGCACATCTTCAGATGAGGGGATTATTTGCATTTCCTGGCCCCGTCTGAGCTCCGATCAAAAAAAAAAAAAAAAAAAAAAAACCCCAGGAACCATGTAAAAAAGAAACCACGTTCCCCGGCAATAAAGCGGCCTGACTCAAACCAGATGAGCGCTCTCTATTTTTACCTTTTCCTGCCAAGTGCAACCTCAGACACATCCTGAGTAGGTGAGGTTTAGACCGACAGCCTTTTGTCACTTTATTTCTCTTTGTAAATGAAATAAAAGTATGTTTTTTACCCCATCAAATAACATTGAAAATATCTGGTATAAGTGCAGAAAAAAAATTCATGCAACACATATCAATTTCCTTTAATATATTTACCTCTTTTGGCTATATGTGTCAACTAAAACATATTCCACTATGTCATCATATCTTCAAGACACCTATTAGAACATAAACTAATAATTCTAATAATAGTCAGGGCATTTTTTTAGATAGTAATGACAGTTTGTCATGTCAGTCTCTTTCCAAGGAGCCAAAACTTTAAAGTGAAAAAAAAAAATCTGAAAACTGTTTCAATACTCAGAATGAATGTCTCTATTAAAAGTTGCGATAAGGCCCATGTAATTGGCTTTGTGGATAATGAAAGCACCATTCTGCTCTACGCTCCACATTCCTTAGTACTTTAGCAGCTTAACAAGCGGTGCCTCCCTAAAACATCAACTGCACACCTGTGAGCGTGCTTGAGGAAGGCTTTTTAAATGACTGTAAATCATAAATTGCACTCCTACTTAATTCGGAACAGACAGAGGGTGTGAGCCAAGCTGATACATATCGGCTTCCTCGTCTTTCATCTGATGACAATGTGTCTCTCCGGGGAAAAAATTAAGAAAAAAAAAAATGATCAAAAGGATTGCCACGTAACACCATGAAATGTACTTAGTGAGTTTTCATTTTATGCAAGGGGTTTGTTTTCTTTCTCTTTTTCCTACATACTTTTTAAGCAATACATTGGAACAAGTGATTTCACAATAAAATTTTCTTAGCTTAATGCCAAAGGAGATCTTAAATTTCAATGGCTGGTTCAGCCACACTTTTAGGTGACAAGTCAGTCCCCACTCAAAACAGCCAATAGCAGCTCTGCACTTTGTTTGCCCACTACGTCTCAAGAACATGAGAATGTTCTACTCTTCTTTTCAGGTTCAGAACTAAGCGACAGAGCTCTGTTTAAAAACGAAGACAAGCAGCATTTATACGTGATACTAGTGTTTGCTTGGACATGCCAAGCCTTTACAAATAAGCCTTGTTAGGGCCAATGGCTTGACTTCATCCTTATAAATGAACCCTGTCCACGGACATACTTATGAACTTTATACAGACTGCATAACTAATTTCTCCAACTAGATATTTTGATTAAATCATAAATAGAGACCAGCCATAGGCTTTTTTTCCAAAACGTTTCATGATAATCCACACCTAGTTGGCTGAGTTAGAGCCAAACCTTTCTCAGGAGTCTTTCTCATGTTGACCTTTGACTTGGTGCCTATCAAATTTGATAGGGGTCTGGGGACTGTAAGGAGAGCATTTCTGTCATGTGTCATCAAAATGCTTGCACAACAGGCCATGTCAAAGATTGGAAACAACATTAGTGATGTAAGGTATTGTATTTGCCCTGGGGCTGCCTGCTTCAAATGTGGAAATACCTCTGATCCATATGTACCATTCTATATATGATTTTTAGAATGAACCATGCACAATACAACTGCAATGCACTGCATGACTCATGTTTGTGAAACAAAAAATTGACAAATAAAAGTACAAGAGTTCACAATTCATGGGACATTTTATGCTTTTAGAATGCTGAATGAATAAATTACATAATACAAGGTTTCTTTTTTAAAAACAAAAGGTAATACAATTTCCAGTTTAGATGCCTGTAGAGAAGAGAAGAGACTATTTTGTAACAGTTAGTAAGTAATTATTCAAATTACTTCAAACAGCATAAGGGCTTCTAAAAGCCCTTAAAATACTTTGAATATAAAATATACTTCATGATGCTAATATTCTGTCTACCAAGTGTGGCCTTGTGCCTTGGCAATCTGCTCCATGCAATACCACAGACCTAAGAATAGGACTGAACCTTTGATACGTCTACATAAACTGCCTTATATCTGACATGAATTTCCTCCAAATGTGTACCATCTGTTTTCTAAACACTTAATGGACACAATCAACCTGGAAACTAACACTAACAGCATGTACTTAATTTCAGATTTTCTACAAGTTAAGGCCTATTATTTATGATTTACAGAAATGTAATCTTTACCAGATATCAGTATTCAAATGCTAACACCATGTAATCATAATGTGATACAATTTGCGACATGACGTAGCAAGGAGGCAAGGTTTTATATCTACTTCTAGTTTCCCAGTATATTGCTTTTGGACAGTAGGATAAAAAACTGGCTTTTGTATGAAATCAGTAACTGGAAACCAAAAATCTCATTTGTTTCATTTTTATTCTTTGTGTAAGCAAGTGTATACCCTTGAAGTGCACCTTAATAAGGTCTTCTGTGTCCATTTATAATTTCTACAACTCTTTATGTTATTGAAGGCATTATAATGCTTGTAGTCTCACTACATCAAGAAAGGTTTGTTATGATGTCACTGTCTGCTGTCATGACCTGTTATAGAATGCTAATTCCAAGCACTTTAAAGTGTTCTAAAGCATTATGTAACTGTCATGATCCACATCATAATGCTTTATGACAATCATTCATTGTTGGTCAAATTTTAACATAGCGCCCATAGCACAAATAAATTAAAAGTACTGCAGAAGCAAACACAATCCTCTTCAAGTAAAGTGTAAGCCAAGCGTTCATAATCTTATGTTGACTACAAAAGAGAAACCTCACAGTCTA
Organism: Megalops cyprinoides; assembly: GCF_013368585.1. Lineage (NCBI taxonomy): Eukaryota > Metazoa > Chordata > Actinopteri > Elopiformes > Megalopidae > Megalops > Megalops cyprinoides. Next base: position 21,854,566 of record NC_050596.1, read on the forward strand.
GCACAGTCAAAAACTTAGTTACTTTTTTCATTGACATGAATAATCTCAACCCTTAATTTCAGCTAAAAACAGCCCCCATGTTCATAATATCTACACAGGAATAGAGAGGAGTTACCTCCCATGCCCATATAAAATCTTATTGTACATACTGCATACCTGGAGGAAAAAAAAAAAACATTTGTGGACAGTGAAGAAGAGATAGGCTATTGATCTCAGTCCCCATGCCTAATACTGTTCACACAGAATCACAGAGTTTGACATTTTGTGGTTAGAATAGGTGTTCTCTGGCCTAGGGGTGTTGCAAATAAAGTGGAACCTTCAGCTCTCACATAATTCATCGGGTTTTGTCTAGTTAAGGCTACAGGGTGTGGCAGCCACTTGCCACACAGCTGGAGACAAAACATCAATTTCTTTTGCTTCCTTGCTCAACTACAGAGAGAATATGACATGGAAATTCAGGTACAAATCAAAATAACCACAGGGCAAGGAAAACAACCGACTCACACTCAAAAGAAAGATAGACTGAATGCGTCAATAAATTTTATCTGCTGCCGTTAATAATAATCACTTCCTGCTCTATGAAACACTGAGACTTTTTCCAAGCACAAATGAAACTTCCACACTAGTGGTGTGAATGCCTGCCTTAACTTACCCTAATATTCCTCTGAGTTTCTTATAAGCAACCCACTTTAAACCTTTTTTGAAGTCTGCATACTGCCCTGTCTGTTTGCTGTAACTGCAGGTGACTGTTTTCTAGGTCACGGCTCACTTCTCGCCAACCTTTAACGAGTCACAGTGTGGTAGCAGGTGTTCATTATTTAAAAATGCATGCATTTCCTGGCCATTTGTGGCACTTATATGAAGTTCCCAGCAAAGGCAGACCATATGATGTCCTTTCTTCAGGTGCCTTTCACAGAGCAGTGAGAATCTGCAAGTTAACTTAAATCATCACCCAGCAGCATGTCTTGGGAGAATGAGTAGATAACAAGAACGATAGTTTATTTCCGTTCAGGTCACAGCACAGGCCATTTTCTTTTCAATGATCCCCCCACGTGCATATCAGGTCATCAATTCTAAAACTTCAAGTGAAGAGGTTCAAACAAGAAGGCAAATGAGACAGTGAAAATGTTTAAGTGAGAATCATCTGCTTGCCTCAGATTTAACATTTTAAAGGCCACTGCACTCCAGTGCTCATCTGTTGACAACATAAAAAGTTTTGTTCCACACACAAACACTGCGGTTTGCATTATAATTGAGGAAATCCCATTCACGGTTAAATGGCACTAGTTCCTCAATGTACACAGGCCATTTACCAGAATATCACCACAAACTGACACATCCGCACAGAGCATTAAGTCTTTAAATGATGACACCCTCGTTCCAGTCTTTCAACCCTCTACTTTAAATTGGATTACAAAGAATACCTCCACACAATGGTTTTTCCCCCTCCTACTGTAACTCGACATGAATGATGAGGAGAAAAAACCCCTGAAAGTGTACAGTAAGTGTGTAGTCAGGCCTGTCAGTGTTGTATGTGCAAAACTCTCACTTCAGAATACCACTGGGTTGACAGGTGAAATCCAAGCTTACGGCCAATCCTCAAGGCCTGACATAAAAAAAGGTGAGCTTTGATCAGATCGCCCTGACTAAACAACTCCTTCTATTGCCGGCAGAGATGCCTGATTAGGCTTTGATCACGTCACAGTAGTTACGGACAATGGTACACAACCTCTGCCACTCAATGGTAAACATCTGTTGCTGCTAGTGTGGTAGAATCCTATTAAATGCTGGGAAAGCCCATTACTGAGGTAGGGAAAATTTAGTTCTCTTTAATATACAGGTGAGATATACATACACAAATGCACAATATTCCATCAACATTCCCCATAATTATTGTCAACATAGTCCTTCGATCACCCATGACTCAGGCACTGTCCGTACTGTGAATGTTTCATGGCAAAGCAAAAACCATCATGAGTACTAGCACCCGTTATAATTTTATATTGAATTAATAGTTCATGGTTCAACACTGCTTTTCAAAATATCAACCTCCTCACAACCAGCAGCACATTTAAACAGCACAGAAAAGTGTTCTGCTATTTTTGGAAAGCTTTTTGCAAAGATGGTAGGAAGAGATCCGATCCACCAGCCAAAATGTTTAAAACGTTTGCAAGGGCCATTTCCCTCATTTAAAGGGAATGCTCCCATCAGCCTGACCCAACATATTCATATCCATTTTGCAGAATTAAAGAACTTAATCTCATCTCATCATAATAACATCCCAAGGGAACGTTCGAAACCGAGTTCAGTCATCAGCGTTTTACTTTAATTCGACTTGGCACGTATTTCTCCGAATACCGTCAGTCTCTGGGGAAACCACAGAGCCGGTTTCAGTTGTTAGCGCACTTTTCTGCACGGGAAGGGATTAGGTGATGTTGAGGGAAAGGGAGGCCGTCTTGCAAGGTATTGACACGGGAGAAATCGCAGAACAAAATGGATCCGTGTGAAAGGAGAGCACGGAGACAGAGAAAGATTATCTTAATTATCATTCAGAAGGAGCTCAGAGCAGCACCTGTGCCTGAATAATATCATTTAGGCCAACACCGAGATGTGGATAATACCCCTTAAATCACAGACATTAGTGGAACAACAAGGGATGAACGACAAGTCCTCGGAGGCTAAGCGTGGAGCGGGATAAATGACATCAGCTCTCAACTCCCTTGGTGTACAATGGTCTGTACACCAATGTAGTACAATGTTCTGTACACCAAAGAACGTTACCACAAAAAAAAGGTTTTAAAAAATCCACAGAAATTCAGTTCATCTCAGAGTATGATGTCTGTAGAAATCATATCTGCAACTTGTCAATTTGATAGGGTTTCAGTGCCTCCCAGTATTTTGAGGACTACTGTCTTGATGTGTAAACCATCTGACTGAACAAACTTTGAAAGAGAAACTTGCCTAATACCATGTTAAACGCAATCAGTTTCATTCACGTCATAGGCACAGCAAATGATGCATCATCATGTCCATTTAGATTAAGCAAACAGGTCTGAATCAATCTTAATTCTAAATATCTAAGATAAAAAAGATAAAAAAACACATGTCAGCAATGCATTTGATCACCAACATACAGCAAGAAAAAAAGTTGACATTTTAAATTGAAAGCATGACAAGTAATTTTGTAGTGCAACTGGTTCAATGCAAAGCTTGGGTTTTTTCCCCTCTACGTCATGTGTGAAACAGATCACCAACCCACCTATCCCCCACAACGGAGAACCTCCGCTCTCGCTCACCCTGTTTCCATCTGCCGCATTTCTTAGTAATCAGGTGAAAACCATCAGCTTGTGCTATTAAAACCAGGGAGGGCTGCAGAGGTTGCACAGGACAAAATGGCCACCTAGCATGTGGTTCACAACAAAATAAAGACTCAAAATTCCCCTTCCGGAAATGCACCCCGTATTATCTGTGGCCAAGATCAAATGTATGAACAAAACAAAACAAAAAAAGAAAAACCTGATGGTACATGGAAAACGACAAGGCTTGAACCTTGAAGCTGCAGCTTGTAACCAAATTTTTTCAGGATCTAAGGCTACGTGTAGTACCCTTCAGCAAGCTGCATAACCTGAACAGCTTTACTTATGATCAAGTAATATGAATGGATAAGGTGCAGCATGATAGCTATTCAGGTTGTCCAACATCAGGGCATAGGCCAACCGAATCAATAATGACATGAAGAATGTCGAGTGAAAGTGGAGCCTGAGGGCACTAACCTGTAAGAGGAACTAGCTGCGATGGTCTGCATGAAGTAGATGGCGGCCGTTCTGGCTCTCCAGTGCCATTTCTTGGCCGGAAGTGTGTATAGAACACAGCCGTCCACACCTTCTTGCAGCAGGTCTATCAGCTGCTTGTGGGAGCCCCCGTAGAAGGCCTCAACCAGTAGCACACTCATGGATGGCAATTCTGCAAGGGGCAACAGAGACAAGAAATGCACCAATGCAAACCACAGAGTGAAATATCAAATTGAGAAAATATCAATGCACAATGAGTTTGGGGATGCTGGCTCTATGAGACAAATGAATATCAGTCTTCTGGAGGAAACTGGAATGGAGGGAGGGCCAGTACAATCTGCTATCTCCTGGGTACACAATGTAGAGGCTAACCACCAATCCCATTCCTCTTTTATTTAGAAATTGTCCAATTATCCAAGAACCAGATAAACTGACCAGGCTGTTTGCACATACACTGAAATGCTATGCTACATACACAAAACGTTTAACACACTTTAATCTCCATATTTTTAGACAGAATATTCACTGTGCCACAGGAGGAAGCAAAATCCAAGCTCTAGTTACTCTATAGTTATATATATTATGTAAACATAAAACTGCATTGAAAAAACTGCCAAAAAAGAGAGAGATGTATTTATATAAAAAATGTACTTTTAATGGAAACATGACATTTTTAATTTCTTGTTCCGAGCATATTGCCCTGTTTCTAGTAACAGCACATTTCAGGAAACACATCCGTAATGTCCGCTTTCAAGCCTACATTCGATCACAGAGAAACTGTGAAAATGCTAAACTTACTGCCCACCTACAGTTCTTCCAATTTCAATCTTCATTTTGCTCATCCTTTCTGTTGCTGAAATCATATCTTATGAGTAACTACATGTTGCATAACACTTTCTGTACTGCCCATAAGAACCCAACAGAACTTTCAAAATAAGACAATCTGCTACATATTGTAATAGTAAATTCTATTTGTAACCACCCTCTCAAACAATCCTCAGCCTGGTCCCATAAAACAATATAGCAATATAATAGCAATATCTAATACCAACACAGAGTTGAAAAAAAGAAAGAAAAATAATTATTATCACAATAAAAAAGCAAAACAAAACATTCACAACAGGGAAAACAAAAAGAAATTGGATAAAATATTTCTAGGCCTACTGACTAAATCAACCTGATAACTTAAAAGTCGAATTCATATTCTCAACAGTTTTAAGATTATTTTTTTTGGGTTAAAAATGTTTATGTTTATCTGTGTATACATATTTGAATGAATACAAACAAGACAACACACAATGCCTATATTACAAAAAATGATACATTCTCGGGATTTCCCGACATCTCACCAGGTCATTACAAATGGGCATTTTTCTCATGTAAATAAGGCACGTCGACGAGCCATCTTCCATTTCACAATCTGTGGGCGAGATCTCAACTGTACGACTCCAGAAACAGGGCATGGGGGAAGAGGCGTCCCCACTCCTACACGCGCTGATGCAACAGGGAATCCCCCAACATGCACCAGGCATCTCAGAAACAAAAAAATCAACTCTGACACTGCTGATTAGTTCTATTCATCTAGGTACCTAACACGCAGAGCGTTCCTCACACCGTTCCAGAACTCTCAGAAGCCTAGGCCGCGCCACTAATGATATACACATACACAAGATGTCATTTCCGTACAAGCGAATCACCTCAGTCAAAGCCACCTCAGCAGAGATGCATCACATCCTTGCATGTAGAACATCGTTATGTATTCATCTTTAGATTCTGTAGCTTTAACTCTAGCTTGTACCTTGTCTGGTCAACCTGAACCTGAACCTTGAAACCTGGTCGTGCAGCACTTCTAATATTGTTGACTTATTATGGTTTTCTGCTTGGGCTGTACTCTGCCTCACTTAAGTTGCTTAAGCATAAGCATCTGCAAAATGAATAAATGTAAATGTAATGTCAATGTAGCTTTAATGTCACCTCAAGAGATAGAGGTTCGCAAAGGGTTAATCCTATGAACGTGTGTATCCTCACTGGGAATGGGACAGCACCGGATTTATCACTCACGGGTCAAAATAAACACAGTGCATCCTTACCATTCATTCTCTTTCCACTATGGCATGACTTAATCGGTCAGCCATTGAGTCATTGTCTACAATACAATTGTGCCATTTTCTATTAATAAAAAAAAACTAGGATAGGCTTGGGTGGACATAACAAGAATAACTATTTGTTACATGACAAATGTGAGGGAGACTACTGCCAATGTATTAAGACCAAAGCCATGGGTGTCCTTTGCTTATTAATTTAGTAGATCACTTCTAAGAAAACTTGCTTCAGTGACTCCTTAAACTCATTTAATTCTTCTGTTCACAACCAGCCACTTCACAATGACACATTCAACGCTTCTACAAAACCACCCTGGGGACTGACAATATTATAATAGTATATAACTTGGCATTTGCTTAGTAGGCACTTTTTATCAAGAGAAAATTTCATAGCTCACAATTTTTATGTTATCTATTGACCCACAGAAAAAAAAGGTTTTAAGCTGTGGCTCAAGCCATCACAGCAGATTTGTCTTAAAAGGAAAAACAGCTGCGGTAAACAAAGTTCAAGTTCATTAAAGGAGAGCGAGAGAGACAGAGAGAGAGAGAGAGAGAGAGAGAGAGGGAAGGAGAGAGAGACAGAGAGAGAGAGAGAGAGAGAGAGAGACAGACAGAAGGAGAGAGAGACAGAGAGAGAGAGAGAGAGAGAGAGAGGGAGAGAGAGAGAGACAGAGGGAGAGAGAGAGAGAGAGAGAGAGAGAGAGAGACAGAAGGAGAGAGAGAGAGAGAGAGGGAGAGAGAGAGAGACAGAGGGAGAGAGAGAGAGAGACAGAAGGAGAGAGAGAGAGAGAGAGAGGGAGAGAGAGACAGACAGACAGACAGACACAGACATTTATTTGAATCTTTTCAGACTCTGGTTTAATAACTACTGTTTCACTGACCTTTGGACATGCCTCACAGTCAGTGTCAGCAACATCCACAACCCAGCTGAAATAATTCCCTTTGAATATGAATATGGGGTTCTTCATAACGCATGCATCTTTCAGTCTGAAATGTTTGAACTTTTTTTTTTTATTTTACTCCTTTTCTCTGTTTGATTTCTATAAATCACAATAAATTATTCATGTTAATTAGCTTTTCATCTTCTAAGATACAAAATCATGTGATCCTTTTAACAACTATTTATTTCATTCTAAAAACAGAATCCTCCCCAGAAGCATACCGCTATCACCCGAGGACATATTTCTTAAATGAACGCATCAGATCTTTGCATACCTAAGATTTGCATATTAAAGGAATGAGCTAACATTAGAGGAACTCAGCATTGAAATCTAATCACTGCCTACCTCTGACTGGAATTCAAAACTCTTTTGGGTCTCCCCTTCTGAGACGAAATACCACCCGGTGCTTGCAAATGCATTTTTCCCTCCCAGTTCTATTACTCTCAGCCCAATTCCAGCGCTGCTCCTGGTGGCTCAAGGCAACCCCTGTGTACTTCACCAGCTGTTTCTGATAACTCAATTGCCTCAAATAATGAGAAAAATCTATTAAAATATCCTTTACCTTTTAAGCCTATGCAAAACAACTGCATGCATTTCAAAGAGCTGCTATTTAGTATTGTGAAGCAACCTCTCAGAAGAATACCACGTGATGCCCATTGAGTACAACAACTAGCCCTGTGCATAAATACCTTTCTATTTCCACACAGCTACACCAGCTGCCATTGACGGGTGCCTATTATAGAATCTAGGACAGTCTCTTAAAAATGGATTTCACTGAGACAACAATGACAGTATTTGTAATGCACAATTTATAATCACAGTGATTGACATTAGGGCAAACACATCAATAACATTTGTCTAGGAGGAGAAGGGCATCACAATAAGTTTTTTGGACACACTTCACATCATACTGGCCTTGTACCTGTGTAAGCACTTAAGTTATCACAGTGAAAGTAGTGCAATGCCTTGATGTTTGATATAGTACAATGTGTGAAAACGTTCATATTATCATAATATAATTACATGTGTAGCACTTACAGACAGGCGGGAGAGAAACTTTAATGTAATGTGTTGCTTCTTTTGATGTACTAAATGAAATACTTCAGGCAGGACCTGTGAATGGCTTTTTTGGGTTCGTTTTTAACACCTAATCTTAGAGATGAGAGATCGAAATAAAAAGAAATGGAAAGTGTAATGAAAGTGGAGGTAGGAACGTTCCAATGCTGAGCCAGGCCTGAGCTGGAGACGAAACTAGCGTGGGGCACTCCCCTGATGACTTTCTGTTCTCCAGCCTCCACTGAAGAGAGCTGTGGGCCAGGAGACGTCGGTCAAGCACAGGTATGAAATTACAGCTACGTCTGACAGACATTAAAATGTAACCGTGATCCTCCCCACCACATTGGCAGGTTGTGCGTAATTATAAATCAGAAGTATTTATGCTTTTCAAACAGCAGGCAATAAGACACTGATCAGAACACTCAGTACCTGTTATGCCCCTTCAAGTTACATGATATAATTTGCTATTTATATATACATAAATATTTTTTACAAAAAAATCTAACAGCCAAAACCTGTGACTGAAATATAAAGTGGTAGTTATGTGATCTGCTAAGATGCAGGTTAGCAGGGAATTCCTCATACCTATACAGCATTGAGAGTTAGGTCCTTTTCAGATTTTCCTACAGAAACAACCAAGGTCCTGAGGTGCAAGGTCTTGCAAATATTTACTTTTGTGCCATCTAACCTATTTAAGCACTGAGAGCTCAAGCTATTAAGCTTCCGATAATCAAAACACAAAACAGATACTGCTGACGCAAATAACCAGCTGTACAAATGGATGACATGTAAAAACTCTAAGCTATAGACGTCAGCCTGGATAAGAGTGCCTAGCATATGTAACATAATGAGTGAGGAGTGGGCTCAGTTTTACAGTTGCTGCATAGCCATTCAAAAAATACAAAATTAATTATTGATTACTGGAACAGCTACATTTAATCTGAAAGCATAATGTTGAAACAGAAACATCTCAAAATACAAGGGCTGCTTTCAGAGGCACCAATCATTGGTAGTGGATGATGTCATATTCCTTTTAATTTCACAGAAATTTGAACTTAAATTTGAGAAATTTGAAATTTGAACTGCATAAGTGAACAACCAACCATACCATGTCAAATATAAGATATGCAAGTGTACTGGATGAAGGCATCTGCTGAGCGAGTACACAAGCTAACGTATTACATTTCAGTATAACGCCCACCCACATTTTTACACTTTCTGCTTAACCTGGAGGGTTAGAGTATCTAAAGCCTTTCACTCCGGCCTGGTGCTTAACCCCGTAAGTCAAATAACGGGCTCTCCCTCTCCCCACACCCACCATTCACTGGTAAACATTTTATCAACTTTACATACCAAGCCTCTCAAGTGGAAACATTAAGACAAAAATCTTAACTGATATTATGTACCAAAATCCCATCACTAGTACCTCATTGACAACACATACTGGTATTGCATGTGATATTGTAATATTTTCATGAACGCGTGGGTGCTGATGCATTCATCTGCTGTCAGCTACAGACACAGGGGACTACAAAGTATCGCACATCTATGGATCCACTGCGGGCGTTTCCTGGAAGGACATCTCTCACATTACACAGGACGTGACGGGGAGTGTTACAGGGAATTCAGCCTTGTTATATGGCTGACGGTCTCAGTCATATTAAGTGGGCTGTGCCCTGCTGCTGACAGCTTGTGTCCGCCAAGCTAGGCCACCACCCACTGCAGAACACTCTCTCCCAAAACACACGGATCCCCACTTACTCTTAGGAATTCTTCCTTCCCTCCATTCAGAGGAGACCAGCAGACTTGTGTTCATGTGAAGGCAAAATTGCCTCAGAGCAGCTCTTGGATACGAGCTGTTTCGCAGCCTCCTTGTTCCCAACTCATGTGTTTAGTGAATTTAAAAATGACGCCCAATGTTGTAGTTTCCTGCCTTGCCTGTGCCAATTCTGAGGTGGTCAACAGAGTGTGGGGGGGGGGGGGGGGGGGATAGGAAGTCACTAAAGCAACTGTAGATCTACGTTTCTCTAACAACAAGCATTTCCTGTTTTGCTTGTTTCAATTTGAGGTATTACTTGTAAACCCTCCTCAATGCATATCATAGCTTTAAAGAAGAGAACACCATAACAGACAGCCAAGTTCTGGGTCTATGTCATGCAGACCAAACTTTAAAAGCACCTCTCAGGAGTCATCATATGAGTTTCGTGTGGGTCAAGACCATTAAATTCTTGTCTGCTTTATTCTTATTCAAGACAAATGGACCCACACACACTAAAACGGCTACAGAGGTTGTGTACATGGCGGTAAAATGGCTTCACCCAAAACCTCTGTGTTGTAATCACTTCAATTATAAGGCCCCTGCAATTTCTACAAGATAAAGAGCGTGCAAATCAGATCCTGGATGTAGTGTTCCATGACAAAACAAAGCCAAAAAACAGTATTTGAATGGGTGGATAGTACTAAGCACTTATAATTGACCTAAATTGACTCAATCGGTGATTGATACTTCCAAATATATCTGCGGGTCGACTATGAGTTTAAGTTA